>NC_092763.1:35136420-35838048 GCF_047496795.1 Chiloscyllium punctatum
GTATACATTTGCACTTCGATGAGAGTGCCATTGGCTGGTAATCAGGATCAAGAGCCCTGATTTGTTTTTATCTTACTACACCTAAGCAGCAATCAGTTAATTCAGCACAGATCAGACTATGACATACAGAACCTCATAGCCTGTGAGGTCAGATATTTATTTGATACATGATGCTGAGTCATTTCACTCACCATAATTTCTTTTCAGTAGTTCAGTATTCTGCATGTTCGTAAGATTTACTTAAGTATTTTAAATGGAAACATGATGTTAAGTATTCCTACTTATCTGCTTGTACTTCCATTAAAATTTTGATGCTGTAAGCAGTTTAGTAAATTTGATTGTAGAATATTAGTATTTCCATTGATCTCACAATCCAATACAAATATATGCAAAATTTTTATATTTGAGTTATGCTTCCAGTCAGTGACAAAATTTGAAGGAACTTCTGACAGCTGCCCATAATCATGTAATGCTCAGTGGAGTGTTAATTAGGTGGAGATGAACATGATTGGCTGAAAGCTTTTTTGTTCTGCTTTCAGCAAGAGTGGCAATGCTGCTGGGGTTACAGCCTATTCCAATGAAGAAGGGGCAGGGATACAACACTTCACTGGGGTAATGTTATAAAGTCATGACAAAAGCCCTTTAATCTATTGAGTCTGCACTGGTCAACAATAGCAATCTAACTATATGAATTCCATTTTCCAGTCCTAGGGCCTCTACCTCCACCATTAGAGACAGTGGATTCCACATTCCCACTACCTCTGAGTGACAAAGTACTTCCTCACATACTGTCCAAAGCTCCTGCCCTTACCTTAAACTTATGCCTCCTGGTAAGGTCCCCTCTTGTGTACCCTATCTGTGTCCCTCATACTTTTAGTCATCTCAATCATGTTCCTCCTTCAGTTCCTTCTCCAAGGAAAACAAGCTCAGTCTATCCAATCTCTCTTCAATACAAAAACTCAGTCCAGGCAACATTCTGGTAAATCTCCTCTGCACTCTCTCCACTGCATTCACATCCCTCCAATAATGTTTTCCAGATTCCAGAAATGTACACAATGCTCTGGTTGTGGCCTAACCAACTTTTTATACAAGCATGACCTCTCTGCTCCTAAATGTTGTACCTTAGTTAACAAAGACAAGTATGCCTTGAGACTACCAAAGGGGCAAAAGCCAGTTTACATTTTGACCAGGAAGCAATTCTGAGATTTTGCAAGGTGTGCACAATTCCATTTACCTTGCAGGCAAAAATAGAGGTGGAAATCAGGCAGCTAGAGAGCAATGGAATCATCAAACTTGTGCAGTTAGGAGAATGGACAGCACCAATTGAGAAGGCTGATGGCTCAGTTGTGGGGATTTTAAGCAAAAGGTAAACCACTTCTCACAGCTGGATAAGTACCCAATCCCTCGTATAGAGGACCTGCGGGGGGAGCGTCCTTTACGAATCTGGACAGGAGCCACACCTACCTGCAATTGCCACTGGATGAGGAGTCCCAGAAGTATGCTACAATTAATACCATAAGGGTTTATACCAATATACAACACTGCCATTTGGGGTGTCATCAGCATGCACGCTTTGCCAGGAGACCATAGAGAACATTTTATAAGGCCACCTTTGGTTTCCATTTATCTATATGACATACTAATAACCAAAAGACCAATAAAGAGCACTTGGAGAACTTGGATATAGTGCTTAAACATTTCTCACAGGTGGGCATGCACCTTAGAAGGGAAAAATATGTGCTCCAGGTGCCCCAAATGACCTACTTGGTTTACAGAGTTGATGAAACCGGGTTACACCAGTGGGAAGAGAAAGTGAGGGTGATCAAAGGAGCCCAACTCCCACACCTGTACCAGAACATTGGTCTTTCCTTGGGTTAGTGAATTATTACAGAAACTTCATATGTAACCTGGCCTCCATTTTGGCCCCCTTACACCTGCTTTTGAAAAAGGGTCAGTTTTAGAAATGGTCTTGTAGCCAAGAAGTAGCCTTTCAGGAAGTGATAAAGCAGCTATCGTCATCTAAGGTATTGGCCCATTATAATCTGAAGCAAGGGTCAGTGCTGACGTGCAATGCCTCCCCATCTGGCATCGGGGTAGTGTTGGATCACTAATGGCCCAATGGAGCGGAATGTCTGATAGTTTATGCTTCACGGACGTTATCTGATGCTGAACAGAAATATGCCCAAATAGAGAAGGAAGATCTGGCAGTCATCTTTGGTGTGAGAAAGTTCCACCACTATCTTTATAGATGGGAATATGACATAGTAACAGTTCACAAACCCCTGTCAGGACTATTGAAGGAAGACAAGGCAATGCTGCCCACAGCTTCCAGTAGAATTCAGGGGTGGGCCATTATTCTCAGCGTGTACAAGTACAAGTTAGAAAACTGTCCAGGAAGCCAAGTGGCTAATTCAGATACCTTGAACTGCCTCCCACTGGCAGAAATTCCACCAGTGGTGTCTCCCCTGAAGAGTTTGTTTTGGTTTTTAACCTTCCTAAACACCCTTCGCATTACTGCTGACAATATCCGACTGTGGACACAAAAAGATCCTGTCCAGCGAAACTGAAATAGCTGGTGGTAAGGTGGGAAACAGAAGGGCCACTGCAACCTGGACTGGGACCTTTCTGGACCCGACAAGACCAGATCACTGTAGAGGATGGCATATTCTAAGGGGAGCAAGACTGATTGATTGTCCCAAGTAAAGGTCACCACCAGATATTGGTTGACCTCCACCAGAGTCATCCAAGGGTTTCCAAGGTTAAGGTGCTGGCAAGAAGCTATGTCCAGTGGCTAAGGTTGGATACTGACATAGCTGTATCGGTGGAGCAGTGACCAGAGTGCCAACAAGGACAAAAATTGCCACGAACAGCATCCCTACATTCATGAGAATAGCTGGGTAAACACCGGACTTGGTTGCATGTCAACTAGACTGGTCCTTTCACAGACTCAATGTTCCTGGTCATTGTGAATGCCCATTCAAAGTGGTTGGATGTGCATAAAGTTCATTCGGCAAACTCAGGGATGACTATTGAGAAGCTGTGAGCATCGTTCACGATATATGTTCTCCCGGAAGTATTGGTAATAGACAATTGGATGTCATTTGCCAGCAGGGAATTTCAGTACTTCCTAAAGTTGAATGGCATTTGGTACATAAGGACAGCTCCATACCATCTATTGTCCAATAGTCTGGCAGAAAGAGCGCTCCAAACATTGAAGGTAGGCTTAAAGAAGCAGTCTACAGCATCATTTGATACCAAACTGTCCCGGTTCCTATTCGATTATGGCACCATCCCACACTCAATGACAGGGATAGCGCCAATGGAGTTGCTGATGGGGAGGAGACTCCACAGCAGGTTAAACCTGTTATTCCCAGACCTGAGGGGTGTTGGAGGATGAAATGGCAGCAGGAATGCGAATGCTAATGCTGGCTACAGGCCCCCTCTAAGCGAGAGAGAGAATTTAATTTGGAGGATGAAGTTTGGTGCCAGAACCATGGAATTGGCCCTGTCTGGATATAAGGTGAAGTCAGGTCCCATGACTTACAAAGTTTGATAGGTGATACAGTCTTGAACAAACTTGTGGATCACCTGAAAGCTGTTACCTCACAAACCTTGTTGACTAAGGTCCTTAATTGCGGTTGTTAACCAGAGCCGATCAGGAAAGCCTTGGTTGACCAATATAAAGAAGAGATTTAGAATCTCCTCAGTTCAGGGGACTCATGCCAAGCTGCCTGCCCACAACCAGTGTACTTTGCATAAGTAAATAAAGGGTGACTGAATGATGGGATACTCCTATGTAGTTATTTCAAACCTCTTCAAAAAATTCAATTATTTTGGTCAGACGTAACCTCCATTCAACAAAACCATGCTGATATTCTTAAGTAACCCATGTCTGTCCAAGTGAAGCCTAATTCTGTCTCTCAATTGCTTTCAGTAGTTTCCCCATCACTGAGGTTAGACTGACTGGTCCTTAGTTTCCTGGTTTATCCCTTGCTTTCTTCTTGAATAACAATTTTTATGGAGTTCAATGCAGCTAAATGTGAGGTGATGCACTTTGGAAAGAATAACAGGATGGCAGAGTACTTGGTCAATGGAAAGATTCTTGGTAGTGTGGATGTGCAGAGGGATCTTGGAGTCCATGTGCATAGATCCCTGAAAGTTGCCACCCAGGTGGATACTGCTGTTAAGAAGGCATACAGTGTGTTAGGTTTCATTGGTAGAGGGATTGAGTTCCAGAACCAGAATATCATGCTGCAACTATACAAAATGCTGGTGTGGCCACCCTTGGAATATTGTGTACAGTTCTGGTCGCCCCATTACAAAAAGGATGTGGAAGCATTGGAAAAGGTGCAGAGGAGATTTACCAGGATGTTGCCTGGTCTGGAGGGAAGGTCTGATGAGGAAAGGCTGAGAGACTTGGATCTTTTCTCATTGGAAAGAAGAAGGCTAAGGGGGGATTTGATAGCGACATATAAGATGATCAGAGGATTAGATAGGGTAGACAAAGAAAGACTTTTTCCAGGATGATGACGTCAGCTTGTACGAGAGGGCATAACTACAAATTGAGGGGTGATGGATTTAAGACTGTAGTCAGAGGCAAGCTCTTTACACAGAGAGTGGTAAGGGCGTGGAATGCCCTACCTGCTAATATCGTCAACTCAGCCACGTTAGGGAGATTTAAACAATCCTTAGATAAGCTCATGGATGATTTTGGGATAGTGTAGGGGGACTAGCTGAGAAAAGTCCACAGGTCAGCGTGACATTGAGGGCCAGAGGGCCAAAGGACCTGTCCTGTGCTGTATTGTTCGATGTTCTATGTTGTAACAGTACCACATTGGCTGTCCTACAGTCTTCTTGCACTTCTGTAGCCAGAGAGGAATTGAAAATTATAGCCAGTGCCCTCAATATTTTCTCTCTTGCCTCACAGAACAGACTGGGATACATTTCATCTGCTCCGGGAGATTTATCTACCTTTTAACCTGCCAGATCACTAAGAACTTCCTCTCTATCATGCTAGTTTCTTTAAGTATGCCGAAGTCCTTCTCCCTAATTTCCATACCGACATTGTCCCTCTCACTGGAGAACACCAACACTAAGTATCAATTTAGAACCCCATCTACATCATCCTCTGGCTCCATCCATAAATTACCACTGTGGTCCTATTATTCTAATTATCCATTTACCCTTAATGTACTCACAAAATAACTTGGATTTTCCTTTATTTTACCTGTTATTCTTGTTTCATGCTCTCTTTTTGCTCTTTTGAGGTTTCCCCCTTGTACATTCAGTACTCCTTGAGGGCTTATGCTGTTCTGAGCATATGTTATCTGCTGTAAGCCCCTGTTTTTCTCTTTATCTAATCTTTTACATCCTTTAATATGTATGGTTTGCTAGATTTGTTGGTAACACCCTTTATCTTTATTGGAGTATGTTTCTATTTCTTTCTTAAATGTCCCACAGCTTTGACACTGATTCACCTAAAAGTATCATCTCCCACTCCACTCTAGCCAAATCATGTTTGGTCTTATTAAAATTGTTCATCCCCCAGTTTAGAATTTTGATTTCAAACTCAATCTTGCAATTTTCCATAAGATTTTTGAATCTAACAGTGTTATAATCGCTTTCTGCAAATCCCTCTAGCACTGATACTTCAACCACTTGCTTGGTTTCATTATCTAATGTTAGGGCCAGAACCAAAGCCAGGAAACTATAGAGTGGTAAGCAAAAGCCAGTGAACTATACACTGGTGAGCCTGATGTCAGTGGTGAGTAAGTTGTTGAAGGGGTTTCTGAGGGACAGGATTTACATGCATTTGGAAAGGCAAGGACTGATTAGTCAACATGACTTTGAGAATGGGAAATTGTGTCTCAAGAACTTGATTAAGTTTTTTGAAGAGGTGACAAAAATGATTGAAGGCAGAGCAGTAGAAATTGTCTGTACGAATTTCAGCAAGGTAGGAGATGGGGTTGTGGTAGAGAGTTGTTTTTTGGACTGGAGGCTTGTGACCAGGGGTGTGCCACAAGGATTGATGTTGGGTCTACTGCTTTTCATCATTCATATTAATGATTTGGAAGTATCTTCGAAAGTTTGCAGGTGACACCAAAATTGATGGTGTCATGGATAGTGAAAAAGAGTCTCTCCAAGTCCAGTGGGAATTTGAGCAGATGGACTGAAGAGTGGCAAATAGAGTTTAATGCAGATAAATGTGAGATGTTGCATTTTGGAAAGGCAAACCAGGGCAAGACTTATGCAGTAAACGGGGAGTATTGCTAAATAAAGGGATGTAGGGGTGCAAATGCATAGTTCCTTGAAAGTGGAGTCATGGATAGATAGGGTGGTGAAGAAGGCATTTGGAATACTTGCCTCCGTTGATCAGTGCATTGAGTATAGGAGTTGGGATGTTGTGTTGCAGCTGTACAGGGCATGGATGGGACCACATTCAAAATACTACGTTTAATTCTAGTCTCCCTGCTATAGGAGAGATGTTGTTAAACTTGAAAGAGTTCAGAAAAGATTTACAAGAATGCTGCTGGGTGTGGAGAGTTTGAGCAGTCAGGAGAGACTGAATACACTGGGGCTTTTCTCCCTGGAGCATCGGAGCTGAGGGGTGACCTGGTAGTGAGGGGCATGGATAGGGTGAACAGGCAAGGTCTTTTTCCAAGGGTAGACAAGTCCAAAACTAGAGGACGTAGCTTTTAGATGAGAAGGGATAGATTTAAAAGGGACCTGAGGGGCAACTTTTCACGCAGAGGGTGGTGAGTGTATGGATTGGGCTACCAGAAGAGGTGCTGGGGGCTGGTAGAATTGCAACATTTAAACATTTGAATGGTTACGTGAATAAGAAGAATTTAAGGGGATATGGGTCAAATGATGGCAAATGGGTCTCGATCGGTTTAAGATATCTGGTCAGTATGGATGAGTTGGATCAAAGGTTTTGTTTCTATGTTGTATAACTCTATGACTCAATAACAATCCCCCCTCTTGTCAGGTTTTCTACATACCGGCTTAAAATGCTCTCCGAGGTGCATTGCAAGAATTCCGCTCCCTCTAAACCTTTTAATGTATCACTGCTCCAGTTAATGCTAAAATCCGGCATTATCACTAACCAGTTACTTCTGCGCTTCTCTGAAATTTGTCGACTCATCTGCTATTCTATTTTTATCTGACTATTACAGGATCTATAGTAACTGCCTGCAATGTGATTGCTCCTTTTTTGTTTTTAGGTTCTACTGTCACTTGAGCATTCTGAGACATCATTCCTCCTATGTTATAATTGATTCCCTGATCAATATTGTGACAGCTTCTGCTCTTTTACCTTCCTTTCCTGTCTTGTCTGAAGACCATATATCCAGGAATATTCAGCTGCCAAACCATCCCCTCCCTCAACCATGTCTCAGTGACAGCAATAATATAATAAACCTGTGTTTCAGTTTATACCCTCAACTCACTGCCTTGTCTGTCAGATTCCTTACTTTAAAATAAATAGCATCCAACCTTCCAACATCCTTGTTGATAATTTCTGTCTTCTTGACTCACCTGTTTTCTCTTTGAATTTAAATGTTCATCATCCTCTGTGAACATTCTCTCTTATCCTACCCAATCAAGTATATTGTAGCTTCAGGTGAACATCTATGAACTGTTGACATAACTCTATCAGGTAAACTCTTGCCCCATTATAAAACTCCCTCTACACGTAAATATGGACAGACACAGACTGACAAAAACATTGATGTTATGGGTGGAGGAAAAAGAACTGAGGAGATAGTTCAGTGACTTCTGTCTCCAGGGTTCACTGGCATGATCTTCTGCTTGCCAACCTCTCTTCTGGTACTTTCACTTTCTTGCAAGAAGCAGAGTAACCTGATTCACAGGTTATAAAGTTTTTGATTTCTTTAGAGTTAGACAGTATGGAAACAGACCCTTTGGTCCAACCAGATGATTAGGGGTTTAGAAGATGATTAGGGGTTTAGATAGGGTTGACAGTGAGAACCTTTTTCCGCAAATGGAGTCAGATGTTACTAGGGGACACAACTTTAAATTAAGGGGTGGTAGGTATAGGACAGATGTTAGGGGTAGATTTTTTTACTCAGCGGGTTGTGAGTTCATGGAATGCCCTGCCAGTAGCAGTGGTGGACTCTCCCTCTTTATGGTCATTTAAGCGGGCATTGGACAAGCATATGGAGGTTATTGGGCTAGTGTAGGTTAGGTAGACTTCGGTCGGCGCAACATCGAGGGCCGAAGGGCCTGTACTGCGCTGTATTTTTCTATGTTCTATGTTCTATGTTCAGTCTATGCCGAACATAATCTCAGACTAAACTAGTCCTACCTGCCTGCTCCTGGCCCATATCCCTCCAAACCTTTCCTATTCATATATCTGTCCAAATGCTTTTTAAATATTGTAATTATACCCACCACTTCCTCAGGGAATTCATTCCATACTTGAACCACCATCGTGTAAAAGAAATTGTGCCTTATGTCTTTTTAAAATCTCCTCTCCTCTTAAAAATGTGTCCCCAGTCTTCGAATTCCCCATTTTAGGGAGAAGACAACTAGCATCAACTGCATCCGTACCTCTCATTTAATAAACTTTCATCAGGTTACCTCTCAATCTCTTACACTCACAGCATATCCAACTTTCTTTATTACTCAAACCACCTATACCCATCAACATCCTGGTAGTGGGCGGCACGGTGGCACAGTGGTTAGCACTGCTGTCTCACAGCGCCAGAGACCCGGGTTCAATTCCCACCTCAGGCGACTCTCTGTATGGAGTTTGCACATTCTCCCCGTGTCTGCGTGGGTTTCCTCCGGGTGCTCCGGTTTCCTCGCACAGTCCAAAAATGTGCAGGTTAGGTGAATTGGCCACGCTAAATTGCCTGTAGTGTTAGATGTAGGGGTAAATGTAAGGGAATGGGTATGGGTGGGTGCGCTTCAGCGGGTCGGTGTGGACTTGTTGGGCTGAAGGGCCTGTTTCCACACTGTAAGTAATCTAATCTAATCTAAATCTCTTCTGAACTCTCTCCAGCTTGATAATATCCTTCCTTTAATTGGCTGACCAGAACTGGACACAGTAATCCAGAAGAGATCTCACCAATATCCTGTACAACTACGACATGACTTCCCAACTCTTATACTCATAGGACTAAGCAATGAAGGCAAATTTACATCTTACAGCAACTGCTGAAGGAAAACAAACTGGCTTTCTTTGGTATTTTTTTAACTGCAGAGGGAAACACATCTCCCCTTCCAGAGGTCCATAGCATTAGGCAGTATTGTTCACATCCAAAGCTTTTCAGCTCCCAGAAGTCAATCACATGATTGCTTTCATCATCATCAACAACTGGTCATCACAAACCAATCAGCTACTTGTTGCTGTCTGGACCTCCCCTAATGATTGAACAAATTAGCCGTGTTAACAACACAAACAGAAATAACTGTGGAAATTCAGCAGGTTTGGCAGCCTCTGTGGAGAGAAAGCAGAGTTAATCCATCAGGTTCAGTGACTCTGGAATGGAAACACTAATTCTGCTTTCTTTCCATAGGTGCTGCCAGATCTGCTGAGCTTCTCCAGCAATTTCTGTTTTCATTTCAAATTTGAAGCATCAACTGTTCTTTGTTTTAATATAGCAGTGTAAATACCACTTACGAAGAGCTTTGGTAACTTCATTTTTAAAAAAAATTGAAGTAATCCCATTTCTAGTTCTTGGTTTTAAATTAGTTCTTTTCCCATTCGGTCCACAATCAAAAATATGGAAAAATATGGTCTTTACAACAACTAGACTGAAACTGGATAACATGGGACACTGTCAGTGGAGCCAGGGCAGGACACCTGGTGGGGGGGTTAAGAACGGGGAAGTTGGTTTCCAAAGGCCAAAGTGGAGAAGAATGTGAGGGTGGGAAAGATCAGTGGAGGCTCCCCATTTGAGAAAAGGCACCTTGAGGGAGGTACAATACTCTTTTCTACACAAGCTCTAAGGTGGCTCACTTGCCAGGATTCCTCTCTTTTCCTCCTCTCCCTAGCAGTTTTAGTTCCTGAAAGACTGGGACAAAGAAGATATCCCTGCCGAACTCAGAGTGCAGGGAGGTTTCTCAGTAGTTCTAACAATCTACTTCTTTCTTGAAGACAGTGACAATGCAGCATTCCTGAGATCATCAGAGATTTCTTCTTTACCCCAGTTTTTTTCTTGAAGTGAAATGGCTGTGATAGTGGAAGAAGGCTGCAGCAGTAAGGAGATCTCCAGTCGTTGAGATTTTCTTGCTGCTGGAACTGGACCTGCATTCTGTCAAGGACCATGTGAATGATCTGAAATAGTCTTTCTGTGTTAAAACATGTCCCACTCAAGGGACCTTGAGGATTTAAAATTTGAACCGAGAAGTCCCACCTGGGATGTACATCTTCGACCTAAGTAAAAGAACACACACAACACATGTCCTGCAGCAATCAGCAAGTGGGGATAGGGGACAGGATTGTAAGATCTGGTTGTCCCTAATTTTGGACTGGCCTGTAGATGATGGCGTTGGATCCAGATGTTTTACTCTTGCAATTGTAACAGTAGAGCATTTTGGCAGCTTTCTTCACAACTGAACGGTCCTATTCGAGATCCATGTCTAAAAATAGCCTGTTCTGTCGTTAAACTGGCTGGCACATCACACCTCGTGGATTCACCTATTTGTTTTCTGAAAATCTTGAATACATTATACTCATATTAAAAATAATATTCATATATTGTTGGAGCTGTGTGCTGACTAGGTTCTCCAGGTCCTGACAGACTTCATCCCAAGGTCTTAATAAAAGTGAACAATGAGATAGTTAACATGTTGATTTTAATTTTTGCAAGTTCCTTTGATTGGGAAATGTTGTATTAGATTGAGAAAACAGTTGTAATCCTTTATTTTAAAAGGGAAAGAGACAGAAATCAGGAAACTATTGAAGTCAACTGGCTAGTTAGCTTAACACCTGTTCATAGGGAAGATTTTAAAAGCTATAATCAATTATGTTATAAGTGTGCAGTAGGGCACTCAGAGTGGTTCAAGGTGATCAAGCAGAGACTGCATGGGTTTGTGATACAGATTTATTGATTTAACTGATTTATTGGTATCCCTGAAGAAGTAATATGTACTGATAAAGGGGAACTGCTGAATTACTGGTTTTCCAGACAGGATTAGATAAGGCACTGCATCAAAGATCATTATGAGCATAAGAGATCATCATGTATTGATCACTTATTGAAGTGGATATAAAATTGGCTAGCTAACAGGCAACATGCATGAATAGGTGACTTTCTGGTTAACATGTAGCAAGTGGTGAGCCCAAGCGGTTAATGCAGGGTGTCGACGTTTTGCAGTACTGATGATGAAGTTATATAGGAAAGTAGGTGAATGGGTAGGCTATTGCACTGTGATATTATAGCTGGAATAGTAATCTGAAGATCCAGTTAATGTTCTGCAAGTTGGAGTTCAAATCCCACCACAGCAGCTCATAGGATTTTGAGTTCAAAAATAAAAATCTGGAATCTGGGACTTGAAAATATATTGCTGTTCTTTCAGTACTACTGGGTCAAAAACCTGGAACTCCCTCTTTAACAGCATTGTGGGTCTATCTATAGTAATGAACTACAATGTTTCAAAAAGACAGCTTACTTCCACCTTTTCAAGGACAACTAAACATGGGCAACAAACACTGGCCCAACCAGCATCCCATGAATTTTTTTTTTTAAGTTGTGAAGATCATGCAAGGAGTCTACAAAGGAGTATAGATAGATTAAGTGAATGGATGTAGATCTTGGAAAATTAAGTTTAATGTGTGAAAATGTTAAATTGTCCATTTTAACAGGATGAATGATAAAGTATTGATTTAAAACCTAAGGGGTTGCAGAGTGCTGAAATCCAGAGGAATCTGTGTTCTAGTATACGAATTGTATTAAGTCAGTATGCAGCTCTGGCAAGTAATTAGGCAAGTTAATAGAATGCTATCATTTATTGGGAAGGGAATTGAATACAAAAGGAGGGAAGTTATGCTGTACAGGGCATTGGTCAGACCATATCTGAAATATTGTATATTGTACAGGTTTCCTTACTTAAGGTTGTAAATATGTTGGCAGCAGTTACGAGAAGGTTTACTAGACAAATACCTAGAGTTGTCTTAAATGGAAATGTAGGACAGGTTAGGCTTTTCTTCAGTTAAGTTAGAGGAATCTGTGGTAATTTAATTGAAATGTACAAGATTCTATAAAAACAGGAAATGACAGATAAACTCAGTAGGTTTGGCAGCATCTATGGTGTCTAATGTCATTTGGAACACCTGTATGATGAAATATTAAGTTTTACATTTACATTAAACAAAAACTCCATCTGTATTGATCTGATGCATACAGTTTTGCCAAAAATTATCAATTACTCAGAGCAAGTTTAAGAAAATCAAATGTGATAATTTGAATTATGGCCATGGAATCTGTGTATAATGGAGTCATACAGAGAGGTACAGCACGAAAACAGACCCTTCAATCCAACTCATCCATGGCCAACCAGATATCCTAACCTAATCTAGTCCCATTTGACAGCACTTGGCCCATTTCCCTCTAAAACACATTCTATTAATATACCTATCCAGATGTCTCATAAATGCTATCATTGTACTGGCCTCTACTATTAGTGTAACATTTATTTTAGAGTTTGGATTTTAAAATGCCAGCATGAGAGTTTTGGTCAGTGTGTCTGAGGGGGTTTTGGTGAGCAACTTGTCAGCATTTCTGGAGCCTTTATTTATGTATGAGCGAGTGACTTCCTGGAGTGTACTGGGGTGATCTTTGTGATGAATGTGTTTTACAGCGAGACAGAGTAAACCATTGAGTGCTTTAGGCAGCTTCCAGTTAGAAGGATCTGGACTTTTCTTTTGCTTAAAGGAACACTTTTTGCTTTTAGTTTGCATAAGTCCTGGTTGGAAATTAAGTGTGTGAAGCAGTTTCCCTAAAGAAAAGAGGTAGTTTAAAATTGTTAAGAAATCGGTTACCTCAATATAAGGAATTTAGTTTGCAAGTTCCCGACTAGGAGTGTTTAGTTCATATCCAGAAGGGATTATTTGAAGCTGAGAAAGTTTAGCTTAGTTGAATGAACAGAAAGCCCAGAATTTGATGCATCAGTGATGTCAAACTATTTGTGCCATAAAGAAGGGAGTCTTTCTGGTGTTTGTGTCCTGTAAAAGATGTTGTTGGGATAAATGCGATTTTATTTTATCATGTGTTTCAAAATCTTTAAAATTGTGTTACATGTAAATGGCTTAGTTTATTCTATTTTATTGTTAGTTCTTTTGCATAATAAACTCATGTTTTAATGATAAAATCAAATCTGCAGCACTGCATATGTGTGGTTCAATGAAAGACCACTTTGATAAGTTTAAAAAAAACTATCAGATCAGATTTCAATCTGAGATCTGATAAATATAACAGTCGAGAATATAGAAAACAGTGTTTGGCTTAGTGAAAAGAAATAAAATGAATTGTTCACATTCAAGAAAAGGCTGTACTGTATCTGAAATATTAGGTACTAATTTACTGTAAATGCCATATCTTTTTATTTTTCTGTATTTAAGATTGTGAACTAAAATGGAAAAAGGGCTGTCTTAAAAAGCAAGGATTGGTGAAGGATTACAGTACTTTTTAAAAGCAAGTAACCTGACTTGTAAGTGCTGTTTACATAGTTGCTGCACAGTAGTCATAAGTTTGCAGATGATCTGGAGGCCAGGGCTGTGTACGTATGAAGATTTAATCATCAACAAGTAGCAAATTGGTCTGTGAGCAAGTGACCAATTATCAATAACAAAAGCTTTCTACTTGCCAACAACTATGTAACTGGTTGAACAGATGGTTCTTGCTTGTTTATCTGTAGTTGTAATGTATTTATTTGTAATAATTAATTATCCCTGTTAAGATTGGAAACCTAGCCATGCTTTCTGCTAACATGGGTCAAAAAGACAGGTAAATTGGGGAATTCTTTCCCATTTTCAAACCTTTTAATTTTTGTGATGACTTGGGAATAGTGGAGCTTGATTTCTAATGACCTATTCAATCAGGTGTAACATTAAGGTCATTTCAGAACTGACCTCAAGGCAGAAAACCCATACTGTACAACCATTTGTGCAAGAGTGGGATAATAATTACCAATGTTAGTGACAGTTTCATCGAGTTGGTTCAAAAGATTGGTCATAGTCATTTACATCTGAATTTCCTTGATCTATTACATTGAAGATTGACATTGCACTGAGTTATGTCCATCTTGCACAGAAAAATACAAGGAAATTAGAGACTATAGCATGTCTAATAATCAACACCAATGTACCACATTAAATTCTAGAACCTTATTCAGAAGAACTTGAAAAACACCACTAGAAAAACTGGACATCAAGGACCGAGAAATCTCCTGTCAGTGAGCAAGTCTGTGTCTATTGTACATGAAAAGAAGAAGGAAGGTATTGAGGGGTGCCTATTTCTGTACCTGGATGTGCATGTGGTTAACATATATTTTCAGTAATGAGAGTATGGTTGAAGTTGTTTTCTGATGGGTGAAGTGTTTATATTTATTGTATGGGTGTTCCTTTATGTCAGTGTATGTGAGAGATAAAATACAAAAATACATTGATTTAGCCTAACACATTTCTCAATATATGTGAATCATTTTTATCTATTTAATTGCATGCAAGAACAGAAGTATTTATTTAAAATGGTCAACTAATTGATAGAACTGGGAGTGATTTGGGGCTTTGTAGTGCAACATTGTGGAGAGAAGCTGCAGTTCAGGATGAGTTGAAGGATGACTTTGGGATATGGTCTGTGAAAATGTGGATATGGTCTGTGAAAATGTGGATATGTCATGTTTGAATATTGGTGAAGGCTAGAATGTGTACTTAGGCTAAGTTCCAGTTTGCATTCACACAGGGTAGTTTGGCAACTGTGTACAAGATGGGACTGAGGTTCGGAGTAAAACTGGGCTCTGTTTCGTCGAAGTGCGGTAAATGTAGACTTGGGGTGCAGGGTTAGATTTACAGTTGGCTTCAAATCTGAAGTTGAGATCTTGGATGAGAACATGCATGTTAGTTATTGAAGTAGTGGATTCAGTGAGAGTAAAAACAAAGGAGATTAATTAGCATCAGAATGTTGCCATCAAATACTGAGTCACAAAGTCATAGAGTCGTAGAGATTAGCGTGTTTTGAAAAGATTTGTAGCTCAAGTTGAGGTTCTGGATGTAGGTTTGCTCGCTGAGCTGGAGGGTTCATTTCAAGACGTTTTGTCACCCTACTAAGTAACCTCTTCAGTGGGCCTCCGGGCAAAGCACTGCTGATGATTCCTGCTTTCTATTTATATGTTTGGGTTTTATAGATGGAGTCATAGAGATGTACAGCAAGGAAACAGACCCTTTGGTCCAACTCATCCACGCTGACCAGATATTCCAACCTAATCTAGTTCAGTTTGCCAGCACTTGGCCTATATCCATCTAAACCCTTCCTATTCTTATAGCCATCCAGATGCCTTTTAAATGTTGTAATTGTACTAGCCTCCACCACTTCCTCTGGCAGTTCATTCCATACATGCACTACCCTCTGCGTAAAAAGGTTGCTCCTTAGGTCCCTTTTATATCTTTCCTCTTTCACCTAAACCTATGCCCTCTAGCTCTGGACTCTCCATCCCAAGGAAAATACTTTGTCTGTTTATCCTATCCATGCCCCTCATGATTTTATAAATCTCTGAGGTCACCTCTCAGCCTCGAACACTCCAGGAAAAACAGCCCCAGCCTATTCAGCCTCTCCCTATAGCTCAAATCCTCCAACCTTGGCAGCATCCTTGTAAATACTTTCTGAACCCGTTCAAGTTTCACAACATCCTTCTGTCCGGAAGGAGACCAGAATTGGATGCAATATTCCAAAAGTGGCCTAACCAATGTCCTGTACAGCTGCAACATGACCTCCTAACTCCTATATTCAATACTCTGACCAATAAAGGAAAGCTTACCAAATGCCGCCTTCACGATCCTATCTACCTGTGACTCTACTTTCAACACGTTCAACTATGAACGTGTACTCCAAGGTTTCTCTGTTTAGCAACCCTCCCTAGGACCTTATCATTAAGTGTATAAGTCCTGCTAAGATTTGCTTTCCCAAAATGCACCTCACATTTATCTAAATTGAACTCCATCTGCCACTCCTCAGCCCATTAGCTCATCTGATCAAGATCCCATTGTAATCTGAGGTAACCTTCTTCACTGTCCACTACACATCCAATTTTGGTGTCATCTGCAAACTTACTAACTATATTTCCTATGTTCACATCCAAATCATTTATATAAATGATGAAAAGTAGTGGACCAGCACAGATCCTTGTGGCACTCGACTGGTCACAAGCCTCTAATCTGAAAAACAACCCTCCACTACCACCCTCCGATTCTCTGATTTCTACTTTTGACCCAGTTTTGTATCCAAATGGCTAGTTCTCCCTGTATTCCATAAGATCTAACCTTGCTAACCACTCTCCCATGAGGAA
Organism: Chiloscyllium punctatum; assembly: GCF_047496795.1. Lineage (NCBI taxonomy): Eukaryota > Metazoa > Chordata > Chondrichthyes > Orectolobiformes > Hemiscylliidae > Chiloscyllium > Chiloscyllium punctatum. The sequence goes on from NC_092763.1 coordinate 35,152,951, forward strand.
CCTTGTCAAATGCCTTACTGAAGTCAATATAGATCACATTCACCTGTCTGCCCTCATCAATCAGATTTGTTATATTTTCAAAAAATACAATCAAGTTCGTGAGACATGATTTCCCATGCACAAAGCCATGTTGACTATCCCTGATCAGTCCTTGCCTTTCCAAATATGTGTAAATCCTGTCCCTCAGGATTACCTCCAACAACTTATCCACCACTGACACCAGTCTCAGTCTATAGTTCCCTGGCTTGTCCTTACCACCTTTCTTAAATAGTTAGCCAACCTCCAGTCTTCTAGCACCTCACCTGTGACTGTCGATGATACAAATATCTCAGCAAGGGGCCCAGCAATCACTTCCCTAGCTTCCCACAGAGTTGGAGTTTCTTCGGGTTGGTGATGTCATTTCCTGTTCTTTTTCTCAGGGGTGGTAGATGGGGTCTAACTCTATGTGTTTGTTGATAGAATTCCGGTTGAAATGCCATGCTACTAGGAATTGTCGTGCATGTCTCTGTTTGGCTTGTCCCAGGATGGATGTGTTGTCCCAGTCAAAGTTGTGTCTTTCCTTATTTGTATGTAAGGATCCTCTCTCACCAGTATCCTTACATACTAAAAGTCAAATAGAGCCAACTTGAACTTTAAATCATGATGAACAATGTTGAACAGCAAATTTTTACTCCAAATGGAAAGGAAGATTAAGCAGGATGTCAAATGAATGGCTGATTTGCAGCATCTGTTTTTCATCCAGCTGTAACAATTCAGCTGAATCTGAAAAAGTTCAGTGCAATATGTCGCTCTTTTGACTATCAGTGGGCTGTAAGCTCTTTAAATATTTTGATCTGTTATTTTAAGCACGAGGTTTGTAACTAAGTGTATGTTTGAGGCCACTTCTCTGTTGTATGTCAGTTAAAAATATTAACTTCTTACTCATGTCACTAACCATGATGTAGGCAGAGAAAAGGCAGTCAATGTTTAAGTCCTTTCTAGTTAACATGTTCTCGGATGTTTCAGCGGCAGCATAGTGGCTGAGTGGCCCCATTGGCCAAGCTAAGTAGCCCATTCTATCCTGTGCAGCCATGGGAAATGCAGAGTTACAGGGATTGGGTTATGGGTTGGGTCTGGGTGGACTTGATGGACTGAATGGCCTGCTTCCACACTGTAGGGATTCTATGATTCTATGATAGGTAAATGAGGGGCAGTAGACTGCTATATATCTTTGAATTGTGTTTCTCAAATAAATTAAGTTTCTCAAATGCTTTCCTGTTTCCATTGTAAGTCTAATGAAGCAAAAAATTAAATGTTCACTGCCTGCAAATATTTTAGTAAGTTCTTTCTCATCAGGTCGAGGATATGGAACAGTAGTGATCCGCAAAGTGGTATCTGAGGGAGATTTCATGTACCAGGTCAGGGTTTTTGGAAGCAGGTCATATATCAAACTACAAGGAAGAGATGTAAGAATGAGCGAGTCTGTGCAAAGTTTACCAGTGATATCAAATCAGAGTTCAGCAGATTCCAGCACAGAGTTTCAAACAAAGGAACCAGACAAGAATGGAGGCAAGTGAAAATGATGAACTTATGAATTTCTAGTAACTAGCAAGGACAATTTATTGAATAAGCATGACCTTTTAAACTAATATTAACCCCAGCCTGCAATATTCTTTTCTCAATTATTTTTCTCTGTGTAGAAATCTAATTGCTTGTGTAATTTAAACTTTCCATTTTAATGAATTTTTTTAGTAGCTTATTCTACATATTAGTCTTTATGCAAATTGGTCTGATATGAGTTCCTTTCTCTCTTTAAACAAAATGGTTTCCCTCATATTGTGGTACGGTATATTTTGTAAATTTCTGTCATAATGTCAATTAATAGACATCAAGTCTCTTTTCTGAAGACAAACAACTGTAAATTTATATAATTACTTAGATATCTAATATCAGATATTATATTATATCAGGATCACTGTGGTAATGCACTTTTGTGCTACATCAAGTACAACAAATCTATCCATAGTTTTAAGATCCAAATGATACCCATTTTATCCAGCAGGAAGTATCGCCCACCTCCAACATACGTCTGACAATATTACCTGCAATTTTTCTGTTACCTGCTGGTAGCAGACAAGGTCAGGTTGCAAGTTTGCTCACTGAGCTGGTAAACGTTTCTCAGACATTTCATCACCATGCTAGGTAACATCATCACTGAGCCTCCGATGAAGTGCTAGTGTTCTGTCCCACTTGCTTTTTATCTGTCTTGGTCTGTTGTGGTAGAATATATCATTTCTGGTTCTTTTGCTGAGAGGTTGGTAAATGGGGTCCAAATCAATATGTTTGCAATGGAGTTCCAGTTTGAATGCCAGGCCTCTGGGAATTCATGCACATGTCTTTGTTTAACCTGTCCCAGGATGGAGCAAGAAACAGCTAGGTAAACCAAGGACACAAACACTTGACAGCACCAACTCCATCAACAAGAGCAGTATCCTCAAACTAGACCTGTGCCTCACAACTCACTTCACCTTCAAAGACCTATAACAAATCAACTGGATATCAATGGAATCACCAATATCAGGACTCTTAGCAGAAGCATTTATGAAAATGTTAGAATGAATAGCACTTTCCATGATTCAGCCTAAGTTTTGGATCCACTATGTGGATGACACCTTTGTCATCACAAAACGCAACAAAATAGACGAAACCCACAAACACATAAACAACATCCTTAGAGGTATAATGTTCACCAAAGATGAAGAAAACAACAACGGACTCCCCTTCCTAGATGTCATGGTAGAATGCAAAGCCAATGGAGAGCTACAGAGCATTGTTTTACAGGAGCGCCACACACTGACCAGATACTCAATTACAGGAGCAATCATCCCACCGCACAAATGGAGCTGCATCAGGACATTATTAAAATGAGCCACAACACACTGCAGTACCCAGAAACTATGAGAAGCAGAGGAAAAACATCTGTACAATGTATTCAGGAACAACAGACCTCAATAAGAAGGCACAACACGCCCAGAAACTCAAGCCATCCTGCCATACATTAAAGACATCTTGGAGATAATGACAAGACTTCTCCGGTCCCTTGGCATCATGGTAGCCCACAAACCTACCATCACACCATAAGCAAAGACTCACATGGGAATTCCTCAAGGCCTGGCATTCAAACCGGACCTCCATCAACAAATACATAGATTTGGACCCCTTTTACCAAGCTCTCAAAAAAAGAACTGGAAGTGATATCGCCTACCACAACAAATCTAGACAGATAAATAGCAGGCAGGACAGAACACCTGCCTTTATAGGAGGGTCACTGATGCTACCCAGCATGGTGACAAAATATCTGAGAACAAGTCTATCAGCCCAGCGAGCAAACTTACAAACTGATCCACAACCTGAGCTATAAATCTTCTCCAAAATCTCACATCCCTATGGCTGCTATGTGCTTAAAATAGCCTGAAGATGGGAAACCAACACCACCCAACGGAGCGCTACCCACCAACTTCCTACATGAATGCCTGAGGAAAGAGGCCCCCACAAGCCAGAAGAACAGCAGAATAGAACAGCCACAGGAAATGGTAAATGATGCTCACAACCGACTCCACGATTACGAACAAGAAATTTCATGCGACTAACCATGAATGGACAAGTGTGCTAGAACGGTCCATCGACACTAAACAACAATGGACCAAGACAAAGAAAAGACTAGCCCTACAAGAAAAACTGGCCAAGCTTACGCACAGTAATAACTCTGACAATTCAGAGGCTTGGATAAAGAACCTGTTGGACCGACTACTGACAGACACAGAAAGAGCTGTTCTGGTATGAGGGATGAACTTCAACTACAGGGACATGGACAACAAGGACTTCCTAGCAGCACTGGAATCCACCCTGAAAGACAACAGACTTACAGAAGAATTTCAGCTGGCCAGCAGTAGCACCAACACTAAGCAGAAAGAAAGAAGGGAACACCCTCAACACACTGGAAAGGAAAGCCTGGAAGGACTCAGAAAAGACAGAAATATCGTAATCCTACCGGCAGACAAAGGGCACATGACTGTCATCCTGAACAGAACATGGAAAAGCTAAACACACCACTCTCAGACTCTGACACTACCAACAGGTGGTGATGGACCCAACAACGCAGCTAGAAAACCATATTACAGCAACTCTGAGAAAGCCAGGAAAAACTCTGTGTTAATATATCAGTATAAAAGTCCTCTCGTCTTCCATATTTCAACAGGCTTAATTACAAAACTTAATTTTATTGGAAGAAATGTGGAGAAGATAGATAAATGTCTGCTGTAAAATAAGATAAATAAAATAATGAAATTGGTCTGTTATTATGATTGTACAATGTTAGTATTCTCAATACTACCAAAACATCTCTCTAACTTTCCTAATAACTCAGTCTTTATAACAGTATACGTCCATTTTTGTAATATTTCCCCCCCAAAGTATTTTAATGAGCTTCATGTAGTTAGTTCCTTATTGAAGTATAGTGACTAGGACTATGTAGTAGGCATGGAAAGCACTTTACATTAACAGTGTTACACAGAATGCCATAAGATAAATGACAAAACAATTTATCCTCAGTTGATATTGTTGAGGGTACAAGAGATAACTCCATCAATCTTCAAACATATAACAGCCTGCATCCAAATCCTTACTTGAAAGAACAAAACAAATAACAAAGAACATTACAGCGCAGGAACAGGTCCTTCAGCACTCCAAGCCTGTGCCGATCCAGATCCTCTATCTAAATCTGCCGTCTATTTTCTCAGGATCTGTATCTCTTTGCTCCCTGCCCATTCATGTATCTGTCTAGATACATCTTAAGAGTTGCTATTGTTCCCGCCTCTACCATCTCCGCTGGCAATGCATTCCAGGCACCCACCACCCTCTGCGTAAAGAACTTTCCACATATATCTCCCCTAAATTTCTACCCTTTCACTTTGAACTAGTGGCCCCAACAAACTTGAAGTCCAGATTACTGCTCATTCAACCTGAAATGCAATATCCTGTCTGTGGTGAGAATATTAACATGTACTTAGCCACTTAGTTCAATGCTTTATCACATTTTTATGCTCAAGTAACGAATCTAAACAAGACTGTTAGGTATTTAAATTGATTTGCGATAAACTTGAAGGAAAGAATACTCAAGATTTCCAGTGACATTTGCTGGGAAGTGTTTCTGTGGAAAGGGTCAGACTTAACAGAAGGAAAACAATAACACAAATGACAACCAGCATTTATATGTTGCCTTTTAGAGTAGGAAAACTTCCCACAACACTTCACAGGACCATTATCAAACAAAATTTAACACAGAACCACATATGAGATATTAGGACAGATGAAGAACATTTTGAGGAGCATCTTAAAAGATAAAAGAGATAGCAAGATGTATAAGTTTAGGGTGGGATTAATTACAGAGACTAGTGACTTGGCTGCTGAAGGCAAGTCCATCGCTGGTGGAATGATTAAAATATTCAAACTACTACTTTACCTCTGTCAAAGTCAAGTTGAAGAATGACTTCTGTTGGGGTGCAACCAACAGAAATTCTAAACAAGCATGGATCAGCATTTTAAGGAGAAAATAGAGTCATGGAGTCATAGATATGTACAGCACGGAAACAGACCCTTTAGTCCAACCGATCAGATGTCCTAAATTAATCAAGTCCCATTTGCTAACAATTTGTCCATATCCCTGTAAACCCTTCCTATTCATATGTCCATCCATATGCCTTTTAAATGCTGAGCTTCACCACTTCCTCTGGCAGCTCATTCCATACACGCACCACCCTCTATGTGAAAAAGTTGCCCCTTAGGTCCCTTTTAAATTTTTTCCCTTTCAGCCTAAACTTATGCCCTCTTGACCTAGACACCTCCACCCCAGGGAAAAGACTTTGGATATTCATCCCACCTGTGTCCCTCATGACTTTATAAACCTCTATAAGGTCACCCCTCAGCCTCTGACATTCCAGGGAAAGTAGTCCCAGCTTATTCAGCCTCTCCCTATAGCTCAAACTTCCATCCCTGACAACATCCTTGTAAACTTTTCCTGAACCTTTTCAAGTTTCACAACATCCTTCTTGTAGGAGGGAGACCAGAATTGCACACAATATTTTTAAGTTAAAATAACATCTGATATCATTGGAGACCAATCTGCATATTTAAAGAGGACCCCACCAGCTTAGGCCAAATGTCCTTGAGATCTTCAGTTTAAAACTACAGTCAGCCAAACCAGATTAGAAAAGGATTGGAATTCTGAACTATTCTATTTTAATTGTCCCCTGCACCTAGCTTTTGTCTGTATCAATAAACTTCTGAGCCAATTTGCCTTAAACTAGTAACAATTTATTGAATTGTAGGATGTTCCTGCCTTTACCAACATGCTATGTAATTATTTGGCTACTTCACTGCACCAATAGCTTCACCTCTGGCCAACAGGACCTCTAGTAGTATGAGGTGACAGTGAGGGAGAACACCAAGAGGGCTGTTAGCATATACTTTGTTTTCCTAGGTTAACTTTAGTTTCCCTTCATTTTTGTAAAGACCTGACACCAGCAGTATGTAGAATCTTTGTTTCATGATCTTCAGATCACCTGTGTCCTTAAATCTTGTGTTACGTAGAGTTATACAGCATGGAAATAGACCCTTCAGTCCAACTAGTCAACGCCGGCCATGTTCCTGAACTAAACAAGACCCATTAGCTTGTGCTTGGCCATATTCCTCTAAAGCTTTCATTTTCATGAAGTTATCCAAATGCCTTTTAAATGTTGTAATTTTACCTGCATCCATCACTTTCACTGGCAGTCCATTCCACATAGGAACCACTCTCTGTGTAAAATGTTGCCCCTCATGTCCTTTTTAAATCTTTCTCCTCTCATATACCTATACGGATCAAGTGCTAGTGTTTACTTGTTACACCAAATGCCCTTAATGCTGTTAATCCTGTGGAAGTTCTTTGGCACGAGTGATGGGCAATAATTTTCTTTGGTCTTCAGCGTATAACTGAGGGAAGTTTCACATTATGCAGAAATATTTTGTTTCAGAAGGGAGTTTTCCAGGTAGTTTCAGAAATATAAACATATTTATATCATATAGGTTTGGAAAAGAATCATTCATATGAAATGAATGAAAAAATGTATCATCACAGTAAGCTATACAATTGTTCATAAGGAGGTGAGGTGGCCCAGTGAGTTGGCACACAGTAGGTTGTTAAAAGTACAAATATATGTATGGATAGAAGCAACTGGAATATGAAACAAAAATAGCATTTATTATATTAAATAATGGTATTGTACATACAATAGTTACATATCAAAATACATGAAAATGTGTTACTTTAATGATATATAGTTCCTTTGTATTTTAAAAATGTGGTTCCATGACAATAAAAAACCCTGGAAAAACTAGGAAAGAGTGGAACACTGTAGGTCCAGATCAGGGCTGTCAACTATCATCTATGATTCCTCAGTAACTGGTACACATCAGCTTTTTGCCTATTCAAGTCCTTTATTTTGTTTTATTCATTGCCTCTGGGCAATTAGGGACGAGAGCATCACTAGCTGGTCCAGCATTTATTGCCCATCTCTAATTGCCCAGAGTGCAGTTAAGAAACAACCACATTGCTGTGCAACTGAAGTCACTTGTAGGCCAGACCAGATGGCAGTTTCCTTCCCTAAGGGACGTTAGTAAACTGGATGGATTTTTCCAACAATCATCGGTAGATTCACTGTCATCATTAGACTCTTAATTCCAAATTTTTTTATTGATTTCAAATTCCACCATCTCCCTTGGTGAGATTCGAACCATGGTCCCTAAAACAGTACCTAAGCCTGACTATATCTGACCTTTCCATTACTGTGCTAGCCTGTATTATGTCGTCATTCTTTGTACTAACAAGCATGAATCTTATCCTAGCTGCAGAAAGTGCAAACAGCAATGAAATAGGAACAGAAGTGGTGGTCAGCATAGTACCAGAACAAGAAAAAAAGATGAAAGAGCAAGTTAAGGATTGCAAGCAGGCAGATTCTGAGGACAAACCTGATGTGATGGTGAATGGCAAAAAATCTGCAGTGTTTCGATGGAAGCCTGTTGTCGTCCAAATGCATGATGAAGACAGCATTGAATGGAGTGAGGGTGATTTAAGTTACTTGTTCAGGACAGAACCCAGAGATTTGGAGCCTCGGGTGGAGATAGCGAAAGATTTCAACAGTGAGAAGGACTTTGATGAAGAATTGAATGCTGAAGCAGCTGATGATTTAATTAGTCGTGATTTTTTTCCAGAAGAGGAAACACAGAAGGGCAAGTGAAACAGTAATGTGATTTCTGTTAGAACTCTTCAGTTTTCTTCACTATTTTAATACAGAAGTCTCATTTAATAAGGCTTAATAATAATTTGACATTTTACATAGCACTTATGTTCAAGGTTAAAAGACCACATAAATTCTCAACATAACAAACACAATCAAAATATACTCTGACATTGCCCAGTCTGAAATATAAAACCATTTCTGATGTCTTCATTAATGTCTTTATTGGTACTCACCAGGTAAAAGTCACTTTTCAAATTTTTCCCCTGTAATAATCTACTGTACACTTGTGCTTGTTATTTTCAGACAATAAAACTGTCTTGAATTAATGAACACAAAACACATTGAAGAACCTTAATTCTATTATTGAAATGTTATTTTACCCAAACTGTTAATTCCGGTGATTAGAAAACTTTCTTTCAGCATCAAACATTGCGACAGATACAGCATACCCAGCTGAAAAGTGAAGTTCCTTCCTTTCTACTGTAAACACAGAAGCAAATTCCTTGGCTCTTCATCAGTTCAACAAATCAGTTTCCCCAAAGTCTTGATGCCTCATGTGGTGAAATGAATGCTAGGTATCAGTTTTTGCTATAGTTTCATAGTTGTTTCAGGAACTGAGGAAAGCCTGCCCGTTTTCCCTTCATAAGTGATAAAAATAAAAGGTTAAAAACATCTACCTAAGAATAAAACTTGACACAGTTATAAATACTGAGTGAATTATAGGCGCCTAAAAGATTCACTTCTACCCTTTATATGTTCTTTCGTTTAGCTATTCCTGTCAACTCCATCAGTTTTGAGGTTCCCCAATTGTCAAACCTTTTATTTAACTATAAAGGTTCTCTATTTTCTGCCCTATCCCCAGGCCTACTGTTTAGCCATGCCCACTATCACTATCCACTGGTCTTCTCACCCTCCCTTTGAGGCAAAGTTAGATGCACATTCCCGTGTATTTGGCTGTCTTCGTTCTTCTAGATGGTGGTGGCTGTTGGTTTGGATGATGCTGTCTAAGGAGTCTCAGTGAATTTCTGCAGTTCATCTTGCAGAAATAGACACTTTTGATACTATGCATTGGTAGTGGAGTAGGTGAATGTTTATGGATGTGGTGTCAATCAAATGAGCTGCTTTGTCCTGGGTGATGTCAAGGTTTTTCACATTGTTTGGAGATGTACTCATCCAAGCAAGTGAGGAGCATTCCATCACACTTGGACTTGTACTTTGTAGATGGTTGTCAGGCTTTTGGGAGTCAGGAGATGAATTGCTTCCTGCAGTATTCCTAGTCTCTGACCTGCTGCTGTAGTCACAATATTTATATGGCTAGTCACATTCAATTTCTGCTTGGTGGTAATCCCTGGATGTTGAAAGTGATGGATTCAATGGTGGAAATGCCATTGAATGTCCATGTGCAATGGTTAGATTTTATTTTATTAGAGTTGGTCATTGCCTGCACTTATGTGATGTTTGTGTTACTTGGCTCTTTCAACCCAAGCTTAGATATTTTCCAGGCCTTCAGAATACTTCCACTTCTAAGGTGTTGTGAATGGTGCTGAACAATGTGTGGCCACCAACAAACATCCCCACTCTGACCTTTTAATGGTCACTGATGAAACAGCTGAAAATATTTGGGTCTTGGACACTATCTTGAAGTGATTTCCTGAAGCTGAGATGGCTGACCTCTAACAAATACAACCATCTTCCTTTGTGGTAGCTATGGTTGCAACCCGCAAAGAGTATTCCAAACCTTACCTTGCCCCTGATTCCCAGAGGAGTTGTGAGGTTGTGAGTTTATAATAAAGTGGCAATGCACTTACAAGTAAATTAGAGACTGTGAACATCCAAGTAAGCAAAAGGTGACTGTGAGATAGGTGTGTGTCCTTTTGTGCAGAATGACCCAGCAAAGGCATTATAATGTTAGGTGTCTATGAATTCCAGCATACTGGAACATTTTTTGAGTTAGTCCACAATTGATGATATCATAAGACTGGTGTTTTAACAGTGCTGCATTCTAGGGATAAAGTATAGTCATAGCTGTTGCCCATGGAGCAGTTTGAGATGATGGTGAACATACCTGAACATGCAGGCTCAGAAAACGACTGGCAAGCTGCATCTGCTGGGTATTTTCTGATTCTCAAATCAGGAATTGGCAATTTCTAATTTTTCAAATGGCAAATTGCATTAAATGAAATAAGTTAATAATAAGATGTGAATGTGTGGAGATAAGGTAGCCACCATTTACTACCCAGAATCTTATCTATTCCTTAAAACTTTAAGGGAAATCAGAATGGTTTTCCTCAACATTGAGCATCAGAATTTTAAAATTCTCAGTGTTTTCCCAATTTTCTGGCCATTGGTCAAGGCTGGGAAAATTCCACACTCTGATAATCAGAAAGCCCAACTAGAAGCGAACATTCTTTATTGTTGAACACCAAATTAGAGCCACTACTTGTGGCCTACATTTGCTAATCACAGCCTGGAACAGACAGCTCAGCAGTTCCATCCCTGGGTCTGTTTTTTTAACAGTTGAACATAGTTTATTTACAATTTAAATAAGATGAATAGAAGTTTATTACAAAATTGGCCAGAACTGTATAATACAATTGAACATACGATTATTAAACACCTTTAATTCATTCCTAGCAATATGTTAAGGGATATGACATGACTGGGTCTGCATTATATTTTTCCTGAGCAACCTGTTCAGTGATGTTTTTACACAACTCTGGAACAGATGGCTGTGAACCCAGGCTTCCTGGTTTAGGGGTAGGGAACAATACCACTATGCACAAGAGCCCTTGGGATTTGCTTTATTTTATTATACAGGTGTCTGCTTTTTTTTTAATATTTGAAATCTGGGAGCGCATTTAATCTAAAAAACCGGTTAAAGTATAAAGCTCTGGCAGCAGATCAAATTGATGATGATGTAATGAGTATGAATGATCAGTTTGCCTGAAGTGCAGAATTAGCAGTAATGAAACCATGGCCCTTTTCGCAAATAATTTTCTTTTCCATTGATTTTGAACAAAGAATCTACTTTTACCCATTCCAGGCTATCTTGATGAAGACTAATTTCATCCCCTATGTAATTTCACCTCATCCATGTGAATATAATAAAAAGGTCTTATGAAAAAGTGTAGCTCACTTTACAGGGCAAGAAATCCTCTAGTGATCAATTTAAAATGTCAAGTTAATAACCAGGATGGATAACAGTTTTAGAATGCACTGTCATCCAGAGTGAATTATGTTTGTTTGTAGGTACTTTCAAGGTCAAAACTACTTTGGGCGAAGCCAACCCATGTACAACACTGTCTCACTTACATTGTGCCTGTAAAATCTTGCATTTATAAGTTCAGGTGATTATTCAGCATTATAAGGCCTGAATTTTGCCTTACATCCTTTCTTATAAATGGGCAAAAGAATTTTAAAGTAGATCTATTCTGCATTCAAAATCAATTAAAAAGAAAATTATTTGTAAAAGAAAATGGGCTGCATTTCTTTATTAAAAACTGAAAGAACTGCCAATGCTGTAAATCAGAAACAAAAACAGAAATCACTGGAAAGGTTCAACAAGTCTGGCAGTACCTGTGGAGAGAAATCCGTTAACGTTTTGGGTCACGTGCCCCTTCCTCAGAACTGACAAAATGTTAATTCTGATTTCTCTCCACAGATGCTGCCAGACCTGTTGATATTTTTTGCAATTTTTGTTTTTGCATTCTTTTATTGCTGGTTTGGTTCTGTAATAAAATATAAAATTCAAACCCATTACCTGGTCTGCTGCTACAAGTTTTGTATTTCAATAAATGCTGTATAAATGCCACAAAGCTTTGCCACAATATTTGTCAGGTAGTAGTACATTCTTGTCTTACCAAAGATTCCTGACATTTCACAGAACCAAATGTCCTAATCTGGTAACACCACCTTTTAATCCAGCTGTCTTCAAAATTCATTTCATTTTATTTTGAAAAAAAAAGTTTTGCTTTTTGTATTAGCAAAAATAATTTCACATTGAACATCTATGTTTTCACATTTCAATGACTTTATAGCAAGAACTCTTCCATTTTTGACAAACCAACATTGAAATGGAAACTAGCTCAAGAATGTCAAAGTCTCCCATTTATCCCTTTTTTGATATATAGCTTTTACAAGTCAACAGATTTCTAAGCCTTCGCTTTTATCCTACATGCAATTAAAAAAAACACTGGTTTGCCTCAGCTTCTATAGTAATTGTGGGTCCAGAGCAAAATTATGTGATGATCAATTATTCCACTAAGCAAAGCCTTATAGATCATGTTTGATGAAAATTAATTCATTCCATTAGAGGAAGAGGCTGATGATGATTTACTTCTGAAATTAAATGGATCTCTTCTTCAGTTAAATGGTCAGCTAGAATTTTGCTCCTCTGATGGGTAGCACACTCAAGAAACATCATTGTCAAATTCAATGCAAAAACAGGAATTGTATGAAACACATGAATAAAAGTTATGAAACAACAAAATTTCAGTGGTACAATTTACTGAGCTGATATTTGTCATTTTATTTGCTACCAGATCAGCTTATGCAAGCTGAAGAAAAGGCTGGTGGTTCTGTGTCCTGGTCAACTTACGGAATTTACATCAAGGCTGCAGGAGGTAGTCTCGTCTTCTTTGTAAACATTCTTCTGTTCATACTGACAGCAGGCAGCATAGCATTCAGTAACTGGTGGCTCAGCTATTGGATTAAGCAAGGCAGCGGGGTGAGTTCCTTGCAGTGCTAGAACATAGTGCATATAGTAACAAACATTGATGTCCCAGAATGCCACAACTAGCATAATTAGAACATACAGGTGCAATCATGCTGTTAACAGCTTTTTGTTTAAAATGTTCCTGAATTGCAGGAATTTGTAAAGTACTATTACGTATCCAGGATTATTAAATTAAGTTTGTAATTCTCCATGATAAAATGCAGTTGTAAAGGCTTCAGATTCTAATCACAAACTAGTGCCTTGAGTTCAATGTCTTGTAATACTTTCAAAGTACAATAGAACTGCAAAAAATAAACAAAATAAAATTCAGTTTTGCATTTATTTTGTACACAAAATGTGTGTTGAATGAACATCTTGATGAACTCAGCAGATGATTGTAGACTGGCTTTTTAAGAGACTGACATTGTACATGACATTATTTTTCAGAATACACCTGTCGCTAAAGGTAATACAACCTACATCAGCAACAGCATGAGAGACCATCCAAAACAGAGCTTCTACACTTGCGTCTATGCTCTATCCATGGTGGCTGTACTACTTTTCAAGGCACTCCGTGGTTACACATTTGTTAAGGTGCTGAAATACAATGTTTGTGACAAACAAATGTCTTCCTTTCATTATAATTGATAGGCCACTACCTACTTCAAATTTGTGCAAGATAGAAAAGTAATTCCATCGATGAACCCTATTGTTACAATCTTCTTGGTATTGAAATCTAGATCTTGACTAATGCTGAATATTTCTGCAGGTGACCTCATTTCTGCAAGTCAAATGCTTGTTTTTATATGAGTGTTGTGCATGCCTGCTGATTGTATTCAGCAATTCTTTGGTTTCCTTGGTTCCAAGCTAGGAAATTAAAAAATGTGATTCTGAGACTTCATGGTAGATAGTAGAAATTGATAGAAATCAAGGAGCAGACACAGTATTCCTTCTATTGCTGTTTGTGCTGCTGTCAAACCCCGGCTCTCTTATGGGCTACTGCAGTGTATCCCCAAGATATTGATCTTAAACTTGTCTACTTCTGACACTTCTCAGTGCACACCAATCTACACATCTCTTATATTATCTCTGTAAGCCATTTCCAAAACTGCCCTTAAAACCATTGAGTGAATTCTTAAAGCAGTCCAAGACAGTGAATGGGGATGTGATTGTAATAATATGAATCTCAGTTTATGTACAACCTTGTAATAAATCATCCCGAAGTTCTTCACAGATATTAACTAAATATGATATCAAATTACATAAAGATATTTGGTCAGATGACAAAACGCTTGGTCAAAGAGTTAGGTTTTAAGGACTGTCTTATAGGAAGAAAGTGCATGGAAAGGTATAGGAATGAAGAAGGGCTAATGCCCGAAATGTCGATTCTCCTGCTCCCTTGATGCTGCCTGACCTGCTGTGTTTTTCCAGCAACACATTTTTCAGCTCTGATCTCCAGCATCTGCAGTCCTCACTTTCTCCTAGTTAAAATTGTAAATACTCAAGGTTAGATTTGGAGAACTGAATGTACCCCGAAAACTTGTGGTGTTAGAGGAGATTACCAAGAGGGACAAGGTTATGGATGGATTTTAAAACAAGGATAAGAATTTTAAAGTCAAGGTGTTGCTTGACTGGGAGCCAGTGTGGGCCAACACGGACTGGTATGAGGAACACCCTTGGTTAGCCTGATTCTTTCCTGTTACCTTGCATAATTTAGTAATGTCAGTCAACATCATGTAGTATTAGTATGAGGATGGGAGGAAAGCCACTCTGTAATGGAGATGGCCTCTACAGCTAAGACCACATACTATTAACAATTCCCTTTGATAGCTTCCTGTCCCATTTTCCAAGCAGGGCATTAGATTTAATGAGTTAACATGAATAAGTGTTGCATGAGTTGTTGTATAATAAGAAGGATTTGAAGATTCTGAACAATTTGTAGGGAAGGTGGAAAGATGTAGGTAGGACTGTTAAGGGAAGTAGAAAGTTGTGATTATACAAAAAACAATTCATATTACATGGTCACAAAGGACTCTTGGCAATGGGTTTTGTACCACTTTCTCCTCCTCTCTTTTGCTTTTGCACTATTTTGACTAAGTAGCACCCCTTTGCATAGCAATGAAGTCTTAAAATAAAATCTGTACATTCTGCAACTCAGCTTTCAAATATTTCATGACTGTCAGTTTTGCTGTCCAAAACAACAGTAGTTGCTCTTTCAACCTTCACATGGATGTGTTTATCTTGTTTGTTCACATTAAAATGAACCTAGGAAGTTAATTAGAGCCAATGCCAGATCTCCTAGGCAGATGAAAACTTGACCCAAGGGATACTTCAGGTGACATTAAAACTGAATAGGAAAATCTAGGTTGGGGCCTTTAAACATTAGGATATCAAAACCAATTTTGAATAAAATCCTTAAATATTTTTCCATGACATTTTAAGTAGCATTTAGTGTATTTGAGTTTATAAGAGAGTTCCAGTGGACTCTTGGTTAGTTAAATCTTTAGTAATTACGTATAATCTTTCCTCAACAGTGCACGCTTAGGGCCTCCTCCAAGCTCCATGATGCTCTATTTAAGAAAATTCTGAGGAGCCCAATGCACTTCTTTGACACAACACCTCTAGGTCGCATTCTAAATAGATTTGCTAAGGATATGGATGAAGGTAAGACCTAAAGAAAGTTTTAAATAAGTAAATTTATTTTTAAAAATGATTTTAGAATTAGCACTTCCGTTTGTGACATCGTGCAGTTGTATGATGTGCTTTCACATTTTTCCCATTTGGAGAATGTTAAACTTTGAATAATTGATCAGGAGAAATTGAAAGCCAAGGTGGGCACTGTTGATAAAGAGGAAATACTAGGAGAGATATTCACTTCATTGATTTCTAGCTGAGGGAGTGCAGTTACATTTGTACTATAAAGGCAAACTTCCTCTTGGTGCATGTCAATATGAGAAACAACAGTTAAAGTTTGGTTTAAGCTTCAAACTTTAAGCAAAGCATATTAAAGCATCCCTGCACAGCAGCATCTTGCAAAACTTTCAATTTGTAACAACTAGAATATTATTTCATCCCTAGTACACATTTGTGTATGCAAACATTTTTTTTAAATGCAGCAGTTCTGCCCATGTCCAGCTTTCAGTAGCAAACAATTTAATCTATACAGAATTGCTTGTGCTGTGAGATTGCTCTTTGCAGTAATATGTTATCGTTCTTCTTTCCTCCAAATTGGACAAGGAATTGATTTGGCCAAGCAATTTGTTTTTCCATTGCTGTAGACAGGGTATAAATTTCTGTTGACTTTCTGGAAGCATTGCTGTTTGATATCCGTCTGAGTATTTAATACAATGGAAGAAAGACTTCCTGCCTGTGCAATGTAGTTTCCAGATGTTATAACTGCAGTCTGTTGGTAGTAGCTCAGGGTCCATCAGGATCTTTCTGAAAAATGACTTGAAAGAGAAAGGTCATAGAAATAAAATTATAAGTTACCTTCAATTTTTCAAAAAGAAAATTGATATCTTCATAAAACTTAAATGACATCAGCTACCTTAAAAGATTGAAAATACAATTGGGCAACTGTTGGAACAACAGGGTATTCCACAAAAAAGAAATCATTATGATTCATTTTAATTTATAATTTAGATTTATGGTTTTTTTCAGGTGAGTTCTAGTGCACATCATTGTCTTTTCTATATGACAACTACACTGTGATTTTTCTGGCTCAGGATATCAAATCAAAGGATAAAAGTGTGAATGGTAATGTTTACTGTTAATGCAACTTAATTAATTTCAATAAGTGAGTATTAACACCAATGTGCACTGAAATATATCATGATAATGAAATATCCCAACTCTGGAGGTGATGAATTGTTGGTCAACTAGCTTATTTTGTGTTATATTCTGTAGACAGCAATAATTTAAAGGAAATTGGCTTGCTTCATTTTTGTTTGGACAGGCTAGAAAATGTTATGCTAGAACTTGCAAAAAGCTTTGACATTCGACCCACTTTGTAAATTTCTGTTCCGTTTTTCTACCAGAAGGATTATCACACCCAACTGAGCGACCTTCCAACTAGTAAAAGTATTGTGTTTTTAAATTTTTATAAAACTACTAACCGCTACCAGTAAAAACATCCTTTAAAAGATATTTGGACAGGTACATAGATTCGAAAGGTTGAGAAGGATATGGACCAAACACAGAAAATGGGACTAGTTTAGTTTGGGAAAACCTGGTTGGTACGGATGAGTTGAATCAAAGAGTCTGTTTGTGTGCTGTATTACTCGATTCAATGAGTCCATGACCCGTGCACCCAATTCAGTATTCATATGCAAAGCCTATCGAAGGCAATGTAAAACATCAAAAGAGAGGGATAGGCACAGAGGGAGAGTTGGGGCTAAATCAAAATGGTGTTGAATGGGGTAATAAAGCACTATATGCCCTGCATGCCCTCCTGTCTCTAAAGCACAGTGAGCAAGCTCCTTCTGCAAGGATGCCCAGGTATGAATGCAGCCATAGAAAAGGGTCAGACAGTTAGCAGATATCACCTCCTTATAAAGGGTGTTTTTACTGGTAGCGGTTAGGAGTTTTATAAAAATTTTAAAAGCACAATAATTTTGGTGGTTAGAAAGTCACTCAGTTGTGTGTGATAACCCTTCAGGTAGAAAAACAGAACAAAAATATACAAAGTGGGCCAAACAGCAAGTTCTAGCAAATTGGTCCACTGTCTGGACCTATTTATAGCCAGCCTGGCCAGGGCCAAAGGGAGGTTCTCCAATCTGTCCACATTCCCTCTGCAAACATTCCAAACATCAGAAGCATGGGGCTGAAGTGCAACCAAAAAATACAACAGTTTTTTTTCCAAATGAACAAGAAAGCCATACCCACAACCAGTACATTCTGCACACTTTGTAACCCTGAATAGTAATTATTTTCAGATCAACTCATTTTCTTATTGGGGGAGTTTCACTGGCCATGGTGAGGCTGATACAGGTGCAGGCCTTGGGGTGAAAAAGCAATGTGTATCAATCTGCCCACTTTCATGTTTCATCCATGTGGATTTGGAGAAGAATAAAGAACTGGGAATGTTTAAATAATTGAAATCAGCAAGTTTGTAGTTAGCCATGGTTATGACGACCATTATGGGAAGAGAGGCTACCTACACAGAACATGACAGCACAGTACACACCCTTTCGCCCTCGATGTTGCACCAACCTGTGGAACCAATCTGAAGCCCACCTATCCAACACTACTCCATTTTCATCCATATGTCTATCCAATGACCATTTAAATGCCCTTAAATTTGGCAAGTCTACAACTTTTGCAATCAGTGGATTCCACACCCCTACTACTCTGAGTAAAGAAACTACCTCTGACACCTTCCCTATATCTATCCCCTCTCAATTTAAAGCTGTGTCCTCTTCTGCTAGCCATCACCATCTGAGAAAAAGGCTCTCACTGTCCACCCTATCCAACCCTCTCGTTATCTTGTACATCACAATTAAGTCATCTCACAACCTCCTTCTCTCTAATGAAAACAGCCTCAAGTCCTTCAGCCTTTCCTCATAAAACCTTTCCTTCATACCAGGCAACATTCTAGTAAATCTCCTCTGAACCCTCTCCAAAGCTTCCACATCCTTCCTGTAATGCAGTGACCAGAACTGTATGCAATACTCAAGTGAGGCCACACCAGAATTTTGTACAGTTGCAGCATGACCTCATGGCTTCGAAACTCAATCCCTCTACCAATAAAAGCTAACGCACCATTTGCCGCCTTAACAACCCAATAACTTGGGTGGCAACTTTCAGGAATCTATGTACATGGACACCAAGATCTCTCTGCTTATCTACACTACCAAGAATCTTACCATTAGCCCAGTACTCTTTACTCCTGTTGCACCTTCCAAAGTGAATCACCTCACACTTTTCCACATTAAACTCCATTTTCCACCTCTCAACCCAGCTCTGCAGCTTATCTATGTCCCTCTGTAACCTGCAAAATCCTTCTGCACTATCGACAACTCCACTGACCTTTGTGTCATCTGCAAATTTACTAACCAATCCTTCTATGCCCTCATCTAGGTCATTTATAAAAAATGACAAACAGCAGTGGCCCCAAAACCAGATCCTTGTGATACACCACTAGTTACTGAACTCCAGGATGAACATTTCCCGTCAATCACCACCATCTGTCTTCTTTCAGCTAGCCAACTTGTGATCCAAACTGCTAAATCACCCTCAATCCCATGCTTCCATATTTTGTGTAATAGCCTTCCTGAAATCCATATACACCACATCAACCACTTTACCCTCATTCATCTGTTTGGTCACCAACTCAAAGAACTCAATAAGGTTTGTGAGGCATAACCTATTCTTCACAAAACCATGTTGACTATCCCTAATCAACTTATTCCTTTCTAGATGATTATAAATCGTATCTCTTATAACCTTTTCCAGAACTACCCACAACTGAAGTAAGGCTCACTGCTCTATAATTACCAGGGCTATCTCTACTCCCTTTCTTGAGCAAGGGGTCAACATGTGCTATCCGCCAGTCTTCTGGCACTATTCCTGTCACCATTGACGACATAATGCATGGATAATTGGTATCAGACAAAAGGCAGTGCATGTTACCTCAAATCAATGGAATTCACTGAGGCAGAAATAATTCGATTTGAGTCTCAATTGCAGCTTTTTTGGAGTTATTTTCAAAGGCCTGTGTCTCAACTTGCTTGCATTTGTTTTAATTCACTCATGAGAAGTAGGTGTCACTGGCTAGCCAGCGTTTATTGCCAATAACTATTTACCCTTGAGAAGGTGTTGGTGAGTTGCCTTCTTAAGCCACTGCAGTGCATGTGCTGTAGGACCCATAATGTGCTTAGTGAGGGAATTCCAGGAGTTTGAACCAGCAATGGTGAAGAAAGGGGTGATATATTTCCAAGTCAGGATGACAAATGACTTGGAGAGGAACTTGGAGGTGTTGGTGTTCCAATGTATCTGTTGACCTTGTCCTTCTAGACGGATGTGGTTTTGGGTTTGGAAGGTGCTGCCTAAAGATCTTTTGCAGTGCATCTTAAAGATAGTACATCCTGCTGCTACTAAGCATAGAGGGAATGAATGTTTATGGGTGTGGTGTCAACTAAACAGGCTGCTTTATCCTGGACGGTGGAACAGGCTCAAGGGGCTGAATGCTCCAGTCCGGTTCCTGTGTTTCTTTGTTCCTTGGTATGGAGCTACATCAGTGAGTTTTTGCTCCATCCTATGTATCAGATCAGTGTGCAAGTGATTAGTCTGAGGCAGCAAGCACTTAGTTGTCTGTCAAGTCTGATTATTCATAAAGATGGCCTCCCTTTCTATATAGGAGGACATCAGTGTCAATACCTGGGAAAATATGGTGTACCTTTAGAATTGGAGTCATCCATTTTTCCCTCTGAGAATATGCAGTTCCTCTGGAAGTATTGACAGAACTGCACACATTTGCTGCTCTGCAAGTTCCCTTCAGTTAGCTTTTGAGGTTCACTATCTCAAACTAACCATGCAAAGCAAAGCAAAGCTTAGAGTTTCCTGCACCTCTGCACTGCTGGGCCAGTGACCACATATGTTCCTACCAGTGTGTGATGTACTGCTCACCTTGTACCACCTATTCAAACTACCGAGACCCCACCAAGACACGTTTCTGTACTGGTGAAGAGTATTCAGGGATTCTGTGATGGTGCATCTTTAGAATGGTTACTGTCTTCCAAGGACGACTCCGTGTGGTCTTCATCCGCTCCTTGGCGACCTATGATGGACCTTTGGTAGATGAAAGGCAAGAATTAGCACCAATATTGGAAAAGAGTACAAACACAGCCTGGTAACATTATCAAGACAGTTCAGTTAATCAGGGTGTCAAGTCATGAATGATTGCGAGTTGATAGTGCTTTATCTAATGCTGTCACTAGATTTCTCAGTCAAGTGATCCCTCCTTTGCCCACTCTGGCTTGCCAAACATCCAAAGTACCTCCTTTTGTAGGGATGGTATGGTCTGGTCATGAACATGACTATATAGCCATTTCCTACCCTGATTCTGTAATTGTCTCTGGAGTTATGCAATGTTTTCTGCAATGGGAAAAGGCAGACATCTGAGTGTAAAAAGTGGAATGTATTGAGGATACAGTTAGAATATTTGAGGATAATGACTGTGAGGGATTGGTGCGAGAGGGAAATATGAAATGGATTGCAAATGGAAATTGTGGAGGCAGTTGGCGAGAACAAATGCATAGAACTGCACATGTCAGTCAAAAGAGAATGCTACTGAGTTTGGAGTAAAGCGACTACAGTGCCCGAGTGATGAGACACCTTTCTGGATCTAATGTGGTCATTAAATTCTTTATGACATTGCATCACAACTGTTGCTAAGTTTTGCTATCTTCAACATTGACAGCTTGCTAAGGTCCTACTGCTGTTTTCCTCCATCCTCAGCAAATAGGATTTCTTTCTTCCTGCTCACTGTCTCCAGTGTGACCTCCAGTGATGAATGTGAATATGGGGAGAAGCTTCCACATCATCTTTCTATTCCAAAGCAACTTTCTGATTCTTTCCTAAGCAAATTTCGCTGCAGCCATTCAGTCCTCACTAAGGACTGATGAAATAGAGCCTTCATTAACAAATCCATGGATGATCTCGTCCACCTTCTCTATTTGGCCAGGAAATCAAATGCAACATGCAAATGTGAGGAGTTAGACATAGGGCTAAAGAGATCAATGGATATAGACAAAAACTAGAATCAGGTTTCTAGGTTAAATGATAAACCATGATCAGAATCAATGGTAGAACAGGTTCAAAGAGCTGAATGGCTTACTCCTGCTCCGATTTTTCTATCTTTTATAACATTCATACCTGAATTAATCAGGTTCTGGATTATATAAGTCTGACACATTTTGCTAGATTCTAGGAGTTGAAAGTTTTGACCTATGTATCTCCTTTTGCTTTTGTTTTAATTATCCTAATTGTATCGTCTACTGAAATAAATAACATTAGTTGACTGACCAGGAATTTGACCCATAAAACAAGTTTATTATACGTTCCACAATTCCCCTGTGTACCTTCTATTTTTAGCATTCGTGTACGTCTGTTGAGAAAAATACATTGGATTATTGTGTACATCTGTTATAAGTGAAGATAATTTTTTTTAATACTAAGCTTTCAACCTTCTCTTTCTTCAGTGGATGTGCGGCTGACCACACAGACTGAGATGTTGATCCAGAATATCATCCTTATACTGTTTTGTCTTGGTGTCGTCAGTTCAGTCTTTCCATGGTTCCTTATTTCAGTGTTACCACTCTGTATTATCTTCATGATAGTCAACAGAATATCAAGGTAATGTCCCTGACACACATTTCTGTCAATAGATCTGATATTAATGGAGGGAAAGACTCTTCTCAAAGAGTCTTGGCGCTAGCTGGGTTCTTAGTCAGCTAAACAGAATGGTTATTTATTGGAATTACTGATGGGATAAAATCTAATCTTCCTTTAATTTTTATCTTACTAAACTCCTTTTAAAAGACAATCAGTAAGAACTGTGGCACAGTAATGTTGACACAACTCTATATTAACAGAATAATGTTTTAAATCAATGATATTCTAATAATGCCAGCAAGAGATAAATACCTAAAAATAATTTATAAGATCTATTTAAGGTGATATCTCTGTGGCCTACTAAGTAAATTAACTAAGTATAACAAAAACAGGAATTGCTGGAGCAACTCAGTGGTCTGGCAGCATCTGTGGCAAGAAAACAGAGTTAATATTTTGAGTCTTTCAAGAACTTCAGTGAAGAGTTTCTTCCACAGATGTTGCCAAACCTGCTGAGTTTCTCAGTAATTTCTGATTTTGTTTCAGATCTCCAGCATCTGCAGTTCTTTGTTTAAAATGAACTATGTTAACCATGTTAAACACCCAGAAGTTAAAAGGTTGACTAGTCAGAGTCCAGGTATATATCTTTCTGGTTACACATCACAAAACTCCAACACATTGCTTACTTGTTTCACCTGTACATTCAGTGCTCACCAAATTATTCCTTAATCACATGAGAGGCAATTGCTGATTCACTCAACAAAATTCACTCATTCAATGACCATGCATCTGCTCTTTCCATCAGCAAGGCAATGGTTTTTATTCTATATCTGTTAACTCAGCAACAATTAAGCTAGGGCTACAGTTCAGCACTGCCTGGGGCTTAAATCAACTCATATACTCTGAAACACAATCAAATTGGGTACCACTGTGGCCTGAATGGCTTGTTATCATTCAGTAGGATCTGACAGGATTTCAAATGAAACTAGAGAACAGGTCATGATTCACTGTTGATGAAGGAATATTGACAATAAGATGTAAGAGCAGAAGTAAGCTATTCAACCTGTTGAGTTTGCTCACCCATTCATTGACATCCTGGCTGAACTGATAAATAGCAACTAAATTTGTATTCTTGCAAAATATCCTGATGAGAGCAAGATGAAAAGCTTCACTGGTTTATTTCTCAGAGCAAAGCCTTAAACAATCAGATTCAACTTGCTGGGTTTAAAAGTTTTTAAAAGCTGGGTTTTTAACTGTTAACCAGCATCAATTGATGCATTTTCTACAGCAGTGCTTCAATCAATTACAGTGCAGTTGACAACCGATCACCGCTCTCCTCATATGGTAAATGTTGGGGTGTAGGTTTGCTTGCTGAGCTGTAGGTTTGATATCCAGACATTTCATTACCTGGCTAGGTAACATCATCAGTGGCGACCTCCAAGTGAAGCGAAGCTGTTGTCTCCTGCTTTCTATTATATGTTTGTCCTGGTAAATGTTAGTTTTCCACTTGAATTTGAATTCTTGTGAAATATCCCTTCATCAGCAGAGAATCATTAGCTGGTCTCTAGTTCCATTTGAAATCCTGTCAGACCCTACTGAATGATAACAAGTCATTCAGGCCACAGTGGTATTGAATTTGATTGTGTTACAGAAGATGTGAGTTGATTTGAGCCCTGGGCAGCTGTGCAACTCTAGCCCTAGCTTCATTGTTGTTGAGTTAGCAGGAAGAGAGTCAAACACCATTTCCTTGCTGCTGGAAAGAATACATGTATGGTCGTTGAATGAGTGAATTTTATTGTGAAGTCAAAGATTTACAATCCAAGTTCAGTGGTGCTGAGTAGAGTGAAGTCATAAAGGACTGTCATTAGCTTTCGATACATATCTGTGTATATTTCTATTGTTGGACAAAAGTAATAAAAAACAGAATAGAAAGGAAATTAAAATTGGTGATAAACTGGTGAATTCTCTACCTTTCTATAGGGTTTTAGTTCGCGAGCTTAAGCGTATGGACAGTATCAGTCAGTCACCGTTTACATCACATATCACCTCCAGTGTCCAGGGTTTAGCCACCATCCATGCTTATGACAAAGAAAGTGAGTTCCTGCAAAGGTATGTAGCAAATACTTCTAAAACATATGAATTTACAGCAGGGTACAATTATTGTATGTAAAATATAAAAATATCTTTTAAGCATGGCACTTTTCTGCGATTTGTGTATGGAGAGTTCAGACCAAGTACAGTCTTCAGGTACCACACTGTTGAGGATGGGAGAATAATTGGGCTATTACATAATGATGGTTTTAAAGTCTTACATTCCATCCTTTTTTCCCATTGTGTTTCACTATCATTTTGTTATCTTACTATTAGACAACTCTCCAAATTTTGGCACTAGCCCCCCTGGTGTTAGCAAGTAGGACTTTGCAGGTTTAACAGGACTTTGTAGGACTTTGTGTTGCTGTTGTCATTTTCAGTGCTGAGATTGATGCCAGGCAGTCCATCTAATTTCATTCCTTTTGAGATTTCCTTGGATTTCAGGGTCAATAGACAACATTAATATACAGATGCCAATGTTCTAGTACTCAACCATTATCTTTACATTTTTCAGCTGTTATGAACACCACTGATAGACGTTTTATACAACAGTATTTCATGGTCAATTCAAAATTGTTTTTCCAGATACAGGCCAAATTATAAATTAAAATCCAGCTGTATTACTAGGTGGTTTTCATGGTTCAGGAGAACATAGATGTATGTATTTTTTTCAAAATTACCGTTACGTTTCACTGAATGCTTTATAGCTTTTACAATAAGGGATGTTTTTTGTACACAAATCTTGAAGGTGCAGGGCGATTGATAAAGTATTTAATACAGCATGTGGAAACCTAGGCTGTTTAAAAATGGACAAACAGGAAAAGATGCAATTTATAATAAGCCTGTATAAAATGCTGGTTATGCTTCAACTGGGTATTGTTTCTATTTCTGAGCAAAGCACATTAAAAAGGTGTGACAGTGTGCAAAAGGATTCCTGAGTATGAAACTAGGGTGTACAGTTTTGTGGATAAATTGGAGAATCTGGGACTGTTCTCCTTGAGGAGAAAATGAAGAGGAGATTTGATGGAGATGTTGAATATCTTGAGGGATCTGAATAGTGTGGATAGGGATAAATTATTTCCATCG
The DNA here is from genome assembly GCF_047496795.1 of Chiloscyllium punctatum. Lineage (NCBI taxonomy): Eukaryota > Metazoa > Chordata > Chondrichthyes > Orectolobiformes > Hemiscylliidae > Chiloscyllium > Chiloscyllium punctatum. Next base: position 35,178,487 of record NC_092763.1, read on the forward strand.
ATGGAAGGATGCCAGACAGGAATGAAGAATTGTTGCACACACTCTCTTTAAATGTTTGCCCTTTCCTATCCCCCATCTCCTCTTTAAGCAAAAACTTTCAGTTTATCATTCACAGCTCATATCTCATACCATCGTAATTTCTATTACTTAGATTCAGGATCATAGTCTCAGCAATAAGTATGTCACACGCCATCTTAATGAAGTATTCTATCATATTATGGTAACTTCTCCCCTACGGGCCTCACACACTTAGATTACCAGTTATTCCTTTCTTATTACAGAATACCCAATCTAGAATGACCTGTTTTTCAGTTGGTTCCTCAATATATTGATCACTCAAAATCATCTTGTACACAATCCAGGAGTTCCTGTTCTTCAACATCATTACTAAATAATCCAACTTTGCATAACAATAACAAATATTGTTGTGAGGTTAATTATCCTTATGGAATGATGATCCATTGATTAAGACATCTAGTGCCTCCTCAATCACGCTAGCTTAGACTAAAGAAATGTGGAACTCCCTGAGGGCATTTTTGAACTAGCCTTTACACAAGTAATGTAATAATGCACTGGGTCATTTCCAGTGTCTAGTGGCTTAATTGGGATGGTGATGCAGGTGTGTCTCCCAATCAAAGCAGTAAATTAAGGGGAATGTATAGGCTATGGAGTATCACCATGTTAAGTTTTGATATAATAAAATGTTTGATCAAGAACATTGCAAGTGTCTCTCTCTCTGGTGGAGTAAGTCAGTTCAGCTCCTAGCAGTGCTTGGAAGGCAAATATGTTGGGGAACAGTTTTCTCTCACTTTTTTCTGTACAAATTGACCCTTGCTACCATGTAAACGGCCTTGTCTGAATCATGGATATGAGACAGGTTGTTTGCATTGTAGCCTTTTTAAGCTGCCCCATTATTTTGGTATATTTCTTAGTCCACTTAAACCAAACATGGTCATTGTTATCCTTATGCAATGCATTAAGTGATGCTAAGGTCTTGCTACATTTCCTAATCCACTTTAAAATGCTACAAGAATTTTAGTTTTAAAGGGTACCCCAATTCGTAACATTGTTGAGTTGCTGTTGTGCACCTTTATGGTTTGCATTGCTGGTGGCAGATAGGGTGCCAATCAAGGGACTGTTTTGTCCTGATTGCTGTTGAGCTTCTTGAGTATTGTTGGAGTTGCACTGATCCAGGCAAGTGGAGAGAATATTCCAAGTGAAGATTGTGGACAAGTTACATTTTGCAGGCATATCTAGATGCCGACTTGCTCTTGGAGGTGCACAATATTTACATGGCTGGTCCAGTTCAGTTTCTGGTCAATGGCAACTCCTAGAATGTTGATAGTTGGTGATGCAACTGACAGCATTCAATGGTGTAACCATCACTGAATCCTCCACTATCAATATCATGGTGTGGGAGCGGGGTTAATATTTATCAGAAACTCAACTGGATTCATTACATTAAATATGGTGGCAGCAAGAGCAGGTCAGAGGATAGGATACTGCAGTGAGTATTTCACTTCCTGACTCCCCAGAGCTTGACCCACATCTACAAGGCACAAGTCAGGAGTGTGATGGAATACTGCCCACTTCTCTGGGGGAGTGCAGCTCCAAGAAGCTTGACCATCCAGGACATAGCAGCCAGTTTGTTTGTACCAGATCTCCAAGCATCCATTGCCTCTACCACCAATACTTAGTAGCAGCAGTTTGTACTATCTACAAGAAGCACTGCAGAAATTCATCAAAGATCCTTGAACAACATCTTACAAACCCATAGCCATTTCCATCTTGAAAGACAAAGGCAGCAGATGCAAGGAAACACCATCACCTGCAAATTCCCCTCCAAGCAATTCACCATCCTGACCCCAAAATACATTGCCATTCCTCAACTGTCACTCAATTGAAATCCTGGAATTCCCTTTGTGTCTAATATACTATTTATAATTAAGTGTTTTCATACTTCCATTTAAATGCAGAATAGGAATGGTAGAGCTTACTCATAAATAAAAGCAATTTGTACCTTACTTGTAATGCTAATGAATTCAAATGCAAGTTCTCCATGGCATTATAATTTAATTACACTGTTTTGAAATCTCTTTTTCTCTCAATCCAATTTTAGGGTGTTTCCACCCTCTGTCACGAAAACGAATACCCACCAACTTCAGTGGCTACTTGGCAGTCCACCAGTATGCAGCATAAATGCTCAGGGAACCATGCAACAGGATCGACCCTCTAACATTTTACCAACTAATTTCTAATACTTGCTTTTGTACCAATAAATGACAAGTGAAGTTGGCAAATCATGGAGTAGAAACAACACTGCTGACATCTGGTGGTCAAAAGTTGTGCATGGGCATTGATGCAATTTTGCTGCAAAGCAATTAATTTCAGCTTATGCCTGTAATTCTCCCAACATTTTAGGAATCAGCCTGTGCCATTTAACTCAATTGGTGCTTTTCCTTTTAGGTACCAGGAACTACTAGATTCCAATCAAGGACCCCATTTTCTATTCAGCTGTGGCATGCGATGGTTGGCTGTTCGCCTTGATCTTATAAGCATCATACTTATCACCGTTGTGTCAGCAATGATGGTTTTCATGCATGGAAGAATTCCGCCAGCTTATGCAGGCCTTGCCATCTCTCATGCAGTCCAGGTAACTTCAAATTAAGGAACTTAATTGCAATCCATTAGCAATATTAAACTGTGAATGAATTACAAAGTGGAAGTTTGTCACAAAAATTTGAAGATAGCTCAGATACTTATGTTTCACTATTTAACTTGCTCCCTGATAGCTATCAATTTTATCAAATTGATTCTGATTTAATTTATAATGAACAACTAAGATTCAACCACAGTGACTTCAGACACTAAACTTGACCTTAAATGATCTGAGATGTGGATGGGAATAAAATAACCCATCTTGAAAAGTGTCTGAACATTGGATGAGGCCAGTGATCAGGCTTGCCTTCAACATCGAACTCTATCCACAGGTGCTCAACATGCACAAAAGCCCCTCACTAATAATAACAATTTGGGCAAGGTACTGAAGGATCTTTCCCTAAATACCTCAGCATGAGTCTCTGCATTCAGAAAAGGAACAAGAGAATATAATTTATTTATGATATTATTAAGTATTGTAATATCTCATAATGAAGAGTATAGGGTTCGTATGATGGTTAATGTCCTCACTCTCATATGCTAGAAGATAACTGTTTTTAACAAGTCCAAGTCAACACTTTTAGTGAGAGTTTTATTTGAAGTTAACCACAATCCATAAAATTCACACCCAACCGCTTGCTAGCTCCCTATATTTATGCAACCAATTCACACCCTTAATATAGAACATCAAACGTTACAGTGCAGTACACGCCTTTCAGCTCTCACTGTCGCGCCGACTCGTGGAACCAATCTGAAGTCCATATGTCAATCCAATTACTCCTCAATGTAAAGCTATCCCTCCTGTGCTAGCCATCACCATCTGAGGAAAAAGGCCCTCACTGTCCACCCTATCTAACCCTCTGATTATCTTATATGTCTAAATTAAGTAATCTCTCAACCTTCTTCTCTCCAATGAAAACAGCTTCAAGTCCCTCAACCTTCCCTCCATAACAGGCAACATCCTAGTAAATCACCACTGAACCCTTTCCAAAGCTTCCACATCTTTCCTATAATGAGGTGACCAGAACAGTGCGGCTGCACCAGCATTTTGTACAGCTGCAGTATGAAACTCTATTCCTCTACTAATAAAAGCTAACACACCATATGCTTTCTTAACAACCTATCAACCCAGGTGACAACTTTCAGGGATCTATGTATGTGGACACTGAGATATCTTTGCTCAACTACACTACCAAGAATCTTACCATAAGCCCAGTACTCTTTAGTCCTTTTGCTCCTTCCAAAGTGAATCACCTCACACTTCTCCACATTAAACTCCATTTGCGACCTCTCAGCCCAGCTCGGCAGCTTACCTATGACCCTCTGTAACCTACGACATCCTTCTGCACTATCCACAACTCCACCAACCTTAGTGTCATCTGCAAATTTACTAACCAATCCTTCTATGCCTTCATCTTGGTCATTTATAAAAATGACAAACAGCAGTGGATCAAAAACAGATTCTTGCAGTACACCACTAGTAAATGAACTCCAGGATGAACATTTCCCATCAACCACTTCTTTCTGATTTAAACCACTAAATTTCTGATCTAAATCACAAAATCACCCTCATTCCCATGCCTCCGTATTTTGTGCAATAGCCTACTGTAGGGAACCTTATCAAATACCTTACTGAAATCTATATACACCACATCAACTGCTTTAACCTGTTTAGTCATCTTCTCAAAGAACTCAATAAGGTTTGTGAGGCATGACCTACCCTTCACAAAGCCATGTTGACTATCCTTAATCAACCTATTCCTTTCTAGATGATTATAAATCCTATCTCTTATAACCCTTTCCAACACTTTACCCACAACTGAAGTAAGGCTGTCTGCTCTATAATTATCAGAGTTTTCTCTACTCCCCTTCTTGAACAAGGGAACAACATTTGCTATCCTCCAGTCTACTGCTCCTACAGTCTGCAGGTGGATCATTCAATTGCCCTGTCCTCCATTCCCACTATTCTAAATTCCCAACGAGACTAATGAAAACGAATATATTTATCGCCTCCTCCCTCATTCTATTCAGTGCAAACCATGTTAATTATCCTATGACTTTCCACTCCCATTCTTTGTTGTCCTTGCATTCTTTCTGGCCTCAAAAAACAAATTTCAGCATTTTCAAATGAGTCATTGGAGTTAAAATCTCTGGGCTGCACATTTCTAAAACTACATGAATTAGCATCTGCTTCATTTCCTACAACCTCAGTTTCCATCCCCCAAGTTCAACATAACTCCAGGAACCAAACTTTCTCAGTACAATAACAAAGCTTCTTTCCTCAGACATATTTGAAATGGAAAGCTCATCAACTGAGGATCTGAGGACACAGACCATTGTCTTAAGAATCTCACAGCATAATATTTTGAGCAATATAGAACATAGAATTGTGCAGCTCAGGAACGGGCCCTTCTTCCCATGATGTTGTGCTAAACATGATGCCAAATCAACTAATCCCTTCTGCCTGTCCTTGGTCCATATCCCTCCAGTCTTTACATATTCATGTGCTTATCTAAAAGTCTCTTAAATGCCCCTATTGCTACCCGTGGCAACGTGTTCCAGAAACCTCCCACTCTCTGGCCCTCACATCTCCTTTTGAACTTTCGCCCACTCACCTAAATGCATGCCCCCCAGTATTACACATTTCAACTCCAGGAAAAAGATTCTGATGGTTTACCTTGTCTATGCATCTCATAATTTTATAGACTTTTATCAAAGTTCCCCTTAGTCTCTGGCACTCCAGAGAAAACAATACATGTTTTTCTAGCCGCCCCTTACAGTTCATACCCTCTAATCCAGGCAGCATCCTGGCAAACCTCCTCTGCTCTTACTCCACATCCTTCCTGTACTGTGATGACCAGAACTGAATGCAATTGTGGCCTAACCAAAATCTTATAAATCTGCAACATGACATCCTGAATCTTGTACTCAATTCCTCGACCAATAAAGGCAAGCATACCATTTGCCTTCTTTACCACCCTATCTGCTTCCATGGCCACTTTTAGGGAGCTATGGACTTGAACCCCAAGATCCCTCTGTACATCAATGCTGCCCAAGGGCCGCCAATAACTATAAACCTTCCCTCCAAAGTGTAGCAATCCACATTTACCAGGATTAAACTATCTGCCATTTCTCGACACATATCTGCAACTGATCTTTTTTCCTACTGTAGCCTTTGACAACTTTCTAAACTATCCACTACTTCACCAATCTTTGTATCATCTGCAAACTTACTAGCCTACCTGTATACATTTTCATTCAAGTCATTTATATATATCACAAACAGCAGAGATCCCTATACAGATCCCTGCAAAACAGCATTAGTCATGGACCTCCAGTCAGAAAAACATCCTTCCACCACTGCCCTCTGCCTTCTATGGGCAAGCCAAATCTGAATTTGCGCGGCCAAGTCATCATGGATCCCACACATCTTAATCTTCTGGATGAGCCTACCATGAGGGACTTTGTCAAAAGCCTTACTAAAATCCATGTAGACAACATCCACTGCTCTACCCTCATCGATCACCTTCATCACTTTCTCAAAGAATTCAGTCAAGTTAGTAAAACATGACCTGCCCTGCTGATTGCCCCTAGTTATGCCATGCTTTTCCAAATGTGCATAAATCCTATCATTAAGAATTCTCTCCAATTGCTTCCCAACCACTGATATGAGACTCACCGGTCTGTCACTTCCTGGATTATCCCTATTTCTCCTCTTGAACAGAGGAACAACATTAGCTACTCACCAGTCCTCCAGGACCTGACCAATGCTAATGAGGATATAAAGACCTTGGCCAAAGCACCAGCAATCTCCTCTGTTGCCTCTGTCAATAACCTGGTGTAGATACCATCAGGTCTTGGGGATTTATCCACATTAATGCTCTTCAAGAAACCCAATACTATTTTGTTCTTTACCTCAAAATACCATCTTCGGTAATAACTAAAATGTTTTTTTTAGGATCTTAAATTTTTATTTTAGGAAACTGCTTAAAAGTATCTCTTAAATGTCTCTGTTTCTTTTAACGAACAAAATATGCATTTATATTCTGATAATTTATTTTCTTTCTTAAGAATATCTTCTTCCCCCCCTTGTTTATCAATCAGCTGACAGGACTGTTTCAATTTACGGTCCGCTTAGCATCAGAATCAGAAGCCAGATTCACGTCTGTAGAAAGGATCAGGCATTACATAATGGTGAGTTTTGTAGCATCGATCACAGCTGAGATATTTACAATGTTTCCAGTAACTTACAGGTTAAATCTCACTTATACAGCTTGATTGTCATAGAATTATTTATCTTCAATACATAATTGTGTGTGAAATATTTAAATATCTGTTCCATAGAGTTAGTTTTTATAATTAAATTGCCTTTTTCTCTGCAGGTACATGCTATTATTCCATATCTATGCTATCAAAACTATGTAAATCTAAGATGTGGGACAATTATTCCGAAAGTTTGACTGAAAGAGCTTTATTAAAAACTATGAATCCTGCCATAATGAGACAATCAGTCATCATTATCAATTCATCATCATAGACACTACAAGATGTTGCCATCAAGCTTTCCTGATGCCAGTTGCAATAACTTTTTGCCTGATGTTACTTTTTCACTGAGGTCTTCATATATGCGTTCTTGAACTCTTTGGTCTTTCACATAGTTTTTACTTGACTGAGACTATAACCAAAATTATTCAAAATTCAAAATTCCAGAGCCTTGTACATCCTCAGCAGTACATCTCTGCTTTTGTATTCTATCCCTCTTGAAATAAATACTAACAATGCATTTGCCTTCCTAACTGCCACTGCATCTGAACTACTTGTACCCTTTGTGCTTCAGATTTCTGAAGTCATTCCCCCTTTTGACTATTGTTTACACCTCTAATCTTCCAACCAAAATGAATAACCTCACACTTTCCAATCTGATTTTCCCAGTCCACCTGCATGTTGAAGTCCCCCATGATTATTGTCATAGCGCTTTTGTTAAGTGCATTTTCTATCTCCCAATTTACTTTCTTCCCCACATTCTGACTAGGAGGCCTGTACACAACTCCCAACAAGGTCGTTCTTGCTTCAGTTTCTCAACTCTACCATCACAGATTTTACACCTTCTGACTCAAAAACACTTCTTGCGGTTGATTTAATTTCATTTCTTATTAACTAAGCAACCCTCCCCCTCTGCCCATTTGTCTGCCTTTGAAATAATGCGTATCCTTGGATATATAGTTCCTAGCCCTGATCCTGTAGCAGCCACATTTTTGGGATATGCACAAAAATCTATCTGCCAATATTAATCTATTCTATAAGCTCATATTTCACATACTTCATGCATTCAAGTACAACACTGTCAGTCCTGCATTGACTGCCCCCTTTCTCATAGTTGTCCCCTCATCTGCTGTGCCTGAGTATGACCCTTTTCATACTCTTCTGTTCTATCACTTGTTCTGGAAACTTTAGTAACCTCTGCTGAGCCTTTTCCTCTTTCAATTTTTCTATAATGTTCCCTGCAACTGAACCTACCTGACACTCACTATTTAATTTAAAGCCCTATCCACAACTCTAGTTATGCAATTCACTGGGACTCTGGTCCCAACATCATTCAGGTGGAGCCTGTCCAATTGAAACAGCTCCCTCCTTCCCCTGTGCTGGTGCCAATGTCCCATGAATTCAAACCCAATTCTCCTGCTCCAATCTTTGAGCCATGTGTTTACCTCTTTAACTTTGTTGACATTGTACCAGTTTGCTTGCAATTCAGTTAGCTCCTGTACTGTTCTATGTTCTATGATGTCTGACTCACTGCAGTCACTACACACCTGAAACATGAATAGGGCTTTAACAGGTTTTAAATACTATTGAAGCTTAACTAATGTGGTCACCTCAGCTCTATTTAAGAAAGGGCCTGTTGAAAGTGCACGATAATAAAGCTTTGTATGGCCAAGAAAGATCACTTCCAAAATGCAACACAGCCGGAGTGAGTATACAGTTCAGGGAATTTGGAAGCCTATTTCTCTACCCATATCTGCAACTGATCTATATCCCGCTGTATCCTTTGACAAAGTTCTACACTATCCACAACTCTATGGATCTTCGTATTGTCTGTAAGCTTACTAACCCACCCATTGACATTTTCATCCAAGTCATTTATATGCATCATAAATAACAGAGGTCCTCGTATGGATCCCTGTAGAATGCTACTAGTCACGTACTTCCAGCCAGCGAAGCACACTTCCACCACTACCTTTGCTTCTATGCGCAAGCCAGTTCTGAATCCAAGTGGCCAATTCACCATGGATCCCGTGCATTTTAATCTTCTGGATAAGCCTACCATGAGGGACCTTGTCAAAAGCCTTACTAAAGTCCACGTGTACAACATCCACTACTCTACTCTCATCGATTACCTTCATCACATCCTCAAAAAATTCAGTCAAGCAAGTAAGACATGACCTACTCTATACAAAACCATGCTTACTTACCCTAATTAACCCATGCTTTTTTAAATGCACATAAATCCTATCCCTAAGAATTGTCTCCAAGAGCTTTCCAACCACTGGTCTATGGTTTCCTGAATGATCTCTATTTCTCTTCTTGAACAGAGAACAACATTAGCTACTCACTAGTCCTCTGGGACCTTTCCAATGGCTAGTGAGGATACAAAGATCTTAGTCAAGGCCCCAGCAACCTCCTCTGTTGCTTCTGTCAATAACCTAGGGTTAATACAATCGGGCCGTAGGGACTTATTTACCCTAATGCTCTCCAAGAGACCCAACACCACTCTTTCTTTTTCTCAAAATGCCTTAGCATATTAGCATGTTCCACAGTAATCTCACTATCCTCCGAATCCTTCTCCCGGATGAATACTGACACAATATATTGGTTTAGGATCTCATCCACATCCTCTCCCTCCAAGCACAAGTTTCCTCCTTTATCCTTGAGGGGTCCTATGTTCTCCTGAGTTATTCTTCTGTTTTAACGAATGTATAGAATGCCTTGGGATTCTCTTTAGCCCTACTTGCCAAGGTAATTTAGTGGCCCCTTCTTGCTCTCCTGATACCCTGCTTGGTTTATTTCCTGCTTTCTTTATATTACTTAAGGGTCCTGTCCGACCTTTGATTCCTAAACCTTATATATGCTTTTTCTCTTTTGACTAAATTCACAGTCTACCTCGTTACGCAAGTGTCCCTTGCCTTGCCATTCTTGTCCTTCCTCCTTACTGGAATATGCTGGTCCTGAACTCTGATCAATAGGTCTTTGAACAACTCCTGCATGTCAAAGTTAGGCTTGCCCAATAACAGCTCCTCCTATTAATACTTGCTAGCTTCTGCCTAACACTGATGTAATTTAGTACAATTTAGTACCTTCCCACAAGGTCCTGACACATCCTTATTCATAGCTATCTTAAAACTTAAGAAGTTGTGATCACTATTAAAACTTAAGAAGTTGTCATCTCATCACGTTTGCTCTGAGAGCAGGCTCAGAGGGAGCTGGATCGGTGTCAAGGACTTCCCACGTGTAAATAAATGGTGACTTGTTGACAGGACTGGCCTCCTATTTCAGTGGCGATGTGAGTAAAGCACGCTCACAACAGTCATCTTTGAAATTGGGTAAGCATTTCTGGCATCTCGCCATTGTCTGCGAAGCTTGACTTGTTCAATCCTGCCATTTAAGACTGGGCCCAGTATGTAGAAGGAATGTGTTTTTTTTCTAGGCAAGTGACATTGGGGCAGCTGAAAAGCATAAGTAATTTTCCTGGCAGCTTGTGCACCCGCAGATGTTTTTGGTTATTCGGAGCATAAATTTCCCAAAGGCATGATACTAAAACATTTCAAGAGTTGATGGATTTAGTTAAGAAATACTATCCCAAGTTGCCTCTAATTCTGAAATGTTATTGGTTTTACTTGAGCAATTTGAGAACCAGGGCAGAAGCATGTGATGTTGGTTTAACCATTAATGAGATGCTGAGACATGGTTTGTTGGTTTGGTATGTGGGACTAATGATGTAACCGTAACCATGCAAAAGCACCTACTAGCTGAACTCCAACTGGACTTCAAGCCAGCACAACAACTGGCTTTGTCATTAGAAAATATGGAAACTGGAGTAGAGTATTTTGGTAGAAATAGATACCCTCGACTGAGCTTGGGGAACATCACTTGGATGAAGGTAATTACACTCAGGACATGTTCTGAATAAAGGGACTGTAGGAAGCCTCAGCCAAACGGTTACAATTTTCTTCAGGATCAGGGCCAGCAAGCCTTGGTGGTTGCTGCTGGTATGCAGACGCAGACAGCAAACGGGTCTCAAGAGATCTAAATTGAGTAGGAGAACACATAGAGCAATATCCAGGAGAGTGCACACCCTTGAAAATCCAACTAAATCTGGTTTGGATCAGTTAATTTGTTTAGCAACATCCAAATCAGAATCCACCAACCACTTAACCAATCTAGTTAAATGGTCCCTTGGTTTTAATGGAGTTTGATACTGGTGTGGCTGTTTCAGTGATCCTAGGACCAACCTTGAACAAAATTTACTCTGGACTCGAACCGTTAAGTTTGCACAAGAACTCAGCTAGACTGGGGAGCTTTTACAGATCAAGAGTACAACTTTGGTTCCAGTCTTTTATGAGAAGCAACTGGTTCAGTTACCACTGACTGCAGTAATAGGTTTGCCGTCAAGCTTGATGAGGCAAAACTGGTTCAGAAAGATTGACCTAGATTGGCTCTATTTTTCGATCAGAAAATGGCTGCCTGAGTGAAGTTCTAATTAAATACCCTCAAGTTTTTCAGGAAGACCTAAAGATTATCAACGGAGCTAAGGCCACCTTTATGTTGTCCAGGAAGCAATTCCATGATTCTGCAAGGCCTACCCAGCGCCATTTGCCTGGGGGGCAAAAGTAGAGGTTGAAATCAGAAGGCTGGAAAGTGAAGGAAGCATAAACCCTATCCAGTTTGCAGATGGGCAGCACTGGTCTTACCGATTGTGATGTCTAAAGTGTCAGTTCACCTTTGTGGGGATTTTAAAGAAATAGTAAACCTCTTTTTTTGTAACTGGACAAATACCTAATCTGTCCCATAGAGGATTTACATACAAAGCTGGCAGAGAGACTATCCTTTGCGAAGCTGGACATTAGCCATGTGTTCTTGCAATTGCAGTTCTATGAGGAATCCAGGAAGTATGCTACAATTAACACCCGTAACTATAATTATATTATTGTACTCATATAACAGACTGCCATTTGGGGTATGCAAATGCAATTTTTTAGCAGATAATGGAGAACATTTTACAACATCTACCTCAGGTTGCTATTTACCTTGATGCCATGCTAAAGACAGGGAAGACTAATAATGAGCACTTAGAACTTGAACATTTCCTTAGACATTTCGCCCAGGCAGATGTATGCCTTAGAAGGGAAAAATGTGTGTCCCAGGTACCCTAAGTGACCTACTTGGACTATAGAGTCTACAAGACCAGGGTACACCCACTGGATGATAAAATGAGGATAATCAAACATTTCCTTGGCTCCCACATCTGTACCAGAGTCTTGGTCTTTCCTTGGGCTGGTGAATTATTACAGAAAGTTCATGCATAGCCTGACCTCCATCCTAGCACTTTTGCATCAACGTAGAAAAGTGTCAGCCTAGGAAATGGTCGCAATAGTTTTTCGAAACAGATTTCATCCTCAAAGGTGTTGGCGCACTATGATTCCAAGCAAGATCGGATATTGACGTGCAATGCTTTCCTGTATGGCATAGGGGTAATATTAACTCATAGGTGGCCCAAAGGAGAGGAATACTGAATAACATGCATCTAGGACTCTGGCTAATGCAGAGCATAACTATGCCCAGATAGAGAAGCATGTTTGGCAGTCATATTTGGAGTCAGGAAGTTCCACCAATACCTTTTATGGATGTAAATTTGTTACAATAATAGGTCACAAACTCCTGCTGGAAATTTACATCTCCTGCTAGAGGTTTGTGGCCTTGGCAAAACTGAAACAGCTGGTGGTGATGGGAAAACCAAGAAGTTATTTGTGTCATAACCAGAATTGAAATCTTTTTGGAACCAGAGAGGCCAGATCACAGTAGAGAACGGCATATTATTATGGGGTAACAAGGTGATGGGATACAGGCTTCTATTGAGTTATTTCAAAGTGATTGACTGATATGTGTCATTGAGTCAGCTATGTCATTAACTTTTTCATTGGACTACTGAATTTATTTTAAATCGATAAAGAAAGTAAAGATTCACCAGTTCTGTTCTCACATTGCTTCTGAATTCCCTGAACTATATATTCACCTCTGTCTGTGATCTCATCTTCCTGAGCTGATCAAATTCTAGTTGCACCATCTGCTCTGGAAGGATTTAACCCTGGGTCCCTAGAACATTGCTTAGGTCTCAGGATTACTATTGTAATGTCAGTACCACTGACCATCTCCATTGCAGGTTGTCATTTTGGGGTGATCGCTCGATCTACACTAATCTCGATATGACATGAAGCTGGACCTAATGCAGGGAGTTGGTCTCTGAGAGCCACCTCTTTGCTTTTGCTTCCAGTTCCATCAGATGCCCAATTGTTAGAAGATAAGCAGGCTTCCCCAGCTCTGTAGGTCATAGCCCTTTTTTTTCCTCTGGAAACCCCTCCTTTTGAAGTTAATCCAAAACCACAAAGATTCTGCCCAGAGTATCAGGTCCTGTTCCAACTTTCATGCTTCTTGCTGTTTTTTTAGGCATGTGAATGTTGGAAGAGCTACCAAATTTCACTTCTTGATGATCATAGTGATAGTATTCCTTAATCATTAGCTGCCTGTCTCTTAGACATTTTATCCCTTGATATTACCTTAAAACTGTGAAATAACCACACTTCCTAATTCTTTACCTCATGAAGTAGTGTCAGGATTTTTTTCACAGACAATAATCCACATACACCACTTAGAAATCTGTGAGAAATGATTAATCATCTGACTAATTTAACATGGAATTACATTTGACTGAAGTGGAACATAACCTTGGAAAATTTTTAGTGTTTGATTGTATTCTTCCTCCTTTGTGTTAAATAAAAACAGCAAATGCAGCACCTGGAGAGAAAAATAGAGATACATTCAAATTCAACCTTGTGCGCCCTTGTTTTTGTTTTGTATCTATAAATTGATGATAATAACTTTGAGAAGAATATAGCACTGCCCAGTTTGTGATATCACAAAAAAAATGCAACTTAGCATCTTTTCTGAGCAAACTTCTTTATTGTTCCATTAATATATTACTGTTAGAATTTGGTATTGTAATGTTAATGAGTTCTGTATCACATCTAGAATTTGGAATCTGAAGCACCGTCACATATTCCAGAGACAGCACCTCCCCCTGATTGGCCTCAGGAAGGACAAATCCAGTTTGAGGAAGTGGAAATGTGTTACCGTGATACCTTACCAGTTGTGCTGAAGAAAGTTACATTTACTATTAAACCTCGAGAAAAAATAGGAATTGTCGGAAGAACAGGATCGGGTATATCTCTTTTTCCACTATTTATGATTTATTTTGAAGAATGTTGAATGTGCTTAATTTATCTGAAACAATGTCAAGACTGTGGCCCTGAACAAATGACCATAAGTAAAATATCTAATGTTACCAAATAAAGAATCTGTTTCCGACGTGAAGGCAAAGATTTTGAATGTTTGAGGTTCATTAGGCCTCGGACCAATTCTAAATATTTTAAATTGGGATCTGCCTGAATTACTCTCCTGAGGTAGACGTAATATTTTATACCCACACTGAAGGAACAGCTTTACTGTTCCTAGTCAGAAGGATGAGTGGCTCTGAGGGGAACTTGTAGTTTGCAGTGTCCACACATGTCTGCAACCCTGGTTCCATGAATACTGAAAAATTTGTAAATGAACAAAATTGTGAGAAAGGATGAGTTGTGTGGAGAATGTTGCAGTGTGACTTGAACAGGCTGATTAAATGGTCAAATTCATGGAAGATGCAGTATAACGTGGATGGACAATTGTGAGATTATCCATTTCGGTAGCAAAGATGAGAAGGCAGATATTATTTGAGTGGTTATAAATTGAGAGAGGAGAATGTTCAGTGAGATTGAGTGTCTATGTGCACTAGTCACTGAAAATAAGCAAGCACGTGCAGCAAGCAGTAAAGAAGGAGAACTCTTTGTTGGCCTTCAATGTCTTAGTTCAATCATAGAAGGTATTGGTGAGACCATACCTGGAATATTGTGTGCAGTTTTGCTCTCCTTATTTGAGGAAGGGTGCTGTCGTTATAGAGGGGAGTACAGGGAAAGGTTAAGCAAATTGATTCCCTGGGATAGCAGGACTGATAGATGAGGAGAGATTGGGTCAGATTTATATTCACTGCAGCATAGAAGAATTGGGGTGGAGGGGTGTGGTGGAATCTCATTGAAGCATATAAATTCTAACAGGACTAGAAGGGTTGGATGCAGGAAGGATGTTTCTTATTTTGGCGGGATCCAGAACTAGGGTTCATAGTTTAAGGGTTAGGGGTAAACCTTTTAGGACTGAAATGAGAAATTATTTCACCCAGTGAGTCATGAGTCTGTGGAATTTAGAGCCAAAGAAAGTAGTTCCTGCCAAAATATTGTGTTTTCAAGAAGAAAGTAAATATGGTTCTTTTGGCTAAAAGGATCAAGGGACACAAGGAGGGTAGGTTTAGGATATTAAGTTCAATGATCAACCATTCATCATATGGAATTGTGGAGCGGGCTGAAGGGGTCAAATGGCGTATTCCTGCTCCTATTGTCTATGTAGAAGGAGAAGGACAGTAGATGCACAGAAATATCATCTCCTGCAGTTTTTGTCTCCAAACCACTCCCCATCCTGACTTAGAAAAATATTGTTATTTATTCAGTGTCATTGATTCAAAATCCTGGAACTCCCCAATTACATTGTGAACTGCATTACTAATGCCAAATGGATTTCAGTGTTTCAAAAAGGCAGCTCACCACCACCTTCTCAAGGATAACTAGGAAAAGGCAATAAAGGTTCGCTCAGCTAGTTGAACACCACTTCCTCTGAATGAGTAAAAAGACAGATCTTGCAATGTGCAATTTATGTTCCTGCTCCATTCATAGCTTTACTTAATAGTTTCAAAGATAGCATTTGGTCCACATCCCTCTAAACCTTTCTTATTCATATATCCATCCAGATGCCTTTTAAATGTCTTAAATGTACCAGCCTCTACCACTTCCTCTGACGCCTCATTCCACACAAGCACCACCCTCTGTGTGAAAATGTTGCCCCTTAAATCTCTTTTTAATTTTTTCCCTCTCACCTTAAATCTATGCCTTCTGGTTTTGGACTCCCCCGCTCCTGAGAAAAGATCTTGTTTATTTACCCTATCCATGCCCCTTATGATTTTATAAGCCTCGATAAGGTCGTCCCTCAGCCTCCGACACTCCAAGAAATATGCCCCAGTCTATTCAGCCTCTATCTCCAGCCCTGGTAACATCTTTGAAATGTAGAGGAGGCCACATCGGGAGCAACAGATACAGTAAATGATGTGTGGAAGTGCAGGTGAAACTTTGATGGATGTGGAAGGCTCCTTTGAGACCTTGGGCGGAGGTGAGGGGAGAGGTATGGGCGCAAGTTTTACGATTCCTGCGGTGGCAGGGGAAGATCCACAACCCCCCAACAACTCACTCTCCCCTCCTGGCACCTTCCCCTGCCACCGCAGGAATTGCAAAACCCAAAGGAGCTTTCCACATCCATCAAAGTTTCACCTACATTGGGGAGACAGGACACCTACTCGCAGAGAGCTTCAGAGAACATCTCCAGGTTCCCTGCACCAAACAACCCCATCGCCCCATGGCTGAACACTTCAACTCCCCCTCCCATTCTGCTGAGGATATGCAGGTCTGGGCCTCCTCTATTACCACTCCCTTACTACCTGACACCTAGAGGAAGAACGCCTCATCTTCCACCTCGGGACCCTCCAACCCCAGGGCATCAATGTGGATTTCACCAGTTTCCCCATTTCCTCTCCCGCCACTTTACCCCAGCTCTAACCTTCCAGCTCAGCACCATTCTCATGACCTGTCCCATCTGTCCATCTTTCTACCCACCTATCTGCATCACCCTCCTCTCCAACCTATCATCTATACCCCCAACATTGCACTCTCAGCTACCTTGTCCCCAGCCCCATCCCCTTCCCATTTATCTCCCCACTCCCGAGGATCCCAGCCTCATTCCTGATGAAGGGCTTTTGCCTGAAACGTCGATTTTCCTCCATCTTTGCAACTAAACAATTTACAGACCAAGAAAATAGTACACTGTTACTGCTCTGCAAACACTGCTCCAGGCTAGCTTAGTAGCTATGTTTTTATATTTTTAAAGTTTAATCAAGAGACAGATCTCAATGAAAAAATGTCATCAAAGTCCCCACTGTATTTACTATTGTAGATTTAAAAAGAAGTAATATTACACTTTAAAACAAGCCACTTAACTGCTCCCTTGCTGTCTGAAAACCAACCCTCCACCACCACGCTCTATCTTCTACCTTTGAGACAGTTCTGTAACCAAATGCCTCATTCTCCCTGTATTCCATGAGATCTAACCTTGCCCACCAGTCTCCCATGGGGAACCTTGTCGAACACCTTAGTGAAGTCCATATAGATCACATCTACTGCTCTGCCCTCATCAATCCTCTTTGTTACTTCTTCCAAAAACTCAATCAAGTATGTGAGACATGATTTTCCACGTATAAAGCGATGTTGACTATCCCTAATCAGTCCTTGCCTTTCTAAATATATGGACATCATGTCCCTCCGACAACTTGACCACCACCAATGTCAGGCTCACTGCTCCATAGTTCCCTGGCTTATCCTTACCACGTTTCTTAAACAGTGGCACCACGTTAGCCAACCTCCAGTCTTCCGGCACCTCACCTGTGCCTATCAATGATACAAATATATCAGTAAGAGGCCCAGCAATCGCTTCCTTCGCTTCCCACAGAGTTCTAGGGTACAGCTGATCAGGTTCTGGGGACGTATCCACTTTTATGCATTTCAAGCAATGCAGCACTTCCTCCTGTGTAATCTGGACATTTTTCAAGATGTCACCATCTATTTCCCTACATTCTATATCTTCTATGTCCTTTTCCACGGTAAATACTGATGCAAAATACTCGTTTAGTATCTGCCCCATCTCCTGTGGCTCCACACAAAGGCCACCTTGCTGATCTCTGAGGAGCCCTATTCTCTCCCTATTTACCCTTTTGTCCTTTATGTATTATAAAAACCCTTTAGATTCTCTTTAACTCTATTTGCCAAAGCTATCTCATGTCCCCTTTCTGCCCTCCTGATTTCTTTCTTGAGTATACTGCTACTGCCTTTACACTCTTCTAAGGATTCAATCGATCTATCCTGTCTATACCTGACATATGCTTCCTTCTTTTTCTTAACCAATACCTCAATTTCTTTAGTCATCCTACATTCCCTATACCTACCAGCCTTTCCTTTCACCCTGAGGAATATACTTTCTCTGGACTCTCGTTATCTCATTTCTGAAGGCTTCCCATTTTCCAGCTGTCCCTTTACCTGCAAACACCTGTCTCCAATCAGCTTTTGAAAGTTCTTGCCTAATGCCGTCAGAATTGGCCTTTCTCCAATTTAGAACTTCAAGAGATATTCCTTTTAACTTGAGTACATTAAATGGTGGTTAAATTATTTTATGAATGGAAAGCCACTTGCAAGAAGATGATGAATGGTAACAATTTATTAATTGATTCCATATACCATGTTTTATACACAGGGAAATCATCCCTAGGAGTGACTTTATTCAGACTGGTAGAAATTTGCAATGGATCTATTACAATAGATGGCGTGAAGATTAGGGATATTGGATTGGATGACCTGAGAAAGAAGCTATCCATTATTCCACAGGAGCCTGTGCTGTTTGTTGGGACAGTCAGGTATGTATCTAACTTGGCTAAGGACAGTTCCTGACATATTATGCCAAGATTGGTAGTATTGATGATACCATATATGAGGAAAATCTTCATTTATCTTAAGTCTAGATCCTGTGGTAACATGACAGCTATATTAACAATAAATCCACATTATGAATAATTTTGTTGTTTCTACGTTTATTTCAGGACAAACCTTGATCCCTACAATCAGTACACTGATTTGCAAATTTGGGATGCATTAGAAAGAGTTCACATGAAAGAAAGTGTAAGTATTGGTTAAATATAAGTGAAGTAACATAAATTTGCATTTATATTGCATATATCTGTTAGATCTTGTATGTTTGTAGTGTTTGAGACATCTTGGTTTTCCCCTTCATACCATCATTTCTTTACAATTCTATCTCATCAGAAAGTTCCCTTGTCACATCACAGAAACAAAATATAATTGTTTTTAGTTCTAATATTTTCATTGTAACAATATTTATTAAAGAAGTGTTTATAGAGTACCTTTTATTATGGAAAAAATGCTCTCAGGTGCTCCAAAGTGGTGTATTCTGTTTTTGAAGACTCTACAGCAATGTTCCTTCTCAGCTGTGTGGGTGCAAGACCACACACAAATCTAATCCAATAGGCTGTACAAAATTTCCTTTCAGGTATGCAAATGTGCAGTGTATGTGAATCTTAAAAGGACCAGGAAGTGCAACTAACAGTGCAACAGGCTGGTGGGAACATCGATTTAGGAAGACATTGTCAAGATAACTTGAATAATTTGACAAGATTTTTATGATAAGTCTCATCATACAAAATTTTTGATTAGATTAGATTACTTAGTGTGGAAACGGGCCCTTCGGCCCAACAAGTCCACACCGACCCTCCGAAGAGCAACCCAACCAGACCCATTCCCCTACATTTACCCCTATACCTAACACTACAGGCAATTTAGCATGGCCAGTTCACCTAACCCCCACATTTTTGGACTGTGGGAGGAAACCGGAGCACCAGGAAGAAACCCATGCAGACACCAGGGAGAACGTGCAAACTCCACACAGACAGCAGTGCTAACCACTGTGCCACAGTGCTGCCCACTATTGTGGCAAGTTTTATTTTTATCAGTGCGTCAAATTTGCAGCTGAGATATTTGTAGGAATATTGCATGGCATTTTTTTACTACAAGAGACTTGATGACTCTCTCTCTGATATCACTGTTGTGTTGTAACTTCCATGGAAATTGAGCTTTAAAATTTTGTAAACTCTTTTGAAAAACTGTATTTTCTTAATTTGAATGGCCTGGGTGCTAATTTTATTCCATGGATTAGTTGTATTCTCCTGCTGGACTGAATTTTTGTACTGCAGCAGGATGCACTCTTCTGTAGTACACCCAACTCCAGAAGGGCACAACTTGCTGCAGTAAAGCGGTATTTTTCATCTTTTATGAAGATTGTTACTTTCCTATGAATTTGAGAGATCAGTGCAGGTACAATAATGTACAAAGAAGATCACAGAGTGTGATAAGATCTCATTTAGTACACAGAGATTCCATCATCATCAGAAAGTCGAAACGTGTTTGTTCTGGAGTCAAAACAATCCCTACAATTTATCAATGATTGAGAGTTATTTATTATTCTTTGACATAACTGATCGCATCCTCATACAAGGATGTACTATATTATTCTGTGTACTGACAGCTCTGATTATTAAATCTTAATGTTAACTGAAAATTATGGGACACACACTGTTACTGATCAGTGAATTTTATTCCATGTGATAGAATTCAGTTGCGTACAAAATGACAAGACATAAGCTGCAGTAAATGGCTTTAGGCATGAAATTGAGTTCGGTCGTAACAATTGTTTGCTATAATTGCCATTTTCTGACAAAAATGATACCCACTGCATGCAGTCTCACTTGCCACATGAATCACATTGGATCTCCTACTGGTGAAGATGTTAACTAATGTTTGTAAAGCAAACATTATTGTCACATGTGAATACCCGCAGAACCATTTGATAGTTTTATACACCCGCCAATGCCCTCTGTTAGCCTGACACAGCTGGCCAAGTGTTAAGCAGCATGAAGGACTCTGCACCAGCACTATTTAGCAGGATCATCAACTCTGTCTATCTTTGTCTAGTCATCCCTTGAACCTAGGAGGACTTTTACCACAGAGTGCAACTCATGGCAAGAACCTGCGCATTAATTCTTTTAATGGGCCGAAGGGCCTGTTTCCACACAGTAGGGAATCTAATCTAATCTGGGGAAGCTGTTGTGCTGCAGCTACCACATGATTCTAGCTGATCTGGAGACTCTTATGTTCTTATCACATACCATTGGTGTATTGAAAGTATTTACAGTGACAACCTGTTTAGCCACATTGTGAATGCACCTTCTGTTGCCATCAAGTCAGGCTGTTGGACTCCATCTCTGTGACTTCGATGTAGAATGCTACGACTGTGCCACAAGACCAGATTGAAATACATGTGATTAGTTACTCATTTGATTTCTGTTGACAGTTGTAATAATTGTGCAAATATTTAGTCTTCTAAAAACCTTTAAGATTCGGAGATGCTGGTGTTGGACTGGGGTGTACAAAGTTAAAAATCACACAACACCAGGTTATAGTCCAACAGGTTTAATTGGAAGCACACTAGCTTTCGGAGCGACACTCCTTCATCAGGTGATTGTGGAGGGCTCGATTGTAACACAGAATTTCTAGCAAAAATTTGCAGTGTGATGTAACTGAAATTATACATTGAAGAATCGCTCCAAAAGCTAGTGTGCTTCCAATTAAACCTGTTGGACTATAACCTGGTGTTGTGTGATTTTTAAAAATCTTTAAAGTTGTTAAAGTCAATAGTGAGTAGTAGGGAATCACCATTCAGTGAGATCATGGCAGGCCCTATTGAGATCCAAGTTGTGCATTCCCAGTTCCAAACTCAATAATCTTTTGATTCCCTCACAAAAATCCTTCTACCTCTATCTTTAAAAATATTTAATAGCCCTGCCTCCACCGTCTCCAAATGCAGCGAGTTCCAAAGTCTCACAGTCCTCAGAGAAATTACCTATTGTACTATGTATACTTTACAGTTCATTCTGTTTGTTAATTTAGACATAACTGATCTTGATTCTGATTTATATTACTATAAAAATGAGGAAGTGGAATCTTGTTTCGTAACTTTCTAAATTTGGCAGTCATTTAAGAAATGTTGTTCATAGAATTCCCACAGTGTGGAAACAAACCATTCGGCCCAACAAGTTCACTCCGACACTTCAAAGACCATTCCACCAAGACTGACCCCCCTACCCTATCCCTGTAATCCTGCTTTCTCCATTGCTAGTCCGCCTAACCTATACATCCTTTCACACTATGGGCAATTTACCATGGCCAATCCACCTAACCTGCACATCTTTGAACCCACGCAGGCATGGCGACAATGTGCTAACTCCACACAGCCTGAAGCTGAAATTCAACCTCGATACTTTGGTTTGTGCATCTCCTTAGGGAACATAACACAAGCAAGTGGAAATTATTCAGCCACATTGCTAACTTGTGCTAACAGATGATGAACAGGCAATGGGAAGTCAAGAATTGAGTTACTTGCCACAGAATTCCCAGCTTTTGAACTATTCCAGTGAGACAGTGGCTGAAATTTTCCAATGGCCTGACAATCATTATTCCAACATAGTTGGGAGTTACGAATAGGTACCTTGTGGAGTTCCTAGCAGTAAATGCTGAAGGAATTGCCTGATAGCTGAAGATTCCACTGAGCAATTCCTCTACACCTGGAACCTTCAAAAGTTTCAATTCAAATCAAGGATACGGTGAAATTAAGTAAATAGTTACTCAACAAAAGCCAGATTGTTAAATATGTAGTCTAACTCCTGAGTAAGTATTCAATTGTCCCTATGCACACCTTATAGATTCACAAATAAAATTCTCCCAGACCACTTCACTAAACCCCTGCCCACCCCACCCCACCAAACACCCTGACTGGTCATCCCCTTCCACCGCTTGCCTGACCTCCCTTTCTCTGCCGCTGGATATGGTCTTGCCTTTGTCAGATCTGACTTCCACTCACTATTCCTGCTCCCATTGGCCCACATTTCTCCCACCTGCCCAAGCTACCTTAAACACTACATCACATAGTTTGCCCTTTTCCCTATCCAGTTAACACCCTACCCCTTTTCCACTTGATATCCTATCCACTTCGCACTGTACTCCCGACTCATCTGTCACTTAACCCCCTACCAGCTGACATGATTTACCTAGTGCCCTGGCATTGTACCTACCTGAGCCCCAGCATCCAACCCTCTATCAATTTGGCACCTTATTCTTCCGATACTCAACAGTAAACTTGCCTTATGTACTTACTGTTTGACAGCAGCTATTATAGAAAGTGGCTGGACCTTTGAATATCACAATGTGGCAGCTGATTGTTGTGAAAGGAGGGCATGGTTTGCCTTCCCTGACACTTTTGCACCACAGAAGAACTATGGTGCAAAAACAGTAAAGCTCCTGTTTCCTGAAGGATGTCTGATTGGAATCTCCTCTCAGAAATGTAGAGCTTTCTCCTTTAGTAAAAAGAAACGGCAAAATGGCAATTTGGGTGAAATTTCCAGCCCATTATTTGTATAGATTGTCTGGTTAGGTCGGTAACCAGTGGTACCCCCAAGTTGTTGATGGTGGAGGATTCTGCAATGATAATGCCTGCTTCTGTTGCTTGTTGACCTTGTGCATGAAGACTGCTTCAATATCTGAGATGTTGTGAGTAGTACTGAACGCAGAAAACACCAACATCGCTCTTCTGGCCTTATGTCGGAGAGATGCTTATTGATGGAGCAGCTGAAGATGGTCTGACTTTGGAGACTAGCCGAAGGAACTTGGGGGATCTTATAGTGCAGATATAGGGTCCCTACCTCTGGGCCAGCATGGGATATGTCCCATCTGCTCCGGAGATGTGTAAAAATATCTCTGATTATGTTGCAGAAAATATCTAGCCTGAGAATCTTCTGCTCTCATTTCCTTGGCCTGATTCCACTGTGCCAAGTATGAGTCCAACCAATGCAGTGTAGGACCCCACTCCCGCATTGATTTCAGATTTGCTGATTCTTTTAGAGGCCATGCTGATCAAATATTGCCTTTATGTCTTTCTCACCTCATCTTTGAATGTTACTCTTTTGTCCATGATTGAACCAAACCTGCATTGAAGTCCGGAGATGAAACATTCAGGGCAGAATCCAAACAGTGGTAGTGAGCATGTTATTTTTGAGTAAATGCTGCTTGATAGCTTTTTATCACTTTGATAACTGAGAGTAAACCCATTGGGCTTTTGCAGCAGTGCGTAGGCACTTTCTACATTTTTTAAGAATATGGCATTTAGCTAAAAAGGAAATGCTTGGCTAGAGGCCAAGTTAGTTTATGGCATAAAGCTTGGCATAATACTGCTAGGATGTTGACAAGGTCCATAATTTTGCTGTATCCATGCTTTCAGGTGCTGCTTGGTATCACACACAGTGAATCAAATTTGCTGAAGACTTGCATCTGAGATGCTGGGGGCCTCAAGAGGTGACTGAAATGGATTATCAATTCAGTACTTCTAGCTGAAGATAGTTGCAAAATATATGTCTTGCCTTTAGCATTGATGTGCTGGAGTCCCTGATCATTAGGCCTGGGGATGCTTATGGAACCTTCTCCTCTTCTGGTTAGCTGTTTAACTGCCCACTGTGTTCATGACTGAATGTGATAGGACTGAAAAGCTTTGATCTGAGCTACTGATTGTAGATTCACTTGCCCCTGTCTGTTGTACAATGCTTCTGCTAATTGGCGTGCATGAAGTCCAGTGTTGTAACTTCATTGTTTGGTCCCTAATCCTTAGCTATACCTGGTGCTGCTCTTGACATGCTCTTCTTCATTCTTCATTCTTCACTGAACCAGGTTTGATCTCCTAGCTTGCAGGTAATGGTAGACTCTGGGATATGCAAGCCATGAGATTCCAGATTGTCATGAAATACAATCTTTCTCATGCTGATAAACACTGATTGCCCAGTTTTGAGTTGTTAAATCGGTTTGAAATCTATCTTCTGTAGATTGGCGTAATACCACATAACATGTTAGAGAATGTCTGCAATGTGAAGATTAAAGTTAATTGCTACAAGAATTATGTGGTGGTCACAATAGTATCGTAGATAAATGCATCTGGAACAGGTAAATCTGCAAGGATGCAATCAAGGATTGTTTGCGCTTTTGTTGGTTCTCACCTCTTGCTACAGGTGGCTATGTACTTCAAGACTCGAGTTACTAAACCACATTTGGCAATGGACTTTGAAGATCCCCACCCACCCAGAATATTATCTGTACCCATACTAACATCAGTGCTGGTTTGGATGCTGTCCAATTTAGTTTCCTTTCTGTTAAGTTCTGTTTGCCCTCAAGGTAAGGTCAGAACTACACTACAACCTGACTATTCTGAAAAGAGATTAGACAATCACTGTAGTTAGAAAAAAAACGTTATTCACATCCAACCTGTGCTACCCCTGACCTGGAAAAGTTCAATACTTAAAAAAAGGGAGGTTTTTTTTCCATTCTTCAAAATTAACGCCTTTTATACTGAAGAAAACAAGACATTACCAACACTTTTATTACAAAAATGAAAATAGATTTTTTTTTCAATTTTTGAATTGATGTCACTAACGCATTGTATTTTGGATGTATGATGTTACAGATAATGCAACTGAATGAGAAACTCAACTTTGAGATCACAGAAAATGGAGAAAATTTTTCTGTGGGAGAGAAGCAGTTATTATGTGTAGCTCGAGCCCTGCTTCAGCACAGCAAGGTAATAATTTCAAAGGAAACCTTTCAGCAGTTTTTACCGCTTGAGTAAAGCATTGATCAAATTGAAGATGGTTAATCATTTTGAAGTGTTGACATGAAATCCAGAACATTTATCCAGACATTTAAATACTAAATGCAGAAGTGATTCTGTTTTCTGAATTTAAAGAAGGAAAAATAATTACAAATATTTTTGGAGAAGTGGAGGCTTAAAGGTAACAAATTTAAAGAGTTTAAATAATGTAGGTGAGATTAGAACTAATGATAGCTGAATTGTTGTGAAATAAATTACAGGAATTCTATTATAGAAGGCAGGGTGGCTGCTTTTACTTTGCTCCTTACTGGCAGATTTGAGGGTGGGGACATGAAATCCAACAAACTGGCCCTCCTGCTCTCCATCTGCCAGCTACCTGTCCACTCCTGCTGTCTGAAATTTGACAGGGGTCTATGGAATCTTATGTGGTCCATTTGCTAGTCAGCATGTTGAGGCCATTAAATAGCCAGTTAAGGGTCTAATTCCACTCAGCTGGTATTTCACCCTCAGCAACTGTAGGCCAATGCCATGTGGGAACCTCATCAGCTTTAGCTGCACAAATGAATGTTTCACAATAGGAATAACATCCTTTACTAGGTCCCCAGGACCCATCTGAAGCATCTACACCCCAACATTGTTTCCCTTTCTTTTAACCCTTTTCCTGAACTTTTGAGCCTCAGCCTAGACTCTGGATTACAAACATAAATGTGCTTCTCGGTGTGGCAGGACTGCTTGTAGTCACAGCAGTGGCCATCACTCCTAACTCCTGGCTTTCTAGAGTGGCCAGCTCCAAGGAAGACTTCCTACTATGAAAAGGGTGGACGTTCTGCTTTAAAGCATGATTCCCAGCATTAAATTGCTGTGTTGCAGCCATCGGGATTATCACCATGCTGGTTCCCTAAAAGACAGGTTTACAACTCCCTATTAAATACGGGCCTATGAATGGGTTAGATAAAGTCCTAACCAAAAGATTATTTGCGTTATGCCAAGTAAATTGAAATTTTACATATAATGTCAGATATCCTCTCTGAAGACAACCATCTGGTGATGGTGATTTGTTTAAAAGCTATTTCCTTTCTCTTGTAATTATATTCTTTGGAGAATACCAAGATGCTCTGAAACATTGCGGTGTTTAAACTGTATACATAAAATGGCTGTGGATCCCTTTCTTCCTATGACATGATCTTGTTTTTATAGAAATGCTTTCAAATCTGACCAGCCCAAGATATCAGGAGTCTTTTCATAACTTTCTTGTTGACATGATAATGTCTAAGGGGAATGAGACACTAAATCTAAATTTTAGTTGCAACTCTTGTGGTCATTAGGCGTGGAAGCACCTGGGCAACAGTTCCTACAGAATCAGAATACAGCAGAAATAATTTTACATTTTTTATAAAAAGTTATCAATTGTAACAAGTATAGGTATTCTTCTTAGCTGAAGGCAATGTAAGATTTTGTCAAAAGACCATTGAAGGAAAAAATAGTGGACAGCTGGATAATAAATAGCAAGATCTATATTTCAATTACGTTAAATGTTGGGAGCTCTATGGATTTGTTATCAAAGCAGATAAAGTGTAATGCGCATGCATAACAAATAGCAAGCATGGAGAATTTAATGCTGGCGCCTGTTTTAAAGGAAAAGGACGTGCATATCAATAGTACTTGAATCACTGAATTATCGGAATGTATTACTAGATCAGCTTAATTAAAAACACACGTAGTATGTTAAGATCTGGATTAGACTTCATTTAGAATAATATTCCTTACTTTAGCACCCTCACGTAATAGATAATATAGAAGCCTGTGGAAAAAACTTACATGTAGATGCAGTAGAATAATAGTTTAAAGACTTCTCATATGTTAGAAGGTTTGAGCTATTTGCTCAAAAAAATGATGACTTATAAAAAGTGATTATTGATGTCTTTTAAATTAATGAAAGGAATAGATTTAGTTCATGCATTGACTGTTTAAATTATAAGGAATGGTTTAGGAAACAGTACTTGTATAGACTTGTGACTGAGTTACATTAGCGCAGAACTAGATAAGATGTCAAGAAGTACTAATTTCTTCTAGAGTCTGCAATCTATTAAATGTTTACAGCTCATGCAGTTAGCACAAATTTACAACATTCAAAAGTGAGCTGGATAATGAGTTTGCATATAATGAAGAGCCGGGTGGTTACAGATAATGTGCCTCCCAGTCAGCCATGGTGTCCTACAGTTGTTTGATCTTGCATTGTTGGAGAGGGACTTTGGGGGTACATGTGAGAAGTTTGAGCCTTCAAGCCTTCCCTGGAATATTTTTTCTTATTTAGCTCCCCCAGGGAATTGCCAGGCTGATGCTGAGTGTATAGGGATTCCAATGAGGATCATACTATAAGTTGAGTATAAGTCTCATGCCCTTTGTTTTCATATGATCATGACCTGCATTTCACTCAATGGCACCTTCCCAGTTCAATGCTGTAAGTTTAAAACATTTCCTTTTCAATATAGATTTTATTACTAGATGAAGCCACAGCTGCCATTGATACAGATACTGACATGTTGATTCACAAGACCATTCAGGAGGCATTTTCTGATTGTACAATGCTGATTGTAGCTCATCGTCTTCACACGGTATTGAACTGTGACAGGATCATGGTGCTGGATCAAGGCGAGGTAAAATGTTTTTGCTGGTCAGAGTTAAGTTTGTAAAAGATTAAAGATTAGTTTTTGGGAACTAAAAGTTAACTTATTTTGAATATCTCTCTTTTATAATTACCGTCCTCAGTTTCCCAGTCAGTAAAGATAGGAAAAACACCAAGTGTTTCTGCTTTGAATAAAAATGATGCCTGCTCAAAAGTGCACAGTTGAAGAATGGAATGTCTATGATGTCCGTCAATAAACATCCTTTGGTTCAGTTGTAATAGAGTTTAAAAGCATCGTCACATACAGAAATCATATTACAGCTTAACACCAATTCCCATGTCAATGTCTGTCAACATTAACTGAATATCTCAAGTACCTGAAGTTGCCTTCAGATTTAATAATACTGGGCATTGATAGCCAGGTTACAGTACAAGCCAGACCATTATGTCTTTGGGATTTAATGCTGCCTTTATTTACTAAAACAAGATCTAGTATGTAGCCATTCTACCACTTCTTGAAGGCATCAAGAATTCTGTGGAGGCACAGAATATTGCAGATAGAGCAAATTGAAAGATGTAGTTTCTGTTCATTATCCTATGCATCCTATGTGAGCCTCTATCTGTATTGTGCATTCTTTCATCCAAACGTTTCTCCCATTTTCTTTCATTAACCTCTCACCATTTTTTTTTATTCCCGTCTCCCTCATTTGATTATCTAACCTCCCATTAAACACAAAAAACATTTATTATATACATGGCTAAGCATACCTAGCTATCAGTGCAGTTCTAATAACTCTCAATTTCACAGGGAACTTGAACTTTATTCCCAGGTTGATTTGAAGAACTTGTTAAGTTTTGCAAATGCAGTAATGAATGGTTCCAGTATCAGTGTAAGCTTGTTTTGTTAAATTCCATTTTTTTTTCTTTTGAAAGAAATCAATCTATCCCTTTATATATCTATAAACGTAGCTGATATTAACTTCAAAAATATATGGAATGAAAGAGATGGTAGACCTAAAAATGGTTATAGTCCAACAGGTTTATTTGAAATCACAAGCTTTCAGAGCAATACTCCTTCATCACCAGGACTATTACCTGGTGTTGTGTGACTTCTGAGTTTGTCCATCCCAGTCCAACACCTGAAACTCCACATCATTTGAGTAACTAAACAACATTTGCTACCAAGGTTAACAAATGAAGAAAGGTCATTTGAATGAGATGCTGGAAGATTGTCAACATATGTCTGGATGTACCGCAGTACAACACAACATTTGGGAGAGCAAACATTTGTAACTAAAAAGGAGTTGTTTTTAGTTGATTGGGAGGGGGATACGAACTAGTGTGTTCAGTCGGCAATATGAGTACTGAGTTCTGATAACAAATGAAATCAAGTACAAAATGTTTTAATATTAAAATCACTTTTATTTATTAGATTGCTGAGTTTGACAGCCCCAGTGTCCTGCTCTCCAATGACAACTCAAGATTCCATGCAATGCTTAGCGCGGTGGAAAACAGGATAATAGCATCACCATCCAGCAGTTAATCTCCTTGTTCAGCAATCAAGTTGGAATGCTCCAGACTATCACTGGCCACACTGCATTGTGCAACCTCTCTACATAAAAAACCAAAACAAAATGGAGGACTCTTTGCAGATGTATGAAGTGATTCCAAGTGATCTGTCACTCACGAATACCTTATTTATTATACTTTACAGACAGCACAAAACATCAAGTAATTTGACAGTGTTTTTGTCTTCTAAAGGGGAATATCTAATGAAATATGTTGGGAGTAATTAGTGTAAGAGTCCTTTAGTGAAATACTGCACAATACACTGCCTTTTGAGAAGGAACAGATCTGTCTCAATTTCAAACTGTATGCAGAGCAGCCTTGGAATATTTTTAAATTAAGTTTTTTGCTTAGAGCTTCCTTTCAAAGGTGTGTCTAAATTAATTATTCTTTGTTAAAAAGCTAGTCTTTGAATATTAACAAGAAGGGAGGAATCTTAAGAACTTAATTGTAAAACCAAGATTCAAAACTTAAAAGGTTCAATGTAAGGTTGGACATCTTCCAACGCAGAACTTTCTTGTGCTAAAATTGGTTTTGAAAATACATAAAAAGGATTTTCTTTCCCTTCTAAAGACTTCAGTCCTTATTGTTTTGCCAGAACCAGGAACATTTGGTAAGGACAATTTTGTACCACCATCAGCAAGTTTTCTGTTGTTTTCTAAATGCAGCTCACTTTCGATCCATCTACTTTCTCAAGAAAGGGAGTGTAATATTAATCTTTTACAAATTCCTTCATTTATGAAAAGTGGATTCACTGTGTTAAAAAAAATTCTGTGAAAATGGGATTATCCTGGCCTCAGATTCCATAATATTCTTATTTGGAGCAGACAGAATATTTCACACTTGCACACCATTCTTTAAAATCTAAGTGCATGCAACTCAACAGGGAGTTGTAAGGCTGTCTATTTTGTGGTCCATTGAAAGTTCTTTCTGCAATATTGATTCTATCATATGAAACTGTATAAAACTAGAATGAGGAGTGTGGTGAGTCACTAACTCCCAAATCAGGTAGCTGCTTCACAATCATATACCACTGAACACAGCTCTGTCTGTGTTCTTGGGAGAAATAAATTTCAAGCAATGCCCTTAAAAGTTTCTGAATCTAACTCCAAAGCAGCTTTTCACCATAATAAAGCTTTTTAATAAAGCAGGTAAAGGAATTGAACCTTATTGAGAATCTAGTTGTATAAAACTTTGTTTGATTCAATATTTGTTTAAATGTTTGTTTCTATATATACATATTTTTGCTATGGAGGATGAGGCCGAGACTACACATTAGTATGAGCATGATTAATAATACATAGTTCATCAACACATCTTGATAAACAGCCAGATTTTCTGACCACTCATTTTAATGTTCAGAAAATATAATTTAGTCTCTAGCATGATCAGATGACAATATCAAGAGTTTCTTAAAGCCTCTGCTGTGCTTTGACAATCATAAAAAAAAGCTCTTGTTACTGTGCATATACTGACTGGATCAAAACAGTGGCTGTCCAGGGTCAAAAGGTGGGTAACTGAGTCTTTAAGAATATTCTTATTTGTTACCTTTTTCTAAGAAAATAGTTAAATGCCCTGAGATGTTAATATATTTCTAAGTATGTTAACATCTAAGAGTGTTAGTTGAACAATGCCAAAGACATCACAATCTGTGAAGCTGTCAACACCAGCATTGAAACTTCAGAAGTACCAAACTCAATCCTATTAAATAATACGACTTACTGTTGGCGAATTTTCAGTGAAAGCCTTAATGTTCATTATGCTAAGATTGGAAGAAATACAATCAATTGTTAAATATTTAGCATTCTCCCTCACTGGTGATTTAAGGAAAATTCTCAACTTCGCTATTATTTGAAATGACCTGATCAAGGACAAATTAATTATATAAACAGTTCCAGCCTGCAGCAATCTTTTCAGTGTAAATATTAGGAACATTTCATGTGTATAGTAAGTAATGTTGGTGGTTTATTTTCTTTTGTTTCTCACTGTTGATGCAACAGAAAGAGTGCATTAATGAGTGTCCACCACAGAAGGTGAAATAATCGGTGGTATGAAAATTGATATCCATCAAATTATCTATTGCCCTGAATACTAGTTCTATTATTAAGTATGTCCTTTTTTACTTAAACCTAAGGGCATTTCTACCATACCCACATTGGCAGTAGCTTCTCAGTATTACGTTATATGGGAATAGTCATTGTAATCAAAATTTGTCAAGCTTAAATATATTCCTTCAACTGCCAAATTATCATAATAAATTATTTTCTTACTGTGTAAAGGTAGAGTGATTGATTTGTGTAACTATATCATAATGTTACCAGTTTTTATACCAATCACTTTGGTTAAATGTATTTTAAAGAACTTGGAATTTCTGCACCATCTTCCTAACCCACCATTGTCGCTTTGGCAGATTCCTTGGTAAAACTGTGTACATGTCTCAATTCCACTTTTTCTGCTGATATTCTGACAAAGTAATGTTGGGAATTAGGAAGACCAGCGGACATTATCCCACAAAGTATTTCTCATAATCTTTCTCATCTCTCTATATTTTACTTCAATTCATGTCAGCATTGCTGTCTTTTTTCCATAATCCGTTCCAAAACACTCCCTATTCACATTCCCTCTCCCCTTCATTACTTTGAAATTAAAAATTAATCACACATTCTTTCAGTGTTTTATCCCTGTATCTCAAAACTGTATCCTTATATTGGCTTAGTTCTCCCTTGAACAATCTGCAAGCTTTTAAAACAAAGCAAGGGCTATCTAAGTCCACTACTCAATTTAGCTCCCCTCATTTTATTATTTTGAGGCTCACTGATGTCTTGAAATGTAGGCTTTGGTTCTTCATCCAAGGTTTGCAACAATTAAAGACTTGAGTGGCATAAAATAAAATAAGGGCAACAGGTGCTCCTGTACTGTTTGATCAGGTAGATTTAAATGTTGATAATATTACTGGGGCATTATTTGCTAAGTGCACAACTCATGGCCAGAAGTGGTTATTTACACACCATATTTATGTGAATGTTTGCACGTTGTACTAACTTGGTGTATACCACCAAAATGCATTATTATATTTACAGTATTTCTAGTGGATATTATTACTACAAATTCCTCATATGTCAGAGTTCTTCAGTGTACAAATTTGCTGTAAAGATGTGAAAAAAGAGAATACAAGACTGAAAGATTTTGTCACATTTCTGGTATGGGCCAGCCCAGCATCATCATGACTCATTCTTTGCAGCTTTCTAACAAATTACTGTCTTTTGCAATTTTGCAAAGGGTAGACAAAGAAGTTTCTAATCTGCCCAGAACTCTGTTTAGAAATCAATCTCTGTGTATGATGATGCAATAAAAAGACTTGCCTTGATGTAAGATAGAACTTATAAACAATAAAAGTATTTTTGTAGTCTAATGGTGGCTATTGTTATTTTTTTGTTATTTTTCTGTGTCACGATAAAAAAATGCTGAAAGATTAAAAATAAATTATTCTCTGCTTATTATTGTTTGTCAGAAAGCATTTTGCTTTTTCCTGTACAGTTTTGTTTCTAAATTTTAAAAAAAGCAGAAGCTGGGTATCAGAAATTGCTGGAGAAACTCAACTCTAAATGTGACTGGACCCGAAATGCTAACTCTGCTTTCTGTTCACAGATGCTGCCAGACCTCAGTGTTTTTTCCAGTGAATTCTGTTTTTGTTTGTAAATTGTGGGTAAGTTTTTAAAAGTTATTCATTCATTGGAAGTGGGCATCACTGGCTGAGCAAGTATTTATTGTCCATCCTAGTTGCTCTTGAGAAGGTGATGGTGAGTGCCCTCTTGAACCACTGTAGTCCATTTGGCATATGTGGACTCACAATCCTGCTGGACAGTGAGTTCCAGCATTTTACACAACAATGTTGAAGGCACGGTGTTATATTTACAGGTCAGGATGATGTGAGGCTTGGCGAGGAACTTGCAGGTGGTGGTGTTCCCATGTAGCTGCTGCCACTGTCCTTTTGAGATTGTAGTGGTCATAGGTTTGGAAGGTGCTCTCTATTGGAACTTAGGTGAATTTCTGCAATGAATCTTGTAAATGGTACACACTACCAGTACTGTACATCTGTGGTTGATGAAGTTAATGTTCGTGGATTTCGTGTCTAGTAAGAGAGCTGTTTTCTCTTGTATAGTGTCAAGTTTCTTGAGTGTTGTTGGAGCTTCATTCGTCCAGAAAAGTAGAGAGTATTCCATCGCACTCCTGACTTGTGCCTTAGGGACAGGCTTTCTGGAGTCAGAAGCTGAGATTTTCGCTGCAGGATTCCTAGACACTCACATGCTCAATTATACAGCTATTCCAGTTCAATATCTGGTCAATGATAACCCTCAGGATATTGATGGTGGAGGTCTGAGCAATTGTAGTGCCATTAAAAGTCAAGGGGTGATGTTTAGATTCTATTGTTGGAGATTAGTTATTGCATAGCATTGTGTGGCACAAACATTACTTGTCACTTATCGGCCGAAGCCTAGGTATTGTCCAAGTTTTGCTGCATATGGACCGCTTCTGTATCTGAGGAGTCGTGGATGGGGCTGAACATTGCGCAATCATCAGCGAACATCCCCACTTCTTATAATGAAGGGAACATCATTGATGGAACTGTTGAAGATGGTTAGGCCGAGGATGCCAATCTGAGGAACTTCTGTAGAGGTGTCTTGGAGCTGAGATGATTGCCCTCCAACAACCACAATACACTTTATTCCAGATTTTATTGAATTCAAATTTCATGTTCTGCATTGGTGCTGGAATGGAGATCACCAGAACATTACTTGCTCAGGAGACAATACCACTCTGCTGTCACCTCCCCTTGAGGATGATTCATAATCCTTTTGCAAATGTAACTGGAGAAAATTATGTATTTGGCTGCACAGTAAAACCTTCATAGTTGTATTGCAATTAGTTTGTTAATTATAATTATTCAGTCAAAATGGCACTATACATATACACACAGTGATGTCACTTGGATCTTGTGGCAACGTGCATTTCATCTCTATAACAACTTTAACATTAAATGTCCCAAGGCAATTTATTGATGTGAAAAAAATCACTCCCAAAGTAAATATTGGGAAACATAATCAAAAGCCTGGAGAAAGAGAACAGCTTTGTTTTTCCTGATGATTATCTAAAACAACATTGTAGAATAAGTCAAAGCATCTCCTGGTTTCATATACCTATCTCAGGAGATGGTAAGATCTCACTGTGGGTTAACGGCACAAGATGGTATTGGTCACCCTAGACATAGATCCCAGGTGGTTGCAGGGGGCTATCCAATGCTGAGGTGAGCTGTAAAAGGCATGCCTTGTTTAACTAGGACAGCACATCCCCCATGAAACCCAATGTTCCTTACATTCCATTCCCTCAGTTCATCTCTGTGACCCCAGGTATCTTTCATAGCCACTCAGTGGACTATGCCATGTAGTAACATTGGGAATTGCTTTAAAAATCGTTGGAAAACCAGTAAACCTCTCGCAATCTACAGAAATCCTGAATTTAAACTGACAATTATAGATACTGAGCAAAAGCTGAAGGGAGAAGTAAGGATTGAAAAGGGAATTTTTATTTTTACTTTTTTTGATCCAGTGATACTTGCTTCCTGGGAAAATTGCTGTGAGGGATGTGAACACTTACACAATGCTGGTCAATTTAAGGTCAACTCAATCTTTTCAAGGCAGATTCATATAATGAATCAGTGCATTAAAAATCTATCTAATTACATTTTTAAGATGTCAAGACATTTTATACTTTTAAAATGTTCCTGACTTCTCAATCAGTGAATGAGTGTCAAAGAAATACACACGTAGTGGAAAACAATGTGTAAAGAAATCTCTTTTTTTTTCTTGATTTAAAATGAGGAACCCAATCTCAAAGGAGCAAGTATGCACTTTGCACAGGAGGCAATCCTAATATGCAAAAAAGCCAGAGGAAAATAGTGGTTGTATTGTGGAGGAAAATTAGATATCTTTCCAAAAAAATCAACACAATCAGCGACCCATTGAAATGCACATCTGAAACCAAACAAAATTTCAGATGCCCGAAAGGAAGGCTGGATGAGGATTAAAGAAGGTGAAAAGGCATGAAATAATTTATAATCAAAGACAGGATTTTAAAGTTAATACGTTGTAGAATAGGAAGCCTGTGAATGTTGAAAAGGGACAGCAGGTAACAATTGGGTAACAAAGTGTGAGTAAGATCTGAGAAAAGTGGAGATTAGAGTTAGAAATGGAGGTTTCTTTTAGAGCCAGCATCCTTACAGTATGTTCTGAGTAGCAGAAGGTTTTACCTTTGTTCACACACTAACAATCTTTAACAAATAAGGACAAAAAGTTATAGTAAAGGCCACAAGGATCACTAAGGCCACTGTGTTCCATGGAACTGATGTCAAAGAACTACCTAGCATCATATGTACCTTATTATCAATGCAGCATTTAGGAAAATTTAAGTTTTGTTCCCGAAAGGGGAAGTTGGAAAAGGGGGCAGTGAGTATTCTTACATCTTGACTAATTGTCCTGTATCCATTAGCTCGTAATAGAAGAGACATAATGTAAACTAACAGCCCTATAAATTAAGTATATCGACAAGTGCTCAATTGAGAGCTAGTCGTCATCAAATGGCAGCTGCCTTTGAATGGATGACGGACCAAAAGAGGAAAGGCCAGGGGAGGGTTCCTTAGTTTTTCAGCTAAACAGCAGGATGCTCCTTTCTCAACTTTCATCAGGTTGACACACTGTACCAACTGTCTGTTCATCAGTGAGCCATCTTCAATTGTCACAGGTCATATGTTTTTCATCTCATCGTATATTCTAAACTGTAGCTTTTTAACAAAATAAACTGCAAAAGATTCTCATGAATAGTAAGCTCTCTGTATTAGATAACTGTTGTCCTGAGCCTTAAAATCTTACATTAGAAAATGAGCATGAAGATGACAAAACATGGGCAGGGATTTAGTAAGGAACAACAGATGGTCATTTAGCGCCTCACATCTGTTGCTTCAACATATGGATTGTGGCTCATTGAGATAATGCCTGATAGCAATATACATTGCTCCTAAACACAGGAGTCTTATTCAACTTGAAATATTACCTCTGTTTTGCTTTCTTTGCAAATATTACCAGACTTGTTGAACAGTGCTCATATTCTAAGGGGGTGATGAGCAAATTTGTTACCAAAAGCCCATGAAACTTTAAATCATAGGGTGACCAACTGGATAAAAGTTAGAATTGACAAAACCGGGTAAGGAATTACTCCTCCAAACACTGATTAGATCCCTGTTTTACTGGCTTCTGATAGGTTTACTAGCAAGCTAATCAACAACAAATAAGCAGTTAGAAAATTGGATATCAGTGAGGGAACCACTAGAAGAGCCTTTTGCCAAGACGGGAGAGGTTATAGAGGTGCATTTTGCTGGGGTTGATGCCGTCAGCCTCTGCTGAGACAGGAGGCGACTACAAGATTGGGTAGAGTGAGAACAGAAGTAGGTGGGGGGGAGGGGAAAGGGAAAGGGAGAGGGAGTACAGTGAGGCTAAAGTGAGAAAGAGGGCAAGGGAAACAAAGGAGGGAGAACAGTTCCATAAAGGAACACACTGCTAATTGGATCCAGGAAGATGTGAAATCACTAAAACAATGAATTCCCTGACATAAGTGTGAAATCTTTAGGCTGCATAAGTTTGGAAGAGATTTTCATTTTACTTTTACAATTACACTATTCTCATGTTAGTACACTATTCATCCTTCAAAGTGAATCAGGTTTTAAGCACTCAAATGTTTCCAAATAAACCCCATTAATCTATTGTTTTCAATCAACAAGATAGAATCATTCTGTTAAATATAATACAAAGAACGAGTTGAGCAAACATATTTTATTTGGCAGCAACATCATCCTGAAGATATGTGCTTGCTTTTAAGTAGCTTTAACACTACTCTCAAGTCAGCCACTGAGAAGCATGTGATCCCAGCCTGCAGGCATCTTGCCTCAATATTTGTATTCTTCCTCATAGAGAGAGAAGTATGATCATTCTCTTCCTGAGACTGTGCCATGTGGCAAACTGAACAATTAAGATTCCCATTTTACCAGTTCACAGTGGAGCACAATAAAGCAAAACATCACAACCCAAAGCCAAAACACCTGAGACAGATCTTCCCCTAATGAGATATATACCATTGTGATGTTTTTTGTAGTCATGGATCCTGTGCAATTGTATTCAAATTTGTCTTTTTTTTTGGATTCAAAAACATGATTTCTAAGCTAAGCCCTAACCTCATTTACTCACGATTCCCATGTCCCTTAATTTCCTGTTCTTATACAAACATCAAGGGAAATCTTACAGTAGGACAATAATTCCTTTATGTTGTATCTTTCTTTTTCCTGATTATGAGGCTGTAACCATGTATTCAGGAATATGGTGGACGTGACTCAAAATGTAATTGAATTTAACGTCAGTTATTGTTCTATAAAATTTCAGTTTAAACTGATGTGATCACAGGTTTATTTGTTAATTCTAAAAAATCATGAAAGCACCAAAATATGTTGCCCCCTCATTAACATCTACAGCACTTGCATTTGTTACTTTTATGAATAGTTTGTCCCCTTGCTGCAGTTCAAAGAGGGCTCCTTGAAAACTTGTATATGCATCAAACGTGTACTCTTTTGACCAACATTTCGTGGAAATAGCTTTTGTTAGAAGAATAGGATTGTAATAATTCATGGACTTCTTGTAAAGATACTGCAGAAACAGATTGTACTGTTGATCTTCTCCATCTGGTTCCGGTATATGCCAGAAATAAACATGGGAGTAGACGTAGTAGATACCGTTTCTTGGAATGGTAATTTCTCCATGATGGTATTTTATACCACCTTGGTGCACTGCATATCCTTTTACATTGTTCCAGTAAAGGATATCCTGTCCATCTCCATGAGCAAAATCAGGTGGCACTGCCAAGGAAGTTTCAAAAGAAGGAATTAAATACATTTTTAACAAGGATATCAGTCATATTCTGTGACATAGTTCATAACAGATACTAAATCTTTAAAAGGGCAATAGCATTGTATCATATAACAATGGCCTGCAATTTGCTGTTAGTAGCAAAGGAAGAGCTTTCACTGTTCACCTTGTGTACCTTTGCCCAGACATTTGGCTAGTTTGTCTGTGGTTTATCTCATCCTTAGGTGGGACACAAGCATGTCACAGAAATTCCCAGGCTTCTTGTCAATCTTTCTCTGTAGCAATAGAACATCAATCTAGACAAATACGCCTGGGTGCAGAATGATTAGTGCATCCAACGCATGCCTGTTTGAAACATTTAATCAGAAGACTTCTTTAAAGAGTCATCAACAATGAAGAATACCAAATTGCAGAACTTGGATTTTTAATTCTGGATTGGGAAAGCAGTTATAATGCAGTTGTTGAAGATGAAAGAGTCACACAGTATTAAACTTCAAGTGGTATGCAATTTATAGAGGATAGATAAGTAGTTTTAATGTAATCCTCTTTCCATTCTCAACTGTTACTTTTACTTTTATTTTACTTTTATTTAGAATTTGTGTGTTTTCTGAAATATGGAGAGCTATGGAAATCAACTGTGATGAAAAGTACGTGTCAGTATTTTACTGTTGTTAATGGACATCAACAGTATTAGGGCCTGCAGCTTTGCAAGGCACTTTTACCCGGTAGGAAAAGCAAGTGAATATTAAAGATTCGACAACAGAGTCCAACTGCCATGTTCAAATAGGAGGTGTTTACAATCCTTAGGTAGCAGGGTGGAACATTATTATCCTCTGCATGTGACCACCAAAGACAAAGTACAGTCAATGGCCCTTTTGTGGTGGAATGATAGTCTCCCTACCCCTGTACCAAGAGACCCAGGTTCATGTCTCACCTGCTTCAGAGGGGTGCAATTACGCCTCTGAACAGATTTAATTTTTAAAAAAATAACCTTTTTAATCAAAGTAGAGACAACCTATTGAATATTGTTGTGAAACCCATTACAAGTAATAGCAATGTTCAAAGAAAGAACTTAACTCAAATGAGAAATGACAGTGTTGCAGATCTCAGGTTAAACAAGGGCATTAGGGTCTTTCACTTGGTACTTGGAGCAATGCTTACGTCTCCTTTGGGCCTACAGAGAGTAATTCGTGCTCAGGTCGCCCTTACTCCAATTTTAATAAAGACCATCTCCTGAACCAGTTTTTAAACATTTTTTTTACTGTTCACTGCAACCATCCTTATGGTATTTCTAAGTGAAAGTGTAAATAAAGTGCCAATGGTATGCCAAACTCTCAAAGAATTTTCAGAAATAAGGCTCAGCTAAAGCTAAAAGAAAAAAAAAATACATATCATCACTCTAACTTCAAAGTCAGCATCCAGAAGTGAAAAGGCAACATGGAATATCATTATGTCACTTTCTCTATAACATTATAATGGATATTTTTAAATATTAAGAAATGTTACAACTCAGACACTACTGACTCTTAATGTTGCAGTATGTTTAATAATTATTAAACTACATACAGGAAAGCTGCCTGAAAATAAGATGGTGAACACCATATTTGATTTGTTCTGAACTCAGAGTGTAGAAAACAAAACATTGAGCTGTTATTCTTTTGGTTGAGAAATATTTACATTTTTACCATGAGAATAATGCACAAGAATTTGCTTACCATTTTTTAGAGGCTTGTTTCTGTGCTGTCCAGTTAAATGGATAGCTGGTTTTTCAGGACCCAGGGATGTTACATTGTGTGCTAAAAAGGAATGAAAAGTGCTTAAATGTTTTTTAAATTTTCCTTCACTAAAAAGTCACTGAGTCTGGATGCATTAACATGATACAATTACAATGGAAATGTTTCACAAGTCTTACAAATAGATTAACTTTTTTTTACTCCCTTTTCATAATATGGGGAACAAATAGTGGGATGCCTCTGGTAAGTAAGGCACTTCCAAACATAGATGAAGTAGTGAACATTGACCCAGTCCTGCTGTTAAGCATGCTCTGTCAGTTTGTTCACACTGGCAGAAACAAACAGATGCAGCCCAGGCTTCTCCAATCTAATAAATTTCTACAATGTACATCTCAAACAGAGTGCCTGACAGTCTACTGGACATCTTAAAAATTATCATGAACCATCATGTCTCTACTTCCGTAAACCTCACCTTTCAATTCCTTGTATATTAAGTTCCTCACATCAGATTGCAGACGCTGAAAAATAACGAAATAAAATGAACACTTTAAGGATACATTTCAATTCCAAAGAATACACATACAAATTGTAAAACTATTTGTTTCAACCTCTTAAATAATTAACTGCCTGCTCAGGTGGCATTGAACTAAAGGTATTGAACTTGGTTCTCTTCACTCATGTAACAATATAAAATAGCTTTACCTTGGTGGAAAATTTTGTTCATCATGTTATTCTGGCAACATGACTGTACCATATTTAATTGATGAATACACATAGGTCACTTTCACAGTAACACTGAAAGAATGACAATATCTTTACAAGTCAGATGGTGAATGACTTGGAGAGGACGTTATACATTAGAGGTTTTCCTGTATCTGATGCCCATGTTCTTCTATATAGTAGTGGTCATGGGTTTGGAAGATCAATCAAAGCAGCTTTTGTGAATTTGTTTGAATGTGGTGCAAATCAAATAGGCTGGTTTGTCTGAGATGGTATGACGATTCTTGAGTGTTATTCAGGCAAGTGGGGAGTAATCCATCACACTCCTGAGCTTTGCTTTTTAAATGGTCGCAGGTTCTCCGAATCACGAAATGACTTACTCAATATAGAAATCCAAGCCTCAGACCTGATCTTTTAGTCTTTGTATTTATGTGACTAGTCTAGTTCACCTTCTGGTCAATGATAATGTGCAGCATATTGATAGTGAGGGATTCAATAATGATAACAGCATTCAATGTCAAGGGGCGGTGGTGTGATTCTCTCTTATTGGAGATGCTAATTGCCTAGCACGTGTGACATGAATGTTTCTTACCACTTGTAAACCCAGGCCTGGATACTGTCCAGGTGTGGCTGCATTTAGACATGGACTACTTCAGTATCTGAGGAGTTATGAATGGTCTTAACATTGCACAGTGGATATTCCCACTTTTGACCTTACAATGGAGGCAAGATCAGTGGAAACGCAGGCAAATATGGTTGACTCCAGGGCACTTCTCTGAGGAAATCTTGCAGGAATGCCCTGAAGCTGAGACCACTGACCTTCAATATCCACAATCGTCTTACTCTAGGTAGATATGGGAGTTTTCCCCCAGATTCCCATTGACTCTAATTTTGCTCAGGCTTGTTGTTGGCAGACTTCATCTAATAAGACCTTGATGTTGAGTGTGGTCTCTCTCACCTCCTACAGGTAGTTCCTTTGTCCATGTCTGAAGCAGGACTGCAATGACATCAGGGACTGTGGCCCTGGTAAAACCCAAATTGAGCATTACTGGGCAGGCTATTGCTAAGCAAGTGGTGCAAAATGGCATTGTTGATGACACCTTCCATTATTTTTCTGATAACCAAGAGTAGATTGATAGAGAGATAACTGACTGCTTTTAATTTGGCCTGCTTTCTCAGACAAAACATACAAGGGCAAATTTCCATATTATCTGGTAGGTAATATGGAAATTTCTGGATTTGGAAGTAAGACCTTGGCTCCAAAGGCTTCATAGATCAGCAGCTCAGCAAAACGTACAGGTAAGCTCAAGGGAAATCCTTTTAACTTTCCTTTGTAGTTTTACAGCTGTTAAGATAGCAGTTAGGGCAGTTGCATGTTTCTCCTGGGAGTTCAAGGAGACTTCCTTTGTCCCTGATGACTACACCTGGAAGTGCACCCAGCTGAGCTCCTAAGAGGCTGTGTTAGGGAACTGGATCTGGAGCTGATCATCTGAGATGCTGAGCACTTCATAGTAAGAGTTTGAGTGACGTGGTCACACCTAAGGTGCAGGCAGAGAGTAGCTGGGTGACCACCAGGAAAGGCAAAGGGAACAAGCAGAGAGTCAGGCCTCCCCTGTGGCCATTCCTGTCGAAAGCAAGTATACTTTTGGGTACTGTTGCTGGGTTGACCATTCATGGGAAAGTAGCAGTGGTAAGGTTGGTGGCACTACAACTGGCTCCGGGGCACAGCAGGAGAGGGTAAAAGTAAACAGGACCTTCGTGATAGGAGACTTAATAGTTAGGGAGACAAAGATAGCAGATTCTGTGACTGCAAATGGGAATCCAGGATAGTGTGCTGCTTCCCAGGTACCAGGGCCCAGCATGTCTCAGAGCAGCTGCAGAATGTTCTCAAGGGGGAGGGGGAGCAGCCAGGAGTTATTGTGCATGTTGGCACAAATGAAATAGATCGAAATAGGGATGAGGTCCTGCAGAGTGATTATAGGGAGCTAGGAAAAAGGTTAAAACTAGGACCTCGTTAGTGATAATCTCCAGATAATTTGCAGTGCCATGTGCTAGTGAGGGTAAGGACAGGAGGATACATCGCTAGTGAATTGGTGCAGGGGCAGGGATTCATATTTTTGGGTCATTGGGATCTTTTCTGGGGCAGAAGTGACCTGTTCAAGAGGGACAGGTTGCACGTGAAGCGGAGGGGGACCAATATCTTGGCAGCCAGGTTTGCGAGGGAGGATCTAAACTACATTGGCAGAGGGGTGGGGTCCTTAACAGCAGGAAGGCAAGTGCAAGGCTCGGTGGAGATACAGTAATCAGAAATAGTTAAGTTGAAGAGACGGGTCAGGCTGGAACACCACAGGGAGCAAGGAATGCCTGTTGGATTAAATTGCATTTATCTCAATGCAAGAGGGCTGTCAGGTAAAGCTGA
This sequence comes from Chiloscyllium punctatum, assembly GCF_047496795.1. Classification (NCBI taxonomy): domain Eukaryota; kingdom Metazoa; phylum Chordata; class Chondrichthyes; order Orectolobiformes; family Hemiscylliidae; genus Chiloscyllium; species Chiloscyllium punctatum. Next base: position 35,221,960 of record NC_092763.1, read on the forward strand.
TTAACTCAGGGCGTGGATAGGTACGTGGATCTGGGATATTATAGCATTACAGAAACATGGCTAAGGGAGGGACAGGACTTGCAGCTTAATGTGCCAGGTACATATGCTTTAGGCAAGACAGACATAGTGGTAGGAGGGGAGGGAGGGGGAGTTGCATCTCTGATTAAGGCAAGTATCACAATAGTAATCAGAGATGAAATAAATAAAGGATCATCCAGTGAGGCTTTGTGGGTGAAGCAAAGAAGTAAGAAGGGGATGGTGATGTTCTTGGGGTTGTACTATAGGACCCCAAATAGTCAATGGGAATTAGAGGAACAAATATGCAGAAAGATTGGGGAGACTTGCAGGAGCAATAGGGCCATTGTAGTGGGGAATTTAATTTTCCTAACATAGACTGGGACTTCCAGAGTGTTAAGGGCTTAGATGGGATAGAATTCATTAAGTGCACTCAGGAAAATTTTCTCAAGCCATATATAGAGGGTCCTACTCGGGAAGGGGCAAAACTCGACCTACTCTTGGGAAATAGGGCAGGACAGGTGATGCAGGTGACAGTGGGGGAGCACTTTGGGACCAGTGACCATAGTCCCATTCATTTTAAAATAGTTATGGAGGGGGACAAAACTTGTCCACAGGTTCAAGTTCTGAAATGGGGCAAGACAAATTTTGATGGAATTAGGAGCTTGCAGGGATTGATTGGAGTAGTTTGCTTGCAGGTAAAGGGACTCTGGCATGTAAAAGTGATATGGTTAGAGTTCAAGGTTAATACGTTCCTGTGAGGGCAAGGTTGGCAGGAATAGGAAACTCTGGATGACAAGACTTATTGAGGCTTTGACCAGAATAATGAAAGCATATTTCAGTACAGGCACCTTGGATTTGGGAATCCCTGTATGCAAAAAGGGAATACAGGAGGTTTACTGAATGAGGAAATCAGGACAATGAAAAGGGGGCACAAGGTAGACTTGTCTGAGAAGATTAGGGTGAATCCAACGAGGTTCTTTTAGAATATTAAAGGAAAAAGAATAACTAGAGAAAAGCCTGGGAATTATAGACCTGTAAGCTTAACATCTGTGGTGGGTAAGTTACTTGAGAGGTTTCTGAGGAATAAGATATACATGCATTTGGAAATACAGGGTTTGATTAGGAGTAGTCAGCATGGCTTTGTGTATGGGAGAGCATGCCTCACAAATTTGTTGGAAACTTTTGAAGAATTGACCAGGCAGATGGATGAGGGCAGGTAAGATCGCATGCAAAATGGATACAAAAATAACTTGATGGTCGGAAACAGAGAGTGGAAGGATGCTTGTCAGACTGGAGGCCTGTGACTAATGGAGTGCCTCAGGGGTCAATGCTGGACCCATTACTGTTTGATATCTATGAGAATGTACAAGGCATGACTGGAAAATTTGCTGATGACACTAAAATAGGTGGCATCATGGACAGTGAGGAAGGATATCAGAAAATGCAGAAGGACCTTGATCAGCTGGGGAAATGGGCCAAGAAATAGCAAATGGAGTTTAACATAGATAAGTGTGAGGTCTTGCATTTCAGAAAATCAAATCAAGATAGGAATTTCATGGTGAATGGTAGGGCCTTAAGGAGTGTAGTGGAACAAGAGGGACCTTGGAGTTCAGGTGCACAGTTCTCTGAAAATAGATTATAGGTATACAGGGCAGTGAAGAAGGCTTTCAGTACACTGGCCTTCATCAGTCAAGACATTGGGTATAGAAGTTGGAAAGTTATGTTGCAGCTGTACAGGATGTTGGTGAAGCTGCACTTGGAATATTGTGTTCAGTTTTGGTCACCTTATTATAGGAAGGATGTTATTAAAATGGAAAGACTACAGAAGAATTTTATAAGCATGTTGCCTGGACTCAATCTTCTGACCGAGAGGGAGAAGTTGGACAAGCTAGGACATTTTTCTTTACAGAGTATGAAACTGAGGGGGCACCTTAGAGAGGTGTATAAGATCTTGAGAGGCAGGGATAGGGTGAATGTACTCAGTCTTTTTCCCAGGTTTGAGGAATTGAGCACTAGAGGGCATCAGTTTAAGGTGAGAGGGGAAAGAATAAAAGGGAACCTGAGGGACAACAGAGGGTGATACGCATATGGAATGAGCTGCCAGTGGAAGTGGTTGAGGTGGGTACATTAACAACATTTAAAAGGCATTTGGACAAATACATGGATAGGAAAGGTATATGGGCCAAATGCAGGAAAGTGTATGGACATTTTTGTCAGCATGACCAGTTTGGGCCAAAGGACCTGTCTCCGTGCTGCAGGACTCTATGAATCTATGTACATTGACTTGAACTGCTTGGCTAAGGGCATGGCAAATCTTGGGGCATAAATTTTCAGGATTATTGTTGGAAAATTGTCATGACCCTAAGCCTTTGCAGTATGCTGGTCCTTCAGCCATTTCTTGATATAAAATGAACAGTATCAAATTGCCTCAAGACTGGCATCTCTAATGATAGAGACCTCTGGAGGAGGCCGTGATGGATCATTCACTCATCGCTTCCAGCTGAAGACTGTTGCAAATGCTTCTTCCTTATATGTTGCACTCAGCTCTCAAATCACTGGGGATATTTATGGTGTCTCCTCTTCCAGTGACTAGTTGAATTGTCCACAACTATTCATGAATGGTTGTGGCAGGACTTAGATCTAATCCATTGGCTGTGGAATCACTTAGTTCTGTCCATCATTTGCTGCTTATGTTGTGTGCAGCTTCACCAGATTGACACCATTGTTCCTGGGCATGTCGTCCTGCACTCTTCATTGAACCAGGATGAACACTTGGAGGTTTGACTATGTGATCTGGTGATCATACATCCCTCTGGAGAGGTACACATTGTTCTTTGTAGCATATGTTTGACAAGTTAGTTGTTTTGCGGCTAATTGCTGTCACTCAACATCACTATGCAATTACCACCATTAGAATTTACTTCCTTCCTGTCTTCATGTACGACTGATGTGTTTTCTGAGCTGGCTTTTGTTTCTCCTCAACACATCATGATCAAGAATGACATGATAAGTTATGAGCTGATAGTTTGTTTATTCTAGAAATCTTTATTGGTATCCAAATATTGGATTTCCAGTTCATACAGTTTGCTTAAAGTGCAGTTGTGGTAGTGGTCTACCTGCAAGCTCATCTTGTATCTCTTTTATTCTCCTCTGACTTTGAAGAAGAATATCTCATGTCTCAGAATGACAAGATCATTAATTTTGCCTTCGGAACATCAGTTGCGCAGAGCATGTTAATCCTTTTCCACTGATGTTACATGGAAATGCAACCTGGTAATACAAAAATCTTGCTTTGTTACTGACCACATAATTACTATACATTCATATGGGCAACGCACCATACATTCTGCATTAATATTTCAGTATGGTTGTGGGATGGCAGTGTAATATAGGTCACTTCTTACTTGCTACACATATTCTGGAATGGTCTGTCATTGTACTGTAGTCTACTGTCAGTGTAATCTATTCCAGGGCAGTAAATAGACTGAAAATAGCACTTTCTGGATTAGTGATGCTGGAAAAGCACAGCAGTTCAGGCAGCATCGGAGAAGCAGTAAAATCGATGTTTCGGGCAAAAGCCCTTCAGCACTTGCTGCAACTACACACCTGTGCATACTGGTAGTCATGTCGCTGTTGGAACATTGGTATCTACCATACTGATGATTTTGGGAAGACATGATAACCTTACTTATTGGCATTGTAGTGTGACTCCACAAATGCATAGAATTGGTGTTTCATTATATTCGGTGTGACTTTTGGGGGTTGTATCATCGAGTGTCAGATACTTCGGTACATATTGGCACTAAGCATACTGCAAGACATGTTTGCACTAGTTCCTGTGTCGATTTTAGTTTTTAAGGTGTATCATATTGCATTTTCAGGACAAATGACATTCATGATTAATAGCTTCTCATGATCTTACTATGTGGTGTGTGAGGTTAACAACTTTTTGAAAGTTACTTTTTGTAACTTTTGAAAGAACTTTATTGATGTTTTTGTGTTTAACATTTTTCTTGCTGTTAATGTTGTAGTTTTGCACTGTCTTGTTGGTCATCTGTATTTTGTTTTCGGGTCTGGCTAGGCCTTTGGAACCAGATCTCCAGCACATGCATGACTAGTGTCCCTTAGTGACACTTACTTTACAGATGAAGGAAAACTGGACCATTTTAGGTGGATATGAAAAACTGCATTGGTTACATACTTTATTGGTTTGGTACACTTTGCTGATCACTAAAATAGTGTTGGGTGCATGAAATCATCAAACTGTTGTTGGCTTAACATTACGGCTTCACTCGCGAATTTTGAGAAGATTTGAGAACCTCAGGTTGAGGTTCTGGATGTAAGTTTCAGCTTCATTCTTGCCATGTGGAAAACTGTTTTTTCTGTGTTTATTTTGTTACATATTCTTTTAGAAGAGCTTTGTACTTTAAACATTTAAATTACAGTCACTTTTTTAAAAGAGAGGGAAGTTTCTAATTTGAAAGAACTTCGATTTTAATTACAAAGATAGTAACTCTGTCTTCTGGCTGGTTAAATCCTAGCTACAGATTTTGCTGATTATCCAACTTTATTCATGTCCAGCAGCTTTGGTTGACCTTCAGTGTGTTTTCCAAATATCTACACCTTGAAATCTTGGACTTTATTTTAATAGACCGAGAGACACAACTGCTAACCATGATATACATTTTGTTTCCAGAAAAGTATATTTATCTGATGCAGTAATGCTAATGTTATCTATTGTGACATAAGAAACTGGAACATGGATAACATGGTATTAAATGATCCAAGATCTGTTCATTATCATTGACCAGAAAATGAACTGGAATAGCCATAAAAATATAGTAGTTCAGAATACTGCAGTGAGTAATGCACTCCAGTCTCCCCAAAGCCTATCCACCAACATTCCCTCTAAGCTGGATGACTGCACAATGCACAGCTTCTCCAATGTTCTGTGCATGGGATCCGCATCAGCACATCAATTGCAGCTTTGACTTCTAGTTCTGGATGTTGCTGCTATACATCACCCGAGAAGGCCCAAACAGCTGGTAAGAAAATTAGTGGAAACCCTGCTGTCCACCATCTACAAAGCACAAATCAAGAATACGATGGAATACTCCCCAGTTGTCTGTTGTTGGAGTGCTGCTCCAACAACACAAGAAGCTTGACATCATCCAGGACAAAGCAGCCTGTTTGTCAAATCTACAAACATCCAATCACTCCATCACCAACATTCAGTTGCCACAGTGTGTACTACCTACAAGATGCATTGCAAAAATTGACCAAAGATCCTTCGACAGCTCTTTTCAAAGCTATGACCGCTATCATCTAGAAGGTGAAAGGCAGCAGATAGATGGGATAACCAACCGTGCTATTCTCCCTCCAAGCCAATTACCATCCTGACTTGGAAATAACTTGTCGTTCCTTCAGTGTTGCTAAGTCAAAATCCTGGATTTCCCTCCCAAATAGGATTTTGGGCCTAAGTAGATTACATGGACTGCAGCAGTTTAAGAAGGCAACTCACCATCACCTTCTGAAGGGCAATTAGAGATTGGCATTAAATGCTGGTCCTGCCAGTGATCGCCTGTTTCTCCCATGAGTGAATAAAAAAATTACAGCTCACTAATATATACAAATATTATATTCACAGGCGCATCCATGTCTGGGCTAACGTTAAGATATTTGGTTACAGAGAGGAGTAACATGCTTCTTTAGCTTATCAACTTTAACTGGCCACATGTACATGGAGTCTGAGATCTTTAGACCTTCAGGTCACATACTATGATACAGTGATGATATCATGCATATGTTATTTAAAGGTATACGTATATGCCATGTGTCTTAAAGGTACATTCACTGTGAGAGACAACAGATCGATTGCAAAGTATTGCGAACTGGTTGCTAATTCAACTTCACCACTACTAAAAATTTGACCAATACTCTCTAACAATTAACTATTTTCTAATTATTCTATAATGCTATCATCATCCACATTCATAAACTTCAATTTTATTCAAAGCTCTGTCAGCTTATTCTGCCTTTGATTGTCTTACCTATTCACCAGTACTGTTCTCATCGATGTAAGTAGTTTTCCTGTCCAAAAATATCCACCGGAAGTTAAAACTCCAGGTAATCCATACAAATACCTGAATTCTGTGTCCTAACATACAACCTCCCTCATACATCCACTCTTGAAGATCCTCAGACTGAAAAATTTGGAAGATTGATTTATTATCTCACCCCATTTTATTTTGCAGAGTCCTAATGTTATTTCTATACTCCTCTGAATCCAGTCTCTGTTGCTCCCTATATCACCAGCAGGTAACCTTCAGTTACTTCCATCCTACTCTCTGAGATTCCCCAATGCTCTCAATCTCACTTTTAGCAACCTTTTGAAAACTCATCTCTTTCAGCAGTTTTTCTCATTTACTTTTTAGTCTTCACTACCAGCATCTTTTCCTTATCAAGTTGGAAAAGGCCTTCTTTCATCACAGGTCCAAAATAAATAACTTTTCATTGTTCTCTTGAACTTTAATTTTTCCTGTTAATTTAGCCATTTCTTCAGCATAAACTACATTCATTTAATACAAGGAGACTAAATAGATAAATATTTATTTTTTTGTAAATGTTCAAAAAGGCCAGGGCTCTAGGTGGGGCAAATTGGGTTGGGATATCTGGTCGACATGGATGAGTTGGACCAAAGGGTCTGTTTCTGGGCTGTACATCTCTATGACTCTAAAAAAATTAGGATGAAAATCAGTAGAATATTTACCTGGTTAATCAGAAAGTTAACATTCTTGATCCATCTGTCACACATAAAATCTTCAATGGTCATGTCATTATCTCTTAAATTATCGATGTAGGAATTCAAGTACTGGAGACATCGTTCTGGATAGTTATCAGAATTTAATTTCTGTTGCATCTGGTTATGACAAAGACAGAATTATTAAATTTCTGTGCTCAACTTTGTTATGATTTTCCTTTTGCCTCCTCCAAAGACAGTAGTGGCTGGTGCTGTGAAGTATTGATAACCCAGGATATCACAGAACAGCTGCAGAATATTCTTCTGTGGTTTGGAGAAAAGTGAGAGGTTGTGGTCACATTGGTATTAATAATGTTAGGTTGGAAGGGGAATGTAGTCCTGCAATTAGCAGGTAGGACCTCTAAAAGTAGTAATTTCTGGATTACTCCAAAGTTCCCTGTGCAATTGACTATAAAATTGAAAGAAAAACAAAATGAATGAATGAAAACAAGGCTGGAGTGATGGTGCAGTAGAGAGGGCTTTAGAAGCCTGGGACACTGGAATGGACTCTGGAAAGCTAGCAGCTGTACAAGTCAGAGCTGAAAAATGTGTTGCTGGAAAAGCGCAGTAGGTCAGGCAGCATCCAAGGAGCAGGAGAATCGACGTTTCGGGCATAAGCCCTTCTTCAGGAATGAAGAAGGGCTTACGCCCGAAAAGTCGATTCTCCTGCTCCTTGGATGCTGCCTGACCTACTGCGCTTTTCCAGCAACACATTTTTCAGCTCTAATCTCCAGCATCTGCAGTCCTCACTTTCTCCTAGCTGTACAAGTCAGACGGCTTGCAACCAGGACACAGCCGAATTTGAAGTCTTTCTGGATTTTATTGTGCTACTGGGGAGGGTTTAACCTAACTCAGCAGGGGTGTGTGAAGGGTGTAGAGGAACAAATCTTAAAGGAAATTATCGAGGTGTAAATAACATTGTAGTTATAAACAGGGTCTTTACTTACTCTATATAGTCTTGGTTAAAAATCACACAACACCAGGTGACAGTCCAACAGATTTATTTGCAAGTACAAGCTTTCAGATCGCTGCTCCTTCATCGCTCTGAAAACCTGTACTTCCAAATAAACCTGTTGGACTATCACCTGGTGTTGTGTGATTTATTTTTTAAAACTTTGAACCCCAGTCCAATACCGGCACCTCCACATCATATACAGTCTTGGATAGTGGTAGTGTCAAGGGCAGTGAGGGGCAAGCATTCTCATATAATGTGCAAAAGAATCTCCTACAGCAGTTTGTGTCCAACCCAGCAAGATAGGAGGCACAACTGAACCATCCTTTAGAATGAGGTGATCCAAGTAGACCAAGTGTCATTTAAGGGTCGTGCTGATTGTGGCATAAGATTGAGGATGATGATGGAAAACAGCATTCAATCACCTGACAGAGAGTACACTTAATGGGACAAGAATAGAGCTGAGCCAGATAGACTGAAACCAAAAGTTGGTAGAAAAAGCAAGAACTGAACAATATTTTCAAAGTGGACATACTGAGCACATTCCTCAAAAGGGAAAATTAGGACAAACAAACCTGAATATCCTGGTTGATAAGGAGATAGAAAGTAGATTAAAGAAAAGGTTTGCTAATGATAGTGCCGGGTAGTCAATACAATTGAGAACCAAGTTGACTACAGGCCATACGGAAGGAAGATGAAAAAGCAAATGCGAAAAGCAAAAGCAAATGAGAAAAGACTGGTAGCTAACATGAAGGGAAATCCCAAAGTCTTTTATAAGCATATTAATTGTAAAAATATGGTAAAATGAGTGGGGCCAATTAGGGACCAAAATGGGGATTTGCATATGGAGATAAGAGCCAAGGCTGCGGTATATAATAGTACTTTTGCATCTGTCCTTACCTGGCAGACCAAGGTGATGGAGGAGCTAACTTAGTCACAATGATGACATGAAAAGTGAAGCAAGTTTAAGTTCTTCAACTGACATACCAATCAGTGCTGATTTTTAAAATGCCTGGACAGGACCATCAAAGAAATTATTCCAACATTAAATGGGATTGCATGGGCATGTTGAAAAACTATGATTTTGGAAGATTGTGATGTTTTGTCCAGTTGTTTTTGTAGAATTGATCGCATGTGGGTTCATTTTAACATAGGTGCTGTCCCTGTACAAATTTCAATATACATAGCTTTTAGAATTGAGTGTGGGTGTATGGATTTCATTGTACATCAATGGAAATTGCACATATATGCTTATGCAGAATTTCTGTACACAGCAACTGATTCGGTGTAAATTTCGATGTAAAGACGAGTAATAACGCAAGGACATTAACGTTCGCGAAGAGCTACTTAAAACCTGCAGAAAGTAATGTTCAGCTTGAAACTGAATGTACCTATACCAGTTACAATTAAACCTGTGTCATAAGTTGAAACTGTACCTACGTGACTTTCAGGACAGAGGGAGAACGGCTTTATGTAAAATAATTTCTTCTGTAACTCGGTCTGATGAAGGCTGTGTCTGCACTCAAAGTTCAATCTGTTTTCTCCCCCCTCTCTCTGTACAGATGTTGCCATTCCTGCTGAATTTCTACCACACTTTTGTGTTTTTATTTCAGATTTCCACCATCTGCAGTTCTTTATTTCTATTTCATTGTAATGGTTGTTTGTACACGAATGTGATGGTGGAGTTGAAGAACTGTGCTGACAATAACAGGGCGGATATGGACTCAGGATTCAGAATTCCCCGAACCCCACCTATTTTGAGAGGCGGCTGAACTAAAATTGACATGGCGCATTCGAGAAGTTGCTGCTTTCGTTTTCCATAAGTTCTAGTCTTTAATTCAATCCTCTACATACACTTCTTAGTTGTACAAACTAATGGATTCCAGACTTCCATAAACACAATGAAGCAGTTACAAATTGCAACATTTTTTAAAAAAATAAAAGTACTGTTGCCGGACAGTGCTGAAAGTTTCTTGCGCGACAACCTCTTGTTTTGACGATTTTATGCAACCCTAAATTGTTCATATTGCACGGGGCTAGCTTAAAGTTGTCAGCCATTCTGTATTTAACACTGTCCGGGGGAACAGCAGTTTCTTATATAAATAAACTTCGCATCCCGTCTGTGTATTGGATCTATTTTACAAACAGTTGGTACTGTTCTTACCTGGTCAATCTGATCAGTGAAGTAACAGAAAAAGTAGCAAGTGACACACATTTCTGCAATGGCTGTAAATCCCAACAAGAGCGTAACGATGTGCCATTTTCTCTTTTCGACAGCCGTGCACTTTTCCTCCAGTTTTTGATAACTGTAATCCGTCGGAGGCGAGGACATTTTTGTTGAACTTGGGTAGGGACCTTCCAGCAGGTTGCCTGCAATCCACTGAAACTGTGGCAAACAAAGGCCAAGCGTTTCTGCGCCGAGTGACGTTAAAGACTGGGAGTGGAACCACAGACACTGTTTCCTGGGGGTTGCCTCATTCCCATAAAGCCAGTCCTTTGTTCCTTGGAGACTGTTGTTATTTATCAACGCGTTTAAAGTGATTCCGAAAGCTAGCAGAGAAAATCTAGTTAAACTCAGGGTAATTTTCAGAGAAAAAGCACTATGAACTTTTTCCAAAATTAGAAATCCGGATTTAAAATAGCTTTTGAAACAAATAATAAAAGCAAAGTCCCACAGATAATGAAGATCTGAGATAAAAGTAGTGCTGGAGAAACGTAGCAGGTCTGGCAGCATCTGTGGAGAGAGAAACCTTTAATGTTTCGAGACCAGTGACATTCTACTGACACTGTATCTTAATTTCTGTCCACAAAAAGGACACATCCAAAATGGCCAATTATTGCTTTCTCAGTCTACTCTCAATTGTGAGCAAAGTGATGGGCCATGTCATTGATAATTTAGATCAGAGTGGTGCTGGAAAAGCACAGCAGGTCAGGCAGCATAGGAGCAGCAGGAGAATTTTACCTGCTGTGCTTTTCCAGCACCACTCTGATCTAAACTCCAGTTTCCAGCACCTGTAGTCCTCACTTTTGCCATGTCATTGATAGTGCTATCAAGGAGAATTTGCAAAGGAATCTGATGAAGAGTCATACTGGACTTGAAGCACTAACTTTATTTCTTTCTAGATGTTGTCAGATCTGTTGACTTTCTTCAGCATTCCTTGGTTCAGGCTGCCAGCACCCACGGTACATTGTCGTCCTGCAAAGAAACAGTTTGCACTTGGGTTCGGCCAGGAGCACTCAGCTCCCAACCTTATTACTTCCTCGTTCCAAATGTGGACCTGAACCTCTCGAGATAAGGAGAGAGTGACTGCCTTGACATTAAGGCTGCATCGACTGAGTGTGGCCCTGAGGAGTGCCGGCAAAACTGGGATAAATGCAAACCAGGGGAAAATCTCTGCTCCATACCTAGCATAAAGAAAGATGCTAGTGCCTGTAGGAGGTCAATGACCTCAGCTCCAAGACATCATTGTTGTTGTTCCTCAGGCTTGTGTCCTAGGCTGAACAATCAGCAGCTGCATCATAAGTGACCTTCCTTACATCACAAGGTCAAAAATAGGGATTTCTGTTGATCAATTTCAAAAGGAAAATCCAGAATCTTTCATGGCTCCTCAGAGACTGAGCCAGTCTGTGTGCACATGCAGCAAGAGTTGTCAAACATCCAGGCTTGGGCTGAAAAGTGGCAAGTGACATAAAAGTGGCAACTGTCAGGCAATGACCATCTCCAATAATCAAGAATCTAAGCTCTACCCCTTGATAGTCAATGGCATTACCATTGCTGAATCCTTCATTATCAACATATCCTGTGTGTTATAATTGACCAGAATTGACTGAATTGGACCAACCATATAAATACATTGGCTACAAGAATAGGCCAGAGGTGAGGAATCCTGCAGCAAGATTAACTTAGCTAACTCCCAAAATCTGTTCACCATCCAGAAGGAGTGAGTCAGGAGTCTGAATTAATACTCTCTACTTGTCTGGATAAGTACATTTAACAATGCAAAAGGAGATTACACATTAAAGACAAAACAGTCCACTTAATTGGTACATCATCCTTCAACTTCAACATTTACTCCCTTCATCATCATGGCAAAGTAGCAGCAGAGTGAACCATCTACAATATACACTGTAGTAACAGCCTCCTTTAAAAATACTTCCAATCCCATGATGTCTACCATCTAGAAGGACAAGGGAAGAAGATGCATGCGAACACCATCAACTATAGATTATCTCCACATTACTCACCATCTTGACTTGGAACTCTCTTTAAACTCAAGAGCTGTTGCAACAACTATTTATTTATTTTGGGATCCACACTCAGTAAGAAATCAATGATTTCTCCTCACCTTTGCTAGGCTGAAATCCTGGAACTGACTTCCTAATAACAATATGGGTATCTCTTCACCCCAAGGACTGCACTGGTTCCAGGAGGTCGCTCATCACCATCTTCTCCAGGGAAATTAAGAATGACAAAAGATGCTGGCCTAGCCAGCTATGTCCACATTCTATAAATGAATGAAGAAAAGTCACGCACCATCTTGAGCATGAACTATAATGCTGTTCCTTCACCATTGCTGGGTTCAGCCCGGAAATCATTTATTTACAGTATAGTGGGTTTACCCACAAAAGAACTGCAGCAGCTCAAGAAGGCATTTTACTCTGACTTTCATTGGGATAATTAGCAATAATGACATAAGTCAATGAAAAAAAAATCTTTTCATGTGATATCAAGGAACACCTGAAGATGGATGTGGCTCTGGACCTTAAAAACATTCTGGCAATAGTACTGAGGACTAGTGCTCTGGAATTTGTCACACCATTAGATTAGATTCCCTACAGTATGGAAACAGGCTCTTCAGCCCAACAAGTCCACAACGACCCTCCGAAGAGCAACTCACCCAGACCCATTCCCCTACCCTATATTAACCTCTAATGCACTTAATACTATGGACAATTTAGTACGGCCAATTCACCTAAACCGCACATCGTTGGATTGTGGGAGGAAACCAGAGCAAACCCATGCAGACACGGGAAGAATGTGCAAACTCCACACAGACAGTCACCTGAGGCTAGAATTGAAAGATGGAAAAAAGTCCTGTTCATAAAAAAAAGTGCCAAATCCAATCTGGCCAGTTACCAGCCCATTAATCTACCCTCAGTCATCACAGACATGAAGAAATGATGAACAGCAATACTATTAAGTGGGAGTTACTCAGCATTACCTTGCTCACGGACACCCAGTGCGCTTTCCACTAGGGACACTGAGCTTCAGACCTAATCGCAGCATTGGTCAAAACATGGACAGAAGAGCTGAATTCGCGAGTTGATGTGAAAGTTACCAAGGTAAAAACAATGACTGCAGATGCTGAAAACCAAATACTGGATTAGTGGTGCTGGAAGAGCACAGCAGTTCAGGCAGCATCCAACGAGCAGCGAAATCGACGTTTCGGGCAAAAGCCCTTCCTCAGGAATAAAGGCAGTGAGCCTGAAGCGTGGAGAGATAAGCTAGAGGAGGGTGGGGGTGGGGAGAGAGTAGCATAGAGTACAATGGATGAGTGGGGGAGGAGATGAAGGTGATAGGTCAAGGAGGAGAGGGTGGAGTGGATAGGTGGAAAAGAAGATAGGCAGGTCGGACAAGTCAAGGAGACAGTAACTGAGCTGGAAGTTTGAAACTAGGATGAGGTGGGGGAAGGGGAAATGAGGAAGCTGTTGAAGTCCACATTGATGCCCTGGGGTTGAAGTGTTCCGAGGCGGAAGATGAGGCGTTCTTCCTCCAGGCGTCTGGTGGTGAGGGAGCGGAGGTGAAGGAGGCCCAGGACCTCCATGTCCTCGGCAGAGTGGGAGGGGGAGTTGAAATGTTGGGCCACGGGGCGGTTTGGTTTCTTGGTGCGGGTGTCTCGGAGATGTTCCCTAAAGCGCTCTGCTAGGAGGCGCCCAGTCTCCCCAATGTAGAGGAGACCACATCGGGAGCAACGGATACAATAAATGATATTGGTGGATGTGCAGGTGAAACTTTGATGGATGTGGAAGGCTCCTTTAGGGCCTTGGATAGAGGTGAGGGAGGAGGTGTGGGCACAGGTTTTACAGTTCCTGCGGTGGCAGGGGAAAGTGCCAGAATGGGAGGGTGGGTCGTAGGAGGGGTGTGGACCTGACCAGGTAGTCACGGAGGAAACGGTCTTTGCGGAAGGCGGAAAGGGGTGGGGAGGGAAATATATCCCTGGTGGTGGGGTCTTTTTGGAGGTGGCAGAAATGTCGGTGGATGATTTGGTTGATGCGAAGGTTTGTAGGGTGGAAGGTGAGCACCAGGGGCGTTCTGTCCTTGTTACGGTTGGAGGGGTGGGGTCTGAGAACGGAGGTGCGGGATGTGGACGAGATGCGTTGGAGGGCATCTTTAACCACGTGGGAAGGGAAATTGCGGTCTCGAAAGAAGGAGGCCATCTGGTGTGTCCTATGGTGGAACTGGTCCTCCTGGGAGCAGATACGGCGGAGGCGGAGAAATTGGGAATACGGGATGGCATTTTTGCAAGAGATAGGGTGGGAAGAGGTGTAATCCAGATAGCTATGGGAGTCAGTGGGTTTGTAAAAAATGTCAGTGTCAAGTCGGTCGTCACTAATGGAGATGGAGAGGTCCAGGAAGGGGAGCGAGGTGTCAGAGATAGTCCAGGTAAATTTAAGGTCAGGGTGGAATGTGTTGGTGAAGTTGATGAATTGCTCAACCTCCTCGCGGGAGCACGAGGTGGCGCCAATGCAGTCATCAATGTAGCGGAGGAAGAGGTGGGGAGGGGTGCCGGTGTAATTACGGACGATCAACTGTTCTACATAGCCAACAAAGAGACAGGCATAGCTGGGGCCCATACGTGTGCCCATGGCTACGCCTTTGGTCTGGAGGAAGTGGGAGGATTCAAAGGAGAAATTGTTAAGGGTGAGGACCAGTTCGGCCAAACGAATGAGAGTGTCAGTGGAAGGGTACTGTTGGGGACGTTTGGAGAGGAAAAAACGGAGGGCTTGGAGGCCCTGGTCATGGCGAATGGAGGTGTAGAGGGATTGGATATCCACGGTGAAGATGAGGCGTTGGGGGCCGGGAAAACGGAAGTCTTAGAGGAGGTGGAGGGCGTGGGTGGTGTCTCGAACGTATGTGGGGAGTTCCTGGACTAGGGGGATAGGACAATGTCAAGGTAGGTAGAGATGAGTTCAGTGGGGCAGGAGCATGCTGAGACAATGGGTCGGCCAGGGTGGTCAGGCTTGTGGATCTTGGGAAGGAGGTAGAACCGGGCAGTGTGGGGTTCCCGGCCTATGAGTTTGGAAGCTGTGGGTGGGAGATCTCCTGAGGTGATGAGGTGAAAGTTACCACCCTTGACATCTAGGCAGGATCTGAATTTAATCTATCCACTGGTTGGAGTCCTACAAGAGAAGCAGCTGTATTGGAGGCCACTCATCTAAGGCCTAAAACATTTCTATAGGAGTTCAAGTTTTGTGTTCAAAGCCCACCATCTTCAACTGCTCCATCATAATAAGTTTGGAAGTCATATCATTCACTTTTCCTCAGATTCTGAAGCAACAAGTGCCCACATGCACTAACACCCAGACAACATTCAAGTATGGACGGTGGAGGTGCAACTTACATTCAAGCAGTACTGGTGCCAACCAATGAGCATGTCCAAAAGGAGAGAATCTAACCTTCTTGAAATTCAACAGCGTTCCATCATTGAATTCACCACCTTTAGTGTCCTGTGGATTAACATGGACCAGAAACTGAACTAAACCATTCATATAAACACTGTGACTGGGAAATTTGCATGGAATTACTCACCTTCTGACTTCCCAAAATCTGTCCAGGATTTAGAAGGCAGAAGTCAGGAGTTGGTGGAGTCCACTTGCCTGGGTGAGTGCAGTTATAATACTCATGAAGTTAACCACAATTAAGGGTGAAACAGATTGCTTTATAAGCACTCCATCCACCATGCAAAACATTCATTCATTTGACCACTGGCAAACAATGACCACTGTGGCCATACACATTGCAACAATTCATCAAGGCTCCTTCCACAGCATTTTATAAAACTGTGACCTCTACTACCTAAAAGAATGAAGGAAGCAGACACTTGGGAACACTACTACCTGAAAATTTTCCCTTTAAGCCACACACCATCCTGATCTTAAATCTTCAAGCAATTAGGGATGGGTAACAAATACTGGCCTTGCCAGTGACCTGTGTTGTGTGGAATTACCACCTTGTCAAATGGAACAGACTTTGAACACATCCAGCAACTGAACATTGAGCTGCTGTAGGCCATCAACAGCAGTAAAATTATACTCAAAGGCCATCTGCAATGTCATGGCCTGGCACATCTCTCACTCTATCATCACCATCAAGCTAAGGAATCAATACTGGTTCAAAGAAGAGTGCAGGGCAGCATGCCAAGAGCAGCATCAAGAAAACCTGACAAATATGTGTCAACCTGGTGAAGCTACAAGACAGATTACTTGCATATCAAACAGCATAAGCAGCATGTGACAGATACGCTAAGTGATTCCACAACAAACAGATCAAACCTGAGCTCTACAATCCTGCCACATTTGACTGTGAATGGTGGTGGACAAGAAAATAATTTGCTGCGGTAGGGGGCTCCACAAATATCCCCATTGTCACACCTTCTCAACTTCACCCATCACCTGAGGCATGATGACCTTTGGGCTATCTCTCTGAGGACAGAGTAGCCCTATGGCCCTCAGATTATGGTGGCATTATCTTATTTTAATTTTACCAGACTGGCATCCAATAATAATATATATAGTGCTATTCCCCTCTCAGAGTCGAGTCATAGCGAGGTGCAGCACGGAAACAGATTCTTTGGACCAACTCGTCCATGCCAACCAGCTATCTTAACCTACTCCAGTCCCAGTTGCCAGCATTTGGCCTGTATTCCTCTAAATCTTTCCTATTCATATATCCATCCAGATGCCTTTTTAAAGTTGGTAGAAAGTGAGGACTGCAAATGCTGTCGGTCAGAGACAAGAGTGTGGTGCTGGAAAAGCACAGCAGGTCAGGCAGCATAAGAGGAGCAGGAGAATTGACATATTCTCCTGCTCCTCGGATGCTGCCTGACCTGCTGTGGTTTTCCAGCACCAATACTCACCTTTTAAAAGTTGTAGTTGTACCAGCCTCCACCACATCCTCTGGCAGCTCATTCCATACACGCACCACCTGCTGCATGAAAAAGTTGCCCCTTAGGTCTCTTTTAAATTTTTTCCCTCTCACCCTAAGCCAATGCCCTCTAGTTCTGGACTCCCCATTCCAGGGAAAATACCTTGTCTATTTACCATATTCATGCCCCTCATGATTTTATAAACCTCTATAAGGTCAGTCCTCATCCTCTGACGCTCCAGGGAAAGTAGCCTCAGCTTATTCAGCCTCTCCCTGTAGCTCAAATCCTCCAACCCTGGCAATATTTCTGAACTCTTTCAAGTTTCACAACATCCTTCCGTTGGAGGAGACCAGATTTGCACACAATATTCCAACAGTGGTCTAACCAATGTCCTGTACAGTCGCAACATGACCTCCCAACTCCTGTATTCAATACTCTGACCAATAAAACAAATGCGATAGGTGGAAGGAGGTCAAGGTGAGGGTGATAGGCCGGAGTTGGGTGGGGGCAGAGAGGTCAGGAAGAAGATTGCAGGTTAGGAAGGCGGTGCTGAGTTCGAGGGATTTGACTGAGACAAGGTGGGGGGAGGGGAAATGAGGAAACTCCATCCCCCATCACAAAGGAACTGGTCCTCACCCTGAACAACTTCTCTTTCCAATCCTCCCATTTCCTCCAAACCAAAGGAGTAGCCATGGGCACCCGCATGGGCCCCAGCTATGCCTGCCTCTTCCTAGGATATGTGGAACAGTCCATCTTCCGCAGCTACACTGGCACCACCCCCCACCTTTTCCTCCGCTACATCGATGACTGCATTGGTGCTGCCTCGTGCTCCCACGAGGAGGTTGAACAGTTCATCCACTTTACCAACACCTTCCACCCCGACCTCAAATTCACCTGGACCGTCTCAGACTCCTCCCTCCCCTTCCTAGACCTTTCCATTTCTATCTCTGGCGACCGAATCAACACGGACATTTATTATAAACCGACCGACTCCCACAGCTACCTTGACTACACCTCCTCCCACCCTGCCCCTGTAAAAACGCCATCCCATATTCCCAATTCCTTCGTCTCTGCCGCATCTGCTCCCAGGAGGACCAGTTCCAATACCATACAACCCAGATGGCCTCCTTCTTCAAGGACCGCAATTTCCCCCCAGACGTGGTCGACGATGCTCTCCACCGCATCTCCTCCGCCCTTGAGCCCAGCCCCTCCAACCGCCACCAGGGCAGAACCGCACTGGTCCTCACCTACCACCCCACCAACCTCCATGTACAGCGTATCATCCGCTGTCATTTCCGCCACCTCCAAACGGACCCCACCACCAGGGATATATTTCCCTTCCCTCCCCTATCAGTGTTCCGAAAAGACCACTCCCTCCGTGACTCCCTTGTCAGGTCCACACCCCCCACCAACCCAACCACCACTCCCGGCACCTTCCCCTGCAACCGCAAGAAAAGCAAAACTTGCGCCCACACCTCCCCCCTTACTTCCCTCCAAGGCCCCAAGGGATACTTCCATATCCACCACAAATTCACCTGCACCTCCACACACATCATCTATTGCATCTGCTGCACCCGATGTGGCCTCCTCTACATTGGGGAGACAGGCTGCCTACTTGAGGAACATTTCAGAGAACACCTCTGGGACACCCGGACCAACCAACCCAACCACCCCGTAGCTCAACACTTCAACTCCCCTTCCCACTCCACCAAGGACATGCAGGTCCTTGGACTCCTCCATCGCCAGATCATAACAACACGGCGGGTGAAGGAAGAGCGCCTCATCTTCCACCTAGGAACCCTCCAACCACAAGGGATGAACTCAGATTTCTCCAGTTTCCTTATTTCCCCTCCCCCCATCTTGTCTCAGTCAAATCCCTTGAACTCAGCACCGCCTTCCTAACCTGCAATTTTCTTCCTGACCTCTCCGCCCCCACCCCCACCCCACTCCGGCCTATCACCCTCACCTTAACCTCCTTCCACCTATCGCATTTCCAACGCCCCTCCCCCAAGTCCCTCCTCCCTACCTTTTATCTTAGCCTGCTACACACTTTCCTCATTCCTGAAGAAGGGCTTATGCCCGAAATGTCGATTCTCCTGCTCCTTGGATGCTGCCTGACCTGCTGCGCTTTTCCAGCAACACATTTTCAGCTCTGATCTCCAGCATCTGCAGTCCTCACTTTCTCCCCAATAAAACAAATGCCTTCTTCACTATCCTATCTACCTGCGACTCCACTTTCAAGGAGCTATGCACCTACACTCCAAGGTCTCTTTGTTCAGCAATAGTCCCCAGTTACCTTCCCATTAAGTGTGTAAGTCCTGCTCTGACTTGCCTTACATTTATCTAAATTAAACTCCACCTGCAACTCTTCAGCCCACTGGCCCATCTGATCAAAATTCTGTGTTACTCTGAGATAACCTTTTTTTTGCTGTCCTCTACATCTCCAATTTTGTCATCTGCATACTTACTCTACCTCCCATGTTCACATCCAAATCATTTATGTAAATGATGAAAAGCAGTGGACCCAGCACCAATCCTTGTGGCACTCCACTGGTCATAGGCCTTCAGTCTGAAAGGCAACCCTCTACCACCATCCTCTGTCTTCTATCTTCAAGCGAGCTCTGTATCCAAATAGTTAGTTCTCCCTGTATTCCATGAGATCTAACCTTACTACTATCTACCATGAAGAAACTTTACCAAAGCCTTACCGAAGTCCAAATAGATCATGTCACTGCTCTGCCCTCATCAATCCTCTTTATTATTTCATCAATACATTCTATCAATTTTGTGTGACATGACTTCCCATGCACAAAGACAGGTTGATTATCCCTATTCAGTCCTTGCCTTTCCAAATGCATGTAAATCTTGTCCCTCAGGATTCCCTCCGACAACATGCCCACCACTGATGTCAGGCTCACTGGTCTATAGTTCCTTGGTTTTTCCTTACCATCTTTCTTAAATAGTGGCAACACATTAGCCAATCTCCAGTCTTCTGGCACCTCACCTGTGACTATCGATGATACAAATATCCCAGCAAGGGGCTCAGCAATCACTTTCCTAGCTTCCCACAAAGTTCTAGGGTACACCTGATCAGATCCTGGGGATTTA
This sequence comes from Chiloscyllium punctatum, assembly GCF_047496795.1. Classification (NCBI taxonomy): domain Eukaryota; kingdom Metazoa; phylum Chordata; class Chondrichthyes; order Orectolobiformes; family Hemiscylliidae; genus Chiloscyllium; species Chiloscyllium punctatum. Next base: position 35,241,983 of record NC_092763.1, read on the forward strand.
TCCACCTTTGTGTGTTTCAAGCATCCAGCATTTCCTCCTCTGTAGTATGAACATTTTTCAAGATGTCACCATCTATTTCCCCTCATTCTATAGCTTCCACATCCTTCTCCACAGTAAACACTGATGCAAAATACTTGTTTAGTATCTCCCCAATCTCCTGCGGCTCCACACAAAGACTGCCTTGTTGATCTTTGAGGGGCCTTATTCACTCTCTAGTTACCCTTTTGCCCTTAATGTATTTGTAAAAACCCTGTGGACTCTCTTCAACCCTATTTGCCAAAGCTATCTCATGTCCTCTTTTTGCCCTCTTGATTTCCCTCTTAAGTGTACTCCTACTGCCTTTATACTCGATCCCTCCTGTCTATACCTGACATATGTTTCCTTCTTTTCTTTAACCATAACCTCAATTTCTTTAGTCATCCAGCATTCCCTACGCCGACCAGCCTTGCTTTTCATCCTAACAGGAATATATCAGCTCCGGACTCTCGTTATCTCCTGATGAGTGCAGCTCCAACTCAAGAAGCTGAAAACCATCCAGCACAAAGACATGCTTGACACCACACCCACAAATATCCATTCCCTCCACTAATGTATAGTAGAAGCAGTGGATACCATCTCTAAGTTGAACGGGAAAAATTTCACTGAAGCTCCTTTGGCAGTACCTCCCAAACCACCACCACTTCTATCTAGAAGGACAGAGCAGCAGGTAGATGAGAGAACACTACCACCTCCAAGTTCTCCTCTGAGCCACTCATCATCCTGACTTGGAAATAGATTGCCGTTCCTTCAGTGCCACTGAATTGAAAGCCTGGAATCTCTACCCTAATAGCCTACCTCTACCTAATAATGGGTCCACCTGCACTCAACAGACTGCAATGTTTTAAGACGGCAACTCACACCCTCCTCAAAGGAATGAACACTAAGTGCTGACCCAGCCAGCAAACCCACATGCCTTGAATGAATAAAGACCACAGTTCTCTTCGGTAATTAAGCATGGGCAACAAACGCTGGCCCAATCCGCGATATTTACATAAATGCAATATTAACTTGCCCAAAATAAACAGATTGACATTTACTCGAGTAGAGTTAATGAAGGAATTTTGAAAGAGTGTACTCAAATCTGTAGATATATAAGACAAATATTCTGAGTAAATAATTTTGAAAGTGTCATATATTGATAAATCTTACCAACTGATGTTTTTTAATTACTGGGAGGATTGGGGGAAGCAGCAAATATTGCATCAAAGAACCACCGAACTTTGTAGCACAGAAGGACCAACTTGATCTACTTTAATTTGGCTGGGATGTTTACAATAACTCAGAACGCTCCACGTGCCATATGACATTGAAAGTAATCTGAGAATTGTAGTACAGGAATTAATTTTCATTTTTTTTCATGACACTGTTTAATAATTGAGAATTTTATTTTTCACAGAGCTATCAGTAGATAGATATTTTTAAATTCCATTTAATAGATATAGATTTACAATAATGTTACCATTATGCAATTCCTTGGTGGGCAATTTCCTGTATTATGTAAGGTCTTTGGTTAATGAAAACCGATATTCTTTAAACACACTTTGTCCTTTTATTTCAATTTTAACTACAGTAAATGATATTTCCCATTAATATAAATTGCAGTGCTGACTAATACATATTGTCCTGTCCTTCATCCATCCTCATTATAAGAATGCACATCCATCCCCATCACTTTTGTCTTGTCAACATTGATCAGGAAATTGTATTTCCCATTGACTTGCTCAAGATCTTCCTTTAATTCCTGAACTGAGTTAACAAGTAAAATAATGTCATCAGCAAATCAAAGATTAAAACCTCATAGCCAACCAATCAGCAGCCCACATTTTTATTTTTCAGGTTATCATATTAATTTTTGCTTGAATATTGATCAACTACAGAGACAGTACATATCCCTGACTGATAAGTATTATCTGGAATAGCTTCACTCAGGATTGTGGCCACCATCTACAGACCTGTAAACATATTCATTGAGATTACATGGTCCATGGCTATTGAAGATTAAAGTTAAAAATTAAACACATTTACCAAGGCAACAGGGCATAAATTTTACACTCTAGCGTTTGCTCACTTAATGATGACAATTCAAAGGTATCCAGATGAACTTAAAAGTGAATCAATGAAATTAATTGTCTGAACAACCAGAAAAAGATCATCAGAGTGTGCTACTGGAAAAGCACAGCAGGTCAGACACATCCAAGGAGCAGGAGAAACAACATTTCAGGCACCTGATAAAGGGCTTTTGCCCGAAACATCGATTCTCCTGCTCCTCGGATGCTGCCTGACCTGCTGTGTTTTTCCAGCACCACACTTTCGACTCTAAACTTCAGCAGTACTCACTCTCACTAGGAAATAGATAATCAGATCAATGTATATTAGTTTGTAGAAAATGTATTCAAAGTATGCTTTGAAGCTCAAATGGAGCTCGAGATGCTTCAGAAAGTGTAAGTTTAGTAAAAATACTTTTTGTCAAAATAGTTTGCTTGCAAGAGAAATGGAAATACCATAGACTAACAATGCTTGAAACATGAAAACAATTTCAAAATTAATCACTGTATTATCTCAAAGTACACTGAAGTTAAAGGTACAAATGAGGTAGACTGAAAAAATATTCAGAAAGCAATGCAGGCTGATCATATCATGGCAAAGTTGAAACCACAGCCTTTTGTCCTAGTTACTGCTACTTTGAGCTCTTAGTTTATATACATTATAATCATACATTTCAAAAAGTAGGAAATAGAACCATATTTAAAACAAGTGAGTTTAAACTTATTGGCTGTTTAAAATTTGATTTACCAAATTAATATTTTTAACAGTCTCATATAAAAGATGTAGAGCTGAATTTTACTGAAAAATCAGCTATGTGGGAGGTTTCATGGAAGGCTTTTCTCCATGAGCTCTAGCGACTAATCTCTTACAATTCACTGCTGCTCATCTCGTTATGTATGCACCATGCCTCTAAGGGGCCACTCTTGCACTCACCAGCAGCAGTATTACTCATCGCTGCCAGGACCTTCCAAGATTTGTGCCACAGATGCTACATTTTGATATTAGCTGTGAACCAGTTCAAATACAGCAAGCAGGAATGGATATTCACAATTTGTTGCTGCACGTTTCTAAAGTGAAAGGCTGAGAAATAAAGCACTCCTGCTTCATGAGCATGGACCTGGACAATGGACTAACGGAAAGAAAGGCTGTCCTACTTCTTCAGGACCATCAGAGGAGACCACAGCACCATATCCTGTCAGCCTGGTCTGACGTTGCTGCCTGTGTCAGTGCAGTGTCTATGGATCAGAGAAATGCCCAACAGCGCAGGAAGGTTAACAACCTTTTCCATTTGGCAAGGGGTAAGTGACGCCATATTCTCTCTGCTGCCTCACACTCGCTCTAAATCTGCATTTATAATAAACATCGCAGCTGTGCCAACACAAAGGGTTAGTAGATCAGAGGTCTACCTTGGAAACAAAAGTAGAAGTTGCTGAAAAAGCTCAGCACATCTGGCAGCATCTGTGAAGAGAAATCAGAGTTAATGTATTGGATCCAGTAACCCTTCCTCAGAACTGATGGTAGCTAGGAAAATGTTTGTTTATATTGCAGAAGATAGGGTGGTGAGAGGGGTTAAGGGGTAAATGATAGGTGGGGATAGAGCCCAGAGAGAGATAAAAACAGTTGGATAGACAAAGGAGTGAATAACAATCTGGCTCGGAGGGTGAATAGCTGTTAACGGGGACTGTTAGTGGCTAACAATAAGTAATGTGTAACCGCAGACTATGTGATAACAAGGCCTAGTGTGTGGGGTGGGGAGCTAGGATATGGGAGATTTCAGGTCCTAAAAGTATTGAACTCGATATTGAGTCTGAAGAGCTGCAGGGTCCCCAGTGGAAAAGTAAGTTGTTGTTCTTCCAGCTTGGGCTGAGCTTGGTTGGAACACTGCAGCAAGTCTGAGACAGGGATGTTGGCCAGGCAGCAGGTTGGGATGTTAAAGTGGCAGGCAATTAGAAGTTAAGGGTCTGTTTTGCGGGCAAAACATTGATGTTCTGCGAAGAGGTCAACCAGTTTACGCTTTGTTTCCCCAATGTAGAGGAGACCACATTGTGAGCAGCGAGTGCAATAGACTAGATTGAGGGAAGTGCTGCTTCACCTGGAAGGAATGTTTGGGTCCTTGGATACTGTAGAGGGAGGAGGTAAATGAGCAGGTGTTACCACTTCAGCAGTTGGCAGGCAAGGTGCTGTTGGGCTGTGGTCGGGGGAGGTTTTGGGAGTGAAAGAAAAGTAGAGCAGGGTGTCCTGAAGGGAACAGTCCATGCAGAAGATAGACAAGGGAGGGGAGGGGAATATGTGTCTGGTGGTGGCATTTCGCTGGAGATGGCAGAAATGGCGGCTGATGATCTTTTGAATGTGGATGCTGGTGGGATGGTAGGCAAGGACAAGAGGAACCCTATCGCTATTGCGGGAGGGAAGAGAGAGGGTGAGGGCAGAAATGCAGGAGGTGGATCGGACCCATTGGAGGGCCCTGTTGACAACGGTGCTGGAGAATCCTCGAATAAGGAAGAAGGTGGACATTTTGAAGGCTCCCTTGTCGAAGTTAGCCTCATCAGAACATATGTGATGGAGATGGAGGAACTAGGAGAATGGAATGGAGTCTTTATAGAAAGCAGGGTGCGCGGATGTATAGTCTAGGTAGTTGTGGGGATCGGTGGGTTTGTAGTGGATATTAATGGTTAGTCTATCCCCAGAAATGGAAACAGATGTCGAGGAAGGAAAGGGAGGAATGAGGTGAAAATGAGGGCGGAATGGAATTTGGAAGCAAAATCGATTAACTTTTCCAATTCAAAACAAGAGAGGGAAGCAGCACCGATGATATTGATCTATCAGAGAAAGAGTTGTGGGTGGGGACCAGAATAGGACTAGAACAAGGGATGTTCCACGCACCCTATGAAGAGGTCTGCCTCAGCTTTTGAACAATGGAGACCCTCAAATCCCATTATCATGCACACTTTGCCACAGTTATTTGCTACGAAACACAATAGTTTCTGAAAGTGAAAATCAAATCCACCTAATTAGCTGAGTGGCTCAAAACCAACTTATAGTCACATGAAAAGAACTGTTGATTTGTTTGATCTACCCATGAATTACAAGACTTGACTTTTGATTGTCAGTCTCCAGACTTTGCTAAACTGCTACTGCAGATCTCAATATCTCTTTGAAATCTAACTTCTGGAAAGAAACTGATGTTTTGCCTGTGAAGTGAACCAACCTACAAATTTTCCAGCCTATAATTACTGCATCTTCACTACACACACTATGTCTGAGCTCTTGTGGTACAGACTTTGTTTTAAACTTAAAGAATTTGATGAGCCATTTTAAATTGGACTTCACAAATAGCATAAGGGGAAACACACAACAACCTCTTTCTTTTTATAAGACTGGAAAAGGAAATATGATAAGCAAATTAAAAAACACACTTCTGTTATCAGACAGAAGAGAACAGTAAAGATAATTCAATTCACCATGCCCTCTTGTCCATGACAGCTGCAAATATTAATTCTTTTTTTCATTGTTCGATTGAATTGGTCTCTACCACTGTTTCAAATCCTAACCATCTCACATCATGAAAGAAGTTTTCTCATGCCATCTTGCTGTTTATTTTCAAATGTTTCCTCTGGTTTTTGATCCTTCTACCAAACTGAACAGTTTCTTCCAATCTACATTGTCCACGCACCTCAGTATTTAAAGAACCTCTATCAAATTTCTGCAATTTCTCATTAATGAGAACAATTTCAGCTGCACTCTAATCTATCTTCATAACTGACATAATCATCCTTAAATCTTTGCTGTACCCTCCAATGTCTTCACATTCATCTTGAAGTATGGAGAAAAGAAATTGGAGAAAATACTCAGTTGAGATTGAAACTAGTGCCTTGAAAGATTCGCTATAACTTCCTTGCTTTCACTCTATGCCTCTGTTTATAAAGCCCAGATTCTCTATGTCTGCATCTTCAATGCTTTGTGCACATACACCTTGAGGTACTTCTGCTCCTGCAACATCTCCCCGTACAGAATGTCTCATTTATTTTATAATTTTTTTCTTCATTCTTTCTACCAAAATTCATAATGTCACATTTCTTTGCATTAACCTGCCATGTGGTCACCCACTCCAACAGTTGATACTGACTTGTTGAAGACAACGTTTCTCTGAGATGTGGGCTGCAGATATGCCCAGTCATTCTGATGTTCCACACACAGCGATCAACATGCCGATGTGGATCATTGCAATGACATTCGGTTTATAACTGGCAGCATCCTTCAATGCATTTGATCCTGGCCTGAAGACTTATCAAGATAGAAACACAGAACCTTGGAGAAGAAGGTCATTTGAGCCAGTGTTCTGAGCTATCCTGAGCCTGTGCTAACACTGTGCCTTGCTCATTGAGAGGAAATGGCACTGAGGATTAAAACTTCTGTCTCTCCTCTGGCATTTTTGAAAGCTGACAAAAGGGCTATAAATGTCTCATTTTGACATTTGACTTAGGAGTCAATTTATTTCAACATCAGTTATCTCAAAAAGAGATGATAGAGGATTGTAAAAATGAATTGCTATAATGTCACCAGACCATAGGGCTGCTCCCTCATGAGAGAGAGACATTAGATTACATTACATTACAGTGTGGAAACAGGCCCTTCGGCCCAACAAGTCCACACCGCCCCGCTGAAGCGTAACCCATCCATACCCCTACATTTACCCCTTACCTAACACTACGGGCAATTTAGCATGGCCAATTCACTTAACCTGCACATCTTTGGACTGTGGGAGGAAACAAGCACTGGCCTTCACATCAAAGGGCAATGCTGTGTGATCAAAACAGTGAAGGGGAGGGTAGGGACTAAATCAAAATAGAGTTGGAAGGGGAAAAGGCACAGAATTTATTGGTGCAGAGATCATTGCCGGAAAATTCCAAGTAATTAAGAGTGTCAAAAGATAGTTCAAGTGGTGCGAGTGGAGTGTCGACAAGTTGCAGACGTAAGTAAAGTGTCAACAGCAAGTGATGGGATAACTTATGATCCAATTAATTGAGGCAGACATGTAATTACAAAAATCAAAAACAAGATGGTGCTAGAGACAAACTAGCTGGAACATAACATGATAAATATAAGAGTAGCATGACAAGGATCTAATCAAAGTAACACATAATCCAAAATTGTACAAAATAATAAAGGTAGAAAAATCATAATAAGTTATCAAGGTGATGGTGTCAAAACAGAACAGTAAGGAAGAGTTTACAGATACCAAACAGTATGGTGGGGTTACACGTAGTGCGACATGAATCCAACATCACATTTGAGGCTGTCTTTATGGTTGTGGAACTTGGCTACCGGTTTCTGCTTAGCGATTTTGCATTGTTGTGCATCTCAAAGGCCACCATGAAGGACACTTACCCAAAGATCAGAGGCTGAATGACCTCAGGAGGAAACTTTTCTGCCTGGTGATTGTTGTTGGTGTCTATTAATCCGTTGTTGTAGTTTCTGCATGGTCTCACTAATAAACCAGGCCTCAGGGCATCCTTTCCTGCAGCATATAAGATAGATAACATTGGCCGAGTCACATGAATACCTACTGTGTACGTGGTGGGTGATGTTCCGACATGTGATGATAGTATCCATGTCGATGATCTGGCATGTCTTGCAGAGGTTGCTATGGCAGGGTTGTGTGGTGTTGTGGTCACTGTTCTCTTGAAGACTGAATAGTTTGCTGTGAACATTTGGCGCTTGTTTGAAGGCAAGAAGTGGAGACATAGGGATGACCTTGGCGAGATGTTAGTTATCACTAATGACATGTTGAAGGCTGTGAAAAACATGGTGTAGTTTCTCCAGTCTGGGGAAGTACTGGATGATGAAGATCCGTCATGTCACATGTCTTTGTTCTAAGGAGGTCCTTGCAGTTTTTAACAGTGTTACATTGGAACTGGTGATTGTTGAGTTGAGCATCGCATCCTGTTCTTAAGGGAGCATCTTTCAGTGTCTGTAGGTGTCTGTCATATTCCTCCTCGTCTGAGTAGATCCTGTGTGTGCAGGGCTGGAGAAGTGAAGCATCATGAGGTTATCTGTGGGCTTGCGTGAGGGTGACGTACTGTGGTGTCTGTCATTGATGGAGATGCGTGTGTCCAAGACTGAGATTGATTCTGAAAAGTAGTCTATGGTAGGTCTGAAGATGAGATGAAACTTGTTGATATCTTCATATAATTGTTTCAGTGATACTGAATGACCTCCTTTCCAAAATCAAACTGGAGAATGCATTCAATTTTGATAATGAGTAGCTGGCTGGATGGACAGATTGTGATGCAGAATGATGGCAACAGCATGAGTCCAGTTCCAGACCGGCCAAGAATACCACGAAGGACCCTCCTACTGAACTTCTTCCCTTAGCTTAAGTATGGAGACCCTCAGGTTTTACCACTACCAGTCATTTGTCTCTCCAGTGATACAGCAGTCCTATGGCCCTGTAGTTTTATGATGACTTTACCTTTATGAACCACACTTGATCCAAATTAATAAGAATGTTCTACTTTTTGGCCTATTTGTCCCTCTTAATGCTAAATGCACACTAGAGCACATAGATTACTGTTGTTCTGTCTTAATTTATGTTATTTAGATTTACTAGGATGTTGCCTGGTATGGAGGGAAGGTCTTACGAGGAAAGGCTTGAGGGACTTGAGACTGTTTTTGTTAGAGAGAAGAAGGTTGAGAGGTGACTTAATAGAGACATAGAAGATAATCAGAGGGTTAGATAGGGTGGACAGGGAGAGCCTTTTTCCAAGTATGGTGATGAGGGGGCATAGCTTTAAATTGAGGGGTGATAGATATAGGACAGATGTCAGAGGCAGTTTCTTTACTCAGAGAGTAGTAAGAGTATGGAATGCTTTGCCTGCAACGGTAGTGGATTTGCCAACTTTAAGTACATTTAAGTCATCATTGGACAGGCAAATGGAATAGTGTAGGTTAGATGGGCTTCAGATTGGTATGACAGGTCAACGCAACATCGAGGGCCGAAGGGCCTGTACTGCGCTGTAATGTTTATGTTCTATAAGCTTACTGTATATTGAAGTGTATATTTGGCTTCATTCCAATCTAAATTTAGCACTTATTTTTTACTAGATAGTTTATACATTTTCAACTATATTTCCTTTGTCAGTGAAAACGAATAATTACAAATATATTCAGAAAATGAAGAAATTGAACAATATTTGATCACAGTGGCTCAGTCGGTAGCCCTGCTGCCTCACAGTGCCAGGTACCTGCGTTTGATTCCACCCTCAGATGACTGTCTATGTGGAGTTTGCAACATTCCCCCAGTGGAGAAAGTGAGGACTGCAGATTCTGGAGATCAGAGCTGAAAATGTGTTGCTGGAAAAGCGCAGCAGGTCAGGCAGCATCCAAGGAGCAGGAGAATCGACGTTTCGGGCATGAGCCGAAGAAGAGCTGAAGAAGGGCTCATGTTGAAACGTCAATTCTCCTGCTCCTTGGATGCTGCCAGACCTGCTGCACTTTTCCAGCAACACATTTTCAGCAACATTCCCCCAGTGTCTGTGTGAGTTTCCTCCAGGTGCTCCGGTTTCCTCCCACAATCCAAACATGTGTGGGTTAGTTGGATTGGCCATCCTAAATTGTCCTTAATGTTCATGGGTGTGGAGGCTAAGTAAATTAGCCACGCAAAATGCAGGGTTACAGGGATAGGAAAGGGAGTGGTCTGGGTGGGATGCTTTTCGGAGGGCCAACATCGACTTGATGGGTTGAATGTCCTGCTTACACAATGTAGGGATTCTTTGATTCTATGAGTGTTCTTGTGAAGGGTGTTTGTTGATTTCTTTCAGAGTCTGATTTGACTTTTTGACATGTTCAGTAGCTTCTGCCTTGGTATTTCCACTCCTTTTATTTTAAATGGGGGTGTAGGGTTGAATGTAAAAAAAAAAGGACCATATTAATGTGAGATAACCAATTGTATTGGCAATGATGTGTGAATCTTGATTCACCTCTGATCCAGAGGTGCTGCTCTGCATACCGAATATTTGATCTGCTTGTTGGGAAAGATATCATGGTACTATTTGGGGGACGAGTTGGGGAGTTACCTCTGGTGGCTTTGCCAATATTTATCCTGCAGTCAACATCAATGGGTCAATTGTCTGCTCATTCCATTGCTGTTTGTGGGAATTTGCTGCTCACAAATTAGCTTGGCTGGCACGTTTCTTAGATGGTTAGCAGTGATTATACATCAAAAATTAGCTGTGAAGTGCTTTGACACTTGAGGGGTCAAGCGAAAAGAAACCGAAATCTTCCTTTTTTTTGTCACGGTTGCTATGGAGTGTGTTTACCTCGAGTGCCAAAGTCTCGCGATATTTCTGCTGTTGGCTTTGCTATAGTTTCTATGGTGACGGTGTAAACATAGCTGTTTGTTAATTATTAATTATAGGATATGGCCAGTGCTGGTGAGCAGGTCTGAGAACTCCCCAGTTAACACAACCAGCCTTAACAAAGGGTAAACAGTGCCTTTGCAACCAATGCACGTGGCGACAAATCCCTCCCAAACATTTTCAGAGTGAAAATAGGAAGTGTCCTCGCTTCACCCTTCCATTCAAACCCTTAGTGTAGTGCATTCACACCGCCAAGATGAAAGCCTACCTATCCTCCTATTCCAAGAATGCGGCCCTTCGCACGGCCGAGGAAAGAGATGTGAGTAGCAGATAATATTACAATAAAGATTAGTTGTCGCTTTGCTGAGGGAAGACTGCAGGTGGGCGCTCATCAGTGATCAGACGACAAACTAATTGCTTAACTTCGGGCAGGGGAGTTAAACAGCGTCTCTTTGGGTTGGCTTCTATCATAAATGGTAAAAACAATGACTGCAGATGCTGAAAATCAAATTCTGGATTAGTGGTGCTGGAAGAGCACAGCAGTTCAGGCAGCATCCAACTGCTCGTTGGATGCTGCCTGAACTGCTGTGCTCTTCCAGCACCACTAATCCAGAATTCTATCATAAATGTTCGATGGCAGGAGATTGGAACTAAATTAACTAGACTAAGTCATCCTTCATGTGAAGGACCAAGTAGGTCTTTCCCACTGCAATGCCACGGCAGACTGAATGGTTCTGGCCAGGAAGCAACCAGTGTTTTGTGCTGATTAGAGCTAGCAATGCCGCATTAACAGGCTTTAAGCTTAGGCTATTGTTTACCTGGATGCGATGTGTCCCTCTGGTGGCAATATTCAACGGGGCGTGCTCTTTTGGCATCAAGCAATTACATTACACACCAGGCTTTGTTAGTAATTCTGAGGACTGAAAGAGTCCCACAAGAGGCTACAGAGATGGGACAATTCACTGACAAATGAAATTCCATGAAATGGTGCATTTGTGTCAAATAGTAATAATTACATGAAAATTTGGACAAAGCTGGATAAGGCAGTAGAATGATGGGGGATTCAGATCTATAAGGCCTTTATGTAAGTAACTCAAATGGGTGAGGTCATAAAAAAGTGGAACATTGCATTCTGCTGCAGGAGCACAGTATATCAAAATGTAATGATAGCGAAGTAGGTCTTATGATTTAATTGGGAGCATTCCTGTCTCTGAAATAGATGCTTTGAATTCAAGTCCCACTCTTAGACTTGATAGCTAAGGAAGCTGTGTTCATAAAGTGGCCAGATAAGTTTAAATTAATCGTTCTAAATCTCTCCAATGGCAATAGGAGGCAATTTAAAAAATGATAGATTCCTGGTCAGCCATGTGAGGTGTTCCATGGAAAGAAATTGGAGCCCCTGCTATCACTATCAAAAACTCCAGGCAACAACATGCATATTCTGTTGACACAGCATCTGGGACTCTTTGGTTAGTTGGCTCAGCTAGTGGGCCTCATTCCTGAAGAAGGGCTTATGCCTGAAACGTCGATTCTCCTGCTGTTTGTATGCTGCCTGACCTGCTGCACTTTTCCAGCAACACATTTTTCAACTCCGCTAGTGGGATGGTGGATATGAATCAGATCAATGTGAACAGCACAAGATTTGATCCCTGTTCCAGCTGGAGTTGGCACATGCCTTCTTGCCCTACCCACTGTGGCACTGTTATTTAAACAGAAAACTCAAAAAGAATGTTGCATCCTTAAAAGTGGGTAGAAGGTGAATTTGCTTGTGAGGAGGAATTTATAATGTCATTCTCCACGTTTTAGAGAAATCTAACTCATAGTACGTTAATTACTTGGCCCTTTGATCAGCACAACTGGCCCATTTCATAGAATTCCTACAGTGTGGAAACAGGCCCTTTGGCCCCACAAGTCCACACCAACCCCTCCAAAGAGTAACCCACCCTGACCCATTCCTTTACCCTATTATCATCCATTTACCTCTGACTAATGCACCTAACCTATACATTCCTGAACACTATGGGCAACTTGGCAAGGCCAAGTCACCTAACCTACACATCTTTGGGTTATGGGAGGAAACCTGAGCAACCAGAGGAGACCCACGCAGACATGGGGAGAATGTGCAACTTCCACACAGACAGTCAGCCAAGGCTGAAATCAAACCCAGGTTCCTGGCACTGTGATGCAGCAGTGCTAACCACTGAGCCATCAAGCTGCCTCCTTCATCTCTGTCAGAGATGCAAGAATGTAAGAGGTCCATGAGGGAAAGGGAACCCTGTTAAGGGCTGGGTTAGGGTTGGTTTATGAAGCAATGCTTTACCTATATTTACAGAACAAGGTATTTGGTTAATACAGTCCAGGGTGGGTTTTTGTAGTGACATAACAAAGTTATTCAAAATTCTGAAGAAATGGGTTGGAGTAAATAGAAACAGATTGTTTTAAGTTGATATGAATCTTGAAAGAAAGCAAGAAATTTAAGTCAGATGGAGGAAAAAGGTGTTTTTTACTACACAGGACTGTCGAGCTTTGGAGCATATTTATACAATAAGTGAATAACACAGCAATCAACAATTAAAGTTGTGTCGCCATAGTCTTACCAGACTACAAGGCTGTTTTCTTATTAGAGAGACGCAACTGGTAGTGATTTAACCTGAAGGCTACTAGCTCTCAGGCGAGGGAAGAGGTTGAGAAGGAGATTCCTTCATGGTAACCTCAAACCAGTGATGGGAATTAGATTAGATTACTTACAGTGTGGAAACAGGTCCTTTCGGCCCAACAAGTCCACACCGCCCCACCGAAGTGCAACCCACCCATACCCCTACATTTACCCCTTACCTAACACTATAGGCAATTTAGCATGGCCCATTCACCTGACCTGCACATCTTTGGACTGTGGGAGGAAACCGGAGCAGCCGGAGGAAACCCACGCAGACACGGAGAGAACATGCAAACTCCACACAGTTAGTCGCCTGAGGCGGGAATTGAACCCGGATCTCTAGTGCTGTGAGGCAGCAGTGCTAGCCACTGTGCCACTGTGCCGCCCAAATTGTTGGCATCACACTCCTCTATAAACCAACGATCCAGCCAACTGAACTACACCGATTCCCATAGTTGAAGTAAACATCTAATAAACAGATAAAGGAAAAGAGGACATTAAATCAAGACCACTACCCATGTGGAATTAAGATTATTGTTTATATAAATAGCATAGTTGCCAATACTACTCCTTGCCAATTATATCAAATTATTTTAGATACTAATCTAATTGATTTAATAGAAAAGGCAAATGCTTTGGATTGAGGGGCTATTACCACCTGTGTACACTCAGTCTAAGTTATCAAACGCCATCTTCTCTTTCAAGAATAAGCAAAGCTGCATAATTATAATGGCATTCACCTATGACTGCATAAGGCACATTGAGTCAACCATTTACAATACAATAGAATTCCCACTTTTGCTTTACTTTGCTGCCATATTTCTCTCAGTCTACAGTTTTAATAAAATATAATTTTTTTGTCCCTTCATAACTGTCAAATATCCTGACCAGGACTGTCATCCTTCCAACTTGGCACTGCCTTCATGACCTGTCTTATCTGTCCATCTTCTTTCCCACCTATCCACTCCATCTTCCTCTCTGACCTATCACCATTACCCCCATCTTCATCTGCCTATTGCACTCTCAGCTACCTCCCCCGCTCCCCACCCCCAGCCCCACCCCCCTCCATTTATCTCTCCACCTCCTTGGCTCATAAGCTTCATTCCTGATGAAAGGCTTTTGCCCGAAACGTCGATTCTCCTACTCCTCAGATGCTGCCTGACCTGCTGTGCTTTTCGAGCACCATACTCTCGACTCCAATCTCCAGCATCTGCAGTCCTCACTTTCTCCTTTCATCTCTCACCTCTACATTTCTGATTTTTTTTTTACTTTTCCATGACAATATGGTGTTTTGTAATGTACAGAAAATCATGTCAGCTGCTATTGTAGGACATGTAAAAATTTACACATATCTAAGTTTACACATAATTCCTGTCTCCAGAAATGATGCCTCCATTGATAAGATTTTGTCACACTTCAGAGTGAATGTTTTCCATGACAAGTTCATAACTGCACATTTATAATGGAAACTCATGTTGTATAATGGTAGAAGGATCTGAAAGGGTTAATGCTGTAAAGTACCTTTGTGGGAGAAGCAGGGTCTGAAGAGTTAGTCCGACTGTGTGTCTTCACCATTCTTTGAAATAACAGGCTGAAACTTACAATTTTGGCTACGTGTGAACTGGAATTAGTTTTTTGGAGGGATTCCCAACAAGATTTCATTGTGCCTTACCAAACATGCTTCATCAACTGCCTACCCTGTTCTGTCCAAATCTATTTTCATCTTACCATGTGACATTCCCAGAATAACTTACCATCCTGGGGCAGCTGTTGAAAGATGCATCACTGACACCTCTGCCATCTTTGAAAGGCTACTGTGCATCCAGATAATAGTTGGAAATCTGGTATCACCTCTGACTGGCAGTGTAATGGCACAGCAACCAAAAAGCCAAGTTTCTGATGGCATATGGCTGGTAATCATTTGCATATATAACCCCATTCTTTCACTTTAACCACCAGGCCACTCAGTGTGCCTGTCCTCTACATCTCTTTGAAGTGCTTTCTTTTTGTCACTGCTATTCTTTCCTAAATGCCCACTGGACACCTACATCTAGTAATTATCCAATAGGGAACCATCACATACAGACAAGCAATAAAAAAAATCTAAGCATGAGCTTTTGTTGACAGACAGCAACAGGATTCAGAAAGGAAAAGAATAGATGCTGCAATTCACCCACCTCCACCATGCAAACCAAATGCTGGAATCGTGATCCTGACAGTCTATGATGGTCTTCTGCACCCAGCTAGCATCTACTGGAGTTGGGTATCAGTCAGGTCCCATTTGCCTTATAGGGTCCAATGAAGCTAAGCTCTGTCATCCACAAAATGAGTTCCAGTTTCAATGTCCTTCCACTTTTTTCAGATAATTGCTCCCATTTCCCCAGCTCCTCAGAAGTTATCACTCTGCTTTGCTGCCTGCTCAAATTGGGATGCACTTCAAGCCAGGTGTGTGTGGCATTCTCTGTCTGGACTATATTAGAGGACCCCACCCCCCCCCCCCCCCCCCCACCCCCCTCACCACCTCCGATTTATCCAAGCTGAAAAAGCACATCTTTAGCAGCCCTATTGTCTGCACCACAATTGCCAGCGTGGTGAATGTGCCATCCTGGTTGAGTGACCAACACACCATAAAGTGCTCGGACTCCCTTTCCATCCCAGACTCACATCAACCATAATGCGTGCCACTGAATTCATTAGAGACCATCATCATAGTTATGAGGCATGCGATGCAGTGACGTTCCCCTATCCTTTGGCACCTTGTGGAACTTCAAAAGTGAAGGGCACTTTTGCCAGTTTTGTCTCTTTTTTTAAGGTATTGTTGATAACGTTGCATTGCTAAGATGACATTGTCTGTTTGGCACAATCTGCCTTTGACCATCATTTCATGGACCAGCATGTTCACTCTGCATGCTTCTTGTATGTGCAAAAAAATGCTTGCAAAAGAACTGTTGCTGAAATTTGCAGACAGGTGCTTCATGTAATTGCCCCTTCAATGTCAAACCATTCAGTATTCATGGAACTGTGCATATGCCCATCAAATTAATGTTGACTTTGCCCACCTTGGGGATATTTTCCCATTGCATTTCACATTGAGGGAATAGCAAGTGATGGCAGGCACCTTAACATTTGGTTGACACTTTCAACAATAGCTTTACCTGGTCACCAGGTAACCCTCCCAGAGCCTTCATCATGTTCCCTTTTACCTTAGTCGACCCTAGAAGCCCATTCCAATCCATTTTGTTGACTATCTTTCTTTTACTCTTTTGAGTGTGGTAAGAGCGTGGAAAGAATTGTTTGTTCTTATTACCTGCAGCAACACCAGAAATATTCCCTCTTTCCAGTTATCAGCCTCTTAAAAACTTGAATCTACTTCCTTTAGTGTATTCTGTGATCTATTGCACACAAATTCTCTTATTATGTGGTTGGAGTGATCTAAATACGTGTGTTATACTGTTTAAAAACATCACTAACTTATTAGCAATAGATTGAAAAAGATGACTGCAGTATATTGTGTTGTTCTCACTCAGTTTATATTGTTCAGCTGTAAAGGTTAATCTAGATTCAGGATTATCTTAAAAGCAGAGAATGCTGGAGAAACTCAGCAGATCTGATAGCATCTGTGGCAGCAGAAACATTTCAATTCCGGTATAACTATTCAGAACATTGTGTTTCTATTTTCACAGATGCTGCTGAACCTGCTGAGTTCTCCAGTGTTTTCTGTTTGTATTTCAGATTTCCAGCACCTGCAGTATTTTGGTTGAATTCAGGATTGGCTCTTGCCTGTTTGAAGAGAGAATGAACTTGGTCTCATAGAAACCAATTGTTTTTTAACATCATTCTTAACTTTCTTGTGGCAGGATCAGAACATGATTTTTAGATCTAAGCCTTTTATGTATCAAACAAAAAGCAACTTGTCTAAATACAATTCAGTAGGAAACATTCTTTACGCTACAGTAAAGTTTCTTCCATTTAACTTTTAAACAACCAAATAGTCCATGTAACTCTCCCCCCACAAACCTCACTCCATGTTTATACTTTTACTCTGTCTCTTAAGTAGCTACATTCTTCTCCTGGAAATAGTCTAATATTTTTATCTGCTTCTACTTGTCAGTTTCCTTTCTCCATGCCCAGTTGGTCAACTTCTAATCTCCAACCTGACTTCTATAATGAAGGTTACCCTAGAGATTCCTCCCTCTAGCCAAAGTCCCCTCAATCCAAGTGTAAACTCTCAATTATGTTCTACTGTACATGGTGAATAAGAAAGACATCATTTCCTCTGCTTCAGGAACAGAACTAACTACCTCTATCTCATCACTCTTTCTGTCTTACTCAGATTCCTGCAAACCAACACTACAATGGTGTGCTATGAACTCTTCCCTCACCTCCATGGCAAAATGAAGAACATAGGTCTTATATCCCAGTAGGAATATTATCTGCTAGACCCCCAACTTCATTCTATATTGAAATTAAATAGATTGCGATTTTTGGGAAGGTTTGTAGCTCCGGTTGATGATATGGATGTAAGTTAGCTCGCTGAGCTGGAAGGTTTGTTTTCAGGCGCTTCATCACCATGACTAGATAAATCATCAGTGAGAGCCTCCGGTGAAGTGCTGTTGGTATGTCTTGCCACTCTATTTTTAGGTCTTGGTTTCTTAACGTGGGTGATGTCATTTCCAGTTCATTTTTTCAAGGGAAGGTGGATGGGGTCTAAATTGATGTCTTTATTGATGGAGTTCTAGTTAGAATGCCAGGCTTCTGGGAATTCTTATGCATGTCTTTATTTCGCTTATCCTATGATGTGTGTGTTGCCCCAGTTAAAGTGGTGTCCTACTTTGTCTGTATTTATGGAAACTATTGATAGTGGGTCATGTCTTTTTGTGGCTAGTTAGTGTTCATCTATCTGGTTATCAAGTTTCCTGCTCATTTGTCTGATATAATGTTTTTTACAGTTCTTGTATGGTATATTGTATATGTATCTAAGGGATCCTTTAGGTTCATTAATCGCTGTTAAAGTGTGTTGGTAGGATTGTGGGCTACCCTGATGCCAAGGGGTCTGAGTAGTCTGGAATTCATTTCTGATATGTCTTTGATATAAGGTAATTTGGCTATAGTTTTTGGTTGTGTTGTGTCTGCTTGTTTAGGTTTGTTTCTGAGGAATAGATGGATTGTGTTTACTGAGTACTCGTTTTTATGAAAACGTTGTATAGTTATTTTTCTTCGGCTGTTTGTAGTTCTTGGGTGGGGAAGTGTGATATAGCTCATTAAAATAACATCTTGATCCAGCTCTATTTGTGGGTGTTGGGATGATTGATTCTGAAGTTAAGTATTTGGTCCGTGTTTGTTGTTTTTCTGTAGATGCTGATTTGAAGTTCTCCATTAACTGTATGTTCAACTGTAACGTCCAGGAATGGGAGTCTGTTGTCATTCTCCTCCACTTTTATGAATTTTATGCCTGTCAGGATATTGTTGATGGTGTTGTAGGTTTCTTCTAATTTGTTCTGTTTTGTGGAACAACAACAGACTCCCATTCCTAGATGTGACAGTTGAACATACAGTTAATGGAGAATGTCAAACCAGCATCTGCAGAAGAACAACAAAAACGGACCACATCTGCAGAAGAACAACAAAAACGGACCACATACTTAACTTCAGAATCAATCATCCCAACACCCACAGAGCTGCATCAAGACATTATTTAAATGAACTATATCACACTGCCACACCAAAGAATTACAAATAGCAGATGAAAAATACCAATACCACATTTTCAATAAAACAGGTATCCAATAAACACAATCCACTGATTCCTCAGAAACAAACACACACAACTCAACCAAAAACTATAGCCACATTACCTTATATTAAAGACGTATCAGAAATGACTTCCAGACTACTCAGACCCTTTGGCATCAGGGTAGCCCACAAACCTACTAACACACTTAAACAGCAATTAATGAACTTAAAAGGTCCCGTAAATACTACCAACAAAACTAATGTCATTTATAAAATACCATGCAAGAACTGTAAAATACAGTATATCAGACAAATAAGCAGGAAACTTGCCACCAGGATACATGAACAATGAGCCACCAAAAGACATGACTCACTATCATTAATTTCCATACATATAGTCAAAGAAGGACACCACTTTGACTGGGACAACACACACATCCTAGGATAAGTGAAACAAAGATATGCATGAGAATTCCTCGAGGCCTGGCATTCTAACAGAAACTTCATCACTAAATGCATCAAATTAGACCCTCTATCTTCCCTTGAAGAAAGTAACCAGAAATGACAGCCCCCACCTTAAGAAACCAAGAGTTAGAAATAGAGAGGTGGGACATACCACCAGCGCTTCACTGGGGGCTCTCGCTGATGATGTTATCTAGTCATGGTAACGAAACATCTGAAAATGAACCTTCCAGTGAGCTAACTTACATTCATATTAAATAGACAGTTTAAAGCATAACCCCTTATAAAACCTGAAATTCCTATTCCACCCGATGAGACTTGAGGACGACCAA
Source organism: Chiloscyllium punctatum (assembly GCF_047496795.1). NCBI lineage: Eukaryota > Metazoa > Chordata > Chondrichthyes > Orectolobiformes > Hemiscylliidae > Chiloscyllium > Chiloscyllium punctatum. The sequence goes on from NC_092763.1 coordinate 35,261,608, forward strand.
TCTATTCAGACTCAACAGCAATTCTTTGCTGTTGTTGATAGTTATGAACATCTTGCACCTCATCATAGTGAAACAACTTAGACACCCTTCAACTTTTAACAACCTAGCTATAAAAGCTAGAATTCTATCTATCAGATAGAATTGAGAACAGGTCTCAAGACTCCCTTCATTCTTCTGTTTTATCCTAAGTTGAAAAGATATTTCCAGAATGTAACAATCTCATAAATATTGTAGTTGTAACAGTATTGGAGAAAAAAAAATAGAAGTTACTAAATTGATAGTGGTAGACAGATACCATGAATTTATTTCTGACATTGAATAAATACATTGTAAAACATAGGCTTATGTTTCCATTATCATACGGATTCCATAAATTCAGTTATAAAGAAGTGCTGAGTCTCTGGAAATATCATCCTTTGGATAAAATGTTAAGTTCAGGCTGTGGATTCCAGTGGATCAGATATGCAATTTAGATCCCACATTACTTTTGAAAAACAAAATCTAACTACAGTGTCCTGGACCACACTCTTTGCTCAATCAAAACACTCATTGACTTATCAGACAAATTATTGTGAGTTTGAGAATGCAATTTTATTTGCTCAACAGTCATTTGCTAAGAATTGAGTTTTTGAAGTGAATTCAGAATCCATGGGTAGAAAATCCATTTTTTGTGTGAAGCACATTCAAATATCTCAATGTTATGTGAACCTATCCATCACTTAACAACAAAAAACAAGGCAACACTATCATATTAGTATATCTTTAGAATTATCATCTGATAAATTCATGATTATGTTGTTTATGAACTATAGTAAATCTTAAAGAAGTTATCTTAAGTTACCTCTTTGCTTCATATAAATTGTGAAACTATGAATTCCACATATAAAATGTCAAACTACAAAGTCACCCCATCCAATAATAAATCAACTGTTTTTTTTATCTACAGTGTATGAGCAGTAAAGCAATCATGGGGGCAGGGTCAAAGCAACTTTTGAATTTGCCCCTGGGGTCCAAGCTTCCCTTGCTTCCAGGTAGTGGAGTTCTGCTGTACACAACAACCCTGGGTGAAAAGGTAAGTCATAAAAGTAAAACTGTAATTCCTTTATTCAGTGTTTGTTATGATTAAAATCCTAGGCTGGATTACCATTCTGCCTCTTTATACTAACTCTTTCATTAATTTAATGCAGCAGTTTCAGCTTTTTTGCTTCATTGAATCAACAATCATGAAAATTAACATTGGCAAAACCCAAACTCAGACAAATCAAAAACTCACCAGGTGACAGAGTGTCTTTCTAATCACTGTCTCTCTGATCTTCCATCACTGAAAGGCCAGGCTGTGCTTCTTGAGTATCTGAAAGGGAAAAGATCTAAGTTGTTATGAGGGGATGGCAGAAAGCAAGTGGTGCATGCTTACACCCTAAAGACTTTAAAATTCATATTTTATCTTTCGTTTTGGTACTGGATAGTCTCCCCCATTTCCTTGTGTGTGTGTTGTGTGTTTGATGTTGTGTCTTTGTTATTTTTACTCAGTGTTAATAAGTAATAAAATGGATCTTCGTTTCACTCAAGAAAACCTGGTAATAGGCACTTATTAAGAACACAAAGAACAAAGAAAATTTACAGCCCAGGAACAGGCCCTTCGGCTCTTCAAGCTTGAGCCGATCCAAATCTATTGTCTAAACCTGTTGCCCAATTCCTAAGCATCTGTATCCATCTGCTCCCCACCTACTCAAGCATCTGTCCAAACGCATCTTAAATGAATCCACTGGTGGCAACGCATTCCAGATGCCCACCACCCTCTATGTAAAGTACTTGCTGCGTGTATCTTCCTTAAACTTGCCACCTCTCACCTTGAAACCGTGACCTCCCGTTATTGATTCCTTCACCCTGGGAAAAAGCTTATCTCTATTCACCCTGTTTATACCCTTCATGATTTTATAAACCTCAATCAGGTTCCCCCTTCACCCCCCCACCCCCCCCATCTCCTTTTCCTAATGAAAACAAACCTAACCTACTCAACCTCTCTTCATAGCTAGCACCTTCCATACCAGGTAACATCCTTGTAAACCTTCTCTGCACCTTCTCCAAAGCGTCCACATCCTTTTGGTAATGTGGCAACCATTACTGTACACAGTATTCTAAGTGCAACCGAACCAATGTCTTGTATAAATTTAAAATGACTTGCCAGCTCTTATACTCAATACCCCGGCCAATGAAGGCAACCATACTATGTCCACCTGTGCAGTAACCTTCAGGGTACAATGGATCTCCACTCCCAGGTGTCTCTGCCCATCAACTTTTCCCAAGGCTCTTCCGTTCATTGTATAATTCGCTCTAGAATTAGTCTTGTCTAAATGCATCACCTCACATTTGTCTGGACTGAAATCCATCTGCCACTCTTCCACCCAACTCTCCAGTCTATCTATATCCTCCTGTATTCTTTGACAGTCCCTTATGCTTTCTGCTACTCCACCAATCTTCGTGTCATCTGCAAACTTGCTGATCATACCAACAGTGCCCTCTTCCAGATCATTTATGTATATCACAAACAGCAGTGGCCCCAACACTGACCCCTGTGGAACACCATTAGTCAACTTTCTCCATTTCAAGAAGCTCCCTCCAACAACTATTCTCTGTCTCCTATTGCTCAACCAGTTCTTTATCCACCTATTGTTTCTGGTGAATGAGTTAACAGTGAGATATGGTTGCATGCTAAAAAGAATGAAAAAAATTGTATTGTGGCCAACTGAGGATATTGAAAAGAAGGAGTCACTACTCCTCAATTAGTCGACATACTCCCCTATTTTTTTCTTGTTCAGAGATCTGTTAATGTTTTGGTGAAAAGCCCAAGAAGATATCCAGAAGTATTTGCTGAGTTTCTGCTTTGTACTATTGACTCTTGATCTACAACTTGAAACACTTAACATTCCTATTAAGGTAATGTTATACTGACCCTGAGAGTGATATCATTCAGAACACTCTCTCTGCCCAAGGGTCGCCCAAGGGTAAGATTGAGGGCGAGGTTCCAAATGTGCTGAACCACAGAGTAGGCAGCATTGTAGTCCTAAGGCTGCAAAGACAGAGAAAAAGGTTACTATAGGAAAGTGACCTTAATTATTTTGTTTTGCCATGCCACTGATTTCAGCCGCCATCCTCCAAGATGATTTGGAACTCAGCTGCATACTAAACAATGTTGTGTGCAGGCTTCCATTAGACAAAACTCTGTTGTGATGAAGAACTGATGACAGGACTGGGCTGAGGTGCCTACTGGCCTCCATCCAAGAATCTGCATAGCTGGTGGATGTATGATGGTCATTAGGTATTCATTTTGGAGCACCGGTGTCTATTGGCACCAGTGACCGAGCAACCCTATGTTTGTTTGGTTTCCTTACTGCATGGCAACCAATCACGTTGTCATGAACTGAAGTGTTAATAAGTGTTCACCATCCCTCTTTGCAGATCTTTTTTCTTATGTTAAAGTGGATATTTTAAAATGTAACTAAATTGTAAGGTTTAGTACTCATGACAATACATAACTGCTCAATGTCTTAATTACAGCTTCATCAACCATCTTGTGAGTTCAACCTCACAGATCCCAACTTGCACCTGTTAAAACTCAACTATCAAAGTCTTCATGATCCTTATTTAAGTGGTTACTACAGGCGTAAAGACATACTGAAAAAGTTAAAAAATCAGGGGCTTATCACAGAAAACAATAAGGTAATTGACAGTCAGTAAAGATGTCTCAATTTTGAATTATAGCTTATCTTTTTCAAATGTATCTTGAGGAAGGTGACAACTTTGCACATTTTAAGAATGTAACATGTTCAATGCAGGGCATCATTTTGTTTTTTTTTATATTTTAGTTTGTATGTGGAGATAGGGTAATGGGATAACAATAATACATGAATCATTAATTGATTTGAAGAGTTCTGATACTATTTTATAAAACTTGTAAATGCTTTTCTATGCTATTTCTATTAATTATTCTTTGGGTTGCTTTCATATGAGGTTCCTTCCTGAAGAGGTGAGGAATGATAATTATTGAATATGAATGTCATTAGAAAGAAAGGAACAATTTTCATTCATGCAATGCATTTTACTATCTATCATCCCCAAAAGTGCAATACAGCCAAGTACTTTTGTACTAATGGAGAATTACACAGCAAAGTCTCACAAACAACAATGTGGTAATGAACAGAACACTTGTTTTTCACTTTTTTGGTTGTGGGATAAATATAGGTCAGTAGCATAACGGCTCAGACAACTTGATTAAAGATTTAAGTTAACTTTTGACTGTAGTACCAATATCATCATATTGGACAGACTCCTACTTTTGTTCCTAAGTGCTGGTTGTGTCAAGTCTTTTTGAAATTTTTTTTGCAGTGTGCTTTCTCACAGAATGTTACCAAATGCCTGCTTAAATTCCTATGCTGCTGTATGGCTTCGCTCCCATGATTCTTTCTTATTGATGATTGAGAATAGACTGATGGGCAGTAATTAGTTGAGTTGGATTTGTTCTCGTTTTCAGAACAGAACATACTTGAGTAATTTTCCACATTGGTATCTGGATGCCAGTGTTGTAGCTGTACAGGAACAGCTTCATTATGGGTGTGACTAATTCTGGAGCACAAGTTATCAATACTATTGCCAGAATATTGTCAGGTCATAAAGCCTTGCAGGATCCAGTGCCTAGAGCCATGTCTCAAGTGGAGTGAATTCACTTAGCTGAAAACTGGTACTTACGACACTGTGGACCACAGATGGAGGCTGAGATGGATCATTTTCTTGGCACTTCTGACTAAAAATGGTTGCATATGTTTCAGACATGTCTTTTGCACTGAGTTTGGACTCCCCATTAGTCAGAATGGGTATTTGTGGATCCTCCATTTCTTGTGAGTTATTTAAGTGTACACAGCCATTCATGACTAGTTGTGGCAGGACAGCAAGTCTTCGGTCTGAACCATTCGTTGTGATATTACTTAGCACTATCTATTGCATGTTGGTCACACTACTTGGCATGCAAGTAGTTCTGTGTTGTAGTTTCACCAGATTAGCACTTCATTTTAAGATACACCTTGTGCTGTTTCTGAAATGCTCTCCTGCACTTTTTTTTATATTGGTGCTGATCCCTGGCTTGATGGTAATAGTACAGTTGGGTATATGCTGGGCCATAAGGTTAAGATTGCAGCGGAATACAGTTTTGCTCATGGCCCATAGAACCTCATGGATGCCCCATCTTGAATTTTGTCCGTCTTGTCCTGATGAACCACCTGATGAAGGAGCAGTGCTCCGAAAGCTAGTGCTTCAATATAAACCTGTTTGACTATAACCTGGTATTGTGTGATTTTTAACTTTGTACACCCCAGTCCAACACCAGCATCTCCGAATCCTGTCTTGAATTATTAGCTCTGTTTGAAATCTCTTTCATTCAGCATAGTGATAGTGATAGTGCTGTGGAATATGATGGAGGGATTTTTCAATGTGAAGGTGAGTTTTCATCTGTAGAAGAATCATGCGGTGGTCATTTCTACCAATACTATCATGGACATATGATTACAAGTAGACTGTTGAGGATGAGGTCATGTATATTTTTCACTTTTGTTGGTTCTATACTGCAGCGCTAGTCCAGCAGTTGTGTCCTTTTGCACTTTGGGAATATATTAGTCAGCAGTAGAAAGTGAGTACTGCAGATGCTGGAGATATTCAGACTTGAGAGTGTGGTGTTGGAAAAGGAAAAGAGGTCAGGCAGCATCTGAGGAGCAGGAGAATTGACGTTTTAGGCATAAGCCCTTCATCAGGAATGAGCGTTGTGGGCCAAAGAGGCTGAGAGATAAATGGGAGCTGATGGAGCTGGGAAGAGGGTAGCTGGGAATGTGATAGGTAGATGAAAGTGGGGGTGAAGGTGTTAGGTCGGAGAGGAGGATGGAGTGGAAAGGAGGGAAGGACGATGGATAGGCAGGTCATATGGTGGTACCGAGTTGGAAGGTTGGATCTGGGATAAGGTAGGGGGAGGGGAAATGAGGAAACTGGCGAAATCCTCATTGATCCCATGTGTTTGGAGTGTCCCAAGGCAGAAGATGAGGCATTCTTCCTCCAGGCGGAAAAGGAGGAGGCCCAGGACCTGCATGACCTTGGGGGAGTGGGAGAGGGAATTAAAGTGTTCGGCATGGGGCAGTGGGGTTGCTTCGTGCGTGTGTCCTGGAGATGTTCTCCAAAGCTTTCCGCAAGTAGACGTCCTCTATCCCTAATGGAGAGGAGACCGCATCGGGTGCAATGGACACAGTAATTGACGTGTGTGGAAGTGCTGGTAAATCTTTGATGGATGTGGAAGGCTGTCGATGATGTTCAGATGTGTGACGTCAGTGGAGGTAGAAGTAGTTGCGACGGCGGCAGCTACAGGATTGGAAGCACCAGGATGCGTGACGTAGGTGATATCATCAAGGGCAGAAATGATGGGACGCATGGTATGGGTGATGTCGGCGAGGACGGAGGTAGCTGTGACAGCGGCAACAATGGGGACAGAAGTGATGTTGCCTTCCACAGCCATCAGAGATTTACCTGCACTTCCACATGTGTCATTTACCGTATCCATTGCATTCGATGTGGTTTCCTTTACGTTGGGGAGACAGGACAACTACTTGCAGAATGTTTCAGAGAATATTAGGAGTATGGTACACACGCATGAGGCAACCCCACCACCCCGTGGCTGAACACTTTAACTCCCCCTCTCACTCACCAAGGACATTCAGGTCCTGGGCCTCCTCCACTGCCAAATCCTAGTCACCCAACAACTGTAGGAAGAACTGTAGGAAGAGCTTGGGCCTCTCCAACCATATGGAATCAATGTCAGTTTCACCAGTTTCCTCATCTCCCCTCCCTCCTGTTATTGCAGATCCAACCTTCCAACTTGGCACCACCCTCTCGATCTATCCTACCTGTCCATCTTCCTTCCCACCTATCCACTCCACCCTTCACTCCGACCTATCACCATCACCCCCACCTCCATCTATTCATTGCATTCCCAGCTACGTTCTCCCCAGCCCTACCCCCTCCCATTTATCTCTCAGCTTCCCTGGACACCACCCCCACATTCCTGATGAAGGACTTATGCCTGAAAAATTGATTCTGCTGCTCCTCGATGCTGCCTGACCTGCTGTGCTTTTCCAGCACCACACTCTCAGCAGTGAGTAATTGGTGCTGAGTCTTGGTGATTGACATGGAAATGCTCCTAGAGTACATTTGCTGCTTTTGTCACACATAGTGTGCCATTTAATTGTGTTCAGCATGGAGGAGTACTGTTTCATCGAGTGGATGGTAATCAGCAGGAGTTTGCCCATGTTTGACCTGATATCGCAACACTTCATGGGGTCTGGAGTCAATGTTGAAGCCAACTGCATACCACTACCAACTGCATACCTGATGTGCTTGTCCAGTCACTGAGGCAAGATATATCAAGGGATAGTGAGATGGTGGTGTCGGGGGCATAGTCTTAAAGGTATAATTCTGGGAGGATGATTGCATAAGGCTCTTATATAACTGTGGGACAGTTCTCCTAATTTTGTCACAAGCTCCCAGTTGTGAGCTGTGGATGTCACACTCCCTTTGTCAGTAAGAACATTGCAGGGTCCACAGGTCTATGTGCAGAGGCTAGGCTTTTAGATTACTAGTCCAGTGTCATTACTCATATGCCACCATCTCCTGACACTAAGACTTTTTTCTTTAAATCTCAATCCTATTCCTCATAAACATTTCTTTGAAATAATAGTATTTGTAGCAAATATTTGCAGTTTCCTTAGTGATAAACCACATTCCATTATAGTTGAAAATACAGCTGTAATTAATACCAAAAACAGCAAGCGTTGGAGAGCAAAAAGAGTTAATGTTTAAAGTCCAATGATCCCTCATTGGATCTATTAATTTGTAATTTATTTCTCTTCTTTTTCAGATAATTTGCACCCTGAAGGAATTTAATCAGTATAGACAGTATTTAACCAGCATCAAGTTAGACTTCGAAAGGAAGTATGCACAAGAACAGGTGAGCAATAAAATATCTTTGAACCAAATTCACTCTTTGAGCATGTTGGAAAATAGAAAATAACTCACTATTTTGGTTCCCCAGAGGCTACTTGCAAAGCAACTACTGAATCTTCAAGATCAAGGTTTTGCTAAGGGGATAAACCTTTCTGACCTGCAGGAATGGCTCACAAATGAATCCAAGAAAAATATAAGCAAAAAGGCTCTGAGGGACAGGTAAATAATTGACATATTTTCTTCTTTGACTAAAGAGATTCTTTCAAGAATTTCAAATAAGCCTATTTTCTGCTACATATTGTTTGTGGTAAAAGAGACTCCAGTTACCCTAATGTATCATCTTTCAAGTACAGAAATGTTAGTGATGGTTGATGGGTTTGAAGTTAATCTGGTACAGACGTAAGCTTCAATTTCTTCAATTATTTTCTGAGTCCTGATATTTAACTAATTTTAAATTATTGATTCATATCAAGATCAGAGAAGATGATGAGCAAGGAAGGGAACTGGAATTTCAAAAGAGTGTGGAAGGAGGAGATATTCTAATGGGTGACTTAGAAGTACATAACAGAAAGAGCTGGAGATAGGGATTGAGATCAGGGAGTAAAGGCAAGGAATTTTTTAATAATTCATTTGTGGGATCTGGATGTTGCTGGCTATGCCACAATTATTGACCATCCCTAATTGTCCAGGAGAAGGTGATAGTAAGCTAGGGGAGGCCAGAAAACACCAAGTGGAAGTGGTTTCACAACATTCAAAAGGCACCTGGATAGGTATCTGAATAGGAAAGATTTGGAGAGATATGGGCCAAATGCTGGCAAATGGAACTAAATTAGGTTAGGATATCTGGTTGGCAGACGCCTTTTAAATGTTGTAATTGTACTGCCCTCCACCACTTCTTCTGGCAGCTCATTCTGTACATGCACGACCCTCTGCGTGAAAAAGTTGCCCCTTAGGTCCCTTTTAAATTTTTCCCCTCATCCTAAACTGATGCCCTTTAGGTCTGGACTTCCCCACCCCAGGGAAAAGATCTTGTCTATTTACTCTATCCATGCCTCTCATGATTTTATAAGCCTCCATAAGGTCACCTCTTAGCCTCCGGTGCTCCAGGGAAAACAGCCTCTTTCTGAGTGATGGGCAGAAGTTCCATCTCCAGGCAATTAACATTGGGCAGCAAGTAGCAGCATGGATCTGCTCTCCAACAATTCTTTAAGTAACAGGTTGGTCAGAAGCTCTACTATTTGAAAAACACTGGCCTTGTATGGGTAAGACTCAGCAAACTTGCCTACTTTGAGAAAATTTCATGCCACTCCATTTTCAAATATTTGATATGGTGATCAAAGTGGGCTGACAGAAGTGTGAGTGTTCTGTTGAACTTGAATGAAATACCAACTCCATATACTGTCCAGCATAAAGACAGCATATTTTCACCTCTGTGAAATAATAGTAATACTGAAGTTTACTAGTTTCTGTATGGGAATGGAGCAGAGGCTTGTTAAATAGTCACTTGTTAGGTAATCATGATCAAACAGGTTGCTGATGCTGTCCTACCACCACAGGAGAATTTCAGGAGGAGATAGGAAGACTCTGGGGTGTGAATGATTGCTTGCCTCCTTGAGGTGGAAAGTTGATTTCTGAAATTGAGCACCCCATTAATGCAGGAACATAATACGTATGTAAATGGTTTGAATATTCAGCATTGTTTTGCAGCATATCACCCTGGATAAGTTATTTCTATCAGGAAAAGCAACTCCAAAGAGGGAAAAAGAGAAGCTCAAGTCTAACTCTAGTTCATCTCCAGTGTCCAAAAGACATCCTTGACATCACCTTAAAAAAAAAGTCACAATCACAACAAAGCAAGAATTAATGAAGTAAAGAAGGATTCACTGGCTGCACATGGAACAGGGTGGAAAAGATGCACTTTGTGAGGAGCCCATATCACGAGACTAGGGGCTACCAAAGCTCTAATGCTGTCAAAGCAATAAATGAATTTGGAGCAGAGTAAGCCATTTGAATTGTTTCGGCTGCTTGATGTGATAATGGCCGATCTCATTTTAGTCAGTGTCCATTTACTGTCTTTTCCCAAAAACCATTGTTCTCTTCACATGAGAGCTGTCAACGGAAAACTCTAGCTGATGATCAAGGCAAATGGCAACTCCAGCACTGCAAAACAAGACACAGCAGAGATTATCACACAGCACCAAGAAGGAACAGCTACATGTGTGCCACTTGAGGCAGGCATTGCCCTTCCAGAATTGGCTTTTTCAGCCAACCTAGTGAAGTTATTCAGTCTGCACTTGCACTATCTCTCACCACTTGAAGGATGTCAGAGAGATAGCTGCTGTTAATTTTGGCTCCACATTGTTCTGACTGTGGCACAGTTGCCCGCTGAAGCCTGTGGCTCTCTGTCACACAGAAGTCCCTTAGACAGGGATGCTGCAACCCTGCAGCCCTAATGATTTCACCAAAGGGCTTTTCTCTCTGATCTACATTGCATGGCACCATCTGATAGAGTACACAGTTATATTATTGGACACTACTCTGGGGTTTGCTGTCTTCTGGCTGCCTCAGTAAATCTCACTCTCTGTTGGCGCCTGGAAACTTTGGAGCTGGTTGTCTTCAGTTTGGCCTGCAATGTTAGGAGCCCTTCCCCCATTCCTAATTGAATAATGGGCCCATCAGTGAGCAAATTAGAAGGCTGTCTCCAAGGAAATGACTGAATTTGTGTTTGAGCATAGGCTCAGGATTCACTTTTGTGCCCTGATATTAGCAATTGTCTATTGCTGCTTCCATCTCAACTCATCTGCTGCTGAATGCCTCATGCATATCTTTAACTTCACAATTTCAATGCTTTCTAGGCTCAACCCTCTATAAACTAATGTAGTCTCATTCAAAGCTCTGTAATACATGTCTTTTCCAGCAACAAATCCCACTCACCTCTATCCTCACTGACCTATATTGGCTCATAGTCCTCCAAAGTGTCATCCTTTTTATGACTTTGTCACTCCCAGCAGTCTTTATTGGAATATGTCAATAATGATCCACAAAATACTGTTCCTTTGAACAGGGACTAACCATCATGGTCACCAACTGCTAAAATAAACTTATGACTTAACAAGCCAGATTTCATTGTGGAGTATGATTTTTCCAGTATTACAATCACTGGGAATCTTAATAATATTTATTGTAGACAGAACATTACTAAGGTAAGTAGTTCCCAGCCTACAATATGTAGCAGTAAGATAACAGGCCATCTTGTAAAACTGAAAATAGGAATTGATTCAAATTCTATTGCACCTTGACCTCAAGGATCTGGAAACAGATTAGGTGGAGTTTAAAGTATCAGAAAGTGTTTGCACAAATTGAATAGCTATTTTATGTATTAACCCACTTACAAGGTGACAGGATGTTGTAATTTAGGCCAGGACCACAACATTTGTTTCAAGTGAGGGGCCTGACTCCATACCAGGATCAGGTATTCCATATAATGATTCCCTGAATTGGCTATATAATGGCCAGAGGTCTGCTCCTGACTAAGGAAGAGGCAATCAGAGACCTTCCATCATGGACGAAACTGTAGTTTACTATTGAAGTTAAGGATGCCGAGAAACAATGTTCCTGTTTGAGCTGTCCTCTCAGCAGCTTTGAAAATATTGACGATAAAATATAGTCACAATTGTTGGGTCACCATTATTCAGGGGGAGAGGGGAATAATTTACAATGTGTAGTTTGCAGTAAGAGCTTTGGACAGGTAGAAAGAAAGGTATAAAAGGAATGGTGGAATTCCAATCATCTCTTAGAATTCTTGGACTCTGCCTCTAAGTTACTGTTGTTTATTTGGTACCTTGAAGTCTTTGTGCATTCTAGTCCAATTGACCTACAAATTACCTGGTATTCATTCCACATGTGAACTGACTTAAACTAAAAGGCATGGAAATAGTATGGTTCTTGTAAACTGGCATGCCAACAGTTGACTCAAAGTTCTCTGCCATTCTGACTCCATTCTTGACCTCACATTGGAGTGAAAATTCAGCCATGGAGCAAGTACTTTTTTCTTAATTTTCCACATTTTTTTCCTAAAACAACTATGTCTTGTAGCTGCAGGGCAGAAAACGTGGTTTTATAAAGTACATCTGTGGGGATCTATTAAGTTATAAGAAACACTGGGACCGATTGGTATCGCTATTGACAAGCTATATTAAGGATAAATAGTCTCTCCTTACTCAAGGTGTGCTCCTTTCTCAAAGTAAAATTTGTTGTGACCAAAATATCTGCATTACCATCTGACATTTCCACCCCAACCTTATTTCCTTCCTATTCACCAGGATGACTGCCCTATCTTCTTAATTTCTTTAGCAGACTCCCCGTGAACACCAATTATGAGTGAATGTTCTTTAGTTAACCACAATAGAATTGATTGATTGATTGTATTTGAAAAAAAATTAGAGAAATTTGTTATGGTTCCATAAAGAAGCCCTCTCTCTAAATGTACAAAAGGTTATGGATTCATAATGTCTTATTCCAACATTGAGTCTGATATTTTAGCAGATTCAAACCTAAGGGAATACTGTATTGTTAGAGGTGCTGCCTTGAAAATATTAATGCTCTGTCTGCTTGCTGAGGAAAATGTTATAAGATAGAAACATAGGAAAATGGGAACAAGCCCTTTGAGCTTGCCCCACCAATAAGATGATCATCCGACTCAGTACCCTTTTCCTGCTTTTGCGGGTCCCTGATCTTCAGTCCATTAAATTGAATATTTGTCTTTGTTTGCAAATCAATTCATAGCCTTCTCCATACAACCTTGGAAATTTCATCTAGCTTTAATCCCAATTCATGCTTTATATTCCACCATTCATAGGTTCAAGTGCATCACCTCTCACTTATTAGTAGAGTTGCTGTGATCTTTTTTACCTTTCAAAAAGCACAGGTGCCTTGTCTGCTATCTCGACAAATTCTCCCAAAATTCAAATGTTCAGTAAGTCTGGGAATGTTTGTAGACAAAGTCTCCGATGGTGGATGATCTTTCAACAGAACTCTTTGCAACATCAGTTATTTCTCTTAATGTCAACCTGCCTGATCTGCTGTGCATTTCCAGCTTCTAGAGCATTTTGTTTCTGTCTTTTGAAACCTTAATTGATCTCATGATACTCTCTGAAAAAGTGCAGTGAAGTTCTCATGTTTCAGAATATAAATCCCTTAACTAACTTAACTATTGCAAGGTTAAAAATCACACAACACCAGGTTATAGTCCAACAGGTTTATTCGGAAGCACTAACTTTCCTTGCATCCAAATAAACCTGTTGGACTATAGCCTGGTGTTGTGTGATTTTTAACTTTGTACAGTCCAGTCCAACACCAGTATCTCCAGATCATAATATCACAATGAAAACAAATTACCTGACCACTTATTACTGTTTAGATAATACTGCTATGCAAACATCGGTGACCATTCAAAGTTTGGGAGAAGATTTGTAGCTCGGGTATTCGTTGTTGTGGTTCTGTTCGCCGAGCTGGGAATTTGTGTTGAAGACGTTTCGTCTCCTGTCTAGGTGACATCCTCAGTGCTGTGAAGCGCTTCTGTGATCTTTCCTCTGGCATTTATAGTGGTGAGGAATATAAATGCCGGAGGAAACATCACAGAAGCGCTTCACAGGAGGCTCCCAAGCACTGAGGATGTCACCTAGACAGGGGACGAAACGTCTGCAACACAAATTCCCAGCTCGGCGAACAGAACCACAACATCGGTGACCATGTTCTTGTCAATTGTAACAGTAACCACACATTAGAAAGGAATTTAATATTTGTGAAATATTTTGGGAATTGGTACTATTAGCTATTTTAACAAATCTCTTTTTTCCAAAAGGTATTTCAACATGATTCAAACAGAAGAAAAGATCAAAAACTTGATAAAAGAACAGAAATGCTGTGCTGTTCTGGCAGACTCAAGTAAAGATAGTCAAAAAGCAAAAGAATTGGTACACCAAATTCAGCAAGAGGTGTGCATACAAAGATTGCATTTTTGTAATCCTATTATAAAATGTTAAAAAGAAAATACTAAAGTCTGGTTAGAAATTATACATGTATTTTTCACATCAGTAGGGTGAATAGTGGTGCACAATTAATCAGGGATCTTTTCAGTGCTTCTCTATTGGTTTTTGTATTTCTCTGCTTTGGTTCATTTTACAAAATAATGGGATGACAATCTGTAGTGATTGAGTACAGGTTGACTTCAAGGTTCTTGATTGGGGTTGTCAACCTAGGCCAATCAGAAAAGCCTTAGCTGACCAGTAAGTATAACGAGGAAATAACCAGGAAATAACGAGGAAATTTACCCTAGCAAATAATAGGGTGACTTGGTGATGGGATCTGGCCTCTGTTAATTCATTTTCTATGCCTTTTTTAATGTTGGAAATAACAATTTTTGATGTTTTCATCATTCTGGAATCTCTGATCGTTTTCCATGAATAGGGTAGTCGTACATTTATTAATTAGTTCAATAACTGGGTATCATTGACTAGTCTAATATTTATTGCCCATTCCTAACTGCCCTGGACAAGATGTGGTGTGATGTCTTCTTAAATTGCATCAATCCTGAGGCTACTGTTAGAAAAGGAACTCCAGAATTTTGAATTTTTGCCAGAGAAGGAACAGCAATACAGATCCAAACTGGGATGGTGTGTGAGTGACTTGGAGGGAAACTTGGAGGTGATGATGTTCCCATGCAACTGCTGTTCTTGCTCTTCTAGGTTGTAGTGGTCACAGATTTGGAAAATGCTGTTGAAGGAACCTTGATGAGTTGCTGCAATGTATCTTGTAGATAGTACATACTAATGCCGCAATGCTTCGGTGATAAAGGGAGTGAATCTTCAAGATGGTGGATGGTGGATGGTGGATGGTGTTCCAGTCAAGTAACCTGCTTTGTTTTAGATGGTGTAAAGCTTCTTGAATGTTGTTGGGGCTGAATCTATCCAGGCAAGCAATGTGTATTCCATCAGAATTCCTGACTTGCGTTTCTGCTGAGTGCTCCGTTTTCCTCCCACAGTCCAAAGACTTACAGGTTAGGTGGATTGGCCATGGTAAATTCCTCGATGTTGTCCAGGGATGGGCAGACCTGGGCAATCAGATTGTTAGATATGTGTCAATGGCAGAACCAAATTCATAGCCAACACATTTAACTTGAGCAACATTAAATCATTGTTTCAATAGATTTGCTCTTTTTTAAACTGAAATCTTCCATCTTTGTCTGTTTGCCACATCTGTACAACTACATTAGAAATGAACAAGTGAACAGGCACAAACAAATGATTATTAAAAATATTGATTTTTCTAAGTTATTGTATTAATCAGGAATTGAATATGAAGGACAGATCTGTTTTAATGCGACTTGAAGAAGATGTGAAGAGTGAATTTAATCTGGAAAAAAGAAGAAGGAAAGCAAAGGAAGAGAGAGCCAGAAAGGTATGTTTCAGTGCATGAGTTTGTCTGTGGAGATTCTCAAACGTAGCAATGTGAGTTGAAGGATGTAAAGATGTTTTGAATCAGCATCAATGCAAACTATTTTGATAATAAAAAAACTCCTTTTAAGATGGCGAATTTACGATTCTCAATCTCTGAGTGAAAAAAATTTGCCATAATTCCTCTCTAAACTTCTCGCAATTACTGAGATTACTGACCTCACTGGTCAATAGGTTCTTCCTACCATTTCTACCTAGATCCCTCATAACTTAATACATTTCAATTAAATCCGTCTCAGCCTCCTTGTCCTAAAGAAAACAATCCCATCTCAGTTTTTTTATAAATCTTCTTGATATCCTATCCTTTACAATCACATCCATAGTGTAACAGAGAGACTAGAACTGTTCATACTTTCGCTCTTGCCTTACTAGTATAATGTATTGTTTTAGGATATCCATTGCTTTTGTGAAGTATGCTTTGGCTAATTGAGAAAGAAATCCCAGATGACTTGTTGACAGTCCTTTCTGCCTATCGTGTTGCCTTCTGGGTTTATGCTTTCCAATGTTCATTCCCCTTCAGACTTCTCAGCATTCTACCATTTATTGTACATTCCCTTGTACTGTTTGCATTCCTTGTGATAACCACACACTTTTCAGTATTGAATTTCATTTGTCACTTTCCTGCCTTTCTGATGTTTATGTTTTCCTGCAGTCTGCAACTTTCTGACACAATCAACCATGCAGTCAAATTTTGTATCTTGTGGAAATTTTGTAATCATGTGTTATACATCTGTTGAAATCATTTATATACTGACCGTGACAAACATCTAACTTTTACATTGAACCCTGTGTAACCCTATTGGGTCTATCAGGCACTAAGACAACTTTCAACTGTTATCCTTGTTTACTACCTATGTGTCAATTTTGGATCAAACTTGTCAATTCCAATATACAGGGAGAAAGTGAGGACTGCAGATGCTGGAGATCAGAGCTGAAAAATGTGTTGCTGGAAAAGCGCAGCAGGTCAGGCAGCATCCAAGGAGCAGGAGAATCGACGTTTCGGGCATGAGCCCTTCTTCAGGAAAGAAGGGCTTATGCCCAAAACGTCGATTCCCCTGCTCCTTTGATGCTGCCTGACCTGCTGCACTTTTTCAGCAACACATTTTTCAATTCCAATATATATTAGAGATTGATTAGAAAAGTAAAAACTCAAGGAAATCAAGGGACATTGACAAGTTGGAGATTGTTAAAATCCTTGCTAAAATCTATCTAGCCTACATCAAATGTGTTAGTCTCATCAGCCCTAATTGTTACCTCCTTAAGAAACTCAGACAACTTATATAGGTACAACATTCCCAGAACAAATCCATGCCAATTGCCTTCATTTATTTGTGTCTATCCAAAGGAAAGTTACTGAAAAAAGAACTCTCACATCACCAAGATTAGGCTGAATCACCTGTAATTATTCCAAGTATCCTTTTAAATCAACAATACATTATTAACAATTCTCTACCTCATTCTTTGGATCAAATCTATTTGCAGAAAAGACTGGAAAATATAGTCAGAGTCTTTGATATCTCCTTCCTATGGGAAAGATGTGAAACTTGAAAGGGTTCAGAAAAGATTTACAAGGATGTTGTCAGGGTTGGAGGATTTGAGCTATAGGTAGAGGCCGAACAGGCTGGGGCTGTTTTCCCTGGAGCGTTGGAGGCTGAGGGGTGACCTTGTAGAGGTTTACAAAATTATGAGGGGCATGGATAGGATAAATAGACAAAGTCTTTTCCCTGGGGTCAGGGAGTCCAGAAATAGAGGGTATAGGTTTAGGGTGAGAGGGGAAAGATATAAAAGAGACCTAAGGGGCAACTTTTTCACGCTGAGGGTGGTACGTGTATGGAATGAGATGCCAGAGGATGTGATGGAGGCTGGTACAATTGCAACATTTAAGAGGCATTTGGATGGGTATGTGAATAGGAAGGATTTGGAGAGACATGGGCCAGGTGCTGACAGGTGGGACTAGATTGGGTTGGGATATCTGGTCGGCATGGATGGGTTGGACCGAAGAGTCTGTTTCTATGCTGTACATCTCTATGACTCTATGACTCTATGTTTCATCTGTGTCAATTTATCCACTTTCAATTCATTTTTCTTGCTCTGTTTATCCCTCCGAATATTTCATACTTCTCCTAAACTACATGTCTTCATATACTCTCTTTTTGTAACGAGAATGATGAGTTACTGTTCCTGTCCTTCTTTAGCAATGTTTTAATAATAGCTATGAGATCATACTTCCAAGTGTCTTTCTGTACATTCAGTTTATCTGCTTTATTAATTAGAATCCTTCCCTTAAGTAATTGCCATTAATCACTGCCAAACTCTCTTACTGTCTGTTGTCTTTGTTTCTTCTATTGTCCACTTCAGGGACTAATTTACTGACCATAGACTTGGCTCTGGTTGTAAATTCCAAAAGGAACAACCAACCTTTCCAGTTTGCAGAGCTGCATGTAAATAACCTGTTGTCAATAATCACTAATGAGTCCAGTTGATAAGAAGAGGGCAGGGTTTCCTATTCTCCATCCACAGTACAATAAGGTGTCAACATCTTATTTTTATTATTTTTGCTCCTTTCTGTCATCTTATGCTGCTTCGTATGCCAGGGTGTACAATTTCGTGAAATATACTACCAGTGCACGCCAGGAATAGCACACTGGGCTTTGTTTTAAAAAAAAATCACTTAATTCAATTTTTAAAAGTTCTAATTCCAGAAAGTTGCTAGATTGGCAGGCCTCTTGAAAACACGTCACAGACTCTTAGGGATATTGACCCAAGTAAACCCCAGCTTGAAAGCTTTAGCTTTAGCTAGCCTTGGAAGCACTTTACAGTTGCTGAAATATTTGTAAAGATATTCATTATTATGAAGAAATGAAATGTGAAATCTTTGTCCATGATAATGTCCCTGAATCAACCAGTGATAAATGTAGCCAAATAATGGACTGGAATCTGGCACTTTGTGTTATACTCTGTCAGGTAAACCTTTTTTGAGTCCTTTGGCTCAAAGAGTGCTGAGGTATCTGGGCCTTCTGTGAATATCAAGGAAAATAGTGTAGAGATTTAGAAAGAAGCAGAGAAATGACAGAGAAGGATCGTGAGTTAGTGGGCGAATTCATGCCAAATCAAGTAAAATGAAAGTTAAAATGAAGGAAAGAAAGATTCGAGTGTTGACTGGCACCGCATTTTCTTAGTAATTCATTCATAGGTTAAGGGCATTGCTGGTTTGGTCAGCATTTATTGCCCATTGTCCATTTTTGTATGTACTGCCTCAGGGAGGAATTTCCATGATTTTGATCCAGTGATTCTGAAGGAAAAGCAATATAATTTCAATTCAGGATGATAAGTGGTCCAGAGGGGAACCTGCAGGTGGTGGTGTTCCCGTTAGCTACTAACATGTCCTTCTCGATATTAGTGGTCTGTCTGAACATTGTTGCAAATGCTGCAACCTAATCATTTGCACTAATGTGCTGGGCTACCCCATTACTGAGATTGGGGATATTTGTGGAATGTACTCCTCCTGTGAGCAATTTAAAAGTCCACCACCATTGAAATGGCAGGACTGCAGATGTTCGATCTCATCTGTTTGGCATGCAAGTGGTCCTGTTTTGTAGCTTCACCAAGTTGACAATTTACTTTAAGGTATACCTAATGCTACTCCTGGCTTGCCTGCTGCTGGCCATATCCCTACAAATCTTTCCTATTCATATACTTATCCAAATGTCTTTTAAACATTGTAATTGTACCCATATCCACCACTTCGTCAGGAAGTTCATTCCCCACACAAACCACCCTCTGTGTAAAATATTTGCCCCTCATGTCTTTTTAAATCTCTCTCCTCTTATTTTAAAAATTGTGCCTCCAAGTCTTGAAATTTTGCCCATCCTAAGGAAAAGACAACTACCATGAGAGGTAGATAACTGTAAGAGATGGCTGCAAGAGGCTAATAAGATGAGGATGTGTGTATGTCAGCTGTTCATTTGGAGACTTAGAGCAAAAGAAATGAATGACGCACCTACAAATTCAATCAAAGGAATACTGTGGAGGAGAATGCTGTGGAGTGGAGTGTTATAGTGTCACCTGAAAGTTGCTTATATTCATCTCTGTAGCTCTAATGAAATCATTCAAAGCTTTTTCAGCATGAAATCCAGGTCCTGTGCACCACACTCATGTAGCTGACAATTACCATGACTTAGATTTATGCCTGTTTCATTCAACTGTCAGTAGTGTAACTGGTGGAGACAGGAAAGAGTTTCAGTATGTTCCAATTTTCTTCTCTTTTGGAGAGAGGAGCTATTATTGGACCTGATCCTGGGAAATGGGATGGATCAAATGGATCAGGTGTCAATGAAGAAACATTTACTGACTAATGATCATAAGTCATGTTAGCGACACAAACAAACAACGAACAATCTAGATTAAAAATATTTACTTGTATGAGAGTCAATTTCAGTATGGTGAGTAGAGATCTGGCTCAGGTAAATGAGAACCAAAGATTAGCAGGAAAGTTGTAGTTGATCTATGCCTTTTAAAGAGAAGATAGCTCGGAAATAATTGAAATAGATTTTGTTGAAAGGAAAACCTGGGGCACAAAAGCTGGAGTTCTCTGGATGATGAGATAGTTTATGATAAAGATGATGTAAAAAAAGTTGGAAATGGTAATGAGTCTTTATAAAACATTGGTATAGCATCGTATGGAATACAGTGTCTAACACTTTCAGCTAAAATTTTAGGAAGGATGAAAAGCCATTCGACAGGGTGCAGAAAGTATTTCAGAGGATTTGTTAAGGCATGAGAGATTTTATAGTTTTGTGGATAAATTGGAGAGGTTCAGCTTGTTCTCCTTGGAGAAAAGAGGTTGAGAGGAGTTTTCATGAGGTCTTTAAACATAGTCAGTAGGGAGAATACTAAATCCCAGTGGTGGTAGTGTGAGAAGCAGGACCCCAATGTAAGGTAAATAGCAAAAGAATCAATGGTGACTTGAGAGAAACTTTTATAGATTGAGTATTTAAGTTCTGGAATGTTCTGTCTGAGAGTGTAGTGGAGGCATGTTTAATTTTTTAAAGGAATTGGATCATTAATTGAACGTAATAAAAATGTTGAGCTACAGGAAAAGATTGGGGGAGGGGAATAGCTGAGTTTCACTTAGTGTCTGTATAGACACAGAAATCCAAAAAATCTGTGTTGTAACCCATTTATAATTCTGTGAAATGCATTTTAGTAAAGCTATTGTTAATGTTCCACATAGTTGGTCAGAAAATTAAGAAGTCATAGAATCAGGGACAAGTGGCATTCAAATTTTTTTAAAAATTATTTCATAGGATGAGGGCATCACTGGCTAGGCCAGAATTTATTGCCTATCCATAATGGTCCAGAGGAGAGCTAAGAGCCAACCACATTGCTGTGGGTCTGGAGTCACATGTAGGCCAGACCAGGTAAAGAAGGCGGTTTCCTTCTCTAAAGAACATTAGTGAATGGATGGGTTTTTCCAACAATTGACAATGGATTTGTGGTCATTGATAGACTCCTAATTCCAGATTTTTTTATTACAGGGTATAGATTTAGGGTGAAAGGGGAAAGATATAAAAGAGACCTAAGGGGCAACTTTTTCATACAGAAGGTGGTGCGTGTGTGGAATTGGTTGCCAGAGGAAGTGGTGGAGGCTAGTACAATTGCAACATTTAAAAGACTCTGGATGGGTAAATGAATAGGAGGTTTGGCAGGATATGGGCTGGGTGGGACTCAGCTGGATTGGGATATCTAGTCAGCATAGACAGGTTGGACTGAACAGTCTGTTTCTGTGCTATACATCACTATGACTCTATAAATGCAACCATCTGCCATGGTGGGATTTGAACCTGGGTCCTCAGAACATTACCTGGGTCGCTGGATTAACAATACAGCAATAATACCACTGGGCCACTGTGTCTCTGTGGTAGAAAGCAAAGGATAATGGTCAGATGTTGCATTCTACAAAAATCATTACATGGTGCCATGATTTTCATGGTATATGTTCATAATGCAGAGTTAAACTGTAGGTGGCATAAGTGAGAAGTCTGTGTAAGTAATATGAAAGTTTTCAAAGTTTGGTAGAAGATTTGTAGCTCGGGTGCTCGTTGTTGTGGTTCTGTTTGCCAAGCTGGGAATTTGTCTTGCAAACGTTTCGTCCCCTGTCTAGGTGACATCCTCAGTGCTTGGGAGCCTCCTGTGAAGCGCTTCTGTGCTGTTTCCTCCGGCATTTATAGTGGCCTGTCTCTGCCGCTTCCGGTTGTCAGTTCGAACTGACAACCGGAAGCGGCAGAGACAGGCCACTATAAGTGCCGGAGGAAACAGCACAGAAGCGCTTCACAGGAGGCTCCCAAGCACTGAGGATGTCACCTAGACAGGGGACGAAATGTTTGCAAGACAAATTCCCAGCTTGGCGAACAGAACCACAACAATATGAAAATTTGTCATGTATTTGATGAAGAAGAAAACTGTAGATGACAGCAAATTGTCAATGGATTGGTCAAGTTAGCAGAATAGTGGTGAGTGGAATTCAATTTGGGGAAGTAGAGATAAGGCATTTGAGGTGCCTGTCAAATCCAATGAGTGGCTTGTTCATCATCTACCTCTGCCTCCACTGGATCTACTGAGGCCCTTTTATGGGCAATTAATGCCCACTTAAGGACCTCATTCTGTTGCTATAGAGACTTAACCAGGAGAAGGCGATATTTAGAACAAGCAGCCATCCTTGTAGGTTTCTCTGAGTGCTCGATGTCCAGCTGAGGGTTCTTTCTCAAGGCTTTACTCTTCCCCGTACTTGCAGGTTGTCCTCACACCATGGACTCTCTATCTCCAGCTCCCCAATCCTCTCATACTCTTGGCTGAATCTGCCATCTTCTTTCCTGACAAAGCACCTACTTACACAAATTCAGATCAAAGCACACATGCCTCTGCGTTGAAGTGCTGGCCTCTGCCTCGCAGCGGTCTGAAGCAAAACCCTCTGATTTTAGTAGGGAGGAAATCCCACCCAAAAAATTCCAATATGCTGGGCAGCCAAATTTCCCTTTGGTGGACTGCCTCACCCTGAGCTTTTAGACAAGGTGGGAATAGAATACGAGCTTTGTACAATTTAGCTCATGGTTGTAATACAATTTTGACCACATGGATAAAGAATCCAAGTCCAAATGGCTATCTTGTTTGACATTTACACTTAAGATTAATTTGAAATTCAATTTATTAGACTTAGTAACTGGAGCAGAAGAATGTAAAATAGCGCTTTATTTTTATCAAACCATTCAATGGAACAAAAAAAAACAAAATGTTATGTTTATACTGGCTCATTAACCCATTACTCACATCCAAAGGCTGAACAAATACAAAGAAAAAGGAAATGGAAAAAATGATGATGCTACTGAATAATCAATTATAGAATCATAGAGTTGTACAGCATGGAAACAGACCCTTCAGTTCAACTTGTTCATGCTGACCAGATATCCTGAATAAATCCAGTTCCATTTGCCAGCATTAGGCCCATATACCTCTAAATCCTTCCTATTCATATACCCATCCAAATGCCTTTTAAATGTTGCAATTGTACCAGCCTCCACCACTTCCTCTGGCAGCTCATTCCATAAATACAACACCCTCTGTATGAAAAAGTTGCCTCTTAGATCCCTTTTGAATCTTTACTCTTTCACCTTAAACCCTCTCTAGTTTTGGACTCCCCCACATTGGGGAAAAGACTTGTCTATTCACTCTATACATGCCCCTCATGATTTTATAAACCTCTAAGGTCACCCCTCAGCCTCCAAAGGGAAAATAGTCACCCTCCAACCTATTCACCCTCTAACCCTGGCGGTATCCTTGTAAATCTTTTTATGAAGCCTTTCAAGTTCCCCAATATATTACCTATAGCAGGGAGACCAGAACTATTCCAAAAGTGTCCTCATCAATGTTCTGTATAGCTGCCAACTCCTATATGTCGTCCCAACTCCCATATTCAATGCACTGACCAATAAATGCAAGCATACCAAATGCATTCTTCACTATCCTGCCTATCTATAAATCCACTATCAAGGAACTATGAACCTGCAATCCAAGGTCTTTGTTCAGCAACACTCCCCAGGATCTTACCATTAAGTGTAAAAGTCTTGCACTGATTTGCCTTTCCAAAATGCAGCACCTCACATTTATCTAAATTAAAGTCAACCTGCCACTCTTTGGCCCATTGGCCCACCTGATCGAGATCATGTTGTACTCTGAGGTCACCTTCTTTGCTATCCACTACACCATCAACTTTGTCATCTGCAAACTAATAACCATACCTCCTATATTCACATCCAAATCATTTATATTAGTGATGAAAAGCAACCCTCCACCACTGCTCTCTGTCTTCTATCTTAGAGCCAGTTCTGTATCCAAATAATTAGTTCTTCCTGTATTCCATGTGATGTAACCTTATCAGTCTACCATGAAGAACCTTGTTGAACACCTTACTGAAGTCCATATAAATCACATCCACTGCTCTGCCCATATCAATCCTCTTCATTACTTCTTCAAAAAACTCAATCAAGTTCATGAGACATGATTTCCCACGCACAAAGTCATGCTAATATCCATAATCAGTCTGTGCCTTTCCAAATACATGTAAATCCTGTCCCTCCGGATTCCCTCCAGTTAATTCAGTAAATAGAAATTCCACCACTCTAAATAGAATAAAATCATGTTGTATCTTAATATGTCTTATTTTGCTAGAGACAAGAATCTTTCGAAAGGAAAATGGACCACCAAATTCAAAAGCTGCACGAGTTTATTGAGCGACAAGAAGAGTACGATCGATGTAGAGGGGAAGGCGCTGAACACAGAGAGAGATTCGGTCATCCCCGTGGTAGAAGAGGTGACAGTTCTGGTTCCAACTCCCTAACTTAGTGTCCAGTCCTCATCAACGAGAATAAAACGCATGATGATTTGTTTAAACTGCTTCCAGCTAACTATGTCTCTGTATTGAAAAAAATCCCATTGATTTGTGTTTAGCTAATGTGACCTACTGATTAATGTTCATAGCTGCAATGCCAAAATATTTAGCATTTATATATTGATTTGAAAATACTTTCTGTTCAAAATTAAAATGACAAGTGAGATTCGTTGCCGGAGCTTTTTTCAAATGATCACAAGTTATATGACAGCAGAAAAGGGTGCCAATTTGTTAGCAAGCTGATCGATAGGCCAAGGCAATGCTATGGAGATGGTAATGGAGAGCTATAGACTCTCGAAGCTCCCTGGTAATTCAAGAATGTACAAGGCTTAAACCTTTGATTTTACTTTCAGAGAATATGGTCCCTTCTTACAAATGAATGGTGCTTCAAGCAACCGTAAATGAGCCTGAATGAGTGCAGCTCCAACAACACTGAAGAAGCTGGAAACCATCCAGGATAAAGCAGACGGCTTGATTGGCAATCCATCCACCATCACTTAAATACTCAGTCCCTCTACCACCTACACACAATGGCAACTGTGTGCACCAAATACAAGATGCACGGCAGCAACTTTCCAACGTCCTATGACAGCACCTTCCAAACTTATAACCTGCATCACCCGGAAGGACATGGGCAGCAGATGCATGAGAACATGGGCACCTGTAGACTTCCATCCTGACGTAGCACCCTGACTTGGAAATATGTTGCTATTCCTTCAATGTCACCTAGATCAAAATTGTGGAATTAATGTCCCAATACCACTGTGGGTGTTTCTATGTCAGATGGATTGCAGCAAAAAAAAGTGGTTAACACCTTTTTAGGGGTAATTCAGTTTGGGTAATAAATGCTGATTTTGGCAACAACATCATCATCCTATCAAAGACTAAAAAAGTGATACATGAGTAAGTTGCTGTTTCATTTGGAAGTACTGTTTGAATCTTTGAATTTTGAGAAGAGACGACATAAAAGATGTGGTGTTGCATCACCTGTGCTTGCATGGGAAGATACTGCAGAAACAACATGGTTTGGGGTAACTAAGAAATGGACCTTGGCACCATGGAGAGAATAATCTTTTCAGAATGCTGAAAGAGTAGAGCAGGGAAAAGTTTTTTTTTGGTGTTGATCTTAAACTGGTGGTGGCTAAAATGGTAGTGTATCACTAATTGAACATAGAGGCTAGGTGTGATAGAAGATTGTGACAAATGGAAAAGGGCTGAGTGCAGAATAAATAAAGTAGAATGGACATGGTGGGGAATCCTGTCAACCATGCTGGGGTATAGGGAAGGGAATCCTTGGATGAGGGAAAAGGAAGACTTACCAGAAGCGCTGTTATTGAAATTGCATCATCTGAACATGGAAAATCTGGGAGAATGGAAATGAATCTGTCCAAGAGGGGGTGTGAGGAAGAGTAGGGACATCAAAGTACCTGTGGGGGTCTGCAGTTAATAGTATGTGATAACTAACTCAATTTCTGGCAATAGGGTAAGCCCAGAAAGCAAAGAGCCAGAAGTAAATTAGGTGGTGCGAGGACAGAAACTGGAGAAAAAAATGTAATTGAAACTTTCCAGTTCTTGGCCATAGCATGACGCACCAATACTTTCATCATTTTATCAGAGAAAAGAGGGGGCAGTGAGGGAGAAGGTGTGTTGCTGAGAAACATTGAAATAAATTTTGCTCATTGAATTGAATTTGTTTTTAGCTAGTTTGTGATTTACTGATGAATGTTTCTAGCATTTAGCACTCGTGTATCATTTGAGAATATTTTCTGTTCAGGTTTAAAATGACGAAAGTGTTTGTATCCCTCAAAAAGGCTGGCATAGCTAGGACCCATGCAGGTACTTATGGCAACACATTTTATTTGAAAGAAGTGTGCGGAGTTGAAGGACAAGTTGTTCAAAATACAAATATGTTCAGTGAAGTTGAGAAGGGTGATTTAGAATGGAGACTGGTTGGGTTCTGTTCAAGAATGAAACAGAGAGCACTTGAGCATCCTGCTGGGTGAAAGAGGGATTGAATGTCCACATTGAAGAGTGAGGGCCATGACAAAGAAAACATTGGAAGTGACTTAGAACATCAGAAGAGTTACAAATTTAGATAGAAAAAGAAAAGACAAGGGGAGGGGATAAAAAATGACGCGATCTTCTTGAAAGTTTCTCTGCCCGAAGGCAAATCAAACCCAGATTAGCATAATCTTCATCCTAGGTAGTTCAAAACCTACATCAGCCAGAATGGATGAAACGCCATGCTGTTGGCACTTCTCCGATCCAAACAATCATCCAATTAGCTCGCCAGCCAGCCATGGAGTTCTAGTTGCTGTGGCAACGTATATTTTACATGTACATTAAAGCCTGGAGCTGTGGATTATGATGGTAGAGGCTCCAATCTCTGGTTCGCTAATCTTCAGAGAAGGAAATTTGCTATTCTGCTAGTTTGGTCTACAAGTGACTTCAAAATCACAGCAGTGTAATTTTGCTCTATTAGGCCCTAACTAAGGCAATCAGGGAGGGATAATAAATGCTGGACTACATAGCGATGTCAGCATCCCATGAATGAATTTAAAAATAACTGGGAGCAAATCAGTGTTTTATAAAAGTGTCTTATAACTTTTACTATACATCTACATTAATAAACTCCATGATCCCGTATACCTTGTTAACCACTTTTTCAATGTGCCTTGACACTTTCAAACATTTGTCCACATATGCCACTGGTCATTTCTCCAGTATCTTTAAGAATTGTATTTTTTTTTGTGCTTTTCCTCATTCTTCTAACCAAATTGTTTTCACTTTGCGCTCCTCTGTAGTATATTTCATTTGCCACATAGAATCATAGAGTCCTCATGATGTAAAAGCAGGCCATTTAGCTCATCAAGTTTACACTGACCCTCAGAAGAGCACACCTCTCAGATCCCCCTCCCTATCCTATCCCTACAACTATGCATCTATCATGGCTAACCCACCTAGTCTGCACATCCATTGACACTATGGTCAATTTAGCATGGCCAGTCCACGTAACCTGCATGTCTTTGGTGGTATACATGTCCACTCTGTTAACTGCCCTCTTAATGTCTATCATGTTTTCCTCAAATTTCAAGTTTTATGTCATTTATACATGTGAAAATTGTGCCCTACACATGCTGGTCATTAATATATGTCGAAAAAAGAAATGGTTGTAATGCTGACTGCTGGGAAACTCCATTCTGCACCTCCCTCCAGTGTGAAAAATGAATATTCACCACTATTCATTGGGAGACAAGCTGCAGGAACCAAAGATCTGACTAGAAATGGAATGCAACTGTTATAACTTGGAAGCCTGGTGGAAATGGAATGTGTCCCAATTTCTGTGAGTACATATTCTGTTCCAGTGCCAACAATCTCTGAAAATATTGAGTAGGTTTGAACTCAATGCAATCAAGGTGGTTTTCCAGAACTGGATTTTAGAGCTATGGGGGAACAGTAGCTGAAGAAATCACAAGATACAGAAAATAGAATGAAATAGCATGAATTCAATGGATGACCTGTGGGAAAATGATGCTAATATATTACATTGCATTAAGAATTTTCACTCAATATGGGACTAGAATTTGCTAAATATTCTGTGCTGTTTCAAGTCTTCCATTGTATGACCATCTCTTTTATTTAAACAGGGGTTTCTAAAAAGCCAGGCAAACCTGATCCAAGATGTCTAGATGAGAAGTGGGCCCGGCTACACAGAGGTAGGATGTTCACAATAGGTAGAAAGTACGGTTTGAATTTTCCTGGTAGTGATGAATTGGGAAAATTGCTCAAGATGGGAGCCTGACACTGGCTTGCTTCCATGCTATTCTAGAGATGAGAACCTCTGTGATGCAATTTGTTTCCCAATTCAGGGCCCCTTTCTGGCCCCTCTGCCATTGGACCCAAATCAAAATGGGCCTGTCACTGTGGGGAGGTGGGGTCCTCTTTCACATCCTTATAGTTCATGGAGGGGTCCTTCATCTTTCTTCTCTTCCCCCACTGCCCTAACAGCGATGGCAACTCACTGACCTCACTGTCCTTGCACTCCAGTTGTTGTGACCAGCCTAATGGGCTGAGCTAATAATAATAATTAATTTGCCAGGTTGTCTAAACTGCCTCACCAAGGAGCTATTCTCTCCAACTTGCAGCTTCAACAATAGCCGACAACCAGGAAGGGGGTGTTCTATGTTGGGCAGCGGCCCTCACAATAGTTAGTGATTTGCAACAACAGCAAACTGATGGCTCCAAGATCCAACAAGGTGTTTGCGTTTTCTCCTGGTGTTGGGACCTCTCCTGCGTCAACAAAATGTGGGTCCATATTATTGTTGCCATCACTAAGAAACTTAGGAACTTTTGTTTAATTTTCTATTATGTTTGGTAATATATCCAGTTAAGAGGATTATAGTTACTTTCATTATTGATTAATGATTGGGTTTACTTTCATTGTTATGATGTGACAAGGATACCAGGTAGGTAGTAATTAACAATACCTAACAACCCCCCCCCCCCCCCCCCCCCCCTCAGTCTCTATGCAGAAAAATGAGAACTGAGGAAGGGTCACTTGGTGTGAAACATTAACTCTGATTTCGCTCCACAGTTGCTGCCAGACCTGCTAAGCTATTCCAGCAATTTGTGTTTTGTTTCTGATTTATAGCATCTACAGTTCTTGTCTTGGATAATATGTTGCTTTCCTCATTCTAGGGTCAAGGATGTCACTTATCAGCTTCAGGATATCCTGAGAGGGGAGCTACAGCGTAGTGGAAAGAGGGATGTGGCTCTGCAGTCAGATTTTAGAGAACAAGGCTGGTAGGGGAATTGGAAGATAAGGCAGATGAATGTGTGGCTGAAGATTGGTGCAGGTGAGAGGACTTCTTGGAGTATTGAGACTAGCTCTCTGGGGGAAATAGGATATGTACAGGCCAGAGGGGTTGCACATGAACAGAACTTAGACTAAGTTCCTTGCATTTTGCTGGTGCTACAGGCGTGGTTTAAATTAGTTTGACAGGAGAATAGGGACCTGAGGGTTGAATTGGTTGGAATAAGATCAGAAATGAGAATGGAGAGCAGAAAATTAGTGTATGAGTCAGGAAGGCAGAGGAAAAAAAAGTTAGAAAATAGTTTTGCAGTATTCAAGGTTATCTACCTTAATGTGAGGAGACTAGCAAATAAAGCAGAGGAGCTTTAGGACACAGATAGAAATGTTGCAGCATGGCATCATATCTTTACAGAAACATGGCTTAAGGAATAGGATTGGTATCTCAACATTTCTGGCACAGTGTTTTAAGATATAGAGAGGATGAGAAAAAAAGATGGATGAGTTTGATAAAAGAAATCATTACATCAGTGAGGAGCGAAGGATCAATATAGAAGAAGCCATATACATTGAGCTAAGAAACAAAAAATCAAGTTTACTGTAGACCACCAAACAGTTAGATGGACATAGATTAGCACATCTATTGGCAAATCTCTGAGGAGTGCGAAATCAATTGGGCTGTAATAGGGATTTTAACTAACCCAATGTCTGAAAGGAATTGAGACAGCAGAACTCTTGGAATGCATTTGCAAGAACATCTTTGGCTGATATGTGGCAAGACTAACAAAAAATATGCAAGTCTGGAATTAGTTTCAGAAAATGAAACTGGGCATATGAAAGGAGTGGCAATGGGTGAACGTTTTCTTGGGAATATTCATAGTTCTGTTTGTTTTAATATAATTTAGGAAAAGGGCAAGTTTAGAACAGGAGTTTGAGTTCTAAATGCGGCAAAGCCAATTATGCTTAAACTGGCCTGAGAACAGTTATTTGGTAAACCAAAGTCAGGGTGTCAATTGAAGGGGAGATTGAAGGTGTTCAATTAAACCTGTTCCCTCAAATAAAATAAATAGATCAATCAAACCTATGACCTTGGAAATGGCAAGGAGCTTACAGGTTAAGGTGAGGTAGAAAGGAAAGCTTTTGCTTGAAATTGAAAACTTAATACTACAGGAAGCCATGAAGGGATTAGAAGTGAGAGGTGAAATCAATGAAGAAATTAGAAAAGCAAGCAGGTGTGCAATGTTCCCTTAGGGAGGACACTCCTGATGTCATCACCATATTGTGGCAATGTGGCCTAATGGCATAAAGCTTGCAGTCTAAAGCTTACTGTGTTCTGTCTAATTCAGTTTCCTTTGCAATGGCTTTTTAATTAGGTGTTTCTATAGGCAGAGTCTTTAGGGGGGGCTGAGCAACATGGGTTATGGCAAGTTTTGTATTAGGACCAGATGAGAAGTTGATCTCCATATCAAGACTATCTCACTCCATCTTTTTGAGCTTTTCACAATTGGAGTGGTGAGATTCCTGACAAGAAGCAGTGAATTGCCAATTGATGGTAATTAAGGCTTGTTAAACACTTTTTTGATAGCCCAACTCACCTCATTAATATACAGCTATCTATCTTACTAAACGAACCAAACAAGCCAGAGACCTTTGGGGGAGAACCTGGACGACCTTTGTGTTGGTCACCTAGGCACTGACATCTCAGGGCGTGCTTCATGGGCACTGGACGCATGGACTCATCAGCAGACATCAGCATCCAACACGTACCAGACTTTAAGAACCCTCATGACACATTTGTAACCCATTTACAGGATGCAGCTCAGAGACCCACACCCTGGATTGGACCACACTACATCTAGAGGCTCTTCACTTGCTGTTGTAGTGTGTAGCCACACTGAACCGATCCAGTATCTCACGCCTTTACATTGTCTTGCCTTGCCATTTTGAGCTTCAACCCCTCAGCCAGAGATACCAGGCTAATATTATTTTTGCCTTACTTTGCTGTTTGACGTTGTTGTTAAGGAAGGAAGCTTGTCAGCAAACCTCAGTGAAGGGGATAGCCTTTGCTCAGCGATCATGCACACTAAGTCAAGAGCAGTTTCTGATACCAGTTCAGGGTTTGGATACCAGTCCAGCAGTTTTGGAAACTGTTATGCAGAGCCTGCAAGAGATGAGCAGATGGGGGACATTATCCTGATGAAATCCATACAGTGCCTATAAGGCTCCCTGTAGTGGTTGGACTGGACTGTGGTCTACGGCCAATCTTCTAACAACTTCAGTTGACCAGCTAAACTTGACCTCAATGAGTTTATTATTGATGAAAATGAAAGCGATTCATCAACAAAAATTTCTGGTCCTCGACAATTCTAGCTACAAGAATGAGGTGCTCAATCTGTTTTATTTGAAGTCTTGATCTTCACAAGAAGTGAGCATCAAGCAATGTAGTATTTCCTCACAAATATGATCAGAATAAATTTGAAGAGCATGTTAAAAGTCATTGAAAGGTGTATCCTATTTGCAAAGAACAATTTCTTCCAAACTGTGACCGACATGCATTTGAAAAACATGTCATGATACTTTTGAAAGTGTTCAGAGTTTTGATTAAATTACGAAGCCTATTTAACTTCCTTTAATGTTGAAAATGACTACTTGAAGTTACTAATGTAGTCCAGTACACCATGTATGATTGAAGAGCACCTTTAACACTGACGAAAAAATTGTTTTGCAATCTTTAAAAACATTATCATTCTCATGTAGAGAATGCAGCATATAAAGGTTATGTAAAATCATTATCAGAGGTTACTGATATAAATAGTTGCACTACAGAACAACAAACCTATTTTGTTGGAATACTATCTGCAATGCATCACTAGTAATCCTAAAATTGATTGTACAGAGCATAAAGCAAAAGTATTTTCCCTGCATATATTCTATTATGGATTCTAAACTGTATGATGTTTCACCCTTCAAAACTTGAGATAATTTACAGATATTTAGATGATCATTTGAACTTTAACAAGGTTAAACACATCTGAAATCCCAAGTTTGAATTCATTCTAACACCATACAAGTATACAAAATAGAGTGTACTTCTGAACAATAGTACCTGAATATATATCCTGTAAAATATCATATTATGATTTAAATTATTAACTAAATTTTTACATGTCTGTATAATTGTTGAATTGGCAATGAATGCCCATGTTCAATGATGTATATCTGTTTCAGATTTCTTTTGAGAAAGAAGGATGTCATCTTACAGTGCACCAACCTACCACTTTGTCCGCTGGTTTGATGGTGAGGTTGGGGTTGGAGCAGAGGGAGTGGGATCTCCCACCCACAGCTTCCAACTTAATAGTTCAGGAACCCCACACCTGATTCTATCTCCTATGCAGTATACATTTAAGGAACATGCTCATGATATTATCATATCATGTTATTATCATGTGACCTAATCATATGAAGTTCACATTCTTCATTTTATTGAGCTTTGTTCTGTTACATGGTGACATGCTGAGGGAAGTGAGGTACGCTACATCTGAATTGCTTAGCGCAGGCCCTGGTACACAAGATTGTAATGTCGTCAGTACTATATGACCCATAGATCAAATACCATATTATGCTGGTATTAAAAAATCAGAATAAACCCAATGGGCAGATGTAGATATGGTTCTTGCTGTATATTTTGGTTCCAATTTTCATTCCCAAGTTGGGGCCACAGAATTGGGAGAAATCCAGGCTCTACAAACCTGACCTATAGAATGAGTTACTTTTAAGACTTTCTGTCCAGCAGAGGGCTGGATTATGAATTAGGCCAGGCGAACCAGGAAGAGTCTGAGAGACTGCTGAGTTTAACTTCCGAGGACATCTTCAACTGCCTTCAACACACCCCATCCACTGGACACTCCGTGCCGGTCTATTACCTGTCCTTGATTTCTTTATTTCCAACTGCCGCAGAGACATTAACCACCTCAACATGTCTATCCCCCACCCCAACTCCAACTTCTCACCCTTACAATGCACAGCCCTCCACTCCCTCTGCTCCAACCCCAACCTCACCATCAAACCAGCAGACAAAGTGGTAGTTTGGCGCACTGACCTCTATATTGCTGTAGCCAGGCGCCAGCTTGAAGACACATCTTCCTACCACCTCTTCGACCATGACCTTACCTCCAATCACCAAACCATCATCTCCCAGACTGTACACAACCTCATCACCTGAGGGGATCTCCCACCCACAGCTTCCAACTTCATAGTTCAGGAACCCCACACCTGATTCTATCTCCTACCCAAGATCCACAAGCCTGACTACCCCGGCCGGCCCATCATCTCAGCCTGCTCCTGCCCCACTGATTTAATCTCCACCTACCTCGATACTGTCCTATTCCCCCCACCACCACCCTGGTCCAGAACCTCCCCACATACGTTTGGGATATCATCCACAACCTCCACCTCCTCCAAGACTTCCATTTCCCGGGCCCCAATGCCTCATCTTCACCATGGACATCCAGTCCTCTACACCTCCATCCACCATGACCAGAGCCTCCAAAGTCTTCTGTTTTTTTCCTTTCCCGCCGTCCCCAATAATACCCTTCCAATGACACTCTCATTTGTTTGGCTGAACTGATCCTCACCCTCAAAAATTTCTCCTTCGAATCCTCCCACTTCCTCCAGGCGAAAGGGGTAGCCATGGGCATCCGCATGGGCCCCAGCTATGACTGTCTCTTTGTCAGCTGCATAGAACAGTCCATCTTCCAGAGTTACACCAGCCCCACTTTTTCCTCCGCTACATTGATGACTACATCGGCGCCACCTCGTGCTCCCACAACACCTCCGTCCCATTCCTGGACCTCTCTATCTCCATCAACGATGACCAATTCAACACTGACATTTTCTACAAACCCACTGACTCCCAACAACTAACTGGATCACACCCCCTCCCACTGTACCTCCTGCAAAAATGCTATTCCGTATTCCCAATTCCTCCACCTCTGCCGCATCTGCTCCCAGGAGGACCAGTTCCACCACAGAACACATCAGATGCCCTCCTTCATTAAAGACCACAATTTCCCCTCCCACGTGGTTGAAGATGCCCTCCAACACATCTCATCTACGTCCCGTACCATCCAACACTTGGAGGAATTACGCCTTATCTTCCACATCGGGTCTTTCCAACCCCAGGGCATCAATGTGGACTTCACTAGTTTCCTCATTTTCTCTCCCCTCCCCACCCCCCACCCCCCCTTACTCTAGTTCCAATGTTCACCAGACCCAAAGCTTAACTCTGATTTTATTCACAAATCATGCCAGCTGAGCTTTTCCAGCAATTTCTGTTTTTGTTTCTGATTTACAGCATCTGCAGTTCTTTTGATTTAGTGAAAAAAATTTAAATTGTGTTTTAGAGAATTTTCTTAATCAGAATATTTCTGGCTCAATAAGGCAAGGTTCTTAAGAATGAATTGGGTCAAATTGGTCAAGTTTCAGGAGGAAACATTTAGTGAATAGTAATCATAATACATAGGTTTTAGATAGTCTAAAGAAGAAGGAGCAATCTGGAGTAAAAAGACTTAATGGAAGCAGGGCCAATTTCAGATATTTGCAATACGTGTCTCTCATATAATGTGGATTCACAGATGGCAGGAAAATATATGTCCATTGTGAGAAAAATATTATGACACAGCGGTGAACCCTTCTGCTAATTAAAGCAAACACACAGAAAAGCTCAGAGGAGAAAGTGAGGACTGCAGATGCTGGAGATCAGAGCTGAAAATGTGTTGCTGGAAAAGCGCAGCAGGTCAGGCAGCATCCAAGGAGCAGGAGAATCGACGTTTCGGGCATAAGCCCGAAGAAGGGCTTATGTCCAAAACGTCAATTCTCCTGCTCCTTGGATGCTGCCTGACCTGCTGCGCTTTTCCAGCAACACATTTTCAACACAGAAAAGCTCACCATGCCTCATAATCTGTTAAAGTATGACTGACAGAGAACTCTCTAAATTACACTATTTAAAGAAAAAAAATCAATTTTATTCTTTAACTCTAAAAGTAAACATTAAATTACAACTGTTTACAACTCTAGGCCTCCTTTCTCTTCAAGGTTTGTTATCTACCTCTAACTCTATTACAATATATTGATCAAATAAAAGCCCCTATTAAAATTATATCAACTTAATTTTCAAAGCCAGACAGCGGCTGTTGTTCTTGGTGTTAGTCTTCTTCTGGTAGTAGATCTCCCTGGGTCATCTTTGGTCTTTTGCTGCAAAGATGTTTCATATGAAAGAGGTACCTTTGATGGAGGGTGTTTCGAATAACAGTTTCTCTCTAGATGGCAGTTTGTCTCTCTCTCTCTCTCTCTCTCTGGCTAACTCTCAAAATGCCGGATTTTATTTACCCCAAACATTGGATTGTCTCATTGGTTCGATTTTGTCAAAACAGTAAAATTCAAATTTGATTGGGTTTTAGTACCCTGGGGGTGGTCAAAACAACTGAGGTATCCGGCTTACAGCCAAATGTTACATATTTTCCATTTTCCAGTAATCTCTGAGACTGCTAGTCAATTACATGACAGTTGCCTGCAAAGTCTCACTGCCAAAACAGCCTTAACTCTCTGTTAAAGGTACAGTGTACGCCTTCAAACTCTCTGACTCAGTTCGATGATATCTTCTTTGAGCATCACCTCCACTTCCTTCTGGACCTGTGTTGTTTTAAAAGGATTAAATCTGTCAGGGTGTTTGTTTTATCAGAACAGCATTCCCTTCTTCTACCTTATGCACAATAGCATTAATCCTCCCCATCTTATTCCTGCATATGACCTCATACTGCTGTAAAAACCTTTCAACTGTGTTCTTTGCTTCTGAGGCAGCTAGTTCATAAACCTATTCCAATCTTCAAGGACTTCCTTGTTGTTTAAGATATTTTGAGGCACATCAAACTCCACAACATCTGGATTTGATTCCTCAGTCTGCGGGGCAGTAACTAACACCTGCTTCTCCAGGTCCATCTCTCTATTATAATAAGGTTCCAACATATTCTTATAACATACCTGATACACTTTTTTCTATCCAGTATCTTTACCAGATAGTTTACCTGACTCAGCTTTTTCTCAATTTGAAAGGGAGCACTAAACCTGGCTTTGAAGGGATCTCCTACCACTGGTAATAGAACTAATATGTCATCCACACAGGAAAATGTCTGAATTTCAGAGTTTTTATCTGCCACCTGCTTCATTCTATGCTGTGCCCTCTTCAGGTGCTGTTTAGCTAACTCACCTATCCAATTTAATCTCACCCTCACTTCTGATACATAATCTAAGTGTGAGATCTCAGACTTCGGTCCTGTCAATTTCACTTTAATTAATTTCAGAGGGCCTCTCATTTGATGTCCAAATATTAACTCAAAGGGAGTAAACTGAGTAGATTTGTTTGGGGCATTTCTAATGGCAAACAATACGAATGGGATACTTTATCCCTATCATTCAGGTAATCCTGACAGTATGCTCTTAATATGGTTTTCAGGGTCTGATGCCACCTTTCCAAAGCTCGCTGGAATTCAGGATGATACACATTTGATTTCAAATGCTGTATACCTAAGCTATCCATGACTTATTTAAACAGCCTAGCTGTAAAAGTAGACTGTAGGTCTGACTGAATCTCTCTGGGTAGAAGGAAGCTACGAACTCCTCTACCACCCTTTTTGCCTTAATACTCTGTAATGGAATTCCCTCCAGAAATCTGGTAGACACACCCATCATGGTTAGCAAGTACTGGTTTCCACTTTTAGTTTTAGAGAGAGGACCTACACAATCAATCATAACCAATGGAAAAGTTCTTTGCATGTGGGAATTGTCAACAAAAGTGGTAGTGTTGTCACTGCCTGTGGCTTACCTGCCATTTGGCATGTATGACATGTATAGCAAAAGTTAACCACATCTATATGCATTCCAGGCCAATAGAAATGTTTTTGTACCTTAGCCTGAGTCTTCGGTACACCTAGGTGACTTCCTACTGGTAATTCTTGTGCTACCCGTAACACTTCCTGTCTCTATGCTACCGGCAACACAATCTGGTGCACTTCTGCCAATTTCTCCTCTGCTCTAATCTGCCATGGTCTACATTTTCATCTTTGGATTCTATCCTTAAGATAATAACCCTCAGGAATATTCTCTGACTCCTTTTCTGAGTATGCATCCGCATATGTATCTTTTATTGTTTCATCTTTCTTATATAAGTCCATTAGCCTTTCAGGACTAAACACTTCTGTCTGACCCTCTGCCTGTTCAGTTTTTTCCTGCATCATTATATCAAACAGGGTATCTGCTAACTGAACATAATCTCCTTCATCTTTCTCTTTAGTTTTTGCTTCGTGCTGTGACTTATGATAGTGGGATCTTGCTACTACCCAGTCTAGGAAAATTCCACAGTATTTTTTCTTATAATTCCTCAGTTCCCTAGTCTTCCTTTGACTTCTCCACAACAAGGGGTGTCACTCCAACCTTGGATCCTGCTAAATCGTTCTCAAGATCAAACTGTATTCCTGGAACTGACACTCCGTCAATCACTCCCACTGTGACTTCCCCAATCCTGAGTTGTTATCCAACCTGATTTTACATAGGGGAATGCTAAATTTCTGTCCATCTATCCCACAAATTGCCACTCTGTCAAGTAACAGGTCAGAAAGAGTTCATCTGTTCCTGATAGATACTGGTTAGATCCTGTATCTCTCAAAATTACGACTTCTTTCCCTTCTACCCCTGTTCTTTCTGAGTAAATTTTATGCACAGAGTAGAATTCTTTATAGAGATCAGGCACTAACTCCAAACCCAGCCCTTACCTCGGCTGTGCATTTTCCAGCAGCCCTTTGACTTTTCTTGGGGTTTCCTTTACTACTTCCACGAATGCCACTGGCTTAGCTTCTTTTACCACATCTTTTCCCACAGTGCCTTTCTTTAATGACCAGCACTGTGACTTTATGTATCCCACTTTACCACAGTGGAAACACCTGAGGCCTTTCACCTCCATTCCACCTCTTGGGCTTCTTTTTTAACCTGTGGTAAACAATTACCACTGATCTCTACTCTTGTGGTGTAGGATTTCTCCTTCTCCCAATTTCTATCCCTCACTGGATGAAATTCTTGGTGGAATCTAAGCTTTGCCTTAAGCATCAATGTATATTCATCTGCCACCTCAGCTGCTCTTCTCACTTCTTGAACTTTCTGTTCATCCACATGAATTCTTATGATCTCTGGAAGTGAGTTTTTAAACTCCTCCAGCAGAATAAACTCTCTCACAGCCTCATAAGCGTTATCTATTTTAAGGCCCGCACCCATCTATCAAAATTACAATATTTAATTCTTTCGAACTGAGCATAAGTCTGACCTGTTCCCCCTTTATGCTTCTGAACCACAGTCTATATGCTTCTGGTACCAATTTATAAGCACTCAAAACAGCCTGTTTAACCTCTTCATAATCTCTTGACTCCTCATCTGACAATGCTGCAAATACCTCACTAGCTTTGCTGACCAGCTTAGTCTGAACTAGCATTATCTACAGTCCTCTGACCACTCCATCTAACTAGCCAATTTTTCAAATGAAATAAACAAGGATTTGACATTTTCTCATCAAAATGTGGCAGTGTTTTAACATATGTTCTCTCTTCATCTCCGTCCTGTTAACTTTGACTTTCCTGACTAAATTGCAACTTCTGAAGTTCAAATTCTCTCTCCTTTTCTCTCTTTTTCCTCTTTCCCATTCTTTTCTCTCTCTCTTTGCTCAGCTAAGAACTTTCTCTCTCTTTCTTTTTCCTCTCTCTCTCTGTTTATCTTCTAACTACATTTTTTTCAATTGTAACCTAAGTTCTTTCTACCTGTATTGCATTTGTCTGTTTCTCTGACACACCTAAGTGTTTGAGTAATTCCCTTACAATTTCAGCTTTACTTTTGTCCTTGGTTAAACCTCTTTGCTATTTCTAAAAGTTTGGTCCTTTTCTGTCCTTCTAAACTTGCTTGACAATTTTGGGAATCATCTTCAAACCCCAGAACCTCTTTAGCAATCTTAAGAGCCATTTCTCTCACTTCTAATTTAACAAACCATAAATAGCTAAGATTAAACAAATTGTCTCACCTAAGTTTTATTTAAAGATCTAGGACACTAATCGGCAAGTGTTTAAATCTGCTGAGATCCTTTGTACCCCAAATTCATTCAAATCTGTCCAAATCTCAGACTGGAACTGTCTAAACCTGTCCAAATCACAGACCTGTGCCCCCAAACTGTTACGGCACGGCAGTGAATCCTTATTTTAATCAAATCAAATACCCAGAAAAGCTCACCTTGCCTTGTAATCTGTTAAAGTATTACTGACAAAGAACTCCCTGAATTACACTATTTAAAAAAAATATAAATTTTATTCTTTAACTCTAAAAGTGAACATTAAACAACAACTACTTTCAATTCTAGGCCTACTTTCTCTTCAAGGTTTGTTGTCTACCTCCCACCCCATAACAATATACTAATCCAAAAAAAGCCCCTATTAAAATTACGTCAACATAACTTTCAAAACCAGACAGTGGCTGTTGTCATCAGCATCTGTTTTCTTCTGGCTGTAGACCTCCCTCTTCACTCTTTTGCTGTAAAGATGTTTCATATGAAAGAGGTACCTTTTGATAGAGGTTGTTGTGAATAACAATCTCTCTCTAGATGGCAGTTTGTCGCTCTCTCTCTGGCTAACTCTCAAAATACCAGTTTTTATATTTCCCAAATATCGGATCATCTCATTGGTTCGATGTTGTCAAAATTCATATTCGATTGGGTTTAGTATCCTGGGGCATAATTTAAACTCAGTGGTTAAATTCAAATAGTGGTCAAAACAACTGAGGTATCTGGTTTGTAGCCAAATGTTACATATTTTCAATTTTCCAGTATACACTAAGACTACTAGTCAGTCGCATGGCAGTTGCCTGCCCTCTCTCACTGCTAAAACAGCCTTAACTCTCTCTTAAAATTATAGTACATGATACGCCTTCAACTTCATAACAAGAGGAAGGTGAACAAAGGTCAGAGCTGTCTGAATGATGAAATATACAGACAGTAACAAGAAGGACTGTATGACAAGTTTGTAGTGATCTTAATGAGGTCAGCCAGGTGTACCTCATAGAATGTGAGTTTCCTGATTGGGGTTATTAATCTGGACCAACCAGGGAGCCCTGGCTGACAGATAAGAACACAAGTGATAGACATCCTGCTCACTCTGAGATCTGACTCTGAGGGAGCTGGATTTGTGTCAAGGACACTACGTGTAAATAACGGGTGACTTGGTGAAATGATACTGACCTCTATGAAGTCATTTCAAAGTTGATCTTGTAAATTAGATAAGTCAAGAGTCGACAGAAGAAATGTGAGGCCACCATATCCCTGTTTCATTTTGGAGTTCACTGGTGATCTAGTTAAGTGCACAACCTATTTAACTACTTTGTGTGCCCATGACATCTTAAAGGGACCTGATTTATGTGTGATCTGCATGGGAGCCATTGAGTTACTGTGCCACTATTCAAGTTCGACAGGATATTGATTGGAGTTCTAGAGAAGAGCCATAGGATTCAAAACATTAACTCTGTCTGACTTCACAGACCTGATACCATATCTTTGCATTTCTCCGGCATTATCTGTTTTGATATTGGATCTTATCTATAGTGTTTTGATTTTATTAGAGCATCCATTGGAATCCATTGGGGACTGAAAAGGAGATTTATCTGTCAAACCAGAGAGTATGACTGAACAGCCAAATTAGTTTTGCATCTCCTTTTACGAAGATAAATGGCACTCTGTAGTTACAGAGGAAAAGGAAGAGTTAATATACTAGATTAGCTGAAATTGAAGAAGAGGTATTGAAAGACTGCTTGTTATGAACTGGGATGTGAGAGAATTGAAACTGTTTGTTCTATTATTGTACCTTCTTTAGTCAGTGTGATTTTGAAAAGGAAGATGCGTGTGTTTCTTAATCTCTTGAGTGTATGTTCAATTTGAATAACTAGCAGCTTGTTTTGCATAAGATTAAAGCAAATTACTTTCTCACAATCACCCTGGAAATATAATGTAACTACACTCACTCTCAGCCCATACACATACAGGTATTTGTGAAAAATGCAATTAAAGAGGATAGTGCACTTTTGCAAATTATAAACAATGAGACAGTTTGTATGTCATGATTAGTTTGATTCGGTATAGATCTGATGTAGATCCTTTTTGTTCTTAAATCTAGGTAGGTGAATTCAGGAACTGAAATTATGAATGAAAGTGTGTGAATGAATTAATGTGGTGAATTATCAGCAGGTCATGAAGGTAGTTGTTTGCCTGAGGATTGGTTTTCTGTACTGGTGCATTAGGTCTCGATGTTGCTGCGTTTTCAAACTGTGTATCTTCAACTTAGTCAGGTTCGTGCAGAGGTAGCTAGCTGATTCAAACCTACCCTAACAAATGGCTATTTCAAACTTGAATGACCACTGTGAGTCAGGCACGCCCTGAAATAAGTTTCATGCCAAAAGAAAATGAAAAGGAATGCTATGTACAGTGCTGACAACCCAAAAGGATGCCACATCCCCCCTTATGAACTGGATATCCATGGGCTTTTCTAACTGAGTTTGATCTTTTTAATCAGAAGGATACAACTATGCTTCATAGACCAAGCAGTTGTAGCAGCAGTCAGGCATGCTGAAAATGTAATTGTAACAGATTATAAAGGGTTACATAGTGTCAATATTTCACACTCATCTGAAGAGGACAAGAAAGATCCCACAAAGAGATGGAAAGTGATGAAAAACAGTTGCAGGTCTGTGTCGACTTTAGAAATAATCACCCAGAATTGATGTCTGCAGGCAAAAATCACAAAAATGAATAGATCAGTTTGTCAGTAAATGCCATAACAAGGACAGCAAATTTGGCTTTTCAGATGCTGAACTGATGGAGTGGATAATGGACATGGTATCTGCCTGAACACTGACTGAAGCATTCAGATAAGAAATCTTAGAAACAAAGAAAGATCATAGCAGCTGGCAGAAAATATGAAGCCATTGTAAGTGGACAGCAGCACCTGCAGGGTTTAGGTGCAGCAAACACAATTAACACTATAGCCAGGACACAAAGAGCAACCAAGCTGTGTGGTAAGTATAGTCTGTTACAAACCTGTCCTGCATTCCAAGATCTGTGCAAGGTGTTTGATGCAAAAGGATACTGGGTCTGCCTGTTCAAGAAATCTAGGTTCAAAGATACAGCCAGAGGTTTCAACAGAGTGCACCAAGACAGAATACAGACACAGCAGTGTGGCTAGTGCAGCAAAGAATGTGCCATGGACATCCATAAATATTAGCATGAAACACATAGTTCGAGAGCATCAGACTCAACTCAAGGCTTTCCACTGACTAAAATCTTTTGCCACAATCACCACCATTAACTGAAAGAAACCTGGCAAACACACATTCAAAACCAAGATTGGCATGGGAGCTAGTGCAAATATTCTGCCAATCCAAAAGCTGAAGAATGTGTACCAGCATTGTTTGAACTCAATATTACAACCTATAACTGCTACATTAACTGCACACGAAGAGTCGCTTATCCCTTGCATCCACATAATAATAATGCCATACAGGTATGGCAATTTCATGTGGAAGCCTCAGATATATTACCTGATAGACATGAGTGAACTTGCAGTGGCAGAACTACTAGCATGTACAATTCTCAAAATTATGATTATCCATTATAAGATCTTAATAAATAGGAGCAGATAGAAACCATTTGGCTTCTTAAGTCTGCTTCACCATTCAGTATCTGATCCAGCATTCTACACTTTCACTTCCTAGGTTCACCAATGCTGAATCACCAAGGGTCCAATGGCAGCAGAAGAGATAAAAACAATACAGGCTTTGAATCAGTCCATGATTTACATCTGTTGTACCTGGATATATTCAATGCCATAGAAAGTTCCAGAAAGTGATGTGTTCATTTAATAGGAAAGCTTAAGTGTGAACTGGATGATACGAAACACAATATCATGATCTGACATCTGAAACATGGCAGATTTGTGCATTTCTAATTACATGCAGTGATCCTTGGTTGAGGGAAGTCATGTCACCCAATAGAACAATGTAGAAGAGGAACAGGAGCCAGCTAAGGCAAGCATACAATACACCAATTGTGCACAGCAAACATTAAAGAACACAACAAGATGGTGATGAAACACCAAGACAACAATCAACACCATGGTAACTTGTCTAAAGACCAAGAGAAATCCAAGGCAAAATCCACAATTCCAAAAGATTGCACCATAGAGTTGTCAAATCACCAAAATGATATATGATTTCATTACTTATAAATTTTCCAATCCTAACTCTGTATAATTAATATTGCTATTACCCAATTTTTAAGATGGCATACAACAGCTATCTTTGAAAACAGAAGTTGTATTATCACCCTTACAGTAATATGCCTTTAAGAACTCAACAAATAAATTCACCAAGTATATGGTTGTTGTCACTTGACTACAGGTGACAGTCTTTCTACACTTGAGATGCGGGTTGTGTTTGGAGATTACTCTGTGTTGCACATATTAGCATAGCTGTAAATAAATCCACTAAAGATCTTCAAGAAAACAAAATCCATATTCCTAATTTGTGTGACATGTATGTAACACAAAAAATATCATTACCAGCACTAGTTGTGCATGATTCTTTGACATAAATAGAACAATTAATGAGAAGGTTGACTTGTGCAGACCTGCTGAAATTTGCCTTCTACCAAACCAAGGTTTATAACATTGCAATGAAAGATGAATGATTTAAATATATAT
The DNA here is from genome assembly GCF_047496795.1 of Chiloscyllium punctatum. Lineage (NCBI taxonomy): Eukaryota > Metazoa > Chordata > Chondrichthyes > Orectolobiformes > Hemiscylliidae > Chiloscyllium > Chiloscyllium punctatum. The sequence goes on from NC_092763.1 coordinate 35,305,738, forward strand.
TAAAATATCATTTATTTAGAGGTTGGATTTCAAACTAGTAGCATTTGGTGTTGATTTATTTTTGTTAAAATTAATTATGCCAGTCTTTCTGGAATCATTATTTTAAACCAGAATGTGTATTGCAAGGACTTTGGAATATTAATGAGAATTCTTTTATATTGTAGAGGCTTATGATGTGAAAAAAGAATTTTAAGCTATTAGCTGTGGCAGAATCTTGATTGAGTAAGTTGTTAAAATTTAGTTCAAAAGCTTTTGGATTCAGTTTGAAGGAGACTTGACTGAGGTCAGCAGCAAATGTGATGTCTCTTAGAAAAGGGACATTGTTCAGTGGAGTTCAGAAAATATGTTCATATAATCCCTACTAGGCAGATAGAGGCCAGTCAGCTCATTGAGTTTGCGCCGATCCTTCGAGCTTCCCACCCAGACTTATCCTATCCATGCATTTACCATGGCTAATCCACTGAGCCTGTACATCCCTAGACACTACATGGCATTTAGCATGGCCAATTCACCTAACCTGCACATTTTTGAACTGTGGGAGGAAACCAAAAAACTACACAGATACAAAGAGAACATTCAAAATCCACGTAAACACCCAAGGCTGGTATTGAACCTGCTGTGAGGCAGCAATGCTACTACCATGCCACCCCACCATTACCTCAGGAAAGACTGTAGTTTGTGAAACATTCAGAACAGAAATGTTTAGTGTGAAATAGCCATTTGTTATTCAAAACTGAGGAAATCTAAGTTTTTAGCTGCGTGGGTATTCAAAGGAAAAGCTTTGTGGCTCAGAAGACAAGAACTGATAAGAAACATGTAAGTCAGACCTACAAATTTGATAGGGAAAGAAATAAGTGATGATGTTAGGATGTTGATGCAGTATATTTAGGAATTATTTCAAACTGTGCTAAATTTACATAGCTTGGCTTGTTTTAGTTTATTTCTTTTGTGTAATAAGCTTTTGTTTTCTTGTTAAAATCAAAGTTGCAGCTTTGTGAGCTCACATTTCAATGAAAGATCACTGTATTAAATTAGAAACGAAAAGAATATGATCGACCAAACTACATTTCAATCTGGGATGTAGCTTGTCCAGCAGTAATATTAGTTGAGTTTATAACAGGGGGGCCTCTTAGGGTTATAGATTCATAGAAATGTACAGCATGGAAACAGACCCTTCGGTCCAACCCATCCATGCCAACCAGATAACCCAACCCAATCTAGTCCCACCTGCCAGCATCCGGCCCATATCCCTCCAAACTCTTCCTATTCATATACCCATCCAAATGCCTCTTAAATGTTGCAATTGTACCAGCCTCCATCACATACTCTGGCAACTCATTCCATGCACGTACCACCCTCTGCGTGAACAAGTTGCCCGTTACGTCTCTTTTATATCTTTCCCTTCTCACCTTAAACCTATGCCCTCTAGTTCTGGACTGCCCGACCCCAGGGAAAAGACTTTGTCTATTTATCCTATCCATGCCCCTCATAATTTTGTAAACCCCTATAAAGACACCCCTCAGCCTCCGACGCTCCAGGGAAAACAGCCCCACCTGTTCAGCCTCTCCCTGTAGCTCAGATCCTCCAACCCTGGCAACATCCTTGTAAATCTTTTCGAACCCTTTCAAGTTTCACAACATCTTTCCAAAAGGAAGGAGACCAGAATTGCACACAATATTCCAACAGTGGCCTAACCAATGTCCTGTACAGCTGTAACATGACCTCCCAACTCCTGTACTCAATACTCTGACCAATAAAGGAAAGAATACCAAACGCCTTCTTCACTATCCTATCTACCTGTGACTCCATTTTCAAGGAGCTATGAACCTGCACTCCAAGGTCCCTTTATTAAGCAACACTCTCCAGGACCTTACCATTAAGTGTATAAGTCCTGCTAAGACTTGCTTTCCGAAAATGCAGCACCTCGCATTTATCTGAATTAAACTCCATCTGCCACTTCTCAGCCCATTGGCCCATTTGGTCCAGATCCTGTTGTAATCTGAGGTAACCCTCTTCACTGTCCACTACACCTCCAATTTTGGTGTCATCAGCAAACTTACTAACTGTATCTCTTATGCTCACATGTAAATGACAAAAAGTAGAGGGCACAGCACTGATGCTTGTGGCACTCCACTGGTCACAGGCCTCCAGTCTGAAAAACAACCCTCCACCACCACCCTCTGTCTTCAACTTTTGAGCCAGTTCTGTATCCAAATGGCTAGTTCACCCTGTATTCCATGAGATCTAACCTTGCTAATCAGTCTCCCATGGGGGACCTGGTCGACCGCCTTACTGAAGTCCATATAAATCACATCTACTGCTCTGCCCTCATCAATCTTCTTTGTTACTTCTTCAAAAAACTCAGTCAAGTTTGTGAGACATGATTTCCCATGCACAAAGCCATGTTGACTATCCTGAATCAACCCTTGCCTTTCCGAATACATGTACATCCTGTCCCTCAGGATTCCCTCCAACAATTTGCCTACCACTGAGGTCAGGCTCACCGGTCTATAGTTCCCTGGTTTGTCTTTACTGCCGTTCTTAAACAGTGGCACCACGTTTGCCAACCTCGAGTCTTCTGGCATCTCACCTGTGACTATCAATGATACATATATCTCATCAAGAGGCCCAGCAATCACTTCTGTAGCTTCCCACAGAGTTCTCGGGTACACCTGATCAGGTCCTGGGGATTTATCCACTTTTAACCGTTTTAAGACATCCAGCACTTCCTCCTCTGTAATCTGGACATTTTGCAAGATGTCACCATCTATTTCCCTACAGTCTATATCTTCCATATCCTTTTCCACAGTAAATACTGATGCAAAATATTCATTTAGTATCTCCCCCATTTTCTGTGGCTCCACATAAAGGCCGCCTTGCTGATCTTTGAGGGGCCCTATTCTCTCCCTAGTTACCCTTTTGTCCTTGATACATTTGTGAAACCCCTTTGGATTCTCCTTAATTCTATTTGCGAAAGCTATCTCATGTCCCCTTTTTGCCATCCTGATTTCCCTCTTAAGTATACTCCTACTTCCTTTATACTCTTCTCAGGATTCACTCGATCTATCCTGTCTATACCTTACCTATGCTTCCTTCTTTTTCTTAACAAAACCCTCAATTTCTTTGGTCATTCAGCCTTTCCTTTCACCCTGACAGGAATATACTTTCTCTGGATTCTCGTTATCTCATTTCTAAAGGCTTCCCATTTTCCAGCCATCCCTTTACCTGCGAACATATGCTTCCAATCAGCTTTCGAAAGTTCTTGCCTAATACCAACAAAATTGGCCTTTCTCCAATTTAGAACTTCAACTTCTAGATCTGGTCTATCCTTTTCCATCACGATTTTAAAATGAATAGATTAATGGTCGCTGGCCCCAAAGTGCTCCCCCACTGACACCTCAGTCACCTGCCCTGCCTTATTTTCCAAGAGTAGGTACATCCACATACTGAATCAGAAAATTGTCTTGTACACACTTCAGAAATTCCTCTTCATCTAAACTTTCAACACTATGGCAGTCCCAGTCGATGTTTGGAAAGTTAAAATCCCCTACCAGAACTACACTATTATTCTTACAGATAGCTGAGATCTCCTTCCAAGTTTGTTTCTCAATTTCCCTCTGACTATTGGGGGGGGGGGGGGGGGGGGGGGGTCTATAATACAATCCCAATAAGGTGATCATCCCTTTCTTATTTCTCAGTTCCACCCAAATAACTTCCCTGGACGTATTTCTGGGAATATCTTCCCTCAGCACAGCTGTAATGCTATCCCTTATCAAAAATGCCACTCCCCCTCCTCTCTTGCCTCCCTTTCTATCCTTCCTGTAGCATTTGTATCCTGGAACATTAAGCTGCCATTTCTGCCCATCCCTGAGCCATGTTTCCGTAATTGCTGTGATATACCAGTCCCATGTTCCTAACCATACCCTGAGTTCATCTGCCTTCCCTGTTAGGCCCTGTGCATTGAAATAAATGCAGTTTAATTTATTAGTCCTACCTTGTCCCTGCCTGCCCTGACTGTTTGACTCACTTCTGTTCTCAGCTGTACCCGTCTCAGATCGATCTCTTTCCTCACTATCTCCCTGGGTCCCATTCCCACCGCCCCCCCCGCCCCCCCAACCCCCAATACCTTACTAGTTTAAATCCTCCCAAGCAGTTCTAGCAAATCTCCCTGCCAGTATATTAGTCCCCTTCCAATTTAGGTGCTATCCGTCCTTCTTATACAGGTCACTTCTATCCCAAAAGAGATTCCAATGATCCAAAAATGTGAATCCTTCTCCCATACACCAGTTCCTCAGCCATACATTCATCTGCTCTATCCTCCTATTCCTACCCTTACTAGCTCGTAGCACTGGGAGTAATCCAGATATTACTACCCTTGAGGACCTCTTTTTTAAATTCCTGCCTAACTGTCTGTAATCTCCCTTCAGAATCTCAACCCCTTCCTATATCATTGGTTCCAATGTGGACAATGACCTCCTGCTGGCCCCTCTCCTCCGTGAGAACATTCTGCACCCTCTCTGAGACATCCTTGATCCTGGCACCAGGGAAACAACACCCCATTCTGCTTTTTCTCTGCTGGCCACAGAAACGTCTGTCTGTACATCTGACTACAGAATCCCCTAACACAATTGATCCTTCTAAGCTGACATACCTCTCATTGCATTAGAGCCAGTCTCAATACCAGGAACTTTGCTGTTCGTGCTACATTCCCCTGAGAATCCATCACCCCCTACATTTTCCAAAACAACATACCTGTTTGAAATTGGTATATTCACAAAAGACTCCTGCCATAGGTGCTGACCCCTCTTACCCTTCCTGGAGTTAACCCATCTAGTCTCTCCAACCGATCCACTCGATCTGATAAGATTTGCATCCAACAGCATTTATGGCAGATATAATCTGCAGTAACCCTTAAACTCTCTCTAAACTCCCAAATCTGACAAGAAGTACATATCACTGCAAAGGCCATTTTTGCTCCTTCACAATCTACAGACCCAGAAAATAACACTGTCTTATTCCTCTACAAACACTGCCCCAGGTTAAATTAATAGCTGTGGCTTATATTTTAAGTTTAATCAAGAGACTTATCTCCAAAAACATATAATCAAGAAAGGATCCACTATACTCACTACTGCAGCCTTTCTCTTGGACAGACTTAAAACAACAATTAACTTATCTGATGCTGTGCTGTGAACTTTGCTCAACAGTTCCTCCAAGATTAGTTGTGAATTTCACTGTTTGTTAATTTTCCCAGATGCACTCTGATGTCCAGCGATACATGAATTCAAACAGTAAAGGCAGTAACTGTTCAGGTTCTCTGTCTCTCTCTCTCTTTCCTGCACTGTCCTCACCATGTGCTTCCTTTGTCTGCTCTTCTCCCTTTTCAACTGCTGTTGTTTTGACTTTTTTCTTCCAAAGTTCCAAAACAATGCAACAGCATATAAAACAGTAATTGCAGCTCCTGGAATTCGAGGAAATCACCTCCAACACCTAAAATACCTCAAAAAAAAAGGACCAGCTCTTACAGCCAGAAATTTTTCCCGTCCTCCATCTTGGATTACCAAAGAGGGCTCTTGTTGGCATTCAAGTTCATTGAATTTAAAAGGGGTCTATGTCTCTTTTAAAGAAATAGGTATATGAAGATTCTGGCATATAATAATGATGATGTGGTGAAATTTATTGCACAGATCTTAAAAATGGTGTTGAATGTTGCTAAGAGTTTTCTGAGAGGGGAGGTATGAAGGTGGATTATTTGGAAGGTTTAATTAAAGCTAAAGCAAGAGATTTAGTGGATAAACTGAAGGCAGAAGTAAAAGCTGGATCTCATAAGGAAGATTGCTTAAACTGATTATAGAATATTTCGAATTAGAAGAATGAAAACTTGGATTGAGATTTACCAGCTGAAATTACAGAAGCTACAGATAGAAATAAAAAAAACAACTTAGAGAGAGAGAAAAAGCAGTAAAAAGATTGGTGTTAGTAAACAAAGAGGGAGAAAGGGAAAGGAAAAATCTTGAGTGGCAAGAAGAAAAGGTTTTTTTCTAGATAGTAAGAAGTAATTAGTAAGGTGCCAGAGGGTTCGGTCCTTGGACCCCAGCTATTTACAATGTACATTAACGACTTGGATACCGGGATAGAAGGCTTGATAGCCAAATTTGCAGATGACAAAAATAGATTTTTTAGATTCACATTTACTTACAGTGTGGAAACCGGCCCTTCGGCCCAACAAGTCCACACTGACCCACCGAAGCGCAACCTACCCAGACCCATTCCCCTACATTTACCCCTTCACCTAACACCACGGGCAATTTAGCATGGCCAATTCACCTAACCTGCACATTTTTTTTGGACTGTGGGAGGAAACTGGAGCAAACCCACGCAGGCATGGGGAGAATGTGCAAACTCCACACAGTCAATCGCCTGAGGCGGGAATTGAACCCGGGTCTCTGGCGCTGTGAGGCAGCAGTGCTAACCACTGTGCCACCATGCTGCCCAAAATAGGCAGGATGGTAACTTGCAATGAGGAAATAAGAACCTTACAAATGGACATAGGTAGGTTAAGAGAATGGATCAAAACATGGCAGATGAAGTTAGATTGCCTACAGTGTGGAAACAGGCTGTTTGGCCCAACAAGTCCACACTGACCCTCTGAAAATTAGCCCACCCAGACCTATTTCCCTCTGACTAATGCACCTAACACTATGGGCAATTCACATGACCTGCACATCTTTGGACTGTGAGAGAAAAACGGAGCAAACTCATGCAGACACAGGGAGAATGTGCAAACTCCACACAGACAGTAGCCCAAGGTTGGAATTGAACCTGAGTCCCTGGCACTGTGAGGCAGCAGTGCTAGCCACTGACCCACCGTGCCACTAAGTTTAATGTGGAAACCTGTGAGATCATACATTTTGGTTGGAAAAATGGGAAAGCGACTTATTATCTAAATGGAGAGAGACTTCGGGGTGCTACCGTATAGAGGGATCTGCGTCTCCTCGTTCATGAGTTACAGAAAACTAGCGTGCAGATACAGCAGGTGACAAAGAAAGCAAATGGAATGTTGGCTTTTATAGCTAAAGGAATAGAATATAAAGGTAAGGAAGTATTGTTGCAACCAAACAAGGCATTGGTGAGATCACATCTAGAGTATTATGTACAGTTTTATTCTCCTTGTTTGAGAAAAGATGTAGTGGCATTGGAGGCAGGTCAGAGGAGGTTCACTAGGTTGACTCCTCAGATGAGAGGGCTTTGTCATATGAAGAGAGATTGATCGGTTTAGGCCTCTATTCTCTGGAAGGTAGATGCATGAGGGGAGATCAAATTGAGGTATTCAAAATGATAAAAGTTTTAATAAAATGGATGTTGATTCTTCCTCTTATGGGGCAATTTAAGACGAGAGGTCATATTCTTAGGATAAGGGGGTAGCAAATTTAAAACAGAGTTGAGGAGAAACTACTTAGAGTCATAGAGTCATTGAGGTGTACAGCATGGAAACAAACCCTTTGGTCCAACCTGTTCATGCCAACCAGGTATCTCAACCCAATCTAGTCCGACCTGCCAGGCCCATATCCCTTCCTGTTCATATACCCATCCAAATGCCTTTTGAATGTTGCAATTGTACCAGCCTCCACCATTTCCTCTGGCAGCTCATTCCATACAGGTATCACCCTCTGTCTGAAAACATTGCCCCTTAGATTTCTTTTTTATCTTTCCCCTCTCACCCTAAACCTATGCCCTCTAGTTCTGGACTCCCCGACCCCAGGGAAAAGACTTTGTCTATTTATCCTATTCATGCCCCTCATGATTTTGTAAACCTCTATAAGGCCACCCTTCAACCTCCAACGATCCAGGGAAAACAGCCCCAGCGTGTTCAACCTCTCCCTGTAGCTCAAATCCTGCAACCCTGGCAACATCCTTGTAAATCTTTTCTGAACCCTTTCAAGTTTTACAACATCTTTCCGATAGGAAGGAGACCAGAATTGATGCAACAGTGGCGTAACCAATGTCTTGTACAGCTGCAACATGACTTCTCAACTCCTGTACTCAATACTCTGACCAATAAAAGAAAGCATACCAAACGCTTTCTTCACTATCCTATCTACCTTCAACACCACTTTCAAGAAACTATGACCCTGCACTCCAAGGTCTCTTTGTTCAGCAACACTCCCTCGGACCTTACTATTAAGTGTATAAGTCCTGCTAAGATTTGCTTCCCCAAAATACAGAACACCTCGCATTTATCTGAATTAAACTCCATCTGCCACTTCTCAGCCCATTGGCCCATCTGTATTTCTCCTAACAGGTTGTGTATCTGTAGAATTCACTACCCTAAGGTGCAGTAAATGCTGGGACAGTGTAAATTTATGGAGGAGTTAGACAGATTTTTAATTGGCAATAGGTTGAGGGGTTATTGGTAGAAGGCAGGAAAATAGGGGTATGGAGCATATCAGCCATGATCGAATGTCAGAGCAGACTCAATGGGCCAAATGGCCTAATTCTGCTCCTATATCTTATGAACTTCTGAACAGTGGAAAGGCACATTGAATTAAGAAAAATGGATATGAATAAGAACATCAAAAAAACCCCAGATTAGTGAACTCTGAAGCAATAAGGAAATTAGTCAACATAGTTTGGTCAAAATAATTATTAGAGTAAAGAAGGAAAGAAAAGGCAATACTTCAATGTGTGATTCTGATTCCAATGAGGTAAGTGATTTAAGTAAATTCTATTCTTAGTGCCCTAGTTTAATGATGATTGAATTAAAAATTTTTTAACTTAAATTGAGAAGGTATTTGAATGGATGAAGTGACCAAAAGATGTTTGAGCCTTAATATTATGAAGTGTTTTCACAGGTATGCAGGTTTCCCAGAAGAACAATCTGCACAATCCTTAAAAAAGCAATTCAATTCTTATGCACTTTTCCCTGAAACTTGTCAATTCAAATTCAGTTCTTCCAAAGGTACAGGATTCTGTGATTTTTAAGAAACAATCTGAAAGTAGACTACTTACTGGATTTGCCATGTAACGTTCATGATGAATCATTATTTTTGGCTTATCTGGAAACTCTGCCATAGAAGTAATCACTTCAAATATTTTAATTCAGTTAAGTGAGAATTATTTTCTTTCCAGGCGAATGTGCAATACTCCCTGAAGGTCAATCAGTAGTGCTTACAGAAAAACCAAAATTGAAAGGTGCAAAACCTAAGGTATGTAGATAGTGAATGTGATGATATTATATAAATTCATATAATTGAGTTAGTAATAATGTGGTTAATATTTAAATATTGTTTAAGTATACTAGTAGTTCTGGTCATATCATTTGAAAAGATTGACATAATAAAGGTTTCCAAAATGTCGCTTTCAACTTTTTCTCACAATTTTTAGTTATTTAAATTTATAGTTTTCCTGACTGTTTTAAAAGGGTTGATGTTTGCCTCTCTGGAGACTCATGCTCTGTTCATGGATAGCTTATCTTTTCCTCACTGCTCCTAAGCTGTGTTTCCTATCAGGGTTCCTATCCTGATTTTCCTATCAGGTTTAATTTTGGAGTTGGAAAATTAATACAGATTAACACAAATGGCTTACTGACCCAATCAAAATAATTGTCAACACACTGTATGATCCCAATATCCACTGTGGTTGCTTTTCCTTATAGCTTTTAAGGTTGGTAGGGAAGGGGGAATCCCTCCTTTTATCAATTGTTAATGCTTCGAGAGTTGACTCTGAGCCAATGTTCACCTTTTTTCTCTTACTTTGTTGATTGTATAACTGATTATGCAAGTGGTGGCTCCTTTCCTGTTTATTTGCTTGGTGGTTGAAGCCATGTGCCACCTGCAATTTTTGTCAATACCACTGCCATTGGTGTAACAATACTCAATTAGTGATTCAGTGTTTGTTCTTAACTGGTTTGTTTTTCCTCAATGCAACTCCAGATTGGTCTTCAAAATCTCTTTGCCTCTCAAAACAGAAGCAGAGTAGGAATCAATAGATCATTAGTTAGAACTAGTTTATAGCTTCAACAATATACAATCTAAAACAATAATTTTTATGTGGAAATTGAGTGCAATTTATCCAAGTATGCTGATAATGCAAAGTTAGATAGAAATGCAAGCTATGAAGAGAATCCAAGAAGGGGTGTAAATAAGTTAAAATATGGCATTGATAAATGAGAAATTTTAAACTTTCATGGGAAGAATTGACAAGCAGTATATTTTTAACAAGTTAAATATTGTTTTTTTAAAACTATCTGAGAATCCTTGTACATGTATCTTAACATATTGGAGGATTGGAGGGAGGCAAATGTTGTTCCTCTTTTCAAGAAGGGGAATAGCAAAATCCCTGGCAATAACAGACCAGTCAGTGTTACGTTTGTGGTCAGCAAGGTTTTGGAAAGACTTCGCAGGGTTAGGATTTATGACTATTTGGAAAAGCATAGAGTGATTAAAGGCAGTCAGCATGGCTTTGTGAGGGACAGGTCGTGCCTCACAAGTTTTATTGAGTTCTTTGAGAAGATGACGAGACAGGTCGACAAAGATCGAGCAGTGGATGTGGTGTAAATGAACTTCAGCAAGGCATTTGATAAAGTTCCCCATGGTAGGCTCATTCATAAAGTCAGGAGATATGGGATACAGTGAGATTTGGCTGTTTGGATTCAGAATTGGTTGCTGAAAAATGTGTTGCTGGAAGCGCAGCAGGTCAGGCAGCGTCCAAGGAGCAGGAGAATCGACGTTTCGGGCTTATGCCTGAAGAAGGGCTCATGTCCGAAACGTCGATTCTCCTGTTCCTTGGATGCTGCCTGACCTGCTGCGCTTCCAGCAACACATTTTTCAACTCTGATCTCCAGCATCTGCAGTCCTCACTTTCTCCTAGACTTTTTTTAGAATTGGTTGGCTGACACAAGGCAGGGAGTGGATCGAAATGGGAAGTATTCCGCCTGGAGGTCAGTGGTGAATGGTGTTCCACAGGGCTCTGTTCTTGGGCCTCTGCTGTTTGTAGTTTTTATAAATGACTTGGATGAGCAGGTTGAGGGGTGGGCTAGTAAATTTGCCGATGATACAAAGATTGAAGGTGCCGTTGATAGTATTGAGGGCTATTGCAGGCTGCAGTGCAACATAGACAGGATGCAGAGATGGGCTGATAAATGACAGATGGAGTTCAACCTGGATAAATGCGAAGTGATGCATTTTGGAAGGTCAAACTTGAATGCTGAATATAGGATTAAAGACAGGATCCTTGGCAGTGTGGAGGAACAGAGGGGGATATTGGTGTTCAAATGCATAGATCCCTCAAAGTTGCCACCCAAGTGGATAGGATTGTTAAGAAAGCATATGGTGTTTTAGCCTTCATTAACAGGGGGATCGAGTTTAAGAGCCACGAGGTTTTGCTACAGCTCTACAAGACCCTGGTGAGACCACACTTGGAATATTGTGTCCAGTTCTGGTTGCCCTATTATAGGACAGATACAGAGGCTTTGGAGAGGGTGCAAAGAAGGTTTACCAAGATGCTGTCTAGACTAGAGGGCTTGTCTTACGAAGAGAGGTTGACTAAGCTCGGACTTTTCTCTCTGGAGAGAAGGAGGAAGAGATGGGACCTGATCGAGGTATACAGGGTAATGAGAGGCTTGGATAAAGTCAATAGCCAGAGACTTTTCCAGGGCAGGATTGACTGGCACGAGGAGTCATTGTTTAAAGATATTAGAAGAAAGGTATAGAGGAGACGTCAGAGGTATGTTCTTTACGCAGAGAGTTGTGAATGCATGGAATGCATTGCCAGAGATGGTGGTGGAAGCAGAGTCATTAGGGACATTTAAGTGACTGCTAGACATGCACATGGACAGCAGTGAATTGAGGGGTGCGTAGGCTGGGCTATTTTATTTTACATTAGGAATAATCCTCAGCACAACATCGTGGGCCGAAGGGCCTGTTCTGTGCTGTACTTTTCTATGTTCTATATAAGGAACATCAAACAATTAAGAAAGCAAACAATTTCTTTATTGCAAGGAATTTGTGATTTTTAAAATTCATTCACAGTATGAGATATCAATGACCAAGTCAGCATTTAATATTCATCCTGAATTACCCAGAGGGTAGTTAAGAGCCAACCATATTGCTGTGGTCTGGACTCACATGTGGCCAGTCTGGGCAAGGATGGCAGATTACTTCCCTGAAGGACATTAGTGAACCAGATGGGTTTTTCCAACTATCAACAATGGATTCATGGTCATCATTAAACCCTTACTTCCAGATATTACTGAGTTCAAATTACACCATCTGCTATGGTGGGATTCAAACCCAGGTCCCCAGAACACTACCTAGGGCCCTGGACTAACAGCCCTGTGGAAATGTGGAAATCTGAGTAATGAAACAATTACTTAGGACTTCAATGAGACTATACCTAGGATACATTACAGAGTTTTGGTCTCCATACCTGAATAAGTATATGCTTGCCTGAAATGGGGTGAATCAGAGATTCACTAGATTGATTCCAGTGTTGAGAGGGTTGAGAATAGGTAATTAGATTGGATTTACATTCTATGGATTTTGGAATAACTCCATGGAGGCCAGAATCTCCGCACTAAGTCACCCTTTATTTATACATGCACAATGCATGGACTCTGACCAGCTAGCTCAGAGCCAGTCCCTAGAGTATGGAGAATCCCTGAGACTCCTGTTTATATCTGTCAGCCAGGGATCCCTGGTTGTCCCAAGTAATAATCAGAGAATTTATACTCGATGAGATTCACCTGGGCAACCTCATTCCAATAACTGCAGATTTTTAAAAAAGGGATCTCATTAAAGTGTGTAAAATATTACAGATGTTGACAAAGTAGATGATTAAAGGCTGTAATTGTGGCTGATAGTACAAATACAAAGAGAGGTCAATGTCACTCAACAACAGGTGCCCGATTCGGATTGAAATGAAGATATATTTCTGCATAAAGAGTGTTATGATTCTTTGCAATTCTCAATCTCAGAGGGTATGAATGCTAGTCATTGACGACATTCAAAGACTGAGACTGATAGAAGTTTTGATACCAAGAGGATCAAGGGATGTGCAGAAAGGGCAGGACAGTAAATTAACCATATTTAATAATGGAGCAGGTGCAAGGGTTTGTATGACCCACTCTTGATCATGATTTTTATAATGTGCTTTATTTGTGCTGGAAATCCTGAAAGACTGGCTATGATTTATTTATAGATTTAAAAATACCATTTATTTCAATGTAGCAAGAATACATAAAGGATGTACACACATGTAGGTGAAAGCAGAGCTGTGTGTTCTTTTTCTTTGGAACAGAGGAAGCTGCAGAGAAAGTTGACAGATTTGCTTACAGTTATAAGGGTTCTAGAATAAATAGAAAGGAGGGACCGATTTCTGTAACTGAGAAGTCAAATAACCACAACAGCAAAATTACGAACAACTTGACCAAAATATTAGAGGGCATTTGAGGTGGAATCATTTATTCAGAACATGTGGGGAGGAAGGGAAATTGTTGGGATTTGGAACTCACTGACAGGTGATTAAGGCACATAAGTACACCTCATGTTAAAAAGACATGACTATATATTCTTGAAGTGCTACAATCTACTAGACTATAGATCAAGAAGAAGAAAGGAGATGCTGGAGGTCACAGTCAAAATGTGTAGTGCTGGAAAAGCACAGCCGGTCAAGCAGCATCCGAGGAGTAGGAGAGTCGACATTTCGAACATAACCTCTTCATCAGGAATGTTGAGGGGAGGGGGAGGGGGTATAAGGGACTACACCTCCTCCCACCCTCCCTTCCTGTAAAAATCCCTTATTCCCAATTCCTCCACTTCCGCTGCATCTACTCCCAGGAGGATCAACACCACTCCAGAACCTCCCCAATGGTCTCCCACTTCAAGGAATGCTATTGCCTCTCCCACATGGTCAACAATGCCCTCCAGAGCATCTCCACCACTTCCTGCACCTTCATCTTTGAATCCCACCCCTCCAAACACAACAAGGATAGAACCGCTGAGGTCCTCACTTCCCACCCCACCAATCTCCAGATATAACGCATCATCTTCCACCATTTCCGCCACCTACAGTCAGACCCCACCACCAGAAATATATTGCCTTCCCACCCCTTTCAGCACTTCGCAGAGACCATTCGCTCTGCGACCCTCTCATTAAGTCCCTGTCCCACCATCAACCCACCGCAAGAAGTGTAAAACCTGTGCCCACATCACCACCTCACCTCCATGCAAGGCCCCAAAGGATCCTTCCACATCTGACAGAGATTTTCCTGCACATCCAAACATCTCATCTAATGTGTCTATTGCTCTCGATGTGGTCTCCTCTACATTGGGGAAGCAGGATGCCAACTTGCGGAATGTTTCAGAGAACATCTCCAGGACACACACACTAAACAACCCCACCACTCTGTGGCCTACTACTTCAACTCCCTCTGCCACTCTGCCAAGGACATTCCAGTCCTGGGCCACCTCCACTGCCAAATCCTCGTCACCCAACGACTGTAGGAAGAACACCTTATCTTTTGTCCTACCTGTCCATCTTCCTTCCCACCTGTCCGCTCTACCCTTCACTCCAACCTATCACCATCACCCCCTGACCTTCATCGACCTATTGCATTCCCAGCTACCTTCCCCCCAGCCTACCCCCCTCCTATTTATCTCTCAGCTCCCTTGGGCTCCTCTCCCACATTCCTGGTGAAAAGCTTATGCTCAAAACATCAACTCTCCTGCTCCTTGGATGCTGCCTGACCGGGTGTGCTTTTCCAGTGCCACACTCTTTGACTATAGATCAAGAACTTGAACTTGAAAATAGAATTTAGATAAGTAGCTCTTTTTCAATTGGTACAAAAAAAACTCTACTCATACATGATCGGTTTCTAAGTAAGTGTAAAATAGTATTTAATTTTTAATATGACCCTCCTTGATTTGTTTAGGTGACTCTGGAAGACCTCAACAAATTAATTCAGAATATAATAACATTTGTAGTGGCAGTATTGACTAGCACCATCTATCCTGCAATTCAAAAGTATGAAGACATGACACTAGAAAGCAAAGATCATGCTCACCGTCGACGTACTGGTGACCGCCGACACCTCACTGGAAGTCAGGATCTCACAGATGATCAAAATCTCACAGAAAGTCAAATTGCTCTCAAACGCCTTGAATATGCAGAAAAGGAAGTTGAAACTGATGCAATTGAGATTGCTGAAATGGGAGCTGAAACTGAACTACTTGAAGTGTCTGAAAAGGAAGTAGAGACTGATGCAATTGAATTTGCTGAAAAAGGAGCTGAAACAGACATGATTCAAAGTAGTGATGAGGACACAAAACGGGAAACAATTGAAGTTTCTGAAAAAGAAATTGAAACTGAAACAATTGAATTAGTTGATGAGGCAGCTGAAACTGAAAGCCAAGGCATTGGTGAAGGTCAAGACACTGGTGAAAGCAAAGACATTGATGACAGCCAAGTCATTGGTAAAGGCCAAGCTGCTGGTGAAGGTGAAGATGCGGATGAAACCAAAGACACTGGTGACAGTGGTCAAGGCCAAGGTGTTGGTGAAGGTGAAGACACTGGTGAAACCAAAGACACTGGCGACAGTGGTCAAGGCCAAGATGTTGGTGAAGGTGAAGACATTGGTGAAACCAAAGACACTGGTGACAGTGGTCAAGGCCAAGATGTTGGTGAAGGTGAAGATACTGGTGAAACCAAAGGCACTGGTGACAGCCAAGTCACTGGTCAAGGCCAAGATGTTGCTGAAAGTGGAGAGATTGATAAAAGCCAAATCATTGGTGAAAGCAAAGATGCTGATGAGAGCCAAGTTGAGGGTGAAAGTGAAGTTATTGGTGAAGGTGAAGAGGTTATTGAAGTTGAGGATGTTACTGAGGGCCAAGAACCTGGTGAAAGTGGTGAATCTGGTGAAAGCGTTGAATCTGGTGAAAGCTACTCCACAGAGTGTGAAGACTTTTCGGAGACTGAAAATGGTGTCAAGATGGAAGATTCTCAGATGACCCTAGGAGCCACTGAAGCTGAAGCTGAAACTGCTAAAGGCCGACAAACCACTGAAGGGCCTGATGCTGCAAAAGATCAAGATGCTGCTAAAAGTGCTGAAGGCTTGGATGGAGCCAGAGTTCAAGGTGATGTTGCTGGAGAACACGATGCAATTGAAGGTCAAGACCTAACTGAAAGCCAAATTGCAATACAGAAGCAACATGGCACAGAAAACCAATATTTGGATGAGAATAGTGATGATCAAGTTTCTCCATCAGATGCCAGTGACATGGCTGATGAAATGGTCAATGATGTCATTACATCAGTTAATGAGGATCCACTAAGTGCACCTATGAAACTCCTTCCATCACTCAACTATCTTTCACAACTTCTATGTAAACCTTTGGAAAAGACACAGGAAAATACTAAGGATGTCCTAGGTATTTCCAAATCACAAATACTTCCAGCCACTGAAAGGATTTTACGGACACATCTAGAGAAACTAACAGCTGATAACCCAGATCTTGTATATATCCTCACTGGTTTTCCCAGTACTGAAAAAAAATCTGCAAATTCCAGGAAGTTGATTTTTAATTGCAAAATCCATTGTCTTGCCACAGATATTGCGAATAGTATTCTTCAGAAATTGCGATGTATTCTATCAAGTGACGTCATCGCTACTATTTTAAACTACAAACCAGCCATGTCAAGTTTACATAATAAAGAGAATGTTTCAGGTAAAAATGAACAAGTTCATAAATCTGAAATGGAAGTGAAAAATGACAAATGTGATGATCTTCATTTGATTAATGTAGAACAAGAGTGCTGTTATTCACATGAAATCTGTTTGGGAGCTGCATCACAAGTACCTGAGGATACTTGGGAATTCCAAAATTCAGAAATATTCAATATTATTGAAGACATGAATAAATATGTTTCGACAAGGATTGAGACAGTCACATCAGCAAAGATGATACCAGTTATATGTACGGATCCTCCTGAATCACCAAGTGAAAACCCAGAAATAGATTTTAGTGCGCAGGCAAAGGACATAGTAATTACTATATTGAAATCAGTACATAATGAAGTAAAAAAGAAAGCTGTTGCAAAACTTAAATGTGGAACTGATATGTCTCTGCTAAAAGAAGCTATTTTAGTAGATGAAATACTTTCTGCAATTTTGCAAGCTCTTAGTGGGAAAACAGCTGATGATTTTACAAAATTAAAATTGAAGAAGAAAGTAAAATCTAAGGAGATCTCAGAAGGAAAACATAAAGCTCATAAAAAGCCAGGTGAACAAATGATTTCCACACCTAAAGGTGAAACACTCCCAGCTGTGAATATTCCTGGAATGGTGATTTATCCACAAATGGAAGATGGTGATATCTCAACTGTCAAAGGTGCACCAGGACGACAGAAACCTGGGATGGGCCATGTGGCACAGCAGAAGTCTGAGGATACTGAAAAAGGTACAAAGTTCCCAAGAAGGGATTCCAAGGTACCTGCCCAACATGATCTTAATGAGCAGGAACTTGCCTATGAACCAAAAGACATTCCAGAAGGGACGTTATTAGAGAAATTATTCAAGAAACAGGAGGAAACATCTACTTCTGACCTTCAACCTGAAAGAAAACCAAAAGGGACACAAACCATACCAAAGAAATGTCGTCGCAGAGAGAAAAAAATACAAACGAAACAACACAAAGTCAGAGACAAAAAGCTACAAACAGCCAAAGAATCAAAGCTACAGACAAGCAAAGACTCAAAACAACAAGTTGGCAAAGACACAAGACAACAAGCAGAGAAGGATGCAAAACTACAAGGAGAGAAGGACACAAAACAACAGGCAGAGAAGGAGGTAAAGGCACAAGCAGAGGAGGTGGCAAAAGAACAAGCAGAGAAGGACACAAAACAACAGGCAGAGAAGGAGGTAAAAGCACAAGCAGAGGAGGCGGCAAAAGAACTAGCAGAGAAGGAGGTAAAAGAACAAGCAGAAAAAGAGGCAAAAGAACAAGCAGAAAAGGAGGTAAAAGCACAAGCAGAGGAGGTGGCAAAACAACAAGCAGAGAAGGAGGCAAAAGAACAAGCAGAAAAAGAGGCAAAAGAACAAGCAGAAAAGGAGGCAAAAGAACAAGCAGAAAAAGAGGCAAAAGAACAAGCAGAAAAGGAGGCAAAAGAACAAGCAGAAAAGGAGGCAAAAGAACAAGCAGAGAAAGAGGCAAAAGAACAAGCAGAGAAGGAGGCAAAAGAACAAGCAGAGAAAGAGGCAAAAGAACAAGCAGAGAAGGAGGCAAAAGAACAAGCAGAGAAGGAGGCAAAAGAACAAGTGGAGAAAGAGGCAAAAGAACAAGCGGAGAAAGAGGCAAAAGAACAAGCGGAGAAGGAGGCAAGAGAACAGGCGGAAAAGGAGGCAAGAGAACAGGCAGAGAAGGAGGCAAAAGAACAGGCAGAAAAGGGGGCAAAAGAACAGGCAGAGAAGGAAGCAAAAGAACAGGCAGAAAAGGAGGCAAAAGAACAAGCGGAAAAGGAGGCAAAAGAACAGGCAGAGAAGGAGGCAAAAAAACAGGCAGAGAAGGAAGCAAAAGAACAAGCAGAAAAGGAGGCAAAAAAACAATCTGAGAAGGACACAAAGAAACCAACAGATAAAGAATCAAAACAATTAAGAGAGAAAGACTCAAAGCTAGTAGCAGATAAAGAATCAAAATCTCTAAAAGGCAAAGAAATAAAATCACTTTTAAAAACGTCAGCTGGTGATAAGGTCCCATACCAGTTACAACTTAGTCCAGAAGCTATCAAAGCACTATGTCAAATGATTGTGGGCCTCATTTTGGACAGATTTGGCTTATCAGATGCACATGAAGAAACACATCGGCAGCATTCAGGAAAAGGTATTTCCCCTCCACCAAGTGTGTATTAAAACTTTTATAATAGTTTGATTCTATAAAAGATAATATAGTTGTAAAAAACAATAGAAACTGTCAGTAGTATAGGTTGATTCTAAAGAAATAAGGTAGAATAAAATGGCTTTTAATTAAATTCTTGAATGGGGGAAGAATTATTTTGATACCTTGAGCAGTCAATTCAAGATGATAATTAAGGTCAAAAGGTAAAATGTAGGATCTGAAACCAATTTGAAGATCTTGGATAAATTCACACATACATTAACGAAATACCAAATGATTTCAATTTTAAAATTAAGCTAAGGTGAGGAATATTCAAAATAAATTACAATTAAAATAAATAAATTACAGTTAGTGAATACTTACTTAACCAGCACAGAGACTATCTGCACTTCAATATTTCTTCATCTCTTGATAATTTAGCCCCACAGTCTTTGCTGTTCTAAAATGACATTCTTACATTGCTTAAAGCTGATTCCAAGACTTTCAGGGACCTCATTCTCTCCATAATAATTCTTTACTTTTCTTCCTCTTATCTTTATATAACTAAAGTTCAAGACTTTTTACTACCTGGTGAGGTTCATCTACCTTTGTCTTTGAACTCCTGGACAGTATAAATTATTGCCCAGTTTTACCTCTAGCTTCCAATGCCATTTACAACCTTTCCTATTCATGATTAGATTAGATTATATTACAGTGTGGAAACAGGCCCTTCGGCCCAACAAGTCCACACCGACCCGCCGAAGCACAACCCACCCATACCCCTGCATTTACCCCTTACCAAACACTACGGGCAATTTAGCATGGCCAATTCACCTGACCTGCACATCTTTGGACTGTGGGAGGAAACCAGAGCACCCGGAGGAAACCCACGCAGACACGGGGACAATGTGCAAACTCCACACAGTTAGTCGCCTGAGGCGGGAATTGAACCTGGGTCTCTGGCGCTGTGAGGCAACAGTGCTAACCACTGTGCCACCGTGTCGCCCACTATTCATCCTTGATTATTCAAACTATTATTATTATTATTATTATTATTATTATTATTATTATTATTATTATTATTATTATTATTATTATTATTTCTACTCCAGCTTTTTTTTTCTTTTTCATAGCATGCAAGTACACTGTATTAAATATTTATCTCTCTGCCAATTCACAATGTTAAACTAAGATTCATTAAGACATCTATTTCAGTTCATTCTTTTCCAGGATTTTGAAACTGTGGAAAATCTTATGATAATCATTTACATTGCCTTCTGTAATTCTCAGATTTTTAACATTCAAGGTTGGCAAATCTAGCCTATACTTCTTAATCCCCATCCACCTTGTTACCTTTTTTCAAACTTGATAGTGACCTACACTGTCAGTTTTGCCTTGTCACATAGTTTCCCAATTTTACACTGTACTCCGAACGATGTGGTTCCAGGTATGAATATGACAGTTGCTACGCATTTGGTCCTAGAAATGGCAGAGGTCATTTTGCTACTTCTTGTAAATGGCTTTTCAGTGGGCCTCTAAATGAAGAGCTGTTTGCCTTATGGGGGATCATGCTATAACCCATTCCACAATGAACATAGCCTTCAACTGTGTAATCGTTGAGCAGCATGAACAGTAGTGGGTAAAAATGTCCTTGTTATTCATAAATGAAAGAGGTACCAATATGTAAGTATCTTTTTGCAAAATAAATGATTGTGGGGACTGAAAACAAGTTAAGAACATAGGTTCAGGAGTAGGCCATCCAATTAGATTATGGCTTATTATCTACCTCAGTGCTATTTTCCTGCACCAGCTCCATACCTCGTGATGCCATCAGAATCCAGAAATCTATAGAATCTCAGAGTCATAGTGCAGAAGGAGGCAATGTACCCCATCATACCTGCATCAGCTCTTCAAGCAACCATCATTATCCAGTGGCAATCTCCTGTTTTTCCCTCTTAACCCAGAAAGCTATGATTATTCAAATAATGCACCTGAAGCACTGTTGAATGTCTCCATTGAATGTGCCTTCATCACATTTCCAAGGCAATGTATTTCATACCCTAACTACTCGCTGTGTTAAAAGCTTTTTTCTGACATCACCCTTGCTTATTTTGCACATGACTTTATTTTTTTCCCCTTTAGATCTTATTGTCTTTATCAGCTAGAACAGCTTCTCCCGATCTGCTTGAACTAGCCCGCTTATGATTTTGAAAACCTTCATCAAATTTCCTCTCTGCTTTCTTCTCTTCAAGATTCAGTTTCTTCAATCTATCCTCATATTTGAAATTTCTAATTTTTGGAACCTTTCTTGTAAATCACTTCTACACTGTCTCCATTGCATTCACATCTTATCTATACTGTGATACCCATAACTGTCCTCAATACTTCAGCTAACATCTACCAAGTTTCAACGTCACCTCTTTGCTCTTGTACTCTGTACCTCTATTAGTAATTCTGAGGACACTGTGTGCTTTATTACTTGCTGTCTCCAACTGTTCTTCCACCTTCAATGATCTATGTATATATACAGGAGAAAATGAGGATTGCAGATGTTGGAGTTCAGAATCAAAAAGTGTGGTGTAGGTCAGGCAGCATCCGAGGAGCAGGAGAGTCGATGTTTCGGACATAAGCTCTTCATCAGGAATGTCTCAGATGCTGCCTGACCTGCTGTGTTTTTCCAGTGCCAACCTTTTGACTCTACACACATACACATCCAGGTCTTTCTGTTACTGTACTCTATTTAGCATTGCATTTTGTATTGTCTTTCAATGTTTTTTTTCTACTAAACTGTATCACCTCACACTTCTCTGCATTGAACCCCATGTGCCATTTATCCACCCACTCCACCAACTTGTGAATGTCCTTTTGGAGTTCCATACTTTTCTCATAATTTACAACTCTCTCAATTTTCATGTCATCTTCAACATTTGAAATTGTATCCTGTGCACCATGATTCAGAGCATTCATAAAGCAAGGATCTCAATACTGACCTCGGAGCTCCTCAATAACCTTCCTTGAGCCTGAAAAATATCCATTGATTATTACTCCCTATTGCCTATCACCCAGTCAATTTTGTGTCCATGTTCGCTGCTATCCTTTTTTTATGACCAATAACTTTGATCACAAGTCTATGTGTGGCATTATATCAAACACCTCTGGAACTCTACTATGACATCAATAGTGTTATGCTCATCAAGCCCTTCTGTTGCCTCTTTGAAGAAGTCCAGCTAGTTAGTTAAACATGATTTCCTCTTTAGAAATCAATGTTGACTTATCCTAATCAAACCACTTTTATCTATGTGACTACTAATTCTATCCTGAATAGCTGTTTCCAGTTGCCCCCATACCAAATTTTAACTAACTGGTCTGTAATTATTGGGATTATCCTTACAACCTTTTTTGAGCAAGGCTGTATTATTTGCAATTGTTCAGTCTTCTGGCACTTCCACCAAGTCCAGGGAAGACTAAAAGGTTGTGGCCAGCACACTCACAAATTCTACCCTCACTTCAAAATCCTTGAATGCATCTCATCTGGTCTCAGTGCTTTGTCTACTTTAAGCAGCAACAATGTATCCAAGACTTTTAAAAATTAATCTTGAATCTTTCTAGTCACAGAGTTTCCCTCTCTGTCACTATGCCTTGAAAATGGTTGAGCGTCCACATCCCTTTAAGGTACAGAATTCACCAAACTCTGAGTGAAAGAATTCCTCCTCATCTCAGTCTTAAATGGGATACCCTTTATTCTTCGATTATGTCCACTGATCCTAGAATCACCAACCAGAAGTAATATTCTACGTACATCTAACCTGTAAGAATTTTTAAGTTTTAATGAGATCATCTTCTATTCATTCTAAAGAATAGTCTAGAGAATATAGGTCAGTTTCCTCAATGTCTCCTCATAAAGTCGTAGAGTTAATTTGGTGAACTTCTGCTAATTTCCTTCAATGGTAAGTATTTCCTTCCTTAGATAAGGCCAACATTGTACATATTATTCCAGGTATAATTTCACTGGGTCTTTTTACAATTGTTTCAAGATATCTTTAGTTTACTTCTCAAATCTCCTTGCAATGAAAGCTAATATATCATTTGCGATCCTTATTGACTGTTGCACCTTCAGTTAATCATGAACAAGAACATCCAGCTACCATAACCTCCCAGCCTTTCACCATTTAATAAATATTATGTCTTTCTCTTCTTTGTACCAAAATAGATAACATCTCACTTATTAACATAAAGTACATCTGCCATGTTCTTACTCATTCACTTAGACTATCAAATTGTGCTAATTTTATTTATAATCCTCTTGTTTAGATCTTATGAAAAACTTACTGAGAATCCAATTACACCATATTCACTAGTAGTTCTCCTTTATTAATGCGATAAGTGGCATACTCAAAAATTTCAACTGGTTTTCAACATGACTTAACTTGCTTTCACAAATCCATTTTGTCTCTGCCCAATGTACAAGTGTTTTTGAAGTGACCAAATATATTAATAGATACTAACATTTGTCCTACTACTGATGTCAAACCAACAGCTCTGCAGTTCTCCCTCACTCTCTCCATCCCTTCTTAAACATCTGGGTTAGGGTCTGTTTTGGTCTGCAGGAACCTTTCCAGAATCTTTACAATTTGATTTATAGCTACCAATGCAATTGCAATCCCTATAACATCCTTCAACATTCTGGTTTGCATTTCATCTAGTCCAAGGGGCTTTTATTCCAATTAATGTTTCAAGGGTTACTTCTTTATTGATACTAATTTTTTCAATTCCTCATTTTCACAAGTCTCTTGGCTGCCTAGCATTTCTGGCAGATTTTCTTATCTCCCTCAGTGAAGACAGCACAAAGTAATAATTTAATTCCTCTGCCATTTTCCTGTTTGTCCTCGCGGATTTACCTCTTTATGTATCTAAACTAATTTTGACATTCCACTTTTATGTTTCTTATTTGCTTACCTTCATATTTTCTTGTCCCTTTGTTTATCAGATTCTTGGTCAGACTTTGCTAGATTCTAAATTGTTCCCAATCTTGAATTACCATTTTTGATAGCACTCTTATAAAGCACTTCCATTTTGTAATCTTTAACTTCTATTGTTAGCCAAGATTGATTTACCATGGCGTGTTTGTGCCTTAAAGAAATGCATACTTACGAGAGATGACGTGTAAACTTCTTTAAATGTTAGTCATTGCCCAACTACTGCCAAATCCTTTAAGGTATTTTCCCAATCTACCACAGCCAACGTGTTCCCCAAACCTTGTAAAAACCTAAAGAACTGCTGATGCTGAAAATCAGAGACAAAGATAGAAATAGTTCTGAAGAAGGGTCACTTGACTCAAAACACTAACTCTGATCCTCTCCACAGATGCTGCCAGACCTGCTGAGCTTTTCCAGTAATTTCTATTTGTGCTCCATACAACTTTGCAGTTTCCTTTGTTCAGATTTAAGATCCTCATTCCAAAATGATCTATATCACATTCAAGCTTAACATCAAATTTTATCATATTATAGTCATCAGTTCCCAAAGGCTCCTTTAAATTAGGTTATTAACTCATCCTTTACTCCGTTTAAACAACCCGGTCCTTAGTTGGATCTTTAATATACTGCTGCAAAAGCCATCTTATACATGTTCCAGGCTATTATTCTCCCCAGCATTAGTGCTTCTTTGGTTTATCCAGCCAGTATATAAATTGAAGTCAACCATTATTGCTGCATCATGTGTGTTGTATGCATCTCAAATTTCCTGACTTATGACCATACCCTGCAATACAACTACAATTTGGTGGCCTATAAACAATTTCCACCAATGTTTGCTGTCTGTAACTGTTCCTCAGCTCTAACCAAACTGTTTCTAAAGTTGATCATTCAATCTCAAATTTTCTTTTACTTTGGAACTAGTCACATCCCTTATTAAGAGTAATACTGTACCTCCTTTTCCTTTTGTCCTATCCTTCTCAACTGTTATAAAATTTCTGCTGATGAATGTTCGACTTCCTGCAGAAATACCCAATAGGTCTTTCTATCTCCTCGTCATCTTCCTGCAAGAGCACAGCACCAATACCCACATCACTCACATTGATAGCTACATTGAATGACTTTGCATAATTAGGTGTGGCGAATGCTGGGGCAGTGGTAACACAGCATTCAGGCTGTCAAATGCCTTATTACAGTCCGCTGTCCACTGAAATTCCTTGCCTCTTTTTAGCAATTCAGTGAATGGAGCAGCCACATTGCTAAAAGTTTGTACAAATTTCCAATAAAACCACTTAATCCCAGGAATCGTAGTACTGCTGTTTTTGTTGATGTTTTTTTATTGTATCCCGTAGGGTCATTTGTCCATGTCCAATAAATGGTCCAGGAAGGTGACTTGGGCATTGGCAAATTCACTTTTAGCCAGATTTATTACCAAGCTTCCCTTTTGAACTTGATAGATCAATTCTGATAAATGTTGTAAATGTTCCTTCCATGTGTGACTAAAAATCACCAGGTCATCTATGTAAATGACACAGTTGGGTAATCGGCCAATAACCTTATTGATTAGTGTCTGAACTTTGGCTGGTGCATTTTTCATGCCAAATGTCATGACTTTAAACTGATTCAGTCCATTCAGCATTATAAAAGCCGGAATTGCCTTTGCTCTTTCTGATAAAGGTACCTGCCAGTATCCTCTGAGCAAGTCCAACTTAGAAATATGAGTTACTTGTTCCACCTTCTCAACACAGTCTTCCAACCGCTGAATTGGACATGCATCAGTCTTTGTAACTGCATTGCCTTTGCAACACTTGACACGTAACTGTCGCGTACCAAGTGGTTTTGGCACCATTAATACGGGTGAGCTCCAGTCACTGTAACTCACTTTGATTATATCATCTTGGATCATGCGTTCAATCTCCTTTAGAACCTGTGCCAACTTTAGAGGGTTATGTCTGTAAGGATGTTGCTTAATCAGAACAGCATCTCCTATTTCTACATCATGTATAATTAGGTTAGTACTTCCCAGATTATTTCCACATATCTCCCCACCCTTTTAGGTCATTTCAATTTTCCTCTGGAAAGTAACTCAATACTTTATCCCATTTTTTTACAACCTCGTCATTGTCCAATTTAATTTGAGGAATGTTCTATTCAGATTCCTCTGAACTTGGTTTCTTCCTTATGTGTTGTAATCAATAATACCTTTTGAGCATATTCACATGATTTCTTTCTCTCTGGAATTCTTATCAAGTAGTTCACCCCCACTCAACTTCCTTTTGATTTGATAAGGTCCGCTAAACCTTGCTTTTAAAGGTTCACCTATCACTGGAAGTAACAGTAATGCGTTATCCCAATAGCAAAATTACAAATGTTTGATTTCTTGTCTGCTGCCTGTTTCATTGTATGCTGCAACACTTTTAAATGTTGTATAGTCAACTCCCCAGCTCTGTTGAATCATTCCCTAAAGCTTGACACATAGCCCTAATATCGGCAGCATGGTGGCTCAGTGGTTAGCACCGTTGCCTCACCGCACCAGGGTCCCAGGTTCAATTCCAGTCTCAGGTGACTGTCTGTGTGGAGTTTGCACGTTCTCCCCGTGTCTGTGTGGCTTTCCTCTGGGTGCTCTGGTTTCCTCCCACAGTCCAAAGATGTGCAGGTCAGGTGAATTGGCTATGCTAAATTGCCTGTAGTGTTAGGTGCATTAGGCAGAGGGTAATGGGTCTGGGTAGGTTACTCTCCGGAGAGTTGGTGTGGACTTGCTGGGCCGAAGGGCCTGTTTCCACACTGTGGGGAATCTAATCTAAATATGTGGATCCTGGATTCTGACTTACCAATTTCTCCTTAATCAATTTTAACAGTCCTCTCACTTCATGCCCAAAGATTAATTCAAATGGACTGAATTTGGTTGATTCATTTGGTGCATCTTCAATCTCAAATAGCACAAATAGAATTCCCTGATCCCAATAATCTGTATAGTCCTGACGATGAGCCCTCAACATGGTCTTTAGTGATTGATGCCACCTTTCTGGTGCTCCCTGTGATTCTGGATGGTAATCAGTAGATTTGAATTGTTTTATTCCTAAACTGTCCATAATTTCCTTGAATAATTTTGATGTCTTAGCCATATAAATACAATGGTTTCAAATTCAAGCCCAGGAACCCTGCAGCGAGTAATCTATCTCCTGACTCCACAGAACCAAACCACCGTTTAAAAAATACAAGTCAGGAGTATGATGGAATATTCTTCACATGCCTAGATGGATGCAGCTCCAACAAGACACAAGAAGCATGACAGCAATCAGGACAGAGCTGCCTGTTCTATTGATACCACATCCAGAAATGGTATCCTCCCTCCTCCACTAATGCTCTACAGCAGCAGTGTGTACTATCTCCAAGATGGACTGCAGATATTCACCAAGGCTCCTTAGATAACACACTCCAATCCCACAAACAGTACCATCAAGAATGACAAAGTCATCAGGTACATGGGAACACAATCACCTGCAAGTTCCCCTCCAAATCGCTCACTGTCCTGACTTGGAAATCTATCACTGTTCCTTCACTGTCAGTAGGTCAAAATCCTGGAATATAACACAGTATGAACAGGTAACAAATACTAGCCCAGCCAGCGATTCCATGTCCCACAAGTACGAGCCCAGCCAGTGATCTCCATGTCCCACAAATGATTGAAAAATGTCATTATATTCAAATATGCTCAAAAACAATGAGCCATCATTTGACATCCAATACTACAATTTGAAGCTCGTTTTCAGTGACTCTTTGCCATTTCCAACATCAAATGTATTCAAGTGTGCAAAAGGCATATTGAATACTTGATAGCAGAATTAAACACTCACAAAGAAAAAAAGTGTTCAAATGCATCAAATGTGATCAGCAACCTAATGCATTGAAAAGAATGAGGAACTTGATGACTTAAGTAAAAGTGAAATTTACCTTCATTTAGATCCAAAAATCTTTCAAAAAAAGTACATAAAGAAAAAAAACGTATTAAAAGCAATGATTAGAGTATCACTGATAGCTTGTTCTGAAATGCCAGGACTGTGTGTGTTCACCTCAGCCCCTTGTTGCAGATATTCTCCAAGAATGTTGTACTTGCAAGGCAAGTGTGTTTACCTCTGTGCCCCAGTACTGGTAAATGTAGATGCTTGTGATTAATAATTGGGACAGCCTTTAGAGGTAACTGTCTGTCCCATTGGCTGCAACAGCAACTGTGCCACAATCACATGCCCATTGATAAAGTTAAGGGTCACACAATGCCAGGTGATAGTCCAACATGTTTATTTGAAAGTACAAGCTTTCAAATAAACCTGTTGGACAATAGCCTGGTGTTTTATGACTTTTAACTTTGTCTATCACAGCCCAACTCCGGCACCTCCATATCATGACTTCCTTGATAAGACTGTGTGAACTAGACTCCTCAATGTAAGCTGTGGCTATACCACATACCAGAGACCTGCCAGTTGTTGAAGGAAACACTTACAGCATTTCCAATTCCTCCTGGTAATGGGCCTGATGGTTCAGAACTTGAAGGTCTGTGTGGTTGCCAAATTAAAGTAACTCAATGGTCATGTTACAAGAAAAGCCTGACCATAACTTTGTGTTTGCTCTCTCTATGAATTGGACTTACTCCTTTCCAAATTTAACTCATGACTCTCCTGTCTTCTGCCATGGTGGTATCCACTGTTCGTTGCTGTATATAGGCATTGTCATCGTGCGTATCCCAGTGACTGTGATTTTTTTCAGGGTGCCTGTCTATATGTAAGGTTCCAGCAGTATGTGTGAAGAAATTCCATTTGCTTTAGTAACGGGAATGTTGAAAAAAAAGTCAAGTGCGACATCATTGTCTGTGTGTTGGTGGTTCCATAGTGTCAGGTTGTGACCTTGCAAACAGACCTATGTTTACATGACAGGAAGAGGGGATTCTCCAAGTATGTGTTCATTTATGGGCCTGTGCTCACTGAAATAATGTGCTCCGAGATAACAATAGTGGTATGCAAGAAATGCATCTTTACCAGAATAATAATCAAAATTGAAAAATTCTCAAACAAAAAAGTGCCTTACCACCCACTTCACATTCAATTACAAGACCTACAAACAAATCAACAGATAACCCATGGGATCACCAATATCAAGGTTCCTAGCAGATGTACTAATGCAGAGACTTGAACAAACAATCCTCCCAATCATCCAACCCAAACTTTTGGTCCGTTACGTGGATGACACCTTTGTCATCAGTGAATGAAATAAATTAGAGGAAACCTACTTGACAAGGCTCCCCATGGGAGACTGATTAGCAAGGTTAGATCTCATGGAATACAGGGAGAACTAGCCATTTGGATACAGAACTGGCTCAAAGGTAGAAGACAGCGGGTAGTGGTGGAGGGTAGTTTTTTAGTTTGGAGGCTTGTGACCAGTGGAATGCCACAAGGATCAGTGCTGGGTCCACTACTTTTTTGTCATTTATATAAATGATTTGGATGTCAGCTTAAGAGTTATAGGTAGTAAATTTGCAGATGACACCAAAATTGGAGGTGTAGTGGACAGCGAAGAAGGTTACTTTGGATTACAACAGGATCTTGATCAGATGAGCCAATGGGCTGAGGCGTTTAGTTTAGATAAATGCGAGGTGCTGCAATTTGGGAAAGCAAATCTTAGCAGGACTTATACACTTAATGGGAAGGTCCTAGGGAGTGTTGCTGAACAAAGAAACCTTGGAGTGCAGGTTCAGAGCTCCTTGAAAGTGGAGTCACAGGTAGATAGGATAGTGAAGAAGGCGTTTGGTATGCTTTCCTTTATTGCTCAGAGTATTGAGTACAGGAGTTGGGAGGTCATGTTGCGGCTGTAAAGGACATTGGTTAGGCCACTGTTGGAATATTGTGTGCAATTCTGGTCTCCTTCCTATTGGAAAGATGTTGTGAAACTTGAAAGGGTTCAGAAAAGATTGACAAGGATGTTGCCAGGGTTGGAGGATTTGAGCTATAGGGAGAGATTGAATAGGCTGGGGCTGTTTTCCCTGGAGCACCCAAGACTGAGGGGTGACCTTATAGAGATTTATAAAATCATGAGAGGCATGGATAGGGTAAATAGACAAAGTCTCTTCCCTGGGGTGGGGGTGTTCAGAATTAGAGGGCATAGGTTTAGGGTGAGAGGGAAAAGAAGGTGGTGTGCGCGTGGAATGGACTGCCAGAGGAAGTGGTGGAGGCTAGTACAATTGCAGCATTTAAAAAGCATCTGGATGGGTATATGAATAGGAAGGGTTTGGAGGGATATGGGCCAAGTGTTGGCAGGTGGGACTACATTGGGTTGGGATATCTGGTTGGCATGGACGAGTTGAACCGAAGGGTCTGTTTCCATGTTGTACATTTCTGTGACTCTATGACTCTACGTGAAGTATCTCCATCTGTAGGCCATATCAAGTGATTGAAGAGCTCACAGGCAGGCAGATTCTGTAAAAATGTAGAAGTAGCAGGGTTGTTGTTATGGGTGATATCAATTTTCCCAATATCGACTGGAACTTCCTAAGTGCAGATGGTTTAGATAGAGCCGTTTTTGTCAGGTATTTTCAGGAGGGGTTCCTTACTCGGTATGTAGACAGACCGACGAGGGGAGTGGCCATTTTGGATTTGGTGATCAGCAACGAGCCAGGACAAGTTTCAGATCTGACGGTGGGAGAACACTTTGGTGAAAGTGATCACAACTGCCTCACATTTAGCATAGCCTTGGAGTGCGAAAGGAGCAGTTACCAAGGGAAGATATTTAATTGGGGAAAAGGAAATTATGACACTATCAGACAGGAGTTGGGAAGTGTAGACTGGGAGCAATTGTTCCACAGAAAGGGCACAGCAGACATGTGGAGACTATTTAAGGATAAGTTGTTGTGAGTGATGCATGAATTTGTTTGTCTGAGACAGGTAAGAAGGGGTAAGATTAAGGAACCTTGGATGATGAGAACAGAGGAACATCTCATCAAAAGGAAGAAGGCAGCTTTCGTAAGGTGGAGGAAGCAAGGATCTAGCACAGCTTTAGAGGAATACAGGCTTCTAGAAAGGAATTCAGAAATGGACTGAGGAGAGCACGAGAAAGGCTTGACAAGAAGGATTAGGGGAGAACCCAAAGGCATTTTACTCATACATGAGGAATAAGAGAATGATCAGGGAGAAGGTAGGGCTGATCAGGGATAGCGGAGGGAACTTGTGCCTGGAGTCTGAGCAGATAGGGGAAGCCCTAAATTAGTTTTTTGCTTCAGTATTCACCAAGGAAAGGGAAGTTGTAAATGAAAACTTAGAGGAGCTGGGATACAGTCTTGACCAGATCAAGATTGATGAAGTTGATGTGATAGAAATTTTGGAAAACATTAAGATTGATAAGTCCTCAGGGCCAGACCAGATTTATCCTAGGCTGTTCCGGGAAGCGAGAAAGGTGGTTGCTAAGTCGCTGGGGATGATATTTGCCTCCTCCCTCTCCACAGGAGTCGTACCGGAGGATTGGGAGGAGGTGAATATTGTTCCTCTTTTCAAGAAGGGTAATAGGGAAATCCCTGGCAATTACAGACCAGTCAATCTTATGTCTCTGGTCAGCAATGTTTTGGAAAGAATTCTGAGAGATAGGATTTATGACTATTTGACAAAGTTTAGTGTAATAAAAGGCAGTCATCATAGCTTTGTGAGGGGCAGGTCATGCCTCACAAATCCTATTGAGTTCTTTGAGGAGGTGTTAACACAGGTTGATGACAGTCGAGCAGTGGATGTGGTATATATGGACTTCAGCAAGGCATTTGATAAGGTTCCCCATGGTAGGCTCATTCATAAAATCAGGAAGTATAGGATACAAGGAGATTTGGCTCTCTGGATTCAGAATTGGCTGGCTGACAGAAGGCAGAGAGTGGTTGTGGATGGAAAGTATTCTGTCTGGAGGTCAGTATTGAGTGGAGTCCCGTAGGGCTCTGTTCTTGGGCATTTGCTCTTTGTAGTTTTTATAAATGACTTGGATGAGGAGGTTGAGGGATTAGTTAGTAAATTTGCAGATGACACAAAGGTTGGAGATGTCATCGATAGTATCAAGGGCTACTGCAGGCTGCAGCTCGACATAGGCAGTGTGCAGAGCTGGGCAGAGAAATGGCAGATGGAGTTCAACCTGGATAAATGTGAAGTGATGCATTTTGGAAGGTCAAACTCGAATCCGAATATAGGATTAAAGACAGGATTCTTGGCAGTGTGGAGGAACAGAAGGATCTGGGTGTGCAAGTACATAGATCCCTCAAAGTTGCCACCCAAGTGGATAGGGTTGTTAAGAAAGCATATGGTGTTTTGGCTTTCATTAACAGGGGGATCGAGCTTAAGAGCCACAACGTTTTGCTGCAGCTCTACAAGTCCCTGGTGAGACCACACTTGGAATATTGTGTCCAGTTCTGGTCACCCTACTATAGGAAAGATACAGAGACTTTGGAGAGGGTGCAAAGAAGGTTTACCAGGATGCTGCCTGGACTGGAGGGCTTGCCTTATGAAGAAAGGTTGAATAAGCTTGGACGTTTCTCTCTGGAGGGAAGGAGGAAGAGAGGAGACCTGATTGAGGTGTACAAAATAATGAGTTGAATAGATAGAGTCAGTAGCCGGAGACTTTTCCCCAGGGCAGGTTTGACTGGTATGAGAAGTCATAGTTTGAAGATATTAGGAGGAAGGAATAGAGGAGACATCAGAGGTCGGTTCTTTACGCAGAGAGTTGTGAATGCATGGAATGCTGTGGTAGTGGAAGCAGAGTCATTGGGGACATTTAAGCGACTGCTAGACATGCACATGGATTGAGGGGTGCATAGGTTAAGTTACTTTATTTTACATTGAAATAAACCTTGGCATAACATCGTGGGCCAAAGGGCCTGTTCTGTGCTGTACCTTTCTATGTTCTATGTTCTCTGAAAAAAATTGAGTAATTCTTCTCCATTCCTTTTAGCTGTAATGGGGCGGCCCCTGGAAATCTGGTCAATACATCCAGTACTGTTAACACATACTGATTCCCACGTTTTGTTTTAGGTCGGGATCCTACGCAATCAATTAAGACTCTTGTAAAAGGTTCCTCAAATGCAGGAATAGGTATTAAAGATGCAGGTTTTATTACTGCCTGTGATTTGCCAATTACCTGACATGTATGACACATCTAGCAAAATTCCAACGACATCCTTGTGCAGTTCAGGCCAGTAAAATGTTTTTGTATTTTATCCTGTGTTTTCCTCACTCCCAAATGCCTCCAAATGGTAGCTCATGCGCCACTCGTAGCACCTCCTTTCTATACCACACTGGCAATGCAATTTGATGAACTTCTGCCCATTTATCATCTGCCTGAATATGTGATGGTCTCCATTTCCTCATTAAGACATCATTTTTAAAGTAATAACATTCAGGAATATATTTGGATTCCTTCTCTGTGTATGTGTTTTGATGCAACTGCTTTAAATTTTCATCTTTCTGCTGTAACTCAATTAATTTATCTAAGCTCAAGGCATTATTATCTATTCGCATTATCATCTATTTGCTCCTGCTTTGCCTCAACCATCTGATCAAACAGGGCCTCTGCTAATTCCACTTCAACTTTCTTATCTGTACTCTTTGATCTCTCCTGTTTCAGCTGGTGACTTTGTGACCTTGTTACCACACAGTCAGGAAAACATCCAGGATGTGTGTCCTGCAATTGTTCAGTTGCCTGAGTTTCCACTGGCTTTTCAACCACAGTTGACAGCACTCTTACTGGTGAATCAGCTATATCATTAGCAAATTGTATTCCTGGAGCTGAGAGTTTGTCCAGTACTCCTACCACAAATTCTTCACTCTTCTCTGGATACTCTAACCTCACTTTACATAATTGAGCACTTTTTGTCTCACCATGAATTCCCATTACTAGTACTGTTTCTGACAATAGTCCTTCAGAAGTACATATCTCCTCAGCTTTCAGCATCAAAAACTGAGAGGCTCCTGTGTCTCTTAATATTTTAACCTCTTTACCTGCTGCTCCTGGCCTATGTGAATAAACTTTATTTTTGCAGGTATGTTTTTTAAGAAGATGTGTCACTTCCTCCTTAACCAACCTCCGATCAACTTGTACATTCTGGTGCAGCTTTGTAGCCTCCACTGTGCTTTCTTTTACCACTCTCACAAAATTCACTGGCTTATCCTATTTTCCGACATCTGGCTTCCCAGTGCTTCTGCTAACCTACTAATACTGTGATTTCATGTGGCCTACTTTATTGCAATGAAAACACCGCAACTTTTTAGCTTCTGTGTCCCCTTCAATAGTTTCCTTTTTACCCTGTGTTAAATTATCTTTATGATCTTCACTGAGATCTACCGTTCCCTTTCCATTGAGGATTTCTCTTTTCCCCAATTTCTATTCCTCATGGACTGAAGTTGATTCTGGAAGCCAAACTTTGCTTTATGGACCAACTCATAATCATCAACCATTTCAGCTGTTAATCTTGCTGTTCTAACTCTCTACTCTTCCACATGAGTTCTCATACTTAAGGAAGTGAATTTTTGAACTCCTCTAAAATAATTGTCTCTCTAAGCGGGTCTTTGGTGTGCTTTATTTTTAATGCTCTTGTCCACCTTTCAAAATTACTTTGATCATTTCAAAGTCAATGAAGGTTTGACCAGGGTCCCTCCTTAGATTTCTGAAACATTCTCTGTAGGCTTCTGACACAAACTCATATGCACTTAAGATGGCTTTCTTCACCGCCTCAAATGCCCCAGATACCTTCTCTGATAGCGATGTGAATATCTCATTAATTCTACCTACAAGTTTTGTTTGGATCAACAAAACCCACATGGTCACTGGCCACAGCATTCGTTTAGCCACTTTTTCAAATGAGATTAAAAAAAGGCTTCCAAACCCTTCTCATCAAATTTAGGCAATGCTTGAATATATTTAAACAGTTTCTCACCAGGCTTTTGACTACGATGGGTTTGCTCATCCTCACTATCTTCTTCACTAAGCTTACCTTCAGCCTTTATCTCCATCCTTTTAAGCTTACTTTCCTGTCTTGGTGCCAATTTCTAAAATTCAAACATTCTCTCTTTTTCTCTCTCTTTTGCTAAAGCCATTCATACTTTTTCTCTTTCCTCTGCTTTTAGTCATAATTCAAACTGTTTCATTTCTGTTGCCCTTTCCTTGTCTTTCATTCAATACAGACCAGAGGAAAACAAACTGAGCTGCTAGAATTGGCCACTCCTCTCATTTTACAAGTTTTTTCTCAAAACTTGAAAGCCTTCTGCCTGAGGCAGTACCTGTTATTTGTAAACAAATTGGCTCTAAAAACCATCTAAACCTCAAACTTGTTGGAATCTTGTGTCGTTGACAGCCTCTCTGAAAAAAACAAGGCCAACATAACCTTGCCAAAGGAACAGCTTCATCACAGTTTCTTTGTTGCATCATGCTTGGGCAGATTTGAGTCATAATAGAGACTTAACTGCTTTAATAAGTACTGTAATAAGCTGCTTTCTGATTAATCTTTGTTTGTGGGTTAATTATTAAGTAATTTAGGACAATGTAAATTTGGGCTAAATGCTGAGGAAATAGCTATAAACAGGAAGGTCTTGTGACACAATGGGAAGTGTCCCTATCACTGATACAGACACTTTGGATTCAGGTCCTACTTGAAGAGCTGGTGGCCAAGGAAGGTAGGATCTTAAAATGGTCAAACAGGTTGTGGATCAATATTTAAGTCCTTCCAACATATACTAATGGAAGGCTATAAGACTGATTGTGATTTATGTTCAGTCATTTGGTGGAAAGAAATTGAAGCCTCTACCATGACTGCACTAAGTTCCAGGCTACAACATTCGTGTTAAAGTATATGTTGCCCCAGCAAATCAGATGCCTTGGGTGGGGACTTGTGGGGTGCTGATTAGCTCACTTGCCTGGATGTCTGATGTGGATCGGATTGGTACAATAGCAGGGTTTCGCGGATCCAGCTGAGATAGATGTGATCTTACTATTGATAGTAAGATCAGGTCTGCACACATATGGAACATTTGATAGACTTTATTGATCAAAATTATATTCAGGGGAATCATAGAATTCTGACAGAATGGAAGCAACCCATCAAGTCCTCACTGACCCTCCAAAGAGCATCCTACCCACCTCCTCCTGTTCTGTGCCAGGCCAGACCCCTTCCAAAACATTTCTGAGAAGATAGCCCAGACCCTAACTTTTCTAAGTCATTTTAGGCAGATATAAGGTGGATATCCCAGAAGTGATGCAACTGGTCAAACCATTTGGCTTCAAGTAAGAATTTATTTACACACCACTGAATGAAACACAAACAAAAGAAAAACATATTTAGAATAACAGCTATTTGAAAAACCCAATGAACTCTATCACAACTTAATATTGCTGTTCCAATTTCCTGCAATCTCCCCATAAACACATCCCTTGGCAATAAAAAGTAAATTCAAACACATGTTCTCACAGGACAGATGTCAGAGAGAGAGAGAGAAAGAGAGAGGGAGAGAGACAGAGAGAGGATCAGCCAGGGATTATTTGCTGAAGCATGGAACCCCTTTCCACTGCAGCTGTTTCTCTAGGTCTCCAGCTAAAAACCAAACCAAACTAGAAAAATCCCTGAACTGGGAGTCATTCCTCTTCCATTGTACAACTGTTCTACATCTTCTCATCAACTTCCTGTAAGAGCATACCAACACCCAAATCACTTGCATCAATAGCCAACTTGAATGGCTTTGCATAATTAGGTGTGGCTAATCCTGGGGCAGTGGTTAACACAGTTTTCAGGCTGTCAAATGCTTTCTGACTGTTTATTGTCCACCGAAACTTATTGATTTTCTTTAGTAATTCAGTAAGTGAAGCAGCAACACTGCTAAATTTGGGACAATTCTTTTCCAATAAAACCCACTCAATCCCAAAAATCGTAGTACTGCTCTTTTTGTGAATGGTATGGGAAACTCCCCAATAACCTTTGTTTTTGCATTCCGTGGGGCCATTTGCCTGTGTCCAATACCATGGCCCAGGAAGGTGACTTGGGCTTTGGCAAGTTCACTCTGAGCTAGGTTTATCACCAAGACACCTCCCAAAGTCGATTGAACAATTCTGATAAATATTCCAAAAGTTCCTTCCATGCATGACTAAAAATCATCAGGTCATCAGTTTTTTAAAAATTCATTTGTGGCACTTGGGTATCGCTGACTGGCCAGCATTGATAGCCTATCCCTATTTGCCCTTGAGAAGTTGTTGGTGAGCTACCTTCTTGAACCACTGCAGTCCACTGGCTGGGGATTGACTCACAATTTGTTAGGGAAGGAATTCCAGGATTTTGACACAATGACTAAAGAAACAGCTGTATGTTTACAAGTCAAGGCGGTGAATGGCTTGGATGGGAACTTGTAGGTAGTGGTGTTCCCAAGTACCTGCTGCCCTTGTCCTTCTAGATGAAAGTGGTCATGAGTTTGAAAGGTGTTGTCAAATGATCTTTGGTGAATTTCTGCAGTGCATCTTGTAGATAGTACATGCTGCTGCTACTGAGCACTGATGGTGGAGGGATTTGTAGATGTGGTGCCAATCAAGTGGGTTGCTTTGTCCTGGATGATGTCAAGCTTCTTGCTTGTTGGAGCTGCACCCTTCCAGGCAAGTGAAGATTATTTCATCACGCTCCTGACTTGTACCTTGTAGATGGTAGGTAGACTTTGGGCTGTCAGGAGGTGAGTTACTTGCCGCAGTATCCCTCGTCTCTGACCTGCTGTTGTAGCCACTGTGTTTATGTGGTGAGTCCAGTTGAGTTTCTGGTCAATGGTAACACGAAGGATGTTGACATAAACTACACAATTGTGTAATCTGGGAATGACCTTATTGGTTAGTCTTTGAAATGTGGCAGGTGCATTTTTCATACTAAATGATAAAGTCCGTTCGGCTTTGTGAAAACTGAAATTGTCTTCGGTCTTTTGGACAAAGGTACCTGCCAGTATCTTCTGAGAAAGTCCAACTTAGAAATATACATTGCTTGTCCCACCTTTTCATCACAGTCTTCCAAGCGTTGAATCGAATATGAAATCAGACCTTGTAACTGCATTGACTTCGCAGTAGTCCACACATAACTGTAGTGTACCATCTGGTTTTGGCACCATTACTATGAGTGAGATCCAGTCAATGTAAGACACTGTGATTATGTTGTCTTGGATTATGTGTTCAATCTCCTTTTGAACCTGTGCCAACTTTAGAGGATTAAGCCTATATGGGTGTTGCTTAACTGGAACAGCATTTCCTATATCTACATCATGCATAATTAGGCTTATTTCCATACATCTCACTGTGCAATAGCTATAACTCTTTCAGGTCATTTTGATTTTCTTTTCGAAAGTAACTCAATACCTTATCCCAATTTTTGACAACCTCCTCATTGTCTAACTTAATTTGAGGAATTCCAATTCAGAACCTTCTGAATTTGGTTCTTCACTCCAGGAGGCGATACAATTGCAACATTTAAGAGGCATTTGGATGGGTATATGAATAGGAAGGGTTTGGAGGGATATGGGCCGGGTGCTGGTAGGTGGGACTAGATTGGGTTGGGATATCTGGTTGGCATGGACAAATTGGACCGAAGGGTCTGTTTCCATGCTGTACCTCTCTATGACTCTAAACAACACAATCTACTTTTGCTTTCCTTCCCTATCAAAATAACTTTTGAGCATATTCACATGACACACTGTGCGATTTCTTCCTGTCTGGAGTCCTTATCAAATAGTTCATCTCACTGAATCTCCTTTTGACTTGAGAAGATCCACTAAACCTTGCTTTTAAATGCTTACCTATTATTGGAAGTAACACTAACACTTTATCTCTGATAGCAAAATTGTGAGTTTTTGGTTTCTTGTCTGCTTCCTATTTTATTGTATGCTGTGATACTTTTAATTATATTGAATAGTTCCCTAAAATCTGACACATAATCCAAACATGCGGTCTCTGAGTTCTAACTTACCAACTTCTCCTTAATCAATTTTAATTGTCCTCTCACTTGATACCCAAAAACTAATTCAAATGGACAAAATTTGGTTGATTCATTTGATGCATCTCTGATTGCAGAAAGTGTAAATGTAATTCCTTTATCCCAATCATCTGGATAGTCTTGGCTAAAGCCCTCAACATGGTCTTTAATGTCTGATCCCACTTTTCTAGTACTCCTTGAGATTCTAGATGGTATGCAGTTGGTCCAAAAGTTCCTTGAATAATGTTGATGAAAACTTGACTCTTGATCTGATTGTGTTTCTGTGGGTAGTCCGTATCTCATAGTGTCATAGAGTCATAGAGATGTACAGCATGGAAACAGACCCGTCGGTCCAACCTATCCATGCCAACCCGATATCCCAGCACAATCTAGTCCCACCTGCCAGCACCCAGCCCATTTTCCTCCAAATCCTTCCTATTCAGATACCCATACAAATGCCTCTTAAATGTTGCAATTGTACCAGCCTCTGGCAGTTCATTCCATACACGTACCATTCTTTGTGTGAAAAAGTTGCCCCGTAGGTCTCTTTTATATCTTTCCCCTCTCACCCTAAACCTATGTCCTCTAGTTCTGGATTCCCCAACCCTAGGGAAAGGACTTTACCTATTTACCCTTTCCATACCCCTCATAATTTTGTAATCCTCTATAAGGTAACCCCTCAGCCTCTGACACTCCAGGGAAAACAGCCCCAGCCTGTTAAGCCTCTCCCTACAGCTCAAATCCTCCATCCTGGCAACATTTGAGTAACTCCTTTACAATCCTTTTAGCTGTGATATTGTGTAATAGAATAGCCTCTGTAAATCTAGAGACACATCCATTATTGTTAATAAATACTGATTCACACTTTTTGTTTTAGGTAGGGAGCCAACGCAATCAATTAA
This sequence comes from Chiloscyllium punctatum, assembly GCF_047496795.1. Classification (NCBI taxonomy): domain Eukaryota; kingdom Metazoa; phylum Chordata; class Chondrichthyes; order Orectolobiformes; family Hemiscylliidae; genus Chiloscyllium; species Chiloscyllium punctatum. Next base: position 35,345,477 of record NC_092763.1, read on the forward strand.
TATACTTGTAAAAGGTTCCACAAATGCAGGAATAGGTATTAAAGGGGCAGGGTTTGTTATTGCCTGTGATTTTCCAAATACCTGACATGTATGACATATCTGGCAAAATTCAACTACATCCTTGTGCAGTCCAGGCCAGTAAAAATGTTTTTTGTATTTTAGCTTTGAGTTTTTCTTATCCCTAAAATGACCTCCTACTGGTAGTTCATGTGCCACCTACCTCCTTTCTATAACCCACTTGCTGAACTTCTGCCGAATCCTCATCTCCCCGAATATGTGATGGTCTCCATTTCCTCATTAAGACATCATTTTTAAGATAGTAGCAATCAGAAAGACATTCAGATTCATTTTATGTGTATGCCTTTTGATACAATTGTTTTAGTTTTTCATTGTTGTGCTGTAACTCAGTTAATTTCTCTGAACTGAACATGTGTACTTTGTCACCCATCTATTCCTACTTTGCCTTGACTATCTGATCTAACAGGGTCTCTGCTCATAATACTTCAACTTTCTTATCTGCACTCTTTGATCTCAGGTAAAGAGGTTACAATATTAAGTGATACGGAATCATGTCAATCTTTGATGTTGAAAGATGAGGAGCTATGTAGTTCCAAAGGACTATTGCTAGGAAAAGTGCTAATAGGTGGAATTCATGGTGAGAAAAGAAGTACTCAATTATGTTGACTGAGGCTATAGTGTCCAGTGAAGAGTGGTGAAGCGGTGGTAGGAGTACTGGGAAAACCGTCAGCTCTAGTAATACAATTTATCCTTGCTAACGATATAGCTGGTTAACAGGTAAGACTGTTGCCTACAGTAGTTGAAAATCAGGCAAGTGAGCTAATACAGCAAGCATATCTTGGATTTTTTCCTGACTGTGTTGTAATAAAATTGATTAGATTCCCTACAGTGTGTAAACAGACCCTTCGGCCCAGCCAGTCCACACCAACCCTCCAAAGAGTAACCCACCCAATCCCATTACCCTCTGACTAATGCACCGAAAATTATGGGCAATTTAGCATGGCCAATTCACCTGATCTGCACATCTTTGGAAGGAAACCCACGCAGACACGGGGAGAATGTGTAAACTCCACACAGACAGTCACCCGAGGCTGGAATTGTACCTGGGACCCTGGCACTGTGAGGCAGTGGTGCTAATCGCTAACCACTAAGCCACCGTGCCACCCCTAAGTTATTCATATGATCTTTACCCAGATCTACTTTTCCCTTACCTCGTGAGGATTTCTCATTTCCCTAATTTCTATCAGTCATGAAATGCAAATGATGTTTGAAAGCCAAACTTTGCTTTATGGACCAACTCATAATCATCAGTCATTTAAGCTGCTAATCTTGCCATTTTAATTGTCTGCTCTTCCACATGAGTTCTCACAAGTTCTGGAAGTGAATTTTTGAACTTCTCCAAAATAATCGTCTAAGAGTGTCATATGTTTGCTCTATTTTTAATGTCCTTATCCCCCTATCAAATTTACTTTGTTTGATCCTTACAAACTCAATGTAGGTTTGACCAGGGTCCTTCCTTAGATTCCTGAAACAATGTCTGTAGACTCTAGCACAATCTAATAAGCACTTAAGATGGCTTTCTTCGCCGCCTCAAACTCCCCAGATACCTACTCTGATGGTGAGCAGTACCTGCCAGCTTTGTTTGGATTAACAAAACCCAATGGTGACCGGCCACTTCATTTGTTTAGCAACCTTCTCAAGTGAGATGAAAAAAGGCTTCTGCATCCCTTGTCATCAAATTTAGGCAATGTTTGGATATAGTCAAACATCAGACCGCCACGAGGCTTTTGACTATGATGGGTTTGCTCAAACTCATTCTCTTCCTCATGAAGTTTACCTTCAGCTTTCATCTCCATCTTTTTAAGCTGACGTTCCTGTCTAAGTGCCAATTTCCAAAGTTCAAACTCTCTCATTCTTCCTTTCTTCTCTCTCTTTTTCTATGTTTTTTTAACCTTCTCTCTTTCTCTTTGTATTTCCTCTGCTTTTACTCATAATTCAGTTTCATTTCTTTTTCTCTTTCTTTTTCCTTCCCCTCTCACTCAAGGTGCTTCATTTTCAATTGAATGTTAGCCATCTCCAAAGATACTGATGGCGTTTCCAGCAAATTTAAATGCTGGGCCATTGCTATAATTGTCTCTCCTTTCCTCACAGAAGGAGGCTGCTCCAACTCCAGCTTGACTGCCAATTCCAGGAGCTTTGCCTTGTTCACCTTTTGTAAAGCCCCCAAAGTTTCCACCTCTCAGAAAACTTTAGGTGACTGAAAGAGCCATTACTACACCAAACACTGTTTAAACCAATTGAATTCAACACCCAGAACAAACAACACTAATACTTACAACTCGCTGCCTTTGAGTCAAACAAACCTAGCCCCAAATTGAAGCAGAAAATAAATCCCGGACAAGTTCCCAATCTGTTATGGACCAGGCCAGACCCCCTCAAAACATTGTTAAGAAGGTAGCCCAGACTCTAAGGCAAAAAAAGGTAAATTCAAACCCAGGATCTTATAGGAGAGATGTCAGAAAGAGAGAGAGAGAGAGAGAGAGAGAGGGGATCAGCCAGGGATCATTTGCTGAAGCTTAGAACCTCTTTCTACTGCAGCTCTATCTCTAAGTCCCTAGCTAAAACCAAATCAGTCTAGAAAAATCCCTGAAGTTGGAGAACTGGCCACTCTTCTTTCATTGTATGACTGTTTTTAAAAAACCCAAAAGCCTTTTCCCTGATTGTTGCCTTTGCCCTTTTCTCAGACAAATCAGAACCTCTGCCTTTTACAACCCCTCTTGAAAAAAAACCCAAGGACAACATAACCTTATTAAAGGAGCAGCATTGTCACACTCCCTCCCTATCCTTACAACCCTGCATTTCCTATGGCTAACCCACATAGTCTGCATATCCCTGAACACTATGCGGAAGCTGCCTAACCTGCACATCTTGTGAGAAGAAACCAGAGCACCTGGAGGAAAACAACATAAATATTGGTAGAATGTGCAAACTCCACACAGACAATCACTCAAGGGTGGAATTGAACTCAGGTCCCTGGCACTGTGAGGCAGCAGTGCTAGCCGCTGAGCTACTGAGCTACCAGGCCACTGAAGGTTGAAGAGGACAGCTTTCTGGAATCTTATAAACCCAGGCTCCACTTCCATATGACCTGACATCACAACATGGCACATGTTCAGTATGCCATGTCTCCCCAGCCCCACAGCCTACCTCCAAGTGTCTTGCGCTTGAACGTTAGTCAGTATTTTTAATTCTCTCAGAGTACATATGGGATGCAATTGTCCCATTCATTTCCATGGTAGGCGAACATAGTGAAGGAGTTTGATGACAGCTACTGACAACAGATAGTCTCTGGAATCTGATACATATAAAGACTTAAATCTAACAGCAATAAGGCAACTAATCATGGACATCAATCATAGTACTCAGGTTTGAATTTGGCCCTTTCAGCCTGCTACACTATTCAATATTATCATGGCTGATCATTCCAACTCACTACCCAGTTTTCACCCCATACCTGTTGATCTCTTCAGCTCTAAGAAATATATAGATTTCCTTGAAAACATCTAATTCTTTGGCCTCAACTGCTTTCTATGGCAGAGAATTCCACAGGCTCACCATACTCTGTGAGAAGACACTTCTCATCTCAATTCTAAATGACCTACCCTATATCCTGGCTCTGGACTCCCAAGTCATCAGGAAGATCCTCCCTGTGTTTATCCTATCTCATCTGCATTGAATTTCATGGGTTTCTATGAGATTCTCCTTCATTCTTCGACGTTTCAGTGCATATAATCATAACTGATCCAGTCTTTCTTCATGCCATCCCAGGAACCAGTCTGGTAAACCTTCATGGCACTCTCAATAGTCAGAGTATCTTCCCTCAGATAATGAGATCAAAGCTGTTTATAATACTCCAAGGCCCTATACAATTGCAGCAAGACATCCTGGTTCCTGTACTCAAAATCTCTCACTATGAAGGCCATCATACCATTCGAGTTCTTCACTGTTGGCTCCACCTGCATGCTTACTTTCAGTGGCTAAAGGTAAAGTTGTCATAGTCCCATTTTCTCATGATGGAGTGGCGTTTGGTGCTGGTTTAACCTGAGAGTCACAACATCTTAGGCAAGGGGAGAGGTTGAGAAGGAAAGTCCTTTTGAGTAACTTCAGCCGGTGTGGAAATTGAACACATGCTACTGGCACCACTCTGCATTGCAAATCAGCTGAAGAGTGTGGTGCTGGAAAAGCACAGTTGGTCAGGCAGCATCCGAGGAGCAGGAGAATCAATGTTTCAAGCTTAAGCTCTTCATCAGGAATTGCAAACCAGCCATCAAGCCAACTGAGTTAACCTACCCCATTTCAGTGACTCGTGTACAAGGACATGCAAGTCTCAGTGCATCTCCGTCTTTCACAATTTATAACCATTCAGACCATAATCCACCTTCCTATTTTTGCTATGAAAGTGTATAATGTCACATTTATCCACAATGAGGAGGTTTCAGTGTTGGACTGGGGTTAAAAATCACACAACACCAGGTTATAGTCCAACAGGTTTATTTGGAAGTACTAACTTTCGGAGCATTGCTTCTTCATCAGGTAGCTGTGGCAGGATCATAAGACATTTATTCACATTATACGTCTTCTACCATATACTTGCCAGCTCGCTCAACTTGTCATTCTTCTATCCTGGTTACCTGTCATTCCATTTTTTTTTGTCATCAACAAACTTGGCAATACCACATTCACTCTGTTGTACAAGTTATTATTTAAATTGTAAATAATTGTGGTTCCAGCACTGATCACTGAGGCATTTCACTAGTTGCAGGTTGTTATCCTCTCACTTTTTTAATCCCAACACCATCTTCTATTAGGTACCCAATATTCTAGATAATAGTCATAGAGATGTACAGCATGAAAACAGACCCTTTAGTCCAACTCATCCATGCCAACCAAATATCCTAACCTAATCTAGTCCCATTTGCCAGCAGCTGGCCCATATCCCTCTCAACCCTACCTATTCATACATCCATCCAGATGCCTTTTAAATATTGTAATTGTACCAGCTTCCACCACCTCCTCTGACAGTTAATTCATACATGCACCACCCTCTGTGTGAAAAAAGTTGCCCCTTAGGTGTCTTTTAAATTTTTAAAGTAGTGACATCATGTTAGCCAACCTCTGGCACCTCAGCTGTGACTATCAATGATACAAATATCTCAACAAGGGCCTCAGCAATCACTTCCCTAGCTTCTCACAGAGTTCTCGGGTACACCCGATCAGGTCCTGGAGACTTATCCACTTCTATGCATTTCAAAACATAGAGTGATATAATTGATCAATGCAATCCCAAGTGCACAAGTTCCATTGAGCTGGATGTGGTCTGTCTGTTTTCAAACCGTTGGTTAATTGTGTTTGTTTTACTATTTTGTGCTAATCTTCTTTTGTAAAATTGTTTAGGAAATATTCTTAATGCTTGCTTTTAATATTTGATTAGCTGTCTTTTCCATGAGATTTCAAGCACAATTGTTTGTATATTAGTTGAAACATTTGATCTCTTTCCTTCAACAGAAAAAGGTGACCATGATTTAATTCACGGTTCTCACCAGAAGCAATTTAGCGGTGCTGACTCAACCGGAAAGATGGCATCTGTGAAAAAAGGTTCTGTGTCTGGCAATTTGTCCCAAGTTGATCTGATGACATCCAAGATTCTGCCTCCTATAATGGGAGCCTCAGAAATCTCTGCTCAAAACCAAGATAAATCTTCTTACGCAGCAAAAGCAATAGCAGATGCCATTGCATCAAATAAACTACACATCGAGTTGATATGGATAAAGTCACCTTCAACTGTCGCAAAATTAAACAAGATAGTATCAAGCTCAGATATTAATCTTGTCTCAGGTGACATTGTTAACAAAGTTTTGAAAATGATTTTGGATTCTTCCATTTCATCATCAACTGTAAAGACTGATACAAAAAGGCCCCAAACGGGGCAGATATCTACTTCAGATATTGTCAGTGACTTAAAATCAGTTAAGCAAATTGCAGCAACTCTGCCCCACGATACTCCAAAGTTTTCTCAAGCATCCGTGGAGTTAATAACTAGAATTGCTGAAGAACTAGTGAGGAAACTGTTAAATAAGTGTCTTACATTCCAAGGTCACATCACAACTGATTCACATATCGGAATAGCTCAAATCACTGATGCTAGTGAAAGCAAACCAAATGAGGGAGTGTCAACTGGATCAACAACTTCCAACTCAGACTATGAGAGGCTCTTTACTATAATAATGAAGGCAATCACTGACCTTTTAGGACTTAAAGTACAGCTGCCAAATGAAAATATGGCTGGATTAACATCAGAATCATCATTTATAAAGGAAAAGCCAACACCTACCACCGAAGTATCTGTCAAAGGAAAGGCAACACGTTTAGAAGAAACCAAATTAATTCCAGATGATGCAGTTCCAAAATCTCAAGTCAATTCTATTTTGCCACAAACTATTATTAAAAAACTGCCCAAATCACGCAGATTGTCTTTGACTAAGATTGCAATTAGTCCCACAAAATCCTTGTCATCAGAAAGTCAAAAATTAGGAAACAAACCAGAACGCTTACCAGAAGCGATTCCAAAATCAAAAAAGCCTATGACAAAAAAGAAGACCAGTATTTCAAAAAAACCTCCCATTAATCAAGCTGGGGAAAGACCTCCTGTCTTCCAAAAAGTAAAAGAAATAAAGATAATAAAAGATGATAAAACAGAGAAAATTGCCGTTAAAAGTAAACCTCATAAACCTCTCAAGGACACACATGATGATAAATCTGCTGTGCAGCAACTTGACTTAAAAGATGATAAGCATGTTCAAGAAGCATTTGATGAAAAGCTTGTAAAGTTGCTTACAACTCAACTTAAATGTGAGATTTCAGAAATGGTTTTGGGACAAAAAAAGATAGATCATGAAAGCTCTTTAACTAATGTAAATGATTCTTGCCTTGACCTTGTTTCAGAAGATACCACAAAAACTGTTATGGACCACATCAAAAAGGTCATTGGCCTTTCACTGCATTCGCTTGAACAAAATTCTGATATTAACAAGGAGCAGTTGTGCCCCATTAAATCATCAGAGACGTCAGAAACTACTTCAGATTTCACTGAGTGCTTTACAAAATTGTTCAGCGATATGGCAAGTTCAGTTTCTCAGTCATGTAAATTAGGCCTAACTTCCCCAGATTTTTTAAATGCTATTTATTATGAAATAAAGAAATCATTAACATCTCATAAAGAACTAAAATCTGAACCAGGCCAAGTAGCAAACGACGCCAGCACAACACCTGAAGGAAGAAAGCACTTCAAAACATTTGGTGATCAAGTCACAAACCGGCTTCATGAAATATTACAAACAAAAACTGAGATGCTTGTCTCTGATGCAAAAGATTTAAAAGAGCCAAAGACAACAGATACAGCAAGACGTATGAAAGAGGAACTCATAAAGTTTGCCTTACAGCAGCTTTTAAATGATGAAAAGTTTTCTCAAGAAATCACAAATATTATTGACAGCGAAAGAAAACTAATTTCATCTCATATAAGGCACCTTGAGGCTTTAATTACTCCAGATGTTTTGCAAGATATTACTTTTAAAACTATTACTATTTTACTTCAACAGATCAATTCCACATTAAGTTTCATACCACTTGAATGTGAAGTGAATGATGTTTCACAAGAACTTGTGAATGCTGTTGTTGCAGAGGTGGAAAGGAAATATGCTTGTGAAGATTCATTTGAAGTTCAGGATTCAAGTGTAAGCGATACCTGTGAACTACATCCAAAGAAGACATGTCACAATAATACTTTTGCCAGTACTCTTACATCATTTAACTTTGTAAATGATGTAACTAAACAAGTCAAGAAAATTCTTTGTGCAAAATCATTAATGCACAATCAGGTAGTTCTCAGAAAGCCAAGAGAATACCAAATACAATTCTCTGATTCTGGAACAGAAGACGTTGCATTGTATCTTGACTTAATTTCAATTGACCTCATCCGGTTTATTCTGGAACAAATTCAGCATGTTATTAGTTGCCCTGGATCTTTAAATGAAATGCAATTGAGCCAATCGCAAACAACAAGCAGTGAAATGTCCATTATCGATATTAGTTCAAAGGATACTTCCGCTCCAACAATCTGTAGTGAACATTCATCTTGTAGCTCAAAGACAAGTAAAAGGAGGATATCATTTAGCATACCACAAGAATCAGTTTGTCAAAAAGTATACTCAAGTAGCATTTCATCAATGGCAGACAGTATGACTGAGGAATCGTCAGAAGTGTGTTATCAGGAACCGGGTATATCGGGGTTGACAAAGATGTCTGAAACATTGATTGAAAATGTAATTAATTCAGTACTCCAGTCTGAGCAATCAAATGAAGAGGATGGGGTATGTTCATTTGCCAAAGCACCTGTTTCAGTTAATGAAGATATGGAAAGTGATTTAGTACATTTCATTTTAGAAGAGAAAAAGAAATATCAGTGTTCAGATACTGTAGTTTCTGAATGTTCGGAATCATCATTTGGTCAAAGAGCTGAAAAACCTGTTTGTGGAATGACTGATGAATTTGACACAATTTCCTTTCACACACGGACTGATTCAGGTGAAAAACAAATCTGTGGAGGAATATCAGTTTGTGAGTATCGGAAACAAGATGCTGAGAGGACCTGCTCAGGACCTAAATTGGATGAAATTATTAATATCATATTGTTACCCCATGTGATGAAATCTATCACTGAGTATGTGAAGTCTCGTATATATCGGAGTCAATTAGACCAGTTATGTGGGACAAAAGAAGCAAGTAAGTTTAAAAATGATATCACAAGGCGAGAACTACAGGATTTCTTCCTGGAGCTAGTAACAAAAGAAATAATACAGAAAATGATGGAATGCAAAAAACAGGTTTCATTTCATGACAAGCCACGACCACAATACATAGAAAAAGATGTGCAGGTTAAGGAAATTGAATGTACAACTCCTGATGATGTTAGCAGTGACTCTGTGTGTCCACTAACTCGAAAAGAGACCATTACATCATGGGCTACAATGGCACCAGTTTGTGATACTGAACATTATGATGAAAGCTTTATGTCAATTGATGGACTCAATAAAGTATTGTGCATGGAAGGTGAGAAAGCTTTGTCACATGATTCAGATTCAGTCTTACCAAAACCAATTGTATCTGATCACAGTTCATGTATTTCACAGTTAAACATGTTCTCAGATACAGCTATTTCAACTACTTACCAAGGATTTGAAAACAGTTTTGAGGCACCATGTGTCTGTTCATTCAAGCCTTCAGAGTCTGATGTCTGTAAGTATCCTGATGAAGAAAGCAGCCCAATACCAACACCACTGTTTTCTGACAAGGAGAGTGTATGTACCCTATCAGCGATTGAACCACCACCTTCAGGAAAAATTAGTTTATATGATGAAACCTGCACTTGTCCACTACATTTTGAAGACAGAAAACTTACTGTCTCTTCACCTGAAGAAATTATTTATTCAACAGGAAGCAGTGAAGCAGAAAGTCTAGTTCAATCAGCTCTGTGTAAAGTTTGGGCTGATATTCCTTCTGAAGAGCAGTTGACTTCAGAGGCACAACATGATAAACCACATCCTAGTGAAAGTTCGATTGCTCTGGATGATTTGTCTGAGGACCTATTAACAGAAGCACTAGTTTCCATTTTTTCACAAATGATAGAATCGCTCTTCCCTGAATTATCTGACAAAGCAAGTGAGAGTTCACATTCTTCTCAATTAAATTTTCTTTCAGAAAAAATTGTTTCTGATGTTATGCAAGAATTAAAACATTGCTCCGAATCTTCAACTTCCTCATTGGTTATGCCTTCATCATCTGAATCATCTGACAAAGATAACAAACAAATTGCTTTACTCAAAACTAATTTAAGGAAACAAAGATCGGCAAAATCACGGGCTTCTGGAAAAATTAGCTCTCTTGCTAAAACTTCTACCAGTGCACAAAAACTTGCAGATAAGAAACTTTCTTCTTCTTCAACAACAACAGAGGACACATCTTCAAGCATAAGTAATGATGCAGAAAATCTAGTTCAAACAGTCCTAAGTAATATATTAAGTAGGCCTCAGATGGATCCACAGAACTCCAAGACATTCAAATATGAAAAGGCAATTCAGCAGCAAACAGCAACTCCACGTGGAAATGATTTTTTGAGTGAAAGTTCTTATTCATTGAGTGAAACATTGTCAAAAGAAGATTTGGTTAGCATTTGTTCACAAGTTGCTGATACACTTTTACAAAAATCCCCTAGCTTCATATCTCATAGACCAAGCCCCTCTCAGTTAAGTTTAATTTCAGAAAAAATTGTAACAAATATTATCCAAGTTTTAAAAAGCAATCTTGGGTCAGCCAAACATCCAGTTGATGATGATGCTGGCAAAAATAAATTAGAAAGAATTACACCGATTGAACCACCAGTTCCCAGGATAATCACCTCAGATCACACAATTGTCAAAACACGACATAAATCTGACTCCTCTTCAACTGAAGAAACATCACATACAAGCTCGAGTGAAGCAGAGAATGTGCTTCATGATGCTCTCAGTGAATCTACAATTAGTGCAATTTTTGGTGCTGAGGAAGAAGCTGTACCTGTGAAGATTGTCCCACATAAACGAGAAACACAATTGAAAGTTGATCCAGAAATCATCTCAGACCACTTGTCTGTTATTTCAATTAAAACTCAGCCAATTGAGATGCTTCAACAAATGAGTTTGTTACAAACTGGTCAGAGCCTGCAGGCTCTTCGTCAGGCATCAATATCACATCCAGAGCAATTTATAAAATCTGACAGAGGAATGCATGTCAGTTTTAACAAAGACCTGACTTCCAGAAGAGGTTCTTTAGACAACCATGGCCGATTAGATGTAAAACGAAAAGAGGTATGTTCTAAAACAAAATCAACCTATAATAAGTTTTGTCATGATGCAAAAACTGTTCTGGTTTTTAATCTTCTGCATGTTACACACCATTCCTTGGTAATACATTCCAAAGCTTTGTTCTCAAACTGACAGTGGTGGTTGTTGGATGTTGATTTTTTTTTTCTCTTCCTTTCATTGTGAAAATTATTTACCTTTGTTTGACAGTTTCCCTCAAGTCCTGGCTGTAATTCAGTTGGCAATTATTGAGAGAAATTTATCTTCTACTCATATACTCAGATGCTTCACCAGTTTCACCAGAAAATAACAAAATGCTTTCCTATTCAGCTGTGGAGATGTGCCAAATAAGAGTAACCTCAAAGGCTTCCAGGAGTAGCCTGATATAATTGAATATTTCTTTGATTTGCAGCTGTGTTCATGTTTTGATTTTTTGGATGAATTGCCAGTGAGGCTTATTAGCTAGGGCATGAAGATCCCATTCTGCCTCTTTTTCAATGTCACGATGTCTTGCCATTCACCTAAATAGTATTGATAAGACAAATCTTCCCAGTCTATTTTATAAGGACAATGTATTCTTCTCCTGCTAAGGGTAACTCTTGTACTTTGAAGCTTAGAAAATTCAGTTGCCATTCTGTAGATACTAGATGAGGCCATTAATAATCTAATTGTTCTTCAGACTGAAGTTCAGGACTGAAATGAAATGCCTGAAATGTTTTCTGTGATTTTTTTTACGTGTAACTCATAAGACAACTCAGATGCAACAAATTCTAACCTCTAGACCAATGAAGTATTCTTAAGTTTTGGCAGTATTTCACTTGTCAAAGCTTAGGAGACTTCCCATGCCGAGTGGTAGTTGAGACAGACATCTGCTCCACAGCTTGTTTTTTTGTGCGTGAGTGGGCTAATTGGAATTCAGGGAGGGGAGGGGAAACTTCCCTATTTTTATTCTCCCTTGCAATGAAAGCCAATATTCCATTTAATTGATATACCTGCAGGCTTTTTTTTTCAGTGCAATGTGAGGACAACCTGGTCCTTCTCAGTCTATCGATATTTAAACTGAAATCAGAGGCTGTAAGCTTGGGCCATTCTGTATCAAGACATGCTGAACAAGATTTCTCCACTCTTTCTGTCTGGTAACGGTGTATTTGAAGGATTTGAAAGTTGCCAATCAGCCTGGTTTGCAATGGTGTTAATGCACCTTCTGTGCTCATCAAATTCTGGACTGTAAAAGCTCACAATGTATTGTAACTTCCTTGCTTTTCTACAGTCACAGGGTAATGAATCAATCTCAGACACTTATTTATTTCAAATACATACAGAACTGAGAGCTAAGACACAGAGTCACAGGCATGAAACTCAAAGGCACAGCGGAGATGCAGAGGGGCCATTCCTACTGACCCCATAAAGCAATGCCTCGATCCCAGAATTAGCAAAATGAACCTTCTCTTCACTGTTACCAATAAAAGTTTATCCGTCTTTCATTAAAATGATGAAAAATCCTGGTACAGTCCTATCAATGCCCCATATCTCCTTCAGCTGTTGTTGTTACAGTTGTAGAAAAGCTTCCCTATTTTTATTCTCCCTTGCAATGAAAGCCAACATTCCATTTAATTGATGTACCTGCAGGCTTTTTTTTTCAGTTCAATGTGAGAACAACCTGGTCCTTCTCAGTCTATAGATATTTAAATAATATTCTGCATCTTTACTCTTCCTACCAATGTGGACAACTTCACATTTTCCAACATTACATTTTATCTGCATATTTTTGCCCACTCCACAAAGGACTGAGATTTGTCTAACTGTTACTTTCAGAGGGTTTTGTGGAGACTTTCCCCTCCCTGAATTCCAATTAGCCCACTCACGCACAATAATTAAGGTATATCTACAAACCAGGTGAACCAGCCAAGAATAGTACTTAGCAGTGCATACAGAGAGAAGGAAACAAAAAAGAAAAGCTTCTGAGGGCACGTAGGTGGCATGGGTGACCTTTCATTGCCACTTTACATCATCATGTGTCTGATCGATTGTCACAGTAAATGTAGCTACAAGAATGAAGGTGTAGAGAGTATGCATCCTTGATACCTTAACATCTTAGAACCCTTCCTAAGGAAGTGTTACTTATTCCCTAATACCTGTTAAGTAACATCATGTCATTGTTCACCATTGAACATAACCCACCTCCAAATGACTTAGCAGGACAGCCACAACTGATCGCCATGCAGCTCCCAACTGTCTTAGCACCAATCTTCCGAATGGTTGTACTGGACTTGTAGAACTGATCATGGCCCATTCCCTGCACTGTACTCATACAGAAACCCCTGACCCTGATCATTCTAAATGGCGGGATCCTGGACTGAGAGCAGGTGCTTTCTAACTGACAAGTCCCCCATGACTTTACTGGGGACTACTCCCATTTGCCCTTCACATACATCTATCTGATTGAAGCTCGTTCCATGTGTTTGGTATGTAAATTGCTGGCACATACTCAGGTGTGACATTGATGTAGCATGGTGCCATATCAACCTGACTGTCCCCTAGACTAATCACTACTTGCAAACATGACATGCTGCCTTGCTTCATGTTTGTGCTAAGGCACAAGACAAAAGCAGAAATACACAAAAAGACAAGACAAGGCAAGGCAAGGATTCTGTGCGCATCCAATTGGGCACAGAATGAGTGCAGAGAGTGAGCAAGCAAAGACCTCTGAAATGCACCCTGTTTATTCCATGAGATGTGTGCTTGTCCCAGTGTCCAAAGCAATTAGAAACAGCATTTCAATGCAAGGTCTCAGGGTACTTCAAAACACAGTAGAAAAGTGAAAAACTGCATTTTAACTGAGCTGGAGAGACGCAAGAATAATGTGATGAGCCTGGGTGCTTTTCCAGGTCTGACGCTGTTGACAGGCTCACAGACCTGGCCCTTTGACCTATTGAGTCTGCACTGACTTATCTACGTTAATCCCACTTTCCAGCAGTTGGCCCATAGCCTTAAAGGTTATCATATTTCATGTGTTCAACCATGTATCTTTTAAAAATTGTGAAGTTTTGTGTCTCATTACCCTCCCACGATATGCAGGGAATCACTACATACGGAACATGCCCTGAAGTGTTCCTGAGGGACTGCTGGTCATGTTGGAGAACCAGAGAAGCAAGTGGTGACCTGGAGCCTCCAAGTACTCATTGTAACTTTCACATCAGAAATTGTCTCTCTAGCTTCTCTCCACTGAATTGTAGCAAACTACATATAATAGGGGTAATAACAGATAATAATGAAATAGTAATGCATGAAAAATATCTTTTGCTGCTCACTAGTGAGATTCTTATCTTGCTATTCAAAACATTGGTACAATTTTTTTCCATCAATGTCAACAACTTCATTTTTCCAATCCTGCCATAATTTCCAAACTGAATGCTGCTCAGGTGTGCGAAAATTCAGCCCAAGATATCTATCATCCCTTTGTAAAGTGACTCTTTATGCCTTCCTTGCAATTTGCTTTCTTAACCAGCTTTGTATCATCAGTGAATTTGACTGTAATAGTCTGTCCATTTCTCTAAATCATTAATATAGATCATCAATAGTTAAGATTCAGCATGGATCAATGCAAAACTCCATTGATTACAGGTCATCAGTCTAAAAATAATCCATTTCTCCTAATTCTTTATGTAACCAACCCTCTATCCATGCTAAAATGTAATTGTAGCCTCTCAAGCTCTTATCTTGTTCAGGTGTCTTTTATATGATGCCTTAGCAAATGCCATTTGGAAAGCCAGATATTGGCTCCTCTATGTATTAAGTGAGACTTCAGGGTTACAACTTAAATCACAGTATTAATTTGTTCATTTAAGATCTTAACCAATAAAGCAGCAACAGACTGTTTGGTGCTTTAACAAATGAAAATTGTTTGAAGTTATAAATAACATCAGCTAAAGCAGACCAGCAGATCTTGCAACCATAAAATGGCTGTTGCTTTCTGGTTCAGCTTAAGGTGGAGGTTGACACTTAGTCTCTTATCTCTCCAACTCTGATCTCAGTCTGTGAAACACCAACAGTTTTGCAGTCGATAAATCACCATCAATTGGAGCCGAATGTCAATTTAATTCTGGCTGGTTTGTAGCATCCAATACTGCTGTGCTCTATCATGCAGAAGATGATGTTTCTTCTGCTTAATGCCTTTATTTGAAGACTGTTCCTGTCTCCTGGCTTGTCAGCCTCCATCATAGCCCCTTTTTGCCTGCTCCAGTTGTCTGGACTGTAGTCCAAGAATCTCCCTAGCCTGATACAAGCAGGGAACCTCACCTTCCATGATCCTATTTCCTGCTCTGCCATATCCCTTGTTGAAGACTGAATTGTATAGCAGAGCAATCAGCTATGATTGCAAAAGGCAGGCCTTTTCTCCAAGTAATCAGATTTGTAAGTTATCTGGCATCTCAGACACAGCAGGACCATGAGAGTTCTCAAGGAGTTCCCAGGCTACCTGTTCAAACTTGTAAGTATTACTGATGATCAGAGGTCACTTGCATATTGATGGAATGGAACCTTTTTCTAATAATGAACTCAGCTGCATAGTGAGTCGGGTCTCTCAAAGTGATGTGCAGTCTATCATACCCTGCATCTGCTGGAAGCCAGCCATGTTGCTGAAGTCTACTTCGCGGTCTGCATCACTGACCTTAACCTAGGGAAATGAGATGAAGCAATGTGTTCTTACACTAATTACATTGGTAACAGCCATGATACATTTGTACGTGAGTAATTCAGAGATCCCATACAGATTCCTTGTGGCTTCTTGGATGGAAACAATCCAGTTGCATAAAAATTAATTCAGCTATTACCTTGACAGCCACTGAGGTAGGCTGACTACCTATATCTTCATGCTGCAAGTCATATTTCAGCAGTTGACTTTGCTCAGTGACAGTGACCCAGGACATCCTTAGTCTGTGCTGACATGGTGATTCACCCATTGGCAATGACATCAGCAATGAAATACTCTCACCTCCCTCTCCCCTCTCACCTCCACCACTCCCCCCCCCCCCCCCCCCCCGCCCCCACCAACACCACCACCCCTGCACACTGAAGGACCCTTAAGTTGTGACTTCTACATGTAGAGCCTTGGAGGTTGCTGCTAATTTTGGGTTTACTGCTATGTCTGTTGCTCTTCCACTTCTCTGGGTTTTTGTGCATTGCAACAATATGGACATTAATTCCTGCGGTGCATGGAATCTTCAGTCACACTTGCAATGAATCTGCTTGAGGAACACAACAAGTAGAACGGGTCCTTAGAAATGTGAGCACTCGGCATTCAAATTACTCACAAATGATAGTTTAGCATACTCCTCCATAGAGTGGGACAGGTGGCACTCCCAATAAGGAAGTCTCCGATGAATGTGACAGCAGTCATGTCACAAAAATGCAGTGGGAGATTCTAGGTCCTGCATAAATAGAGACATCATGTGTTCCCAGCCCAACATCATTCAAGGAAAGCATATATTCCATTATACTTAGATTTCCATGTGATGGGTAATTTAATAATAAAGTTAGCCGAGGTCTCTAAGTTCTTCTTGGATAAGAGAATATGTAATAAAGAATCCTTTGAGATATGAGTATATGAATGTTTTCCTGACCTGCCTCTCATCCCCATGTTCTATAAGCTTGAATTCAACCAAAATGCATTTTACTTTGTCTATCACTCCTTCTCACCTATGTGATCTCTATTGATTCCAGGCTCTTTAATGCTTTCATTCACGTGTTCAAATCCTTTCATGGTACAACTCATCCCTATGTCTGTCAGCACCTTTAGTCCTACAAGCATTCACGAGTTCTTACTACTTGCACTCAGAGTGTTGTAGGGGTCTACAGCACAGAAGAAGGCCCTTCAGTCCATCATGTCTGTGCCAGTCAGAAAAAAAGCACCTAACTATTCTAATTCCATTTGGCCCATAACCTTGTATGCCTTGGCATTTTAAGTTAAAGACACTAATAACATTCCAGAATTGCTAAATATTCAAGGGGCGAAACTAGGAGTGAAATAAACACAATAACTATCACGAGAAAAAAAAGCTTGGAAAACTAGTGGGGTTAGAAACTGATAGGTCCCCTGGACCCAATGAAATACATCCCAGGATTTTAAAGGAAGTAGCTAAAGAGGTAATGGATACACTAGTATAATCTTCCACTAATCCTTAGATTCTGAAAAAGGTCCAGAGGACTGAAAAACTGTCAATATAATACCTTTATTAAATAAGGGAATGAAACAAAAACACATAAATAGGCAGTTAGCTTAATGTCTGATATTGACATTAGATAATGGGAAACGTTAGACTATTATAAAGGATGTAATTTCAGAACATTTAAAAATACATTATATGATCAAGCAGAGTCAGCATGTCTTCATGGCTGACAAATTTACTTGAATTCTGAGGAGGTAACAAGCAAGATGGATAAAGGGACACCCAGTGGATGTGATCCAACACAGGGATACTAAATCAGACTTGTTAACACTGGATTTGTAACACAGTGAAATTAAAGTAGTCAAAAACCCTCAAAATTGCCAAATTGTTCCTAACCATACTTTATGAATAACAGATCTTGAGCACCAAGTTTATGGCATAAACAAAATTAACAATGTGTTCTTAATACTGTCACTTCAGCAGAGCAAAGCTAAACAGCAAGGTGATATAATTAAGGTCAATGATTTAAACCCAGGCTTCTTTGATCACTCACACACATAGAAAGACAGACAGATACAGTTAAGGGACAACTGAAAACAGTAAAAGAGCTATACTTTGGCAGTTTATTAATTGTTTCTTTGATGAGTTTGAAGTCATTGTGGAATTCTTGAACGATGCATTCTATTACAGGCACGTGGGATTGTTCCTTGCTTGAATTCTGAAGTCACTGGTCAATGCAACAGCTTCTGGCAGGTTTTGAGGAGTATTCACTTATTTCTTATAAACTAGGATTCTTTTCTCAGAACATTAAATGATTCCGTAACTAAATGTAAACCGAAAGAGAGTAAAACTCAAACACAGCTTCCCAACCTAACAATTTCTAAGCATACACCCTACTGCTCAAAAACCAGTCAAAACCAATTCAATCTATGGTTTATCTTCCTTGATCAACATTTTCCATGGTTGGCTGGCCAGCAGTGGCATCCACTTGATTAGCCAGTGCAACATCCAATCAGTGGCCAGTCTGAGTATAACATATCTTGGTGCCAAGAAATCTGCAATGCTCATGGAATAATAATAAATGTGCAATTATCTTTTCAGGCTAGTTCTGATATGCAAACATCAATCTGCTTCTTTTTTCTCTTTTAAAAGTTTCATTCTCAACTTCAGATTACAGTTACAAATCAAAATTAAGAACAATAAAGAAATCCAGTGATTGTCTTAATAACTGTGAAATATTTAGACTCCAGAAAGCACATAAAACCACACATTAGATTACTTAATTAGAAAAGAGCCCATGATTTCGAGGATAAAGGATTAGCTAACTAATAAAAAGCAGAGTTGGGATAAAGGGAGCATTTTCAGAGTGGTACTTAGGATGTGCCACAGAGATCAGAGCTGGGCCTTCAATTGTTTACTAAAGATTAATGACTTGGATGGAAAACGTGAACATACTGTCACCATGTTTGCAGGTGAAACAAAAATAGATGGGAAGGTATGTGGTTAGAATGCCATAAGGAGAATACAGAGGGATATAGATGAACAGAGTGGGCAAAAAGTTGGATAGATGGAGTATAATGCATGGAAATATGAGGTTATTCATTTTGGCAGGAAGAAGAGAAAGTTGAATATGATTTAAATGGAGAAAGACTGCAGTAAGCTATGGAACAATCTGATTTGGGATTGTCCTCCATGAATCACAGAAAGCTCGCATCAAAGGCAAATGGAATGTTGGCCTTTCTTTCAAATGGAGTGGAATATGAAAGTACTGGCAGGGAAATTTGCTAGAGCTGCTCAGGAGGATTTAAACTAGTAAGGTGGGGGTTGGGATCCAGGTAGATAGTGAGGAAAGAGATCGATCTGAGATGGGTACAGCTGAGAACAGAAGTGAGTCAAACAGTCAGGGCAGGCAAGGACAAGGTAGGACTAATAAATGAAACTGCATTTATTTCAATGCAAGGGGCCTAACAGGGAAGGCAGATGAACTCAGGGCATGGTTAGGAACATGGGACTGGGATATCATAGCAATTACGGAAACATGTTTCAGGGATGGGCAGGACTGGCAGCTTAATGTTCCAGGATACAAATGCTACAGGAAGGATAGAAAGGGAGGCAAGAGAGGAGGGGGAGTGGCATTTTTGATAAGGGATAGCATTACAGCTGTGCTGAGGGAGGATATTCCCGGAAATACATCCAGGGAAATTATTTGGGTGGAACTGAGAAATAAGAAAGGGATGATCACCTTATTTGGATTGTATTATAGACACCCCCCCCCCCCCCCCCCCCCAAATAGTCAGAGGGAAATTGAGAAACAAACTTGTAAGGAGATGTCAGCTATCTGTAAGAATAATAGGGTAGTTATGGTAGGGGATTTTAACTTTCCAAACATCGACTGGGACTGCCATAGTATTAAAGGTTTAGATGGAGAGGAATTTCTTAAGTGTGTACAAGACAATTTTCTGATTCAGTCTGTGGATGTACCTACTAGAGAAGGTGCAAACCTTGACCTTGGGAAATAAGGCAGGGCAGGTGACTGAGATGTCAGTGGGGGAGCACTTTGGGGCCAGTGACCATAATTCTATTCATTTTAAAATAGTGATGGAAAAGGATAGACCAGATCTAAAAGTTGAAGTTCTAAATTGGAGAAACAAACTTGTAAGGAGATCTCAGCTATCTGTAAGAATAATAGGGTGGTTATGGTAGGGGATTTTAACTTTCCAAACATAGACTGGTACTGTCATAGTGTTAAGGCTTTAGATGGAGAGGAATTTGTTTAGTGTGTACAAGACAATTTTCTGATTCAGTATGTGGATGTATCTACTAGAGAAGGTGCAAAACACTTGTGAAATAAAGCAGGGCAGGTGACTGAAGTGTCAGTGGGGGTACACTTTGGAACCAGCGACCATAATTCTATTCGTTTTAAAATAGTGATGGAAAAGGATAGACCAGATCTAAAACTTCAACTTCAAAATTGGAGAAAAGCCAATTACGACGGTATTAGGCAAGAACTTTCAAAAGCTAATTGGGGGCAGATGTTCGCAGGTAAAGGGACGGCTGGAAAATCGGAAGCCTTCAGAAATAAGATAACGAGAATCCAGAGAAAGTATATTCCTGTCAGGGTGAAAGGAAAGGCTGAATGACCAAAGAAATTGAGGGTTTTGTTAAGAAAAAGAAGGAAGCATATGTGAGGTATAGACAGGATAGATCGAGTGAATCCTGAGAAGAGTATATAGGAAGTAGGAGTATACTTAAAAGGGAAATCAGGAGGGCAAAAAGGGGACATGAAATAGCTTTGGCAGATAGAATTAAGGAGAATCCAAAGGGTTTTTACAAATACATTAAGGACAAAAGGGTAACTAGGGAGAAAATAGGGCCCCTCAAAGATCAGCAAGGCGGCCTTTGTGTGGAGACGCAGAAAATGAGGGAGATACGAAATGTATTTGAATGTATTTACTGTGGAAAAGGATATGGAAGATATAGACTGTAGGGAAATAGATAGTGACATCTTACAAAATATCCAGATTACAGAGGAAGAAGTGCTGGATGTCTTGAAACGGGTAAAGGTGGATAAATCCCCAGGACCTGATCAGGTGTACCTGAGAACTCTGTGGGAAGCTAAAGAAGTAATTGCTGGGCCTTTTGATGTGATATTTGTATCATCAATAGTCACAGGTGAGGTGCCGGAAGACTGGAAGTTGGCAAACGTGGTGCCACTGTTTAAGAAGGGTGGTCAGGACAAACCAGGGAACTATAGGCCAGTGAGCTTGACCTCAGGGGTGGGCAAGTTGTTGGAGGGAATCTTGAGGGACAGAATGTGCATGTATTTAGAAAGGCAAGGACTGATTCAGAATAGTCAACATGGTTTTGTGCATGGGAAATCATGTCTCACAAACTTGATTGAGTTTTTCGAAGAAGTAACAAAGTGGATTGATGAGAGCAGAGCAGTAGATGTGATCTATATGGACTTCAGTAAGGCATTTGACAAGGTTCCCCATGGGAGACTGGTGAGCCAAGGTTAGATCTTATGGAATTCAGTGAGAACTAGCCACTTGGATATAGAACTGGCTCAAAGGTAGAAGACAGAGGGTGGTGGTGGAGGTTTGTTTTCAGACTGGAGGCCTGTGACCAGTGGAGTGCCACAAGGATCGGTGCTGGGCCCTCTACTTTTTGTCATTTACATAAATGATTTGGATGCGAGCATAAGAGGTACAGTTTGCAGATGATACCAAAATTGGAGGTGTAGTGGACAGTGAAGAGGGTTACCTCAGATTACAACAGGATCTTGACCAGATGGGCCAATGGGCTGAGAAGTGGCAGATGGAGTTTAATTCAGATAAATTCGAGGTGCTGTATTTTGTGAAAGCAAGTCTTAGCAGGACTTATACACTTAATGGCAAGGTCCTAAGGAGTGTTGCTGAACAAAGAGACCTTGGAGTGCAGGTTCATAGCTCCTTGAAAGTGGAGTCGCAGGTAGATAGGATAGCGAAGAAGGTGTTTGGTATACTTTCTTTTATTGGTTAGAGTATTGAGTACAGGAGTTGCGAGGTCATATTGCAGCTGTACAGGACATTGGTTAGGCCACTGTTGGAATATTGCGTGCAATTCTGATCTCCATCCTAGGAGCAGGAAAATCAACATTTCTGGCAAAAGCCCATCATCAGGAATGAGGTCACATCCCTGATGAAGGACTTTTGCTTTAAACGTCGATTTTCTTGCTCCTCAGATGCTGCCAGACTTGCTGTGCTTTTCCAGCACTATTCTAATCTAGACCCAACTATAATACTGTGCACAGTTTTGGGAAAGATATTCTGACAGTGGAGGCTGTCCAGAGAAGGTTCACTGGGCTCATATCAAATGTGGAGGAATTGTCTTATGAGGAGCAGTTGTGTAGATTGGGACTGTACCTGCAGGAATACAGAAGAATGAGCCATCATTGATAGCTGTACAATAAATAGTCCTAGCACTGAACTCTTGAATTCTCTTCCTAATCCTCTTTGTTGATGGCTCTCACATTCTTTAACAGCCTATTTAAATCCCATTTGTTTGATCAAGGTTTTCGTTAATCTTGCTAATTTTCTTTATTTAATGGTGATTGTTGTCTGATCATACTTATGAAATTGCTTTATGATATTTTCCTACATTAATTGGTCTTATTTAAATCCATGCTTTTCACTAATAGCAAAATTTAATGTGGAAAGGTTTGAACTGAATGATTTTATTTCTGTCAGAAATATAAGCGTAGGCAGTATGACATAAAAAGGTGTAGTTCTAACAGGGGAGTAGTCTCAAATAGTAGAATATTATGCACTAAATATTGAACATGACAAGCAAGGGTATGAAAATGGCTGAAAAGGTATACAGGATACTGGGCTTTATAAATTAAGACTCTGGGATTATAATGTTCCAACCAGCAGGCAGAGAGGTTTTTAAAACTTAGCATGGGCACTATCCCTGGTGCCTTTCTACCTGTATTCTTCTAACCCCTCCACCACCATTCCCTTCCCACTGTAATTTTACCTCGTGCTGAGCAGTGGTAAGGCATGTCTGCCCTTAAGCACCTTTTCTAGTCACCACTAGGATTTTAACCTATTAGAGGGGAGAGGCTGATGCAAAGTGTGCAGCCGAACAGTTTTCATCGTTTTGGCTGATAACTAGGCTCTGTAGGGGTATGTGGTTAGAGGATACCTCCTTTATATGTCCCTTACTGTGGCCTCTGTACCCTGCCTCACCTCTCAATGCCCAGCCAAGATCTTACCACCGTCACTGTTTTCCCAATTCCTGGCCGTGTCTACCTCAGCCGCACCCTCACCAGCCCTCCTGAACTTCCAATGGCTGCCAACAATTATGTACAATTCTAGACACCACATTTCATGAAGGAGAATAAGGCTTTAGAAGGACTGCAGAAAAGACTTACAAGAATAATTCTAAAGACATCACTTCATAAAATGATTGGAAAAGCTGAAAGTGTTCTCTTAGGGTGTCGGTTTGCTCGCTGAGCTGTAGGTTTGATATCCAGACGTTTCATTACCTGGCTAGGTAACATCATCAGTGGCGACCTCCAAGTGAAGCGAAGCTGTTGTCTCCTGCTTTCTATTTATATCTTTCTCCTGGATGGGGTTCTTGGGGTTTGTGGTGATGTCATTTCCTGTTCGTTTTCTGAGGGGTTGATAGATGGCATCTAGATCTATGCGTTTGTTTATGGCGTTGTGGTTGGAGTGCCAGGCCTCTAGGAATTCTCTGGCATATCTTTGCTTAGCCTGTCCCAGGATAGATGTGTTGTCCCAGTCAAAATGGTGTTTTTTTTCATCCGTGTGTAGGGCTACGAGTGTTCTCTTAAAATAGAGAAGTTTGAGAAGAATTTTGTTCGGCTGTTCAAAATCAAGGAGGTTCTAGCCATGGTTATTAGAGATAAACTGTTCTCATTGGTAGAAGTATCAAGAACTAGAGCACACATGTGAATGGCAAAAGAACCAATATGAGGACAACCTTTTCCTTCAGCAGTGAGTAGCTAGGAATTGGAATGCTCTGCTGAAGAGCATTAAATCAAGGTTAAATCCTGGCTTTCAGGAAGGAATTCGATAATCATCTGAATAGATGTTAAATACAGAGGTACAAGTAAACAATAGATATATGGGACCAGCTGAATTGTTCTTGCACATGGACAACATGGTTACAAAAGGCAAAACCAATTTCTGCTGTGTATGTAAACATTCTATACAGAAGTTGTATTCTAAATTTTGCTGTACAATAAAAGGAATTAGTGCACTGTTTCAGTCTTGCTAAAATCTCATGTATATTTTATGTGTTACAGGTCCTCGCTAGAAACTCCTTCATAAATTTGTTCAACCCTGACATTTCAAAAATAGAACTTTTGAAAGATGTGAGTGATAAAAAAGAATTAATTATACGTCTGGTAGCCCATGATGTGCCAGCAGATCCAGAACATGCAGATGAGGATGATGATGAAGACGAAGAGGAGGAATCAGAAGCAGAAGAAAATGTTAACCAAGATGAGGAAATAATACATGAAGACATTGGTCTCTTTGATATAGGAAATGACAAAGAACCTCTGACTTCCAATGACATTAGAGATAGTTCAGCAGGGAATAGTTTTCAGCCCTCATCACTCAAAAAGAGAGACAGCATAGCAGATAAAACAGTTAATGACTTATCAGTTGAGAAACTGCGTTACAATAATGCACAGCATGAGAAAAAACAAAGTTTTGAGGCTTTTTTAGAGCTTCTACACCGAAAAAGAAATCAGGAATCTCCCAGTGAACTGACAATGCAACATATCAAAGATTTCCTGCGTGAAGATCCAATCAATGTTAATTTTCATGCATCAGGAAGTAGTCAAAAAAATTCTTCAGAAGGTCATAATCCACATCCACCACAGGGAAGGAAGACATGGTCAAAAGAATTCTGTCATGTACACTTTGACTCCAAGGCATTATTGGCTTCTCTAGGGCTTACTGGCATGGTATGTAGCAACATTGAGTTTTATTCATTATGTTAGAGAAACCTATGGCATGCTGTATTATTTAAAGCAAAATATTCAAATCAAATTTAATTTCACATGATGGTGAAAGTATGTCTTAAAAGGTATTTCCTGTTGGCAGAGATTGAACTTCAAATGATACTTTTCCTTATGCAAGTGGTCACAAAGTTAGACTTGGACCCATCTATGCTCTAGCAAGCTGTCTCAGGAATGTTCCCCCTTACCAAATCTGCTGGTATATTTTAATCTCTTGAGCAAGTGATAACTTAATTCTGCGTTACACCTTCCCCAGACTTCCATGGTGTTATGGCCTCTATATCTGAAGAAAATGTAAACAAAAGGAAAATATTGTTCATTTTTTCTGCTTTCTTCAACCCTTACACAAAGAAATATTGACAACATTCTTTGAAGGTTGTTGAAATGTTTGGATGACTTAGTCCCAAGAGGAAGTTCAACATCACTTTCTTGTTCACTTACTTAGACTTAGAGGCATTCCCATTTCTAATTATGCATGAGGCAAACAAACATGTCCATTTCCATAGATAACTTTTACTAAAATGTCACTAGTCTGTTACCTGAGGGATGAGCATTTTTCCGTGGCTGATCAGAAGATACTGTTACAACACTGAGGTGAACCGCTCTGTTAATTCAACCAAACACCCAGTAAGGCTTGCCTTGCCTCATATGCTGTTAAAATGAGTGGCAGAGAACTCCCAAATTCCACTATTTAAAGAAAGTAGCGTCAATTTATTTTTTTACTCCAAAAGTGACCATAAAACAAAAGCTATTCACAAGTCTAAGTCCCCCTTTCTCTTAACTGTTTTACTATCTGCCTCCAGCTCTATAATAATACATTGTTTCAATAAGACACTTTTTAAAATTACATCAACTTAGTTTCAAAACCACATGGTCCCTGTCTTCTTTTGTGTCTTCACTCTTCCAGCTGCTGATCTCCCTGGGTTGTCTTTTCTTCTTTTTACTGCAAGTATGTTTCACATGAAAAAGTACCTTTGATAAAGAGTTTTGTAATTTCTTTGAGAGCAAGATATCAGCTGGGCACTTAGGTCTCCAGGAGTTTCTCTTTCTATGGAAGTGGCTCTCTGGCTAATTATCAAAATGTCCACATTTTATACCCCTGCAACATCAGATTGTCTCATTGGTTCAATGTTAGCAAAACAATAAATTCAAACTCGATTGTTTTAGTATTCTTGGGCATAATTTTAAACTTGTTAAATTCAAATTGTTGTCAAAATAGCAACCAAAACTCAGGTATCCATTTCACAGCCAAATGTTACATATTTTCAATTTTACAGTACACTCTGGGACTGCCATCTAGTCATGTATATGGTGCTTATAATCTCTCAGTTCAGAACAGCATTTACTCTCTCTTAAAGGTACAGTACATGCCTCCAACATCATAACAATACTCTAAATTTTATTGCCTGCCATGGGCATATTGGAAGGATTTGCAGAATGATACCATGCTCACAGTACAAGCAGATGTTCTATGGCCTTCAAGTCTAAAGTGGAATTCAAATCCAAATCTTCTTGTTCAGAAGCAAGCACACTATTCACTGAGCCACAACACTTTCCTCAGTTTCACTTAATATATTATTTATTCTGGGAAATTCAGATTTGTTTTCTCATATAATGACAACAGATTCCAGATTGTCCCCACTGGAAATAATCTCCTTTTAGAATTATGATTGTTATGGGCCAGACCAGACTCCTCAAAACATTTCAAGAAGTTAGCCCAGACCCTAACTTTGCTAATTGTTTTAAGCAGGTGTAAAATGGATATTTTAAGAGAAATGCCGCTGGTCAAACCACTTAGTTTTAAACAAAACAGAATTTATTTACTAGATTACTGAATGAAACATGAACAACAGAAACGAGAGTGTGGTGCTGGAAAAGCACAGCAGGTCAGGCAGCATTCGAGGAGCAGAATTGACATTTCATGCATAAGCCCTTCATTACTGCATTATAAGCCCTTCCTGATGAAGGGCTTATGCCCGAAACATCAATTCTCCTGCTCCCCGGATGCTGCCTGACCTGCTGTGCTTTTCCAGCTCCACACTCTTGACTCTGATCTCTAGCATCTGCAGTCCTCACTTTTTCCACAAACAACAGAAAACAGATTGTCAAATAACTTAACCTCTCCAACAACCCCACAGATCATCCGAACTTAATAATGCTGTTCCAAATACTTGCAACATTCCCCATAAACACGCTTTGGTACAAAAGGTAAAATCGAACACAGGGTCTCACAGGATAGAAGTCAGAGAGAGAGTGCCAGCCTGGACCTGCTTCTTTGGGCCCGGCAGCCTTTTTCACACAACTGCTAAAACCCAACCCAACCCAGAGAAAAGCTGAGCTGGGAGAACTGGCCACTCCCCTTTCATTGTATAAGAGTTTTTTTAAAACTTGAAAGCCTACTGCCCGAGGTTGTATTGGTTAGCTATTATCAAATTGGCCCTAAAACCCTTCGACGCCAGCCTTTTCAGAGCCTGTGTTATTTATGATCTCTGAAAAAAATAACAAGGACAGCATAACTGTTAAAGGAGCAGCTTTGTCACATGATTTTATTAAATCCAAACTTAACCTAATTCAGCAATATGACACGTGCCAAATTACCTCTAGTATTATCAAAATACAATAAACTAAAGTTTTGATTGCATATCATTTCTTGAGTAATCCTTTATCCAAATGTGTTCTCATCATATGGACGTAGATGGCTCTTGGCATCAGAAACTCCCTTCAGAATTGATTAGAGCTAAAGGGAAATACTTCAAATGGCTTTTGAGACCACTTCAATGTGCTGTTGAGTCAACGTACTGGCATGCAACAAGTATTGTGATGAAGCCATACTGGGTAAAAATGGCAAGATTTTGAAACTGATGTGAAATTGTTGGCTATTTACTACCCAGGTCCCTGCTTGGTCACTTTAACCTGTATTAACTTTTAAATTTAAATGAGGAGGAGGGTGAATGTGATGGATTTGAAAAATACATTAAAACTTTGACAATAGATAGAGAATGACTAATTTTTGAAGATTTAGTGCTTGACTTTCAAAACATGTATGTTTCTTTAAAAGTACCCAGTGGAAAAGTAAGACGGCCATGACTAACAAGGGCACTAAACCCCCTCAAGTTTGAATTCATTGTTTTGCCAACATCAATCCGATTATATCAAAGTCACTATTACATCAAAGGAGGAGGCTTATAACGTGATGTAGGTCAGAGGATTGGATGATATTAGGATTAAATGAAAGAGCACTAAAAATTGATTTTAAAAAGAGAATAGAATATAAATGTAAAATAGCAAGAAATGTAAACATAGAATCCGAAAACTTTTCAGGGATGTTAAAGGAGAACGAGTATCACGAACAAACATGAGTCCATTTCAGGCAGAGATAGGAGAATGCATAATGGGAAGTTGCAAAAATTACTAAATTATATTCTGTCTGTCTTCATGAAGGAAGGCATAGAAAGTCTTCCTGAAATAATTAAGATCTAAGAAACTAGAGAGAGTGCGAAACTAGAAATAATTGATATTAATTTAAAAAGTAGAATTGGTAAAATTGTTGAAACTGAAAGTTGGCAATTTCAGCTGTTGAAAAAGATGACTACGGAGATAATGGGTGACTTAGTGACTAAAACAAAAATTGCTGGAAAAACGCAACAGGCAGCAACTGTGGAGAGAAAGCAGAGTTAATGTTTCTGGTCTACTGGCTCTTCTCAGGACTGATTGCAGCTAGAGAAAGAGTGACATAGTGGCTTTGTGGTTAGCACTGCTGTCTCACAGCACTAGGTGACTGTCTGTGTGGAATTTGCACATATTCCCTGCGTCTGTGTGGATTTCCTCCCATAGTCCAGGGATGTGCAGGCTAGGTGGATTAGCCATGGTAAATGCAGGGTTATGGGGATAGGGTAGAGGGCTCGGTTTGGGCAGTATGCTCTTTAGAGTGTCAGTGCAGACTCATTGGGCCAAACAGCCTCTTACTGCATTGTTATGATTCTATGAATACATAATATAATCAGGCAACGTCAGAATGCTCGTCGATGGGCCAGATGGCCTGCTTCCATACTGTAAGGATTCTATGCAAGTTTGGTATGTATGCAGAAGATGGATTGGGGGGTATGCACAGTGGAGAGTGGTAAATGATGGGTGGAGAAGGAGCCCAGAGAGAGAGAAATCAACAGTTGGACAGACAAAAGAAAGGGCAAAGATCAGCCTGTATTCTCTGGAGTTTAGAAGCATTAGAGGCAATTTCATAAAAGCTTACAAAATACTTAAAAGGACAGTCAATTTCAATGAAAAAAGGACATTGCCTTTGGCTGTGAGGTCTAAAACAAGGGGACACAGTCTCAGAATAAACAGCAAGATATTTACGACAGTGATGGGCATATTCTTTTCTCTGAGGGTGAGAAATTGTTGGAATTATCTGCTCCAGAGGATTGTAGAAGGTCAGTCATTAAATAAGTTCAAGACAGAGATTGATAGATTTTTAGTTCCTGGTTACATTGAGATATATGTGGATGATGTTGAAGTAAATGATCAGCCATGAGACAGAATGTCAAGGCCAGTTTGAGGGTCTGAATGGCATACTCCTATGTTGCCATGCTCAATTTTCCAAATCTGAATTATTAGCCTCAGTCTTCACTTTACTTATCTGGTAACAAAAGAACTACAATTTTGTCTCCATCCAGTAACCACCGGATTATATGCAACAACCGATCTTTCTGATTTGTTTTCATGAAGAGGATCTGTTGTATTCGCTCTTCAGTCATGTCAGGAATTCACAAGCACAATCTCCACACATACAGAACTACTTTTTTCATTCAAATAGCTGATAAAAATCTGTCGCTTTTTAACTCTCAAAGGCAATCTATTATAAATGAATCTGTCTGGCTGAAAAGTAAGAATTAAATTCTGAAAAGAAAAATAGGAGAAATTATATTGGCGATCTGATGTATGTATTTAGATTTTAAAAGCCCTCTGAGAGTTGGGGAGTGAATGAGAAGGTACAGTAAAACAGTTCAAAAAGACAAGTGGTGGAATACCTGTTTATTTCCTGCTATCATGGAATTTTACTAGTTGCTGGAAAACAATTGCCTTTCTGCCTAGTCACCATTTAAGGGCCTCCTACTGTAACCCTCAGAGAGGCTAACAGGTGGCAATGGCCACTTCTATCTTACCCCAACCTCACACACAACCTGCTGTCACTAAAAGCCTGGCTTTTCCTTGCAAACTCACACTCTACTTGCCGCATGTGCAGGCTGCCTGCCCCATGACAAGCTTTATTCCACATGCAGTCACAGCAGTGTGTCACCACTCATAAGACCCCTCAGCTGCCAGTCTTCTTGAGTGTTGCCTGCTAATTGTTGGGGTGGGGATTGAAGCTGAGATAGCAACTAATTATTGCTGAATGGTAACATATTATGGCTCAGAGTTTCCCAAAAGTGGTCAACACGGGGTGAGTCTGGCTTTGGGGCCAGTGTCTGAAGTCCTGCTATGCCAAAAAAATTATGATCACGGTGTGCGAGTGAAATCAATATGTATGGACACTTCAAGGCAGTTTAGTATGGCTTAATGGATTAAAAGAACTGTTGCATGCTTGTTTCTGTATCGATGCTAATGTATCAACTTAGAAAAGAATGGTAAAAAAGATTCCTTATTCTATTAAAGGATGAATGTACTGTAATAGTAATTTGTCTATGTGAAAATATGTTTGTCATTATTGCTAACTGTTGTAATGTGTTGCAGACGATGTTAGAACTGGAGAAAATGCAAACTCAGCATCAATCAAAGCAATAGCAAGAGCAACAGAAAAACTTCCACAAAGGTGACACATATATTTTAACTGCTGTGTGCAGTGTACCAACCTAATAATCTAAAATGGTTCCTACAATGTCATATAGAACTGAAGCCAGTCACTTCAATTTTTTATATTGTTAAGCGCCTTACATGTTTTTTTATCATTTATGCCCTTCACATAGGGTGACAGTGACTTCTATAACATGATTGAAATGCAGGGAAAACCTTGGATTTGTGTTATTCATGTTAATGTCAAACGTACATCTATTAACCCTAATTTTGAACATGATGTCAAGTGAAGTATTATTGTGGAACTGTGGGGGCTGGAAGTGCCCTGCGAGCTGCATTTACTCCACACACAATGTCACTAGAAGTGTAGAAATGTTTAGTCTTAAATGGGAAATTTTCATAGGATGTGGACACCACATCACAGCCACCGAAGAAAGCCACAGCCAAAGTTAATAGACGTATGCTGTTAACTGCATGAAGTTACATCTTCATTCCCAATTTGGAAGATGCTCCAACTCACACATCTGGTCAATCGGTGCTTGCAGCCTCCAATCCCACCAGCAGCACATCCAGGAAAGGTGGCTACTGCTGGGTCTGCAGCATTCCCTCTTGAGGAGCCATAGAGCATGCCAGACACTTAGGCAAGTTGGGCTGGCTTTGGCAGGGCTAGTAAGGCATACCCTAGGAAGGGTCAACGGGTAGATGTGGGGGCTGCAATTAGTAGCTTGGACAAGGAGCACAATCATAGTTAAAATTGAGGGGAGGGAAGATACCTTTCTTGGGCATTGGGCAATCCAAACAGAAAGGTCCCCACTCACCCCCAACCTCCTCAAGGTCACAACATATCACATTTGCATCTGGTAAAATACCAGCAGCAGAGTGAAGAGACCTTAAGTGACAATTAATTGGCCAAGAGTCCATTGAATGCTTGGTTTTTTGCCACCATTATATTAGTCAGGCAGTATGAAGCTTGCATGTTTCCTGTATTACGTTGAATAGATATAGGATCAAATGCAGCATTGTAATTCCTGCATTCATTTCAGAGTCTATCCAGTGTTGCTGTCTATATGCTCATAACACAGTTGTTCCTTATGTCTTGGTTAGACAATCAAAGCCATTAACTTTATGGCTGGTTTTGTATGGGATCAACTTGAACGGAATCCTTACTACAGTGACAGTACAATCCTCTCCAGTGAAAGGTTCAATGATTTTTCAGTTCATAATGTTATGAAAGAAGATTCTGTATGAAATATTTATAGCATGGAGCCTAGCATGATCAATTTTGGGGCTTGCTGAATGCTCAAGAAGGAATCTAATAGTATACAGCTAATACATAATCTAAATGGCCTCCAGTTCTTAAATGCAGCCTATCCATTTTAGAGACTTAACTGATAAGAACCTACTTCTGAGTTCTATGCTGCAATCAGTAAAGAAAATCATTGACGTCCTTCAGCGCGGAAGCAGGTCATTTGGCCCATCGAGTCCACACTGACCCTCCAAAGAGCATCCCACCCTGACCCATTCCCTACAACCCCTGCACACTATGAGGATATTTAGCATGGCCAATCCACCTAATCTGCACATCTTTAGATTGTGGGAGGAAACCAGACCACACAGAGGAAACCCACAGAGGCAGGGAGAGAGTGCAAACTCCATACAGATAGCCACCTAATGGTAGAATTGAACTAGGATCCCTGGCGCTGTAAAGTAGCAGTGCTAACCACTGAGCAACCTTTTTGCCCCATGCAGCAGCATGGCAAAGAGAGGTAGTGGAGACCTTAGTCATGTAGATATATAGGAGGAGAGAGGCCAAGTTTCCACACTCAACTGGAGGTCATATAGGAATCCCTTGAAGGGCATGCAAAGACACTACAGAGGCTGTTATTAGGAAATTGACAATAAGTCTGACAAAAGTTCAATGACCTCATTGCCGCAGTTATAGTCAGGGAAAGCACCCTCAAAGAGCATCTACTATCCATTGCATCACCAGGGTGTCAAGCTGCTCAATGCACTGCATCCCATATTCCAACCTTCAGTAGCTCTTAGAAGTCAGAACTCAGGCTTTACATTCCATACTATGCGTTACTCCTATGTACCTTACAATGATACAAGCCTGAAGTAATCTCTCAATGCCTCCATATATCTCCAGATATTTTTACATGTCAAGCACAGAATTGAATCACAATAGAGAACTCTTCCCAGTCTGTTGCACAGCATTCTGATGCACAATGAGAGAGAGGAAGACAGAAGCTGCAGGGTGGTTGTATGTATGGTGGCTGACTGAGGCGCAATAACAAAGGCAGTGTGGAGTAGCAATGCTGGAAGCGTGAATGCTGTCTTTCTAAGAAAACAGCAGATTCATGCTGTATGATTTCTATGTTGCAATGAATGGTAGAATCTCACTAATTCTAGTATCTGTTCGAGATCAGATTGTTGAATTGCTACAAGAGCACAATAATGAGATCCAAAACTAAATTGGGAGCAGTCTGAGCTTGCATGACATCAAGTAGGGCTTGCACAGCATGGATTTCATGATCGTCATCTGTGCTACCACTATATTCTACTGAGATATTAGGTGGCTGTTGTCTGTGCCATATTGGAAACTGAATTATCAAAAACTGCTAGCCAACCTCTTTGACAGACAGCCCTTGCTGAGGTGACACAGTTTGAAGCCAGGCCCTCAATTGAACTGCTTCAGGGCATTCTGCAAAGGTCACTTACAGTCTTCCTGGTGTAAGCCTTTCATAACAACTTATATGGCACTGTTCACAAAAAGTTCAAGGTGCTTCACAGCAGAATTATAGAATAAAGTATAAAATTGAGTCATATATGAAGCCATTAGATCAGTTGCCTAGGCAACCACAGGTATGATGATGGTAGAGCAACTAATGTTGTCAGCAGAATTTTGGAGGACTTCAAATTTATAATAGTTAAAATGCAGGAATCCAACCAGGAATGTGTGTTGGAGTTGTGTAGTCAAAAAGGTATTGATGGTTTGAATGAGGGTTTCAGTAACTGATCAACTGTTGAGGGAGTGAAATTAGGCATAGTTACAGAATTAGAAATAGGCAGTCTTAGAGAGATTGCGCAAAATAAGTTTGGAAGCTCATCTCATCATCAAATGTGAGATATGCTTGCGAAGAAACTAGCTTTATATCAGACAGTTGCCAGGGAGATGAATGGAATTGATAGCTAGGAACGAAGTTCAGAATGTTGATTGTAAATGTGGCTTCATTATTCCCAATATTAAATTGGAGGCAATTTCCACTCATCTAGTACTGGATTTCAGAGAAGCACTCTGATAATTTAGGTAGCATTTGAGTGAGATAGTGGTAAGGTACCAGACAAAGTGTCTTCAGTATACGTGTGAAAAGTGACACTGTGCCATCACTGTGTCACCAGTGATGCTGTTGGCTATGTAAATAAATTAAAGAAAAGGGCAAAGCATAGATCCTTGCAGACAACCACTCATAATGGTGTGGGAGTGCAGAAGGAGAAACCATTGAAAGTGATACTCTGCCAAGATTAGGAACATAAAAATAGAATCGAATGAGTGCAGTCCCTGTCTGGTTTTCTGTGATGAGATGTTGGATGAAGATCAACTGAGTTGAAGTCTGTAGACCAATCAAGAAGGATGAGGAGGAAAAGTTTACTATTGTCATAGTCACATAAGATGCCATTTGCATCTTTGGAAAGAGC
Organism: Chiloscyllium punctatum; assembly: GCF_047496795.1. Taxonomy (NCBI): domain Eukaryota; kingdom Metazoa; phylum Chordata; class Chondrichthyes; order Orectolobiformes; family Hemiscylliidae; genus Chiloscyllium; species Chiloscyllium punctatum. The sequence continues at coordinate 35,379,640 of NC_092763.1, forward strand.
TATTCTATTACTGTGGGAGAAGGGAAACTGATTGGAGGGATTCAAATATGAAGTTGTAGGCAAGACGTCAATGGATTTGGGAGGCAAAAACATGTTTACAAATGTTTGAGAGAAATGGGAGGTTGAAGATGAGACATTAATTTGTAAGAATAGTGAGATAGAGGTTTGTTTTTCTTGAAGAGGTTGTAGAAAGAGAAAGTATCAGAGGTACCACTGTGCAAATAGCACCAGGATAGAGAAATGCTGTCACTAGATAACCGCTAAAGGAATGCATAAAATTCATTTATAGTTGGATAACTGGATGCATTTTTGGATAAATTTGTTATAACAAGCATATCATTGCTGGCTCAGACAAAGAATTGGACATCAAGCTGCATGGTAATGTAGGGCAGTGTGGCAAAGGAAAGTTCTCCTATATAAAGTGTATGCTGTGTAGACAGTTTTCAACAGCCTGTCCAGAGAAAAGAGCTCCAAGTTCAGTATTGCTTTTCTCCTCCTTTGCTTCCTGAGTTGCAGCAGTAGCTGCATCCAATGTGATGGAAGATGAACATGTTATGGATTAAACCAGAGCCTTCAAAATGTTAAGAATATAGCTGGACCCTAACTTTTTCTTATTCTGAAGGTAAGTATAAGGCTTTGCATTCCAGATGGTGAAACCAGTCAACTTTAAGCAAACTACACTTTGTTTTAACACTACAGTTAAAGTAAAAATAAAATAATTGGCTTAACTGTAGCTCTATCAAACACTTAACAAAATGATATATATTAACTACTACTAACTGTTCCAAAATCATGACATCCCTGAGCAAAGGCAAATTCGGTAAAATAGGTTGTCTCACATGCAATTCTAGCAGCAGGAAGAGAACCCCAGAGGAAATAAAAGCTCCCACATCCAGCTTCAAGACCTCAGCAACTGCAGAAAGCCAAAACCAAATATCCTGGCTTTGTGGGAACCCAAACCCACCCACCCAAGCCACCTCCACCACTCCAACCCTAAAGGAAACAGCTAGGCCTCACACATCACCCTGACTTGAGACCAAAGTGCCCTGCACCCCTGTCTCAACTCCACTTCATTAAAAAAAAGGACAAAATACACCTCACAAAGCCACAGTATTGATAAAATCATAATTAAAAAATCAAACTTTCATCTGTACTGGTCGTTCTGGCAGAATACTCCAGATTTCAGAAGGATTGTTTTGCATTCCTAATTCCCATGGAAAAGTTGATGGTGAGCTGATTTCGTGAACCACTGAAGTGCCCAGTGTGTAGGGAAACTCACGATTACATTAGAAAAGGAGGTCAATGTTTTGACCCTGCAACTGTGAATGAATATCAATATAGTCAGGAAGGCACAAAAACAGAAAATTCTGGAATTGCTCAGCAGATCTGGCAGCATCTGTGGAGGGAATCAGAGTTAATGTTTTGGGTTGAGTGACCTTTTCTCGGAACTCATAGTCAGGAAGGTGTCTGGCTTGGAGGGCAGCTTGTGTATTGTTCCTATGCATTTGCTGCTGTTGTCTTTCTGGCTGGTAGAGGTTACATGTTCGGAATGTGTTGTCAAAGGATTCTTGGGAGGGGGGAGTGGCGTTGCTACAGTGCATTGTAGATGGTACACCCTGCTGCAAAAGTGAGTTGGTGGTGAAGGGAATGAACATTGAAGGTGGTGTATCAGGTGCCAATCAAGCAGGATGTATTGGCCTCTCCACCATCACGTAGTCACATTTCAGTTGCAGCAAAGGGTATTGCAATGAGAGATGCTGGTAATGTCACCCATTCCCTTGTGAAATAGCTTTGTTGCTGAATGCATAATGTGATTATGAACTTTAGGACTACTGATCTTTGCGATACTCTAATACATGGAGCATGCTAAATTGAAAGTGCTGGATTTATCACTACTTTTTTGCCTATTTTCAATTAACCAAATCTCTAACTAACCCATACTAATATACAACCCCAACTCTATAAACACTTTGCTTGCATATTTAGATTTGTTGGCACCTTATCAAAGACATTTTAGAAAACTAAGTAAACAACATCTACTGGTTCCCTTTTATCTACCCTACTAATCCTCAGTACAATCCTTCAGAGTTTCCATGATATGACACTAGAACACACATACTAACTTTGTATCTCTCTTTTTGTTGTAGGTATCGTTGATGAATGAGATATGACGCAACTGTCTAATACCATTATCAACATATTTTTATTTTTTTTCTACAAGTTTCGGGTCAACAGGAATAAAGTTGGATTACAAAAATGCAGTATCAAATAAAGCTAAATCCATCTCTGATCATATTTTGTTAATTGTGTTTTGATATTCTGCTCATATTCATATATGAGATAACCAATGCTCTTGGGAACTTAGAATTTTTGGATCACAAAATGCTAGCTGTCATCGCTAAAGTTTTATCTGCTGGAGGTGATGGCTAAATTAGCTGTAGCTCATTAAGTAGCGTTAATGGGCATAGACATGGTCAGCATCCAAGAATTACTTGTGTCAAGAGTACAGTTTTCAAGGTGTGAAAGATTAATAAGAGTGGGTTGAGGTTATAAGTATTTTAGAAGGGACTTGAATACAAGAAAATATGTTTGGCAGACATCAGCACTCTGTTCAGAGTTATTCTTCTGGACAAAGGGCATTGGAGAGCTTAGGAATATTTCTAAGCTCAGATAGGTTTGTCTAAGTCTAGGTTTTTGGAGGATTCTCACTGTGAGGCCCAGTAAGATCTCTTGCTATACCTTCCTAATTTGCTCTAAGATATCCTTCAGAACTCTGTCCCCATCTCAGCATGTACTGTTTTTGGAACAATTCGCCATTCACTGAATATTTACCAAAAGACTAGCATCCCTTGGGCCCACAACATTTTTACAAACCTGTTCTGCAATCTGACACGTACCATCTGACCCTGCCCTACATGGTTCCTGACATTTGTCCCAGGCATGGCGGACAGGGGAGATTGGAACACCCACATTGCCGTCTGGGTTTTGGAGGTGCTGCTGGATGGAGTGGTGCAGACATGTGATTTCCTTGTCCCTGATGTCCAGCAATGGAGGTCACAACATCAAACCACGCCAGCCTGGTCCAAGATTGCCAACTGGGTTAAAACAGTTTCAGGCATCTGGACGAATGCCTGGCAATGTAGGAAGAAGGCCTATGACCTTTTCCACTCTCGCAGCGTAAGTATGACCAGCTTCTCTCTGATACCTCATATTCATTCTATCTCTGCTACTGTATCCACCTTCCACCAAGACACATGCTTCAAACTCTCTTCTGCAATTTTCCCCGTTCACTGTCACCTATCTCAACCGCTGACACCACTAACCCTGGATACTGTCGACTCACTTGCTCATGTTTATCTCCCCACCTGCAGCAAAAGTAACAATTGTATTGCCCACTTTCATTTCCCATGAAACCTACCTCCCTTATTCCAGAAGGGAAACAGCCATCAAACATCAAGCAGAAAGACTGGTTGGGCTAACCAAAATGCGGCTTGTCACCCATTTTGTGTAGAGCTTCCTGACTCTGGGTGTTGCATTTTGGAAAGGCAAATCAGGGCAAGACTTATACACTTATGGTCCTGGGGAACGTTGCTAGACAAAGAGACCTTGGAGTGCAAGTTCATAATTCCTTGAAAGTGGAGTACAAGGTAGACAGGATAGTGAAGAAGGTGTTTGGTATGCTTGCCTTTATTGGTCAGTGCATTGAATAAGGAAGTTGGGATGTCATAATATGGGTGTACAGGACATTGGTTAGGCCACCTTGGAATCTAGGCAAAAGTGAGGACTGCAGATGGTGGAGATTAGAGTCAAGAATGTGGACCTGGAAAAGCACAGCAGGTCAGGCAGCATCTGAGGAGCAGGAAAATCAATGTTTCAGACAAAAACCCTTCATCAGGAATGATGCTGGGAGCCCAGAAAATGGAGAGATAAATGGGGGGGGGAGGGGGGAGGGCTGGGGTTTGGGGGATGGGACTGGGGTTGAGGGTAAGGTATCTAAATGCAATATGTGGGTGGAGGTGAGAGTAATGGTGATAGGTTGGACGGGACGGTGGAGCGGATAGGTGGAAAGGAAGATGGACAGATGGGACAGGTCAAGTGGCTGGTGCTGAGCTGCAGGATTAGAACTGGGGTAAAGTAGGGGGAGGGGAAATGAGGAAACTGGTGAAATCCACATTGATGCCCTGGGGTTGGAGGGTCCTGAGGCAGAAGACAAGGTAGTCATGGAGGTTATAGTCTTTACGGAAAGTGGATAGGAGTGAGGAAGGAAATATATCTCTGGTGGTAGGGTCCATTTGTAGATGGTGGAAATGGCGGAGGATGATGCGATGTATATGGAGGTTGGTGGGGTGGAAGATGAGGACTTGGGGGGTGTTCTGTCCTTGTTGCCCATGGAGGGATGGGGCTCAAGGTAGTTTATGAGGGAAGGAAATAGGAAGTAGAACCAGGCAGTGCAGACGGGGTGGGGGGGGGGTTGGTAAACAGTGGTAGTTTGGCGCATTGACCTCAACACCATTGAAGCCAGGCGCCAACTCACAGACACCTCCTCATACCACCCCCTCGACCACGACCTCACCTCTCATCATCAAACCATCATCTCCTAAAGCGTACAGTCTCATCACCTCAGAGGTTCTCCCACCTACAGCTTCCAACCTCATAGCTCGGGAACCCCGTACCACCCGGTTCTACCTCCTACCCAAGATCCACGAGCCAAGTTACCCCGGCTGACCCATTGTCTTAGCCTGCTCCTGCCCCACCAAATTCACCTCCACATACCTCAATACTGTCCTATCCCCCCTGGTCTCCCCAGATACATTCGGGACACCACCCACGCTCTCCACCTCCTCCAAGACTTCCGTTTTCCTGGCCCCAATGCCTCATCTTCAACACGCACATCCACTCCCTATACACCTCCATTCACCATGACCAGGGACTTTAAACCCTCCATTTCTTCCTCTTCCTATGTCTCCACCAGTACGCTTCCATTGACAATCTAATTTGTTTGGCTGCACTGGTCCTCACCCACAACAATTTCTTCTTCAAATCCTCCCACTTCCTACAGACAAAAGGGGTAGCTTTGGGTACCTGCATGGGTCTCAGCTATGCCTGTCTCTTTGTTGGCTACTTGGAACAGTCTATCTTCGGCAGTTGCACCGGCACCACTCCCCACCTTTTCCTCCGCTGCACTGATGACTGCATCAGGGCCACCTCATGTTCCCATGAGGAGGTTAAACAATTCATCAACTTCACCAAGACATTCCACCCCAACCTTAAATTCACCTAGACCATCTCTGACACCTCTCTCCCTTTCCTGGACCTCTCCATCTCCATCAATGGTGAACAACTCAACACTGACATTTTCTACAAACCCACTGACTCCCACAGCTACTGAGATTATACCTCCTCTCACCCTGCCTCCTGCAAAAATGCTAACCCGTAATCCCAATTCTATCGCTTCCGCCATATCTGCTCCCAGAAGGACCAGTTTCACCACAAAACACACCAGATGGTCCCCTTCTTTAGAGACCACAATTTCCCCTCCCACGTGGTTGATGATGCCCTCCAGTGCATTTCATCCACATCCCACACGTCTGCCTTGAAGCCCACCCCTCCAAAGGCAACAAGGACAGAACCTCCCGGTCCTCATCTTCCAACCTACCAACCTCCGTATACATCGCATCATCCTCCGCCTTTTCCGCCACCTCCAAACGGACCCCGCCACCAGGGATATATTTCCCTCCCCACCCCTATCCACTTTCTGTAAAGACCGTTCCCTCCATGACTACCTGGTTAGGTTCACACCCCCCAACAACCCACCCTCCCCTCCCAGCACCTTCCCCTGCCACCATGGGAATTGCAGACCCTGCACCCACACTTCCCCCCCCCCCACCTTCATCTAAGGCCCCAAAGGAGCCTTCCACATCCATCAAGGTTTCACCTGCACTTCCACCAATGTCATTTATTGGATCCGTTGCTCCCGATACGGTGTCCTCTACACTGGGAAGACTTGACTCCTTCTCACAGAGCGCTTCACAGAACATTTCCGGGACACCCCACCAACCAATTCCATGGCCCCATGGATTGTAGGAATGGTGAGGAGGGTTGGGATTGTGGTCTAGGTGTTTGCTTGCAGAGGGAATAGAGGAGGAGGATGCATTTAATGTCATGTTATTGCTGGCATCATAAGTGTAGGGTATTGATATTTTTCTATCAATTGCATTAATTTCATGAGATATAAACTAAATTTTCTCCTACTGTCTGCCTTTTTAGAGAGTGATCTAACTATGCTGCTCTCCTGCCTTCACTAGTAGATATAGGAGATAGTCTTCCTGTAATCCAAGTGCACTGTGAGGCACATTATTTTTCTATGACAGGTTTTTGCTGCCAGTACGTTGTTACTATCAACAATTGTACTACTACCACTGAAACAGATGGATTCTCTCACTGCTGTATGTCTTCTGGATGCTAGTCTTAAAAGATGCTAATGATGCCACTGTTTGCATAGGATTCTCATGATGGGATGTAGTCTTTAAAATACAGCACAAGTGAAGATAGTGATTTATTTGAGCCAAATAATAATTTGGATACATTTTCAACTTTCCTGTCATAAATCTGGTGTTGTTAAGTTGACATAATATTAGCTTTACAACTGGAGAACAAGTTAAAAATCCATCCCAGTATCTGAGAGTTCTTAGAGGACTTGGTTTTGAAGATGAGGGAGTTGTTCTAAATCTTATTTCACTGATTAGATCTTGGAATTTTAATCGAAAGGCACTTCCAGCAGCATCACACTTAGTCTAATTATTTTCAATTGAAGATGCTTACTGTACATCAGAACTGTGTTTAATAAACTAATGAAAATCAAAGTATTATGGAAATTCTAATTTAAATTTAGATTATAAATGATCAACTGCATCAATTCTGATTAGATTATCATACATGCAGAGTGTTATCATCTCTTTTCATTGATAATTGCAATAAGATCATTGAGAAAAAGTTTATCTCAATCTTTCTGTAATTTGTTTTCATTGGTAATTATATTGTGGGACTGATGGCCTGGAATGATCCACTCAGCTTCCCAAGGCTCCACAATGATTATCACATAGTTTGTTGCAATTTTCAGTCGAAGAAGCAGTGTTATAAATGATAAGAGATTGATAAGTGCAGCGAGATATATCACCTTATGTTTAATCATTTGAAGGAACTATAATATATGCATGCATGATAACATTATTTAGGTACTTTGAGGTTGCCAGTTGATTATTTATTAAACTCTAAACTTTGCATATTTATATACCCATGGTGTGGAATTCACTCAAAATTGGACAGACTGACATAGAAGAACTCGAAATTTCATTTACAAGTTATGTCCTACAAAATCAAATTTCAGAGATCTTTTATACAATCCCTGCAATGTGGAAACAGGCCACTGATATTAATGCGCATCACACCCAGACCTATCCCATCCCACTAACCCTGTACCTACCATGACTAGTCCATCTAGCCTGTGCCTTTCTGTATACTACAGACAATTTAAGCATAGCCAATCCACCTATCCTGCACATCTTTGTATTGTGGGAAGAAATCAGAGCACCCGGAGGAAACCCACACAGACAGTCGCCCGAGGCTGAAATCAAACCCTGGCCTTGATGCTGTGAGATAGCAGTGCTGACCATCATGCTGTCCAAAGCCTGTTTAGTCTGGTTTGAAAAGCATTGTGTTGGAAACAGGCCACATTGGTATTAATCAGCATGAGATTCTGTTAATTATACTTGGGCATTTTCCTAACTGTTTGGAGATGGTATGACATACCTCTGGAACAGGGGGAACTTGAATCTGGCCTTCAAGACTCAGAGGCAAGGACACTACCACTTTGTCATTAGCCTTCTACATCTTGTGAATTGTACCCATAGTGGCCCTGTGAAAGGACCTCTAATTAAGGTAATTTGTTTAGTTCAAAGGCACTAGGTGAGGCTTGTTCTCTTGCTAGCTTAAACATCATATGATGGGGGATCCAAGATGGCGGTGTTCTGGTAAGATTGTGTTTGGTGGGGTCCGCGCTGCAACACCAACCCAACAGAGCCAGAACCCATCCAAAACACTGTACTGTGCGTAAAAACACAGTAAAGGAGCTGGAAACCTCAAAATTTTTATTTACCTTTGTCCTTGTTGGACCATGACCAAGCCCACTGAAGCAGCGGCCTTGCTTACCCACCAGACCCTGGTTGAGGAGCTGGCCAAATCTCATGAGATCCTGGGGATGCAGGTCCAGGAAAAAATTGAAGAGAAACTGGCTCCTGTACCTGCTATGCTGCAAGACCTGGGAAAAAGGACCAATGAGTTTGAGCGGGTAGAGGCAGAGACTAACTCCTCCAAGAGCTGGTTGAAACCCTGGAAAACACAGGTCTGGGGTCTGTTGGATCTGGTAGACGATCACAAAAACAGAGGCAGAAGAAATAACCTGCACATTGTTGACATACTGGAGGGGACAGAAAGTGAGCGGCAGGGTTGGAGAATGGGATTAGCTGGGTAGTTCCTTCTGAGCCAGTACAGCCACAATGAGTTGAATGGCATTTGTGTACTGTAATTTCTATGATTCTATGAATTATCCCCAATGGTATTATAGTTTACAAATTTTAGTCTTTGTAGCAGTTGCTTATTTTGCAATAAAAAAGCCCTTTCCTGTTCTGAATAAAAACTCTTCAAGGCTTCGCTTCACAATAAGAGGCCTTAACTGAGCTGATGTACTCTAGGGTTAGGGTTACTATTCTACCCTTTGGAAAGAAAGAATAAAGCTTCTCTTAAGCCGTCAATGTAACATTGGATTAAAGCGGCCAAGAGGATAAATTGAGATGAATTTGATTCAGACTGAAAACGACCTTCACAGAAAATGCAGTGTTGATTGAAAAATGCAAATCTCAGAAACTAAATGCACATACAATTACCTTTTCACACAGAAAACAAGAGGTAATTATAAAAATTAACTATACTTTGTAATTACAAGCTCTAGTTCAATTTTATAGAGTCATAGAGTCCTCCAGCATGGAAACAGACCCGTCAGGTCCAACTCTTCCAGCCAAGCTTCCCAAATTAAACTAGTCCCACTTGTCAGCATATAGCAGGCCACCCCTCTAAACCTTCCTTATTCATGTACCTATCAAAATGTTTTTTAAATTTTGTAACTGAACGTGCATGTCTACTTCCTCTGCCAGTCCATTACACACATAAACCACCCTATGTGTGAAAAATTTGCCCCTCAGGTCACTTTTAAATCTTTCTCCTCTCATCTTAATAATAAGCCCCCTAGTTTTGAACATGCCAATCCTAGGGAAAAGATCTTTGCTATTCACCCGACCTATACTCCTCATGATTTTATAAACCTCTACGCTTGAGTGAAAAAGTCCCAGCCTTTACAAGGATGTCACCAGGTTGGAGGATTTGAGCTACAGGGAGAGGCTGAGTAGGCTGAGGTTAACTTCCCTGAAGCATTGGAGGCTGAAGGGTGACCTTTATAGAAGTTTGTAAAATCATGAGGGGCATAGATAGAGTGAATAGCCAAGATGTTAGGCTTGTCTTGACTGAGTGGCACAAAATGGCTGACAGCTGCCCATGATTCATGCAGAAGAACATGGCTGACAGTAGTTACAGTGCTTGGGAAAATAATTGTTTAATGTCTTCTTCACAAATAGAACTATGGTAGCTCTCTATAATCAAGGTTATTGAATTGAAATGAAATGTGCAGCTGCAGTTGTTTATGTAGATAAAAACATTTCACAATAGTTAGTTGTTTCTCTTGAATTTTTTAATCAATTTGTTATAATATTAAGGATAGGTTTGAGTTAAGATTCTTCAGATAATCATAGATATAGATTATGAAGTAGTTATAGTAGCACATATACACAAACAAAAATCACTAAAAGGATGAGAGGAAAAGATTCAAACCAGTTTCAGATAGTAGAAGCAGCCCCCATATCATTACAGGGAGAAATGAATCCTAGGTACAGAGATTAGCAGTCATTAGAATGTGGATTGAATGAACACATTAAGACACAACCTATTAGCTAAAGGAATACTAACATGAGGTGCAAACATATAACTTTGTTGGAACTGATGAAAGATCAATATCCTTTTGCATTTCCTGTAATGAGGAATTTAAAAGTTCTTGAAGTGATTGGCAAGTCTGCAATTAATTGGCATTTAACATAGTGCAGCTGGCAAATCCAATATCCATTGTGAGAAGCCTCAAGAAGAAAGCTTACTTTAGCGATGGAAAGGGATAGGTATATATCACAGGCAAAGAATTACAGCTGGGGGAACAGCAATTATAATGTGTTTAGGCAAGATTCAGGATGCATAGGATGGGGAAGGAAACTGCAGGGGATGGGCACAATTGAAATATGAAGCTTGTTCAAGGAACAGCTACTATGTGTCCTTGAAATATGTACCTGCCAGGCAGGGAGGAAGTGGCTGAGCGGGGGATCCACGGTTTACTAAAGAAGTTTAATTTCCTGTCAAGAGGAAAAAGGAGGCTAATGTAAAGATGAGACGTGAAGGTTCAGTTTGTGTGCTTTATGGTACTAAGAAATGAAGCTGTTCTGAAAATAAAGGTCACCTGATAACTTCCCCTTGGACTCTCATTGGAAAATATGAGATCTAATACAACGTTTTTTCCCCAGAGTAGCAAGGGCATAGGTTTAACATGAGAGGGGAAAAATTTAAAAGGGACCTAAGGGGCAGCTTTTTCATGCAGAAGTTGGTGCGTGTATGGAATGAGCTGCCAGACAAAGTGGTGAAGGCTGGTACAGTTGCAACATTTAAAAGACATCTGTATGGGTACATGAATAGGAAGGGTTTAGAGGGATATAGGCCAAATGCTGACATATGGGACTAGATTAATTTCAGATATGGTCGGCATGAACGAGTTGGACCGAAAGGTTTGTTTTCATGCTATGATCCTATGACTCTATCCAGCTTATCCTTGTAACTCAATTCCTGCAGTTCCAGCAACATCCTGGTAAATCTTTCTGAACCCTCTCCAATTTAATAATATCCTTCCAATAGCAGAGTGATTAGAACACAGTACTCCAAAAGTGGCCTCACCAATATCCTGTAAAACCTCAACATGACATCCCAACTCCGATACTCAATAGTCTGAGCAATAAGGACAAGTGTTCTGAATACCTTCTTAACCGTCCTGTCTACCTGTGATTTAACTTTTAAAGACCTAGTGCATGAAACCCTAGGTCTCTCTGTTTGACCAAATATTCAAAGGCGCTACTGTTAACTGTATAAGTCCTGCTCTTGTTTGTTTTACCAAATTGCAATAACTTACATTTACCCAAATTAAACTCCATCTGCCACACCTTCGGCCAATGGCCCAATTGATCAAGATCCCTTTGTAATCTTAGATAATCTTCTTTACTGTCAATTATGACTGGAGTCATAGATTGGGTAAGGCTGACATTCTTCATCTTGAAAGGACATTAATGACCTTGTGATCAAGTGACCACATGCCCAAAAGTATACATTCTAAACTGACCCATGGCTGGAGAAATTAGGCCTGACTGAAAACTGGCCAAATGGAATTAAACAGCAGCCATCAGCTATCAGCTACAGAGAACATGGAAACAAAGATTCAAAGAGGCTACTATGATTCAAGTGGAAGTAGTTACAATTAGCCCAAGGGTTGTGTATTGGAGAATGTTGATCAGGTATTCTGGTATCTTGACTACCTGAGTATGTGTACTTTACACCTCCATGTATACCAACAGTGAAGGGTATTAAAGAAGCTAATAAAAAAGAACTTGATTTTCTTACTTTTGTGTTGCTTTAGTAACTTTATTCATACAACAGGTTTTGAGTATTGTCATGGTCATTTTGCAACTTCTTTCATCTGTAACTATACTGTTATATTTATAAAATTGAATTCTACTAGCTCTAAAAATAAATGTACTGGCAGGTATTGAAATTATCAGATTATGTTAGGCATTCTGTGTATATTTAACACATATTGGATTGAATTTGTGCCTTTGGCTGTACAGCTCCTTATGTATTATGTGGTTACTTTGTTGTCATCATGAAAATTAAAACAGCTTTCTCAATGACACACAATATATACTCACTCATTGTGATTTTGGGCATTGCAAACCCTGATCTTTTGTAGGTTAGTGGAAATAAACTCAAGTTATAGTAAAGGCAAGGTAGTTCAAATGTGTGGTGCTGGGAAAGCACAGCAGATCCAGCAGCAGCCGAGAAGCAGGAAAATCAACATTTTGGGCAACAGCCCTTTTCTGATGATGCTGCTTAATCTGCTTAATTTCCAGCACCACACTCTCGACTCCCATTGGGAAGTACTCATCAGTCAATATTGAGAGGGAAAATGATCAGACCCAGCTATGGTTAGCCCTTGGTCCTTATTTGACTCTCCTATAAACATTACTCCTTACAGTACAACAAGTAGCTACTTAGGTGCATTATCAGAGGATAACTAGTATTCATAGAACTATACCTATTATCAGCCTACACCTGTCATTAAGAACTGTAAATGGGTATTATGTTACTTAGACCTCTAAAGTATATTTATTGTGGGTTCTTTGAAATCAGATATTGCAACAAAAACTATTCAAAGAAAGGGAATCCATATTGAGCTAATGTCAAAAGTCGATCTCAGACTAATAACTTCGAAAACCTGAAAGAGGCATGTGAAGTTATCCACATTGGTAGCAAAAACAACATAGCAGATTATTATCTGAATGGCATCAGAGTGGGTTTGGGGGAGTTGTAATGAGACTTGGTTGTACTTATACACTGGTTGCTGAAAGCAAGCATGGAGGTGGAACAAAATGTGAAGAAGCCAATAATATATTGGCCTTCATTGAAAGTGGATTCAAATACAAGAGCAAGGATGCTTTGCTGCAATTGTACATGGTCTTGCTGAGACCACGTCTGGAGTATTGTGTGCTGTGTTGGTTTCTTTATCTAATGAATTCATTGTCCATTGTCATGGCTTCAGATGTTTAAACCTTATGTTCTGAGAACTCTCCACCTCTCTATCTCATTTATCTCTTTTAAAACACTCTTTCGGGCCTACTTCTCATTATATCTCATCTGGTTTAGTGTCATTTTTTTTAATATGCCCCTGTGATTGACCTTGGAGCATTTGTGTTATGCCTAAGGCATGATATAATTTTTTTTTTAGATTAGATTAGATTACTTACAGTGTGGAAACAGGCCCTTCGGCCCAACAAGTCCACACCGCCCCGCCGAAGCGTAACCCACCCATACCCTTACATCTACATCTACCCCTTACCTCACACTACGGGCAATTTAACATGGCCAATTCACCTAACCTGCACATCTTTGGACTGTGGGAGGAAACCGGAGCACCCGGAGGAAACCCACGCAGACACGGGAAGAACGTGCAAACTCCACACAGTCAGTCGCCTGAGGCGGGAATTGAACCCGGGTCTCCGGTGCTGTGAGGCAGCAGTGCTCACCACTGTGCCACCGTGCCGCCCATAATTATGTACTGTTCTTGTTGCTGCTACTGAATACAGCAATCAAGGAACTGTGCTTTTCGCATAACTCCTTAATTTAATCTCCCACAGTTAGCGTTAGCTGCATATGCGGAAAACATTAAATATTATGCAGATGAGATAATTATGGCTTTTATTGGGAATTCCTGGATCAATGATAATTGAACTGGTCCAAGCGATCCAAGAATTCCCTACACTTTTGTATCTCAGTCATAAAACTGTTAGATAGTAGCTGCACTCTTCCCTGGGTGTATTCAGGCTGAATAGATTCAGCTGTAGACTGGCAGCTCACAGATTTAGAAATCTGTAGTGATTTGATCTATCTTCCTGGACTTCCTAACTAGTGGTCAAATTATGGTCAAAACACATCCAACATTTTGGGCATACAATTCATTCGCATTAATTTTTGCATGACCGTGTCAATTTGGAATGAGGTGGGTAAATCACAAAATGTAATTACCCATCTTACTCCATAATACAAGGTGTCTACACTACAAGTAACCCTCCAATCAGTCCCCTTCCCTATTCTCCATTTCCATGTAGCCATCCTCTGCAACCTCCAGCAAACTGTATAGTACTGCCATATAGTAAATCATGTCTGGGCTGTTGGTAGAAGGTAATCAACTAGTATATTTCCACCAACTTTGGCTGAACTCAAGCAAGTAACATCTAAGGTGCAACTTGTTAAGTGCCCTTCCAAATAGGCACAGAACAGGGATAATCTTGCGTCCTAATACTTTTAGTTCTAGGAATGAACAACTATGGTGTTGTCTGAATGTTCTTTGGCCAGTTTTGGTATCCCAGCTTTGCATTTGCTGATCAATGTTGGTGATATCTTGATTGAGTTTGTTTAGCAACCCTGGGCTGTAATTGTCTCAGATCATTTGGATAATGGCTAACAGCACCTCCTGCTGTCTTACACTCTGCATGTAGACTTCTAGAGTACTGCTTAAGCTAGAAATGATGCTGTACTGTTGGATTTCACTCCCTTCCTTTTTTTGTTTACTTAAACCAAAGAAAGGATCAATTCAATATTTTCACCTTATATTCTTGTCTGAGACAGCGTGCAATGAAGAAAACAATATTTCATATAGCTCTGCCAGAATATCTTGCATCAAAAACAAAACTTTTTGTTTTAATTGCTCCTCGACTCACTACTACCCTGGGAAGTTGTGTTTTCACATAAAGTAAAAGCAAAATATCCATGGATGCTGGAAATCTGAAATAAAAACAGAAAGTACTGGAGAAACTCAACAAGTCTGGAAGCATCTGCCGAGAGGGAAGCAGAGTAAATGTTTCAAGTGTACTATGACTCTTCTTCAGAACTGGCTTCATCAGTTATCTAGCTTACAGTAACAATTCATAGCTAAATCCTACACTATAAGAATTGGACATTGTGAAACAAAATAAATTGAAGAATGTTCCTTTCTCATGTACTTAGGTGTTAGTTAATTGTAAATTGCCTTAAAGTTGCCCAATGAATCCACTTTGGGTGGGGATAAATATTGCCCTGTTCACAAGGAGAACTTTCAGATTTTTGAATGTTGTATTCCATGAATTATCAAACTGAAAATGAAAACTAGTTTCCTACGGGATAGCAAAGATGATTCTCAGTAGGGGCAAGAGTGACAGGATAGTTGTTATGGGGGACTTCAACTTATTATATTGTCTGGGAATACTACAGTTCAAGTACTGTAGATGGGTCAGTTTTTGTCCATTGTGTGCAGAAGGGTTTTCTGACACAGTATGTAGACAGGCCAACAAGGGGCGAGGCCACATTAGATTTGGTACTGGGTAATGAACCCAGCCAGGTGTTAGATTTGGAGGTAGGTTAGCACATTGGTGATAGTGACCACATTTTAGTTATGTCTATTTTAGTAATGGAAAGGGATATGTATACACCAGAGGGTAAGAGCTACAGCTGGGGAAATGCAATTACGATGCGATTAGACAAGATTTAGGATGCATTGGATGGGGAAGGAAACTGTAGGGAATGGGCACAATAGAAATGTGGAGCTTATTCAAGGAACAGCTACGGTGAGTCCTTGATAATTATATACCTGTCAGATAGGGAGGAAATTGTTGAGCGCAGGAGCTTTTGTCAAGTGGAAGAAGAAGACTTATGTTAGGAGAGCTGTAAAGGCTCAGTTAGGGCGATTGAGAGTTACAAGGTAGTCAGGAAAGACCTAAAGAAGGAGTCAAGTAGAGCCAGGAGTAGTCATGGTTGATAGGAAACCCTAAAGCTTTCTATAGGTATACCAGGAATAAAGGAATGACTAAAGTAAGATTAGGGCCAATCAAGGATAGTCGTGGGAATTGCTGTGTGGTGTCAGAAGAAATAAAGGAAGCGCAAAATGAATATTGTTCATCAGTATTCACACTGGAAAAAGATAATGTTGTCGAGGAGAATACTGAGAAACAGGCTACAAGACTAGATGGAATTGAGGTCCACAAGGAGGACGTGTTAGAAAATCTGGAAAGTATGAAAAATAGATAAATCCCCTGGCCCAGATGGGATTTATCCAGGATTCTCTGGGAAGCCAGGGAGAAATTGCAGAGCCTTTGGCTTTGATCTTTATGTCATCATTGTCTACAGGAATAGTACCAGAAGACTGGAGGATAGCAAATGTAGTTCCCTTGTTCAAGAAGGGGAGTAGAGACAACCCTGGTAATTATAGACCAATGAGCTTTACTTCGGTTGTGGGTAAAGTGTTGGAAAAGGTTATAAGAGATAGGATTTATAATCCTCTCGATAGGAATAAGTTGATTAGGGATAGTCTGCATAGTTGTGTGAAGGGTAGGATGCCTCACAAACCTTATTACGTTCTTTGAGAAGGTGACCAAACAGGTGGATGAAGGTAAAGCCATTGGTGTGGATATAGTAAGGCGTTTGATAAGGTTCCCCTTGGTAGGCTACTGTACAACATATGGAGGCATGGGATTGAAGGCGAGTTGGCAGTTTAGATCAGAAATTGGCTAACTGCAAGAAGACAGAGAGTGGTGGTTGATGGGAAATGTTCATCCTGGAGTTCAGTTACTAGTTGGTGTCCCGCAAGGATCTGTTTTGGATCCACTGCTGTTTGTCATTTTTATAAACAACCTGGGTGAAGGCATAGAAGGATGGGTTAGTAAATTTGCAGACAACACTAAGATTGGTACAGTTGTGAATAATGCCAAAGGATGATGTAGGTTGCAGAGGGACATAGGTAAGCTGCAAAGCTGGGCTGAGCTGTGGCAAATAGAGTTTAATGTGGAAAAATGTGATGTGATTCACTTTTGAAGGAGTAACAGGAATACTGGGAAAATGGAAAGATTCTTGGTAGTGGAGATGAGCAGAGAGATCTTGGTGTCCATGTACATAGATCCCTCAAATTTGCCACTCAGGTTGATAGGGGTGTTAAGAAGGCATACAGTGTGTTAGCTTTAATTAGTAGAGGGATCGATTTTTGGAACCATGATGTCATGCTGCAGCTGTACAAAACTCTGATGCAGCTGCACTTGGAGTATTGTGTGCAGTTGTGGTCATCACATTATAGGAAGGATGTGGAAGCTTTGGAAAGGGTTCAGAGATTTACCAGAATGTCGCCTGATATGGAGGGAAAGTCTTACGAGAAAAGGGCGAGGGACTTGAGGCTGTTTTCGTTAGAGAGAACAAGATTGAGAGGTTACTTAATTGAGACATACAAGCCAATCAGAGGGTTAGATTGGGTGGACAGTGACAGCCTTTTTCCTAGGATGGTGATGGCTAGCATGAGGGGAGCATAACTTCAAATTGAGGAGTGATAGATATAGGACAGATGTCAGAGGTAGTTTCTTTACTCAGAGAGTAGTTGAGGCATAGAACGCTTTGCCTGCAACAGTTGTGGACTTGCCAACTTTATGGGCATTTAAGTGGTCATTGGATAGGCATATGGACAAGAATGGAATCGTGTAAGTTAGATGAGCTTCAGATTGGTTTCACAGGGTGGCGCAACTTCAAGGGCTGAAGGGCCTGGACTATGCTGTAATGTTCTTTGTTCTATGTTCTATACAGGGACATTGTCAGGTGTCAGGTCATTCTAGAAAAGCCACTTTGCAATGACATTAAAATGTCAATGTAAACTCATTGATAGTCTCATTCCTTCAAATGATTCTACTAGTTTTAAATAGGATAATTAATAATCTAAATAGATAAAAGTATGTGACATAGTAAGGGTTCAGTGAATATGTGGGGGCTGGGGGGGGGGGTCTGCATCTAATGCTTATCAATAGGTCAGGGAGGTGAAATGGGAAATACATTGTCTGCTTTCTCCATTCCATTACCATATCATGTTGAATAAAATCTTGGCTAGGCATTTAGCATTGTGTAGATAGATTCTTCAGCAAATTGTAGGTCTAGTTTGGGACATCTGACATGGCCAGGATCAGATCATGAAATCAAAGGTGGTCTCAGACCACTGATTTAAAAGGCCACTGTTAGTGAGTTGTTGTCAGGCTGCAAGATCATCAATGCTTGCTCTTAAAAACTTATGTGAAATGGCTGAATCAGGTCTAATACTGAAGTAATGGAGCAACAATAATTCTACTGACTATTGACCCAGCAGTGTCTCATTCTGGCCACCTTACCAGGAAAATAATAGCATTCAACAAGTTTATCCACTCTCCATATTGCTGATGCCTGTTGAAAGAAAGGCAGGAGGTGCTCTGCCTCAGGATGACAAAAAGAGACCACTCATCAGGTAGAATGAGACTGAATGAAGATAGCAGAGGTCAGCAGCTGCTGGGTCCACTACAAGATGTAGTTGTAGTGCCCTAAGAGACTGATTAACTTTCTCCACTCAGCAAGCGTAAGTCTAATTTTATCAAGTGCAGACGTATATCAGAGTGTGTGACCTGTATCAAATTTGTGATTGTGTAATGTGTCTGCCTCATATAGGAGGCAGAGTGAATCAGACATATAATACTCTATGGCACCATAGCCTCTCTCCTGGAAAGAAAGCTGAAGAGGGTTTTAGGGTGGCAGCTGGTCAGGGGGGCAAGGAGGAACATTGATGGAATTGACATTGGCTACTTGCTGCATTATCAGAGGAAACTGTCTCTCTCCTCATTTGCATTTTCCATGGTAGAAAAGAGTTAAGGAAGCATGTATTTTTGAAGTCATCTTAAATGATGATGGAGCTGTTGATAATCCCCTTTTATTCCCCTTACAGGTCAAACATCAGCAATGCAGTCACCAGTCCCAAGGGACACAGCTTAATCTCTACAAAGATGTGTCCATATATTCCATATATCTCTACCTGCAAGGTGACCTTTATTTTGTTGTACCAGAAACAGCAGTCTATTCAGCATTGACAATTAATGGATATCAAATTGAATTGGAACTTCCATAGTAAATTGGAAATTGGTTGGACAATCAGGCTTCCTCCCCAGGCCTCACAACTTCTTTACTTTGATTTATGTTTAACAGCAGCAGCAAGGGACTGAGCGTTAATTTAGGAAATTACATGTTAATAATAAAGAAAGGTTTTGACCTGGTATTTACAAATATTAAGGTTCTCCTCTCATCTACTCACCAGCCAATCAGAGGGTCCAGCAGCTCTTCAGATCCAGCAGCAGCACTAACAACATTGGCTTTTGTTGGTACTGCAAGATGCCAAGGAAGAAAAATGGCCATGGAGATCGAGAGGAGAAATGGCTGCGATTGGCTCACCAGGGCTACTCAGGCAGACTCTGGTGAAAAGGTCTGCTCTGGAGACAAGGTCCCATGTGGTGGCATTGGAAAAAGAGTCTATGAACAGGAGGGACTTTGCAAGCTGCCAGGGAAATTATGACAATACATCCATAGGACATGGGTTTACCCCCTGCCACTTGCATCAGCAGGATGATGCCCTTCCCTTAATTGGCCCTGGATAGAAATGCCAACCTTGATCTCTTCCACTCCAGAGGCAATCTATGTCCTATTCACCAGTCACCCCTAATGCTTGTTGATTAGCTTCCAGTCAAGCAACATTTAGATAATAAAATGCTTTTTTTTCAAATTCCTCGATGTCTTCAGTCTCTTTCATCACTGCGATCTCTTCTTCATGACTTTACCTATGGTAGTCTAATTCTGATCCCTTGACCATTGCTGATTTTAATTGCTCCATTATTGGTGACAATTCCTTCCATTGACAAGGTTTCAAACTCTGTGTAATCCAAGATGGAGAGGCGGGAAAAATTTGTAGCTGTAACAGCTGCTTCTTTTTTGAGACATTTTAGGTGTTGGAGGTGATTTCCTCGAATTCCAGAAACAGCAATTACTGCTTTATATGCTGCTGCATTCTTTTGGAACTTTGGAGAGAAAAAAAGTTAAAACAATGGCACTTTTAAAAGGGGGAAAGACAGACAAAGGCAGTGAGCACATGGTCTATAAGGGAGAGAGAGAAGAAACCTACCTGCTAACTGATATAGCAGTGAATCTGCGCAGTTACTGTCTTTGCTGTTTGAATTCATGTATCGCTGGACTTTGGAGTTTGTCTAGGAAAACTTAACAAACAGAGAAATTCACAACTGATCTGGGAAGAACCTGTTTGGGAGAGGTCACAGCACAGAATCAGGTAAATGGATACTTTTAAGTATAGCCTTGCTGTAAGTCTACAATAGTGAATAGAGTGGATTCTTTGTCGATTATATGTTTTTAATGGGATCTGTCTCTTGGTTAAATTTTAAAAATATAAACCATAGTATTAAGTTAGACTGGAGCAGTGTTTTGTAGAGCAAGAAGGCAGTGCTATTTTCTGGAAGATTTTCTTGTAGATTGGAAGGAGCAAAACGGCCTTTAGTAGAGAGATATGCTCTGCTTGTTGGATACGGGAGTTTCGAGAGAGTTTCTGGGTTACTGAGGATTATATGTGCAATAAATGTCATTGGTTGCTAATCTTGTCAGATTGAATGGATCGGTTGGAGTGACAGTTAGGGGCAATGAGGAATTTACGAGAGCTAGGAGGTGTGATGGACGGCAGTTATACAAAGGGAGAGAAGCCACAGATACATTCAGGTAGAGGAGTTAACTCCAAGAAAGGTAGGAGAGGTAGGCAGGTTGTACAGGAGTTTTTATGGCTATCCCTATTTCAAACAAATGTGCTGTTTTGGAAAATGTAGGGTGTGATGGACTTTCAGGGGAATGTAGCACAAAACAGCTACGTTTCTGGTATCAAGACAGGTGCTAATATAATGAGGGGTACATTGAGTTCCAAGCAATTGATTGTGTTAAAGTACTGAGGAAAGAGATCAATCCAAGACTGGTACAGTTGAGAAAAGAAGTGAGTCGAACAGTCTGGGTAGGCAGGAACAAAACAGAGATCAAGATAGGACTGATAAATTAAACTGCATTTATTTCAATGCAAGAGGAATAACAGGAAAGGCAGGTGAACTCGGGGCATGGTTAGGAACATGGGACTGTGATATAGCAATTACAAAAACGTGCTCATGGATGGTCAGGACTGGCAGCTTAATGTTCCAGGATACAAATGCTACATGAAGGATAGAAAGGGAGGCAAGAGGGGAGGGGGAGTGGTGTTTTTGATAAGGGAATGTATTATAGTTGTACTGGGGGAGGATATTCCTGGAACTAAATCCATGGACGTTACTTGGGTGGAACTGAGAAATAAAAAAGGATGATCACCTTATTGGGATTGTATTATAGACCCCAGGAATAGTCATCAGGAAATTGAGAAACAAATTTGTCAGGAGATTTCAGTTATCTGTAAGAAAAATAGGATGGTTATGGTAGGGAATTTTAACTTTCCAAACATAGACTGGGACTGCCATAGTGTTAAGGGTGTAGATGGAGAGAAATTTGTTAAGAGTGTACAAGAAAACTTTCTGAGTCAGTATGTGGATGTATCTACTGGAGAAGGTACAAAACTTGACCTACTCTTGGGAAATAAGGCAGGGCAGGTGACTGAGGTGTCAGTGGAGGAGCACTTTAGACCATAATTCTATTTGTTTTAAAAAGGTAGACCAGATTTAACAACTGAAGTTCTAAGTTGGAGAAAGGCTCATTTTGACTGTATTAGGCAAGCAGTTTCAAAAGCTGATTGGGGGCAGATGTTCGCAAGTAAAGGGCTGGCTGGAACCCTTCAGAAATAAGGTAACGAGAGTCCAGAGACAGTATATTCCTGTTAGGGTGAAAGGAAAGCTGGTAGGTATAGGGAATGTAGGATGACTAAAGAAATTGAGGGTTTGGTTAAGAAAAAGAAGGAAGCATGAGTCAGATATAGACAGGATAGATCGAGTGAATCCTTAGAAGCGTATAAAGGCAGTAAGAGTATACTTAAGAGGGAAATCAGGAGGGCAATAAAGAGACATGAGATAGCTTTGGCAGATAGAGTTAAGGAGAATCCAAAGGATTTTTACAAATACATTAAGGACAAAAGGGTAACTAGGGAGAGAATAGAGCCCCTCAAAGATCAGCAAGGCAGCCTTTGTGTGGAGCCACAGGAGATGGAGGAGATACTAAACAAGTATTTTGAAGGACATGGAAGAATGAGAATGTAGGGAAATAGATGGTGACATCTTGACAAATGTCCATATTACAGAGGAGGAAGTGCTGGATGTCTTGAAATGCATAAAGGTGGATAAATAGACAAAGTCTTTTCCCTGGGGTGGGACAGTCTGGAACTAGAGGGCATAGATTTAGAGTGAGAGGGGAAAAATATATAAGAGACTTAAGGGGCAATTTTTTCATGGAGAGGGTGTTGCATGCATGGAAGGAGCTGCCAGAAGAGGTTGTGGAGGCTAGTACAATTGCAACATTTAAAAGGCATCTATTTGGGTATATGAATAGGAAGGGACTGGAGGGATATGGGCCAAGTGCTGGCAAATGGAGTTAGATTAAGTTGAGATACCTGGTTGACATAGACGAGTTGGACCAAGGAGTCTGTTTCCGTACATCTCTATGACTCTATGGCTCTATCTCTTTTAAATTCTCAACCTCACCCTTATTCTTTAAGACCAAACACTTTGAACAAGCTTTTTGTCATCTGACCTTGTCATGTTTTGTTTTAAAATCATCTTAGAAATGTACATTTTACTATGTTAAAGGCGCTGTATAAGTTGTTTCTTTCTTTCCTGTTAAATCTGTTCAAAACATCACAATATTCATGGCAAACAATTGTCAAATATCCATATCTGTCAATACTTTTGTGCAAAGAACTGGGGCTCGATTTTTTAAGTCCCACTGGGGCTGGGATTTGAGGAAAGTGGAAGCAAATAATTGTGGGTGTGCCTGCTGGTCCTCTGTTGCAACTGCCTCAGGCCATCTTTGCAGAGGAACACTTGGTCAAGGGAGTATGCCCACCATCCTTAATTTCACAGGAAGCCCATCTTCTACTCATTAATTGGCTGCTCTCAGACAACCTACAATGCATGACTATTTCCCACACAGTACAAGGTTCTGACTCACACTCTATCCTGCCATTGGCGTTGAGAAGCCCTCCGGGAAATTTCTGCCAGCGGCTGAACATTAAGCTCTTTATATTGCAATTCCGTAAAATATCAAAATCTATTTGTTCCAATTTTGTTTAAGGTCTTTCATCACCATAACATATACAGGGTTGATTGAGATAGAGGGAACAGATAAGAAGCCAGATTCTTGTTGATGGCATGAGATTTAGTTAGCTGGAAAACAGCAGTCTAACATGGGTGAATGATCCCTTGTCACCATGAAATATTGGATTAAATTTATCCTGACAGCTACACAGAGCAGTATCACAAACCTTAACCAGCCTTGATAGTGACCCAGCAGCTCTCTACAGTTGCCTCCCAAAATTGCTGTTAATACAGATATGTGAAAAAGACATGTTAAATGTAACAAAGCAAAAAACAGCACAGCAATTCAAAATGCAATCAGAAACTTGATTTGCAAAATTAACATATTCAACACGATGACATTTATCTTCTTCTTGGTTCATGCTTTCTTTCCATCAGCATATCATTATTGACAGAAACGAGCTGCCGAGCTTCAGTGTCCCCTCTGTAAACTCTCAAATCACATAATGTCCAGAAAGTAAAAGCTCAGTAAATATTAAAAGCTATCGGTGATATTTGAAATTATACACAAACCTAGATAAACATCAGGTGAATTGAATGAATAAATAGAAAATATTAGTTTATAATTCACTACTTCCATCCTCTGAGCATATCATTTGATTCTATATTCAAACCCTACAAAGCCATCACAGTGATTCATTCTTACTCAGAAAATTGTTATAATTATGAAGTTTTTGAATTATTCTGTTATTAACACTGATTTTGGACATACAGCTATTACCAGATGCTTTGCCTTTTGTCCTGTGACACCTGTGATTTATAATCCTCCACAGTTCTCGCCTCAGTGAACTCTCTGTGTGGAGTTTGCACATTCTCCCCGTGACTGCGTGGGTTTCCTCCGGGTGCTCCGGTTTCCTCCCACAATCCAAAAATGTGCAGGTTAGGTGGATTGGCCACGCTAAATTGCCCATAGTGTTCGGTGAAGAGGTAAATGTAGGGGAATGGGTCTGGGTGGGTTGCGCTCCGGCGGATCGGTGTGGACCTGTTGGGCCGAAGGGCCTGTTTCCACACTGTAAGTAATCTAATCTAATTAAAGCTTCTAACTTGCCCCTACAGTATAAAACTCATCATTATTCCACTTCCGTTCCAAAGAAGAGTCATATTGGACTCAAAATGTACACAATGATTCTGTCTCTGCAGATGCTGCCAGAGACACTGAGTTTCTCCAATATTTAGCATTTATTTCAGATCTCTGCCTTTCAAAGTATTTTCATACTCCCATTACTTTAATGCTGCAATAAAATGTTGCTGCCTTGTACTGCCCTCAAAAGCTTTTAAATGAAATCTATAGCAATGCTGCTTTACTTAACAATTTTAAATACTTTCAACAATGCAGTATCATAATGTTGCTTCCCTGTAGTGCTTTCTGTGGAGTTTCCTCACACTTTTACAGACAAAATTGAGGTTTCCTGTCTTATTTGGCTGAGATTGATGTTTCCTATTTTTCTCATGAGCAAAATGAATAATCTTCTGACTTTTATGGTCTAATAGAAAATTTTCGCCCTTTGCTTGACTTAACCAAATAAATTCTGTGTCTGCAGTTATACAGATTAATTCCATTTTATTAACAACTTTCCTTAGGCTATTCATGCTGTCCCCAGCCAGTGCTGGATTTCTACATAAACCCAGTCAGCTATAGCTTAGGGCATCACATCAAATATGAGAAAGGACTACATTTCAAATTTACATAATCAGTTGAAAAATAAAGAAGGTAAGGAAAAAGACTCTAAAACAAACATTTTTTCATGATACAACAAAAATATACTTAAGCGGTTACATGGTTGTTGTACCAACAGTATCCTGCTTGGATATCAAAGATAATCAGAAAGCTTAGGTTTACTCCCAGCCTCCATTCAAGAAATGCAGTACTCAAGCCTGGAGGCTCCTGCATCTCACATACATGAATTGCAGCCCAAAGCCATGGGTCAAAAACAACTCCACACTGCTGTCTCTTTGACTAGACATCTGACAGTCACATGATCCATTTTGATGCCTCAAACACTAAACAGAAGAGCTTTATATAACTTTTTCAAGACAACAATACATATAAAAATATTTTTTGAATTTTAAAATATTTTGCTTTTAAAAGTATTTATTTTCCAGAAATTAAAGTGTGAAAACCACTTCCATTATTCTACAACAAATAAATATATATTGCATGATTGAAACGTATGTATTGAATTTTTTACTTTGACTTTACTTATAAACAAAATAGATTGAGAATGTCACACACCCTGAAATCCCAGGTGAAGTAAACAGAAACTTAAAGCCCAATGATTTTGGTCTCTGAAGTGTCTTGACCGGAGATGATATTTCATTCTGGATACAGAAAGATCTCTCAAAATGCTAACGTTAGACTAGCCCATTTGAGAAGTCCAAGCAGTCGTTTAAAACCCAAATAAGTTATCATTCAAAGGAATTAATTCAACAAAAGATAATGTGAGTGTCTAATATACTCTCCATCAATTCAACTCTTTTCACCAGCATCAACAGAATTGACGAGTGATTGTTTCATAATTGGCAGAACTCTATTGGAATTCAAAATTTTGAGAACTTTGAGGTTCACAAAAAAGCTTTATCTACATAGTCGATGAGGCAGTGTGGATTAATCTTGGATTCATGCCTGGAGGAACAAATGAAAAAACAGCCAGAGTATTGGTGGCATGTATTTGAATGCATTATTGCAGTTGAGTACACACTAGCCTAAATCCAGCATGGCTGGGGACAGCATGAATAGTCTCAGGAAAGTTATTCACAAAATGGAATGTTTTTCAGGAAAACAATGAAAAGTTTAGCTTGTCCCAAACAGAAATTTCATGCCTTGATCAAACTCATTGCAAACCATACCATGTAAGCCATTACAGTAGCAATGGATCCACAAGCCTCCACACTTGTCTGAATGAAAATATGGTGAGAGCTGAAGAAGTAGAAGAATCTATTTTAGATGATTTAAAACGAGCAGGATACTTCAATTCTTTTGTTGTCTCTACATGAGACCTTTCACACATTGATCACTAATTGCTACTATAAGAAATGTGTCACATGATGATGGGCTCCCCGTTGAAAACTTTAATTTTCCAACATGGTGAGGATTATTTGGGAAATGATTGCAAAGCTGACATCAGGAAGTGCAGAAGACAGTCTTGTAATAATGTAGGTAACATGACAGGAATATAAAGTAGAAGCAGCAAAAACTGTTTGAGAAAATAAGTATGCTATGGATGTCCATATGCTGGTCATTCATTAAATCATATTGAATGTACTGCAGTTGCTTACTGCTGAGATGCATTTTTTTTATTGTTGTGAAACAAATATATCTGTTCTCCTCTTCAAGCAAAATGCCAGACAGTATTCAAATCATTTTTTGTTCTTGATTTACCATACCAAAATATCTCTCTGACAGTAAATGGGAAGCATATGCGAAAGCTAATTCAGCAATAGCTGAGGGTTATTGTTCAATTATTCAGTTGACAGTCTTAATCATTTACATTTGACGATGGTGGTAAAAGTGATATAAGGGGAGGTGCTGACATGCTGGGAAAGAAAATGCAGGAACTGTAGTTTATGTTCATGTTAGAACTTTGATATCATTTGTTAGACCAGTTCTCCAAAATCAGCAATGCCCAGTATATATGCAAAGATGTATACATCATACTAAAACAATAAAGAACTGCGGATGATGAAAATATGAAACAAAAACAGAAATTTACAGAGTAATTTAGGAGGTCAGACAGCATCTCTGGAGAGAAAACAGTCCAGTGACCCTTCTTCAGAACTCATCACTCTCTCACTTCTTGAAAGAAACTCAAGAAAATTTTGATAAAATTGAACTCAAATCACACCTGCCTGATGTATACCAATACAGTGTGAATAAAAGGGAAAAAAAGTGAGAAAAAAAAGTCAGTGATAGTAATACAACGAATGCTGATGAAGTCTTTGTCCAAGAGACAAATTTTGAGTGAAGTTTTTCATTCCAATGATGGATGATCTTGAAACCAACTTGAAGAAAAGAGAAATCATTGGCAAAAATGTTTTTGGTTGATACTGATGTTTCAAAAAACAGCTGTTTGAAGGTGTAAAATGTCTGATGCAAAAAATCCTGACCATGTTGATGTTAATCTCACTCGAGAAATAAAGCATCCCCAAGCTCCTACCAAGGAACATTATTCAGATAAAGAACATTTAAGCCTTAACAAGCTGCATCAAGACAACATTCAAGGTAAGACTCCAATGTAGAAGCAATATTGCTGCTGCTTCTGCATCTAATGGTAAAAACTGCTCAGGAGAAAGGTAATTTTTGCAGACGAAAAGCTTCAAAAATAAATTGCAGAAAACTGTTAATTTGAGGACACTATCAATGGCTTTGCTTCAAAATATCACAAAAGAAAATGTGTTAAATTTGATGCATGTTATATTGCTACTTCCTTTAGTAAATACTGTGTAAAACCTCCTGTCTGTAGATTAAAAGTTTTCATGCATGCTAATTAAGAAATCATAAAGCTTTTCCATTTGAATGGATTTCATAATGCAATTAGGCTTAATGTAAGATGTATGTTTTAGTTATGTGATTAGTTTTTCATTGAGCCTTCGCCTATTTATAAATATATGTTTATAGAACTTTGGTATTTTTATTTTCACTGTCCTACCTGTTCGAATAATGTGCTTTTGGTAATGCCATGGGGCATCTTAAGCTTGACATACTTTATAACCTTAGTTTATTATAATCTGGTCCTGTCCATAACAATTTTTAATGTTCATTGCTTTACAATTTGAATGAAGATTCCTATTTGTTTTAATTGCCTCTCTGAATCAATCCAGGTTTCTCTGGCTTTGGCTTAAAATACTTCTATGGCTCTTGATTTTACCTACTGCAACCATGCATACAACTTAATTATGCAAGGTTAAATGAAAAGGCTAATTCGACTTGCATTATGGTTGTTTGTTTTAAGTATCTACCAGTTTCTCTCCCATATTGCAAGAAGCCTTGTCTATTCGTGACTAATTATCTCACGAGCTTTGTTTCTATGACAATGAAACCTTGAGAAGTATCCAGTATGAAGCATACAGAGCCAGTATGTTCCTTTGCCTAAAACAAGCTGAGTTTATATGTACTCAGCATAACATTAATTTCTGACATCTAGAAAGACAGGAACACAGATCAAGACCAGAATCCAGACTAAGATTGGAATCTGGAATAAGACTGGAATCCAGAGCAGGACTGGCTAGAACCTGGTAGGACTGGAACACTGTTTGGAGCTAGAATCCACCAGACTGGAACCCAGGGGATGGTGCTGGGATTTACCAGACTCGACCATAAGTTGAGGCTGGGATCTGTGGAGCTGGGATTTGTAGGACTGGAACCCAGAGCAGACCTAAAATCTGGGGTTGGATTGGAATCTGGATCACAGTATAGGACATGAACTTGAGACACGGTTACCTCTCCTTACCGATGCTGACCTCATTGAAGCATTCCTGTTTGAGAAGGTGGATAAAAATTAGTATGAGTAGATTAAAGTTGTGCAGTGCATTCTAACTTGTCTGGCAACATGTCGAATATTCTGAAGTCTCCTATCAAAGCAAAATCAGACAGTCAAATA
This sequence comes from Chiloscyllium punctatum, assembly GCF_047496795.1. Lineage (NCBI taxonomy): Eukaryota > Metazoa > Chordata > Chondrichthyes > Orectolobiformes > Hemiscylliidae > Chiloscyllium > Chiloscyllium punctatum. The sequence continues at coordinate 35,408,339 of NC_092763.1, forward strand.
ACATTCACAGAAATTTAAGACATGACATAATTTTGTTCATTTCACAGAATGTAACCTACATAAGAAATATCATTTTGCAAAGAACATTACAACAAAAAGAGAAAGGTATAGTTCATCATATCCTTCATTCTTCAGGTGAAATTATTTTTAATAATATGATTTCTGATATTTTGTAGGCAGATATAGCTTATCATTTTCACTTGAAATCTGCAAATTTCAAACAGCATTCTCTCACAAGTTTCTGAAAAGACCGACTATTCAAATAACTCAATCTCTGTTGTAATATTTTAAAGGAACATTCTAATCTGATGGCATTGTCACTTGAGTTATTTGTAGCATCAATGATGTGTGATCTTTGGACCAAGTCCTACTTTGATTGGATATTCAGTCCCTCAAAACTAATCTGGTTAGAGAATTATCCTCTGTAAACATTACTAGCTTATGATACTGAAAGACTGAATGGATGTGGTCATGTTTAATCATATTTGACTGTGAGGAACTCATCCTTTTCCATTATAGAAAAGGGGAACCAAGTCCAGTTAGTGTACACACAGAATATACATATTACAGCATTGATATCTTGTCTATGATATCTTGTACCTGAAGCAATCCTGGAAATCTTTTCTGACATTTTTCCTAAAGGACACCAAGAATCTGATAGTCACAAATCTGACATTAAGACCCACAAAAGACATTTAGCATGAGTGTGTGTGGCCAGTCAGAAGACATCTAATTTAACTGAAGTTGATAGATAATGTGCTACTACAATGTACAACTTAGGAGCTCACCAACCCCATGTTGTCAGGCACTATGGCAGAACTTTTTGTTGTTTTGACTGAATAGTGCAATGGCAAGAAAGTTGGAGAAATATGGTGCAAAACGATTTTTTTAATTTTTGAAAATGTAAATCTCTTGACTTCTAACAAAAATCTGATTTTCCTCTTAATAGTGAGTTCTGAATCTCACTAATGAGTGAAGACTACAGTATTTCCATCATTTGCATCATATTATTAGCTAATCTTATTTTCATTGCCTCAATTCTATGCAGTTTCCAATTCTCCTCCCCTTCCCTGAGAAACTAGTTGGTTCCATTCCTCGGATGAGAGTCAGGGAAGTCACCTAATTCCATAGCTCACCTCAATATTCTCTGGGCCTTCATACAACTCTATGTTCACCACTACTTCCCTGTGTATTACATTGGTACTGTACTCTTATAGCCTTTGTCTGTCAGTCTTTCTGCCTAGCATTGTTTATTAGAGCATAGGCTCTTCAGTCATAAAGGTAAAAACAATGACTGCAGATGCTGGAAACCAGATTCTGGATTAGTGGTGCTGGAAGAGCACAGCAGTTCAGGCAGCATCCAAGAAGCTTCGAAATCGACGTTTCGGGCAAAAGCCCTTCATCAGGAAAAGCCCTTCTTCAGTCATAAGTTATAGGCCGACAGTCTCTGTGGCTTGCATTGCATTTTAGTGCAGAGGGAGAGGCAGGCAGCTTGTCATTGTTCAGACTACTGAACATTCAAATGTGGGACATATTGCTGTACTATGGCAACATATGCCAGCAGCTCACACACAAACATATAGGATGTGCTTGAAGCAAATGGCTATGTCTCAAAGTCAAAGAGGAACACTCATTAATGGGATGAAGGTGAACTATAGTCAGTGAGGGGTTGGTGCAAGAGTTGGCCAAGGAGCATGTCTGATTCCAGTCCAGAGGTTTGGCCATGATCAGCTAGGTGTTTTGTCCTATCAGAGTACAGGGATCAATTCCTTTAAAGGATGAGGTAATGGTCAGTCTTACAGGTGATGTGCAACCAGTCTGGGGATAATAGATGCATAATTTGGGATGTTGTGGAAACACCTGTCCAGGGTTTGGGTTATTCTCATTCTGATTAGCTGGGTAAACTTTGGCCATTAACTGATATATTTCGGGGATGAATAGATGTGGCGAAAGGCTCAACTGGCATTGGAGATGCAGGGACAGTGGCACAGGAGTAAACATGAAGGATAGGGCATCATTGTTTGCCCCAGGCTCAGTCTGAAATTCACTGATGCAGGCACAAAGCTGAAACCTTGGACATGATCATATTGGGATCTGGACAATATGGGTTGTAGTGTGAAATGTGTCAGAATCACATGAAATGTCCAGAATGGCCTATCTCAATATTGAAGTGTAACTTGCTGCATCTTTTAGGTAAGTTCAAGGTATCAAAACAAGATTCTTGCTAGGCAGCAACAAATTGCTTACTAAGGAGGCTTACTGCTGATTAAAAACATTATTAACTTTTGAGCAAGTTCCAAAATCTTAACTTTTTATAAATGAGTCCATTGTGGAATTAGAGGTTTGAAGGCAAAGCCGTCTTCTGTTACATTTGATTTTCTATTTATAAATATGTTAAGCGCAATGAGGGACCTGACACTGATCCAACATAGTCAAACCCTAGGGCTGGAAACGTAGCTTTTCTAGAGTTGCAAAAAGAGAATTGGCCATTGGCAGACTGCTCTGAACTAAAGTTCAGACTTTTTAAACTATTCAATGCTTAATCTATCTGTCTATACACATGGGCTTAAATCTGTGAAATCATACTTTGCACTGGACATTGTCTTTGCACAATCAGTGTTTAATGTATGTATGATTTTGGGGAGGAATGGCAATGATTGAGACTCTCTTGAGTTTTGGTTTCCTTCACCTGATAATCTCTTTGAAAGGTGTCAATAGTAATTTGAGATGTATTTCCTTGTAAGTGAATAACAGATTTTTTTTTTTGAAAAGCAGTATACAGACAGTGCGAAGAAAGAACTTTTTTAATGTTGTGTACCCCTATATTTTTGTTGCCTTTCTCATGCAACTACATTTGCAAGAGCATTGGGAATCCTGATACTTAATTGCAACATGACTATTGAAGACAGACCCCATGCACAAGCTGATATGTTCCATTTAGCCTCCTTTATGTATGTATATTTACATAAATTTTCTAATCAATCTGTTCAGAGATCTTATTACACACCTCTGCAGTAGGTGGGACATTAACACTGCATCACAAAAGCCCTAAGAAAGCTTCCAATCCATGTGACCTGATTTCACTCTGTCATGGTTCCTTTTGCATACCCTTCATATGTATCCTTAGAACAAATATGTAATCCCTTTCCATTTACAAGTATTGGCAACTCTCATAGGTTGCTTTCAAGGTCCTGCTGCACAGGAATAATGTCAACTTTACAAATGTCTCCTGATGATTTTTTGACATGATTTTTGCCACAGTGTCAGTATTGGCATAGAAAGTACCGGTGTTTTGCTATACATCCACTGTTAATTTATGATAGAAAATTAACACAAAAAAAATCTGTACAGAATTCATTGACTACAGAAATAAAGCAGAAGGTCTGTATACTGAAAAAGTGAGTACAGGTAACTTATATTAAGTTAAAATGTAAACAAAATCACAAATTGCTCTTATCGTCATTTGGAAGTCTACGACCTTAGTTCACAATCAATTGCTTAAGTTGTTGGGGGTAAATCACCACTGGTTACCTTTAATTTAGCTATTTATTAAGAAATCTCACAGATAATCAAGTACTGAAACAATGATTTAAACTTTATTGTATGTAGCAATCAAAATAAGACCCATCAAATAATCAAGTTAAGCTTCACAACTCAACTTGATTACTCCGTGATTAATAGTGGAATTTAGCTATGATTTCAATAACAGTCTCTGTCTCTAGGAGCGTCTAGGGTCCATTCCTTGTGCAGGAAAAATCCAGACCTAAGTAAGAAAACCAAGAAGTCATGTAACTTTAAATAAGTTGTTGCTCAAATAAAATCTTTTGTTTCCATTGAAATTACATTACCTTTAATTTTTTTTAATACAACATGAATTATGTGACAAAAGCTGCAACAAGTTAAGAATTAAGATGCAGCATAATGAAAGATTGAATGATTTATTAATATCATCTCAATCACCAGATTGGAACTCAATCACTCCCTTGGAACAGACTTCAGAAACTGTCATTCTGTAGAGTTATTTCATAGCATTGTCCATATTCAGTGTCAAATGAAGTGTTAATGACAGAAATTTTCATTACTCTTTGCTTGACTTGACACTTTGTTTTATTTAAATGTAAACAATAATATAATTATTACAATTACCATTACATTAAAATTCTTGAGTATAAAAGCGTCAGCCTTTAAATGTATCCACAGTACAAAGCTTCTGTCACTTTTTGAAAAGTCTGGAAAATTTTTACCAGTCAATACCATTCATGTTTCAAACTTGGAAACATTCTACTTTCACATACCTCTCCTCTTAAAAAAAGGTTACCTGCCAAAAGTTTCCTCCAGTAATTGCACAGGAAATGCATTAATGTTATAAAGGAAATAACATACTGCACTTGGCAGTAAGTTGTAGGGTACTTAGTCTCTCTTAATGTGATATTGAAAGAAGCCAGAGGTCTTGTGCTGGTCCTAAGGGCAGCGCTGTATGAATGGAGACCTGTTCCGCTCTCAAGGTTCTTCATATTATACTAACATTTACTGGATTACTCATTAAGCCAGGAAGAATCAACTCTACATTTAGTAAACATTTTTTTTGCCCCTAATGCATTCTTACTATACCTTTATTAATTGCTATTTAAAAACTCCTTGTTTAAAAAAATTCATGTTAAATTGATGGATGTGTGTAAGCAATCAGAAAATTAAGTATTTATTTATTTTATCACATGCTAATATTTAACATAGCTGAGGAACATGGCTTAATACTATTTTTAGTGTGCAGCTTTAAGCTTTAGTTAAATACATTAGTATGGTCACGTGACTAACAGATTATTTTTGTACAAAAGGTTACTCAATTTGTTACCAATTTTATCTATAATTATTATATGTTCACAATACTGTAACAAATCTCTTCACATATGATGTGACTATATATATATTGCAAGTATTATAGGACATGATATCTTCAATTTATTTTAGTTACAAATGAATGCTGAGAAAACTAGCAAACTTCAGTCAACAACTTTGAATCTTCACTAAAGCCAGTGAAGCTAACTGCTGATAAGGCTTACAGTCAAATTCCACTGGGGCCAACAAGGACCATGGGATGGTCCCTTTACATCTGGAGGCTAGTTAGATCATGGTAGTTTGTTGCTGAGGACACTACTTAATTCTTGAATTCCTTGCTCCAGGCATCTAAAGTGCACAGTGAAGTTATGTGCTGGATGATGAGGATTTGTAGGAGCTGCAGAAATCTACTGAGTAAGAAAATGAGATTGTTCTTCAAATGGAACAGCACCTTCGAAACACAACAACTAAAGAAATACAGGCAGGACTTTGAAAAGAACCTTATTCAATGATACTGAGTTGTATAAAGTCATCTTTCACTGACTGTAAATGTTTTGATGTTGCTGTCACAAGCGATCATTGTATAATCCTAACTGAAAATGCAGTTTAATGATTTGATCTTTATGTTTTTCCTGTTATTTAATAAAAACTTAAGGTTCTAACATCTGATGCTCCAATCATGTCAAAGTTGCATATTATTTTAGGTGCTTTGGAAAGGAAAGCTATAGTTCAGTGGGGTGTGGCACAAAGCAAGACCAGTGCTTCATTCTTAATAGCTGAAGCAAAAGTGACATCAGCTCATAGAGCTGATGATAAAAAGTGAACAAATATTTACAAATGTGATTAGGTTTTTACAGTGACATTTCACTCATGCTAACTATTTGCCCTCAGAGAGTTTTATCTTTCTGTTTTGCTCCTATCACACCTAGGTGCAGTCCTGGTGTTCACAGCTTTTGTGGAGAGTGTGTATCTTAGAGTGGAGCCCGTTGGCCTTTAGAGCTTGGGTGGGTGACCTCGGGGTAATTTGTGGCGGAAGTGGGTGCTGCAAATGCTGGAGATCAGAATCAAGATTAAAGTGGTGCTAGAAAAGCACAGCAGGTCAGGCAGCATCCGAGGAGCAGGAAATCAAATCACATTTCGGGCAGGGCTTTTGCCCAAAACGTCGATTTTTCCTGCTCCTTGGATGTGGCCTGACCTGCTGTGATTCTCCAGCACCACTGTAATATTGCCTGGGGTCATTTGTGGCTAAGGGGCCCAGATGTCTGGAGTGTGTCCTGCCCAGAGGACACACCTTTTTAACTTGAAATCCCACAGGGTTGAAGTGGTGGGACCAGCCACATCTGGAATGTTCTGAGAAAAAACTTAGGGGAGGGTCTGGATGTGATTCCTCCTCTGACTAGGTGTCTCTGGCATCATCCAGTCCCCTTGTCACTTTCCCATTGCAGCTGAGTACTAATGGTTAGAGCGATGGAGTGCAAGTCTGTGAGTGTATCCTGCAGACAGAGTGTGCTGGACTTGGGTTCCATTGACAACCAGGAGAAAGTGAGGACTGCAGATGCTGGAGATCAGAGCCTAAAAATGTGTTGCTGGAAAAGCGCAGCAGGTCAGGCAGCATCAAAGGAGCAGGAGAATCAACGTTTTGGCTTATGCCCGAAACGTCGTTACTCTTGCTCCTTTGATGCTGCCTGACCTGCTGCGCTTTTCCAGCAACATATTTTTAAGCTCCCATTGACAACCACCAATCTGTTCAAGGATGCAGCTAGATCCTCACGGATTGGAGGCAGTACAGTACACAGTGTTTGGTAGACTCCACCAACCTTCAATTCAGTTTCCCACGTACCTCAAACAAACATGTCCATCATTTCTGTGTCCATTTCTGTATTGGCTGAAATTATTAATGGTCAACATCATAGTGTCCTCTCCTAAGCAAGTGACTCATGCCTGGCAATTCTCTGGATGCCAGTGAACTTGCAAATTTCTTCCTCAACCAGCTGTGGAAATGTGGTGTGCTCATCAGAATGTGCTCCAGACTCTAGTCTAGCTGAAGTACTCACCAAGGCGTCAGCACCTGAGCTGGTGGAGGGTGCAGGAGGCAGCCTTGCTGCTGCTTCCTCTGAGGAATCTGTGGCTTCTTCAGCATAGCTTATGCAGGAGATGATGCTGAGGTCTTGAGTGTTCAGTGGAGAGGTGTTATGGATGCTGCTGCTGCCTGCAGAAGACAAGAGAGGGAATGAATTGTGAAATAGGAGTGGAAATCTGTGCATTTTAAAAATATATTCACAGCAGCAGTAATGGAAGAGAAGTTCAGTTCTTGAAAAAGATCTTATGTGGTTGGTGGGACATGGAGGCATCACCATGAGTAGTCATAGTCCTCTCCAACTAAGATAAGGATTTTCTATTACAGGGGTTATGGAGACAAATGTCAGGCACCCTACCACCCACCTTGACTCTCTATAACCACTTGTGGGGTGTTTTCTCCTGGAATGAGACAAAGGGAGGGTCTGAGTGAGATGAAAATGACTGGCACAACTGTTAGTGTTGGTGCAAGTGGGAGAAAGGTAGTAAAATGTTGCTCGTGGGAAATTAGGAAGCGAGAGGACATGCAGAGTTAGTAAACTGGTGAGTTGGAGGTGGTGAGAGTGATTAATGGAAGAATTTGCATGCAATATGAGAGTGGCAGATCCTGAGTCCTAGTGAGAGATGGGTGCTGTAGCAGAGTTAGAAAAAGTGGGAGATAGCAGAGATGGTCATTACAGTAACCAAACAGTAGGTAAAAGTATAATGGAAGAAATAATGGCAGCTTGTCAGAAAGGTAACAAGATAATTGCTGGTGATTTAAATCTACATATATAGACTGAAAAATTGGTTGGACAAAGATGGTCAAGATCAGGAGCTCATAGAATGTTTTTGAGAAATTGTCCAGAACAGATCATTCTGGAGCCAACTGAAGACAAGGTCTACTAGACCTGATCGTATGCAACATGATGGGATTAATGATAAATCCAAACACAAATAGGAGCAGAAGTAGACCATTCAATCCCACTAGCCTGCTGTACCTTTCAATAAGATTGGGGCTGATTGTGTAGTGCGTCAATCTACCCCAACTGATTCCGCTGTCTAACAAGAATCTACCCACCTCTGACTTAAAAATATTCAATCATCTTGCCTCTACTGCCTTCTGAGGCAAAGATTCCAAAGTTGCACAACGCGCTGAGAGAAAAGAAATTGTCCCCTCTCTATCCTTAAAGAATGACCCCTAATTTTTAAATCATACCCTTTTGTTTTGGACTCATCTACAACAGGAAACACCTGTTTCACATCCATCTTATGAAGGTTATTCAGCAACTTACATACTTTAATCAAGTCAGGCCACATTCTTGTAAACTTCAGGCAATCAAGCTCAGCCTGCCCAACCTATCCTCATAAAACAACCTGCTCATTCTAGGTCTCAATCCAGTAAATCTCCCTTAAACAAGCTCCAATGTATTTACAATCTTCCTTCAATAAGGAGACCAAAACTGCACACAGTATTCAAAATGTGGTCTCACGAATATTCTGTATAACAGAAGCATAACATCATTACATTTTTGTTCAATTCCTCTCATAGTAAAGGAGAGCATTTCTCTTGAGTTCTTGATTATATGCCGTACCTGAATACAAACATTTTGTGACTCATGCATTAAAATATCTAAATCCCCCTGCACCTAAGAATTCTGTAGTTGTTCTTTGTTTATGTAATACTCTGTTTTTTTATTCTCCCTACCAAATGAATAACTTCACTGCTTCCCATCTTATACCAGTTTTTTTTATTTGCATTCACTTAACTTATCTATATCGATCCACAACTTCTTGATAAACTCTTCACTACACATTAGCCTACCTATCTTGGTGTCATCTGTGAATTTAAAAAGCCTCCCTCATCTGAGTTATTGATGTTAATTGTAAAATGGTTCCAGCACAAATCTCTGCAGGACTTCACTTGTCACATCCTGCCAATCAAACAAGAACATATTTATGCATACTTGCTGTTTCCTGACATCTGGCCAATTTTCCATTTACTCTAATGCTACCCCATCAGCTTTTATTCAGTGTCTCCAACCGTTTCTTTATGTCACATGGAGTGAATCAAATTGTCTGAAGATTGGTATCTGTTATGTTGGGGACCTCTGGAAGAGGCTGAGATGGATCATCGACTCCGCACTTCTGGCTGAAGATTGCTGCAAATGCTTTAACTTTATCCTTACACTGATGTGCTGGCCACTTTTATCATTGAGGATGAGGATATTAGACTAAGGGATGGGTCATTGGATTCTAATGGTGGATGTTTCAGGGGCTATTTTAGAATATACACAATAGATATACGCAAATGAGAAAGAAAACTTCCAGGGAGCAGACCCACTATCCATGGTTAACTAAAAAAGCTAAAGATAGTATCAAACTCAAAGAAAAAGCATCTAATTTTGCAAAGATGTTGACCAGCCAAGAATTGATCAGAATATCAAGGACAGTAAAGAATGATTGAAAGGTTAATAAGGAAGAAAAAAATACAGTATGACTGAAAGCTAGTTAGAGATATAAAAACAGATAGCAAGAGCTTCTAGAAATTTTTTTGAAAAAAAGAATCAAAGAAGGAAGCATTCAGTCAAACTGGGGAATGGACAATAACAAGATGTAAATTAATTGAATAATATTTTGTGATGGTCTCCACCAGAGAGGATATAAGTAACATCATAGAAATAGCTTTATGCCAGGAAATGAAAGACAGGGTGGAAGTCAAGAAAATTACAATCACCAGGAAAGCTGCACTGAGCAATCTGTTTGAGCTGCAGGATGACAAGTTACTGAATCCTGATGGACTTCATCTATTATTGTGCAATAGGTCCCGGACTATAGACATGCTTCTATGTTATTGAGAGAGAGAGAGTAGATTTTATTTGTTATTTCTACCATATACAACTGATAGTGTAAAAAAACTAGACAGCATTTCTCCAGGACCAAGGTGTTACATGGACAGCACAAATTACACAATCATACAAAGGGCAGTATAACAAGCATAAGAAGTGCAAAACACACAAATTACAGTGTAATAAAAGAATGATAATTCATAGACATTGTTCTAGAAGCAATTTGAAGTCTTGTAAAGAATTTCAGATGGACCATGCTGGATTAAGGAGCCTGATAACTTGGGGGTATCTGTTGAATATGTTCTGTTGCACAGTAAGGCCATGAGAGATCAAATGGCTCCAGTATCGTTTGCCAGATGGCAGGAGGGAGAAGAGTTTGAGTGAGGGGTATGTGGGGTCTTTTACAATGCTCTTAGCCTTTCAGATGCAGTGTGTAGTGTAAATGTCTGCAATGGAAGGGAGAGAGACCCCAATGATCTTCTCAGCTGTCCTCACTATCCATTGTAGGGTCTTATGATCCAAGACAGTGCAATTCCCGAATGAGGCAGTGATGCAGCAGCTCAGGGTACTCTCAATGAGCCCTCTGTAAAATGTGGTGAGGATGGTGGGTGGGAGGTGTGCTTTCCTTAGTATATGCAGAAAGTAGAGAGGCTGCTGGGCTTTCTTGGTTATGGAGCTGGTGTTGAGGGTACAGGTGAGATTCTCCACCAAGGTGGATGCCAAGCAATTTGGTGCTCTTCATGTTTTCTACAGGGAAGCCATCGAAATACAGCAGAGAGTGGTTACTCCATGCCCTCCTGAGGTTAACAACTATCTCTTTCATTTTATCTACATTCAAAGAGGGTTGGTTGTTAGCTCTGTACCAGTCTGTTAACCACTGCACTTCCTCTCTCCATGCCAACTCCTTGTTCCTCCTGATGAGACCCACTATAGTCGTGTCATCAGCGAACTTGATGATATGATTCTACCTGTGCATCACTGCACAATCGTGTGTCAGCAGGGTGAACAGTAGTGGACTATTCTTCCAGGGATATAGAATTAAAAGGGTTAAACACCAGCTGCAACTCTTGGTCAGTGTATATTAATGAGCTAGTGTGATGTGAGGGTCAGACATTAGATACTCTTGTGCTGCTGTAGATGAGATTCTCTCATGCTTTCAATGCTGGATGCCAGTAACATCACTTGAAAATGAGAAAAGACAAAAACCTGTCAACTAACTTGCAAATCCAAGAATCCTCAAATCAGCTGCTTCATTACCAAGGTCAGCATGACCAGGATTGTCCAACTTACTAACCGCAATGTTTCACCATCTACTTTTAATGGAAACCAGAAACTGATTTGCAAATCTCTTTAATTATTGCCTTTCCATTCAATTTACATTTTTAATGTATGTATGTGTGTCACACTTTATTATATTTTCTTAAATTTAGTAGCAAAGCATAAATATATTTGAATTGGGAAGAGGAACTCACGAGGGAAGAAATCCTGTTTAAATTAACTTTGTTGTGACCAACCAAAAGAGGGACTTAAGTAAAAAGGGTAACCAGTTCAGCCTTCCTTGCCCAGGAGCATTAACATCTGAGGTTATTCTGTTGTGATTTAAGATCTGTGACTTATATATATTATAATTTCATGTATTTTAGAGTTTGATTTTGCTTAGTGGCTTGTGAATTTTGATCTGTGTGTATGGGTGTTTAATGATTAACCTACCAGTATTTTAGGAGACATGGTAAGGGAAGGTAGTTTTGGTGTAAGCATTTTAGTTTGAGACTTCTAGAAGATAAATGTTTGGTTAGAACCATGAAGGCGTTATTCAAAGTTGAAAATGAGAACTTCTAAGCTCAGGTGTGTGTTTAATCAAGGAAGAAGCAAAACAAACTCTCAAGACTGTGAATTATAGATGTGATGGAGAAGTGAACTTTCTCTGGCCTGAGGATTGTAAAGTGATGGTGATTGAGTAGATGGGATTGTACTTTTGCTGTGAGTTTTGAAATCTTTGAAATTGTGGTAAATAACTTGGTTTATTGTATTTTAGTTTTTTCTTTTGTATCATGAACTTCTGTTTTATTGTTAAAACCAAATCTGCAGCATTGTGTGTTTGTGTTTCAGTAAAAAAAACCTTGTTAAATAAAAACGAATAAATATAGTTCCATCATGCCAGATTTCAGTCTGTGGTCTGACTTGACCAGTAATAACAACAGCTGGGACTATAACACTGTTTGGAATCATAACGACTCAGGAGTCCTTGCCTGAGGAATATTTGAAGCAATGGAATACATATTGCCATGGATAAAAGCTTGGCTGGCTGACAGGAAACAGAGAAGGCATAAATGGGTCTTTTTCTAGTTGGCTAGATATAATGAGTGGTGTGTCACAGAGATCGGTGCTGGGGCTGCAACATTTTTTTAGTTTATATAAATGACTTGGATGAAGGTTGCTAAATTTGTTGATGTCAAAAAATTGGTAGGACAAATTGTGGTGAATGTAAGAAGGGTAAAACAAGGCAGATAAGTTGTGAGTCTGTAAAAATCTGTCAAATGAGAAATTGTGAAATTGTACGTTTTGCAGGAATAAAAAGGAATGGTGAGAGATTGCAGAGCTATGAGAGGCAGAAAGATCTAGGTATCCTAGTGTGTGAATTGCATAAGTTTAGTATGCAGATACAGCAATTAATAAGGAAAGTCAATGGAATATTATCATTCAGTGTGGGAGGAACTGAATACAAAATTAGGAAAGTTATGCTTCAGTTTTACAGGGCTTTGACGAGACTACATATGGAGTACTGTTTACAGTGCTGGTGTCCTTACTCGAGGAAGAATGTAAATGCATCAGAAGCATTCAAAGAAAGTTCTCTAGATTAATACCAGTAATAGATGGGTTACCTTATGAGGAAAGTTCAGACAGGCTAAGCTTGTTTCTGTTGGAGTTTAGAAGAGCAAGAAGTGACCTGATTGGAACATATAAGATCCTGTGTGGTCCTGATAGGGTAGATGGGGAGTGGATGTTTCCTGCTGTGGAAGAATCTAGAATTAGGAGTCATTATTTAAAACTAAAAAGGTTTCCTATTTGACACAGAGATCGATGATTCCTTTTCTCTCAGAGTTTTGTACACCTTTGGAAGTTCCTTCCTCAAAAATGTGGCAAAAGCAGAGACTGAAAATGTTAAGGACAACGTGGATAATTTCCTGATAAGGGGGTGCTCAACTTCAGCAAACCTGGACAACATTCTACATAGAACTGATAAAATGGCAAATAACATTTATGTCACACAACTGCCAGCTAATTATCATGTCCAATAAGACAGAATCTAACCATCTCCCATTGACATTTGATGGCATTATTACCACTGAGTTCTCCAGTGTCAACATCCTCAAAATTACCATTGACCACAAACTAAACTGAACCAGCCATATAAATATTGTGGCTACAAGAAGTCAGAGGCTGGGAATTCTGTAGTGAGTAATTCGCCTTCTGACTCCTGAAAGCTTGTCCATCATCCTCAAGATATAAGGCAGGAATGTGATAAAGCACTGTCCACTGGCCCTGATGAGTTCAACACCCAAGCAGCTTGATACCACCCAGAACAAAGCAGTCGGTTTGATTGGCATCATATCTGCCACCTTCAATATCCTCTTTAAACCACTGGGAGCAGTGTTTAGAAGACACACTGCAAAAACTCACCCAGTCTCTTTCAACAGTATCTTCCAAACCCATGACCCCTACCACCTGGAAGGACAATGGCAGCAGATACATAAGAACACCACAGCCTTCAAGTTCTCCTCCAAGCCACACACCATCTTGAACTATATCACTATTCAGTTTCACTGGGTAAAAATCCTGGAACTCCTTCCCTAACAGCACTGTAGGCATTCTTACACCTTAAGGACTGCAACAGTTCAAGAAGGTAGCTCATCATCACCTTATCCATGGCAATTAGGAACGAGCAATAAATGTTGAGTCGAAAAGTGTGGTGCTGGAAAAGCACAGCAGGTCAGGCAGCAACCGAGGAGCAGGAGAATCCACATTTTGGGCATAAGCCCTTCATCAGCCCAGCCAGTGACACAAATCATGCAAGCAAATAAAGAAATGCTAGATTAAGGAACGAATGCTTTACGTTGCCTGGAAAGTACAGAATAATATTGGGTAACACTGGATTTGAGGTCAGAGGTAGATGTAATGAAATCAGTATTAATAACCAACCGCTGAGAGAGGTACGTGAAACCAAGTGTTAATGCAGATATTGAAGGGTATATTCCAAAAAAAAAGTAAATATTTTCTGTAACTGAATTGAAATAATTGTTGCTGAGGCCAAGATGTTCAATATGAAGACTGGTTCCTAGAGATGAATCCCTTGGGACTCTGTGTTAAACAGTAGAAAGATCAAGATCCATCTTTTCTCCAAGTGTCAAAGCAGTACATCAAAAGTAGTCATTGAAACCACCAGTTGTGTCCCAATAGAGTAGCAGCCTGAGACTGTGAAGCGTCTCTGCTGCTTGATCTACAGTAGAAATAATGAATTTGAAATTGACTGGAGCTGTGAGATGGATCAATGTCAATGTCAATATCATTATTGTTAACTTCAGTCACTATTTTGGTTGAAATGATTAATACATAGCAGCATATCAGCCAGAGGATGAGTCTATTCTAACAAGTTCTAATAGTGAAGATTATCTGATTCAACAGCCCAGTCCCCAGTGCTGTGGGATCCCAGGGCTCCCTTTATTCAAATCCGTTTCAGCAGAAAAGACACAGTAAACAGCCTTAGTGTGATATTAGGAGAATATCTACAAGTTGTGGTTGCTGTGGTATTTATATACTGCTTTTTAACTTAATAAAACATTCCAATGTGCTTCACAAGTGCTATCAAATAAAAGATTAGTATTGAACCAAGTGGAAAGATATGAAATCAGCAAAGAAGGTAATTTGGAGCTTCTTAAAAGTGAGCACACAGGTAGAGATGCAAAGAAATATTGGCAGGGAATTACAGAGTTCAACACTTTAACAGCTGAAGACATGGTGGCCAGCACTGAAAAAACAATCTTGAAGGATGGTAGGGCTAGAGAGGCCAAGGAGGATATAAAAACACATTGAAAATTTCAAAATTATGGTGTCACACACAAATAAACTGAACTCCTGTATTACTTTATAACAGTTGAAAATATAGGAAATGTATTAGAGAAGAGGCCATTGAGTGTGTCAATCAATGCCAGCAATTTCAGTGTAGCGTTCTTTAAAAAGGATTAGTAAAACTCATCACACCTTTATTCCAACCTACAAGATTTCTCAGAATGTTCCAACAAAGCCAAACATTGGACAACATTTGTCTTATACAACACAGCTACAAACTATTTCAAATTAAATAAACATGAAGATTCTCTCTAGACATAAGCAAGAAAATTCCTTTGAAGATTTTTTTAAAGACTGCAGTTTAAGCAGTTAATTGGTAGTGTCTTATTTCTGAAATAGCGATCTAATCTCAAAAACCATTAACTCGTTTAAAAATAGTCTTTGACTCTCATGTTCATACACAATCAAGAGGCAAGGGTCCACACAGATCTGATTAACAAAATTGCAGTCTTACCCCAAATGACTGATTATTTACACGGATAAACTCCAATACTGTTGGGAAAAAAGTAACAGAAAATACTGGCAATAAAAAAATGACTGAAACTGTGCCAATGACTGACATTCACATATACGTTTTGTCTACGTGCGGAGTTTATTTACTACAATAATAGGATCCTTTGACTTTTAAACACTATTAGCCAAATAAATTAGTTTTAAGTTTTAATCATTACATTATTTTATACTATAATCGTTATTCCACAAAAGATATGTTATCTTAAAATTCAGCAACACCTAATCATCCGTCACTTCATGTGATGGATATTACACATGACTTGTTTAGAGTTATTATGTCACACCTCTGGAGCAGGTGGGACTTAAAACAGGGAACACTACACTGCAGCACAAAGTCCCTCAACCGTCACTTCAATGAGAAAAGGGTCAAAGAATCGCACATAACAACAATGTCGAAAACGTGGGGCGGTTGCAACGCTTACATCATGCACTCTGTGAGTTGGAGTCCTTTCATGTCGGGCCCCGGAGCCAATGAAAAGCAAATTGCGCCTCATGAACTACAACCCCCAGAGGGCTGTGCGCGGCGGGCCGTTCCAAACGTCGCCGCCCACCCCTTCACCATTCCGAGCCACTCAGAGACACTGTTGTTCAGCGAGAGTGATTTTGATTGGTTGTAGTAACAGAGGGGGGCCGTGCCCCGCCCCCTCCGGTTTCGGTTGCACGGTGAGTCGCCGTCGCCATGTTGACGCACGACCGTGAGATGGGACGCTGCCTTCAGAAATAATAATAATAATGGCGTTAATAACAAGGAAAGGACGAGGCTGTGTGACCTGCAGCGCTGTTTAAGAAAGGGGATTTTTGTTTTGGATTTGTTCTTGTGTTTTTGAGAGTGATTCGATCTCGCCGCTCTCTTGAATGCATTGTCGGCTGGAGTGTCGTTAGCCATGAGCCGACCATCGTCAGCCGGCGGCGGGAAAGCGGGCAAACACACGGCGGCGGCGGCGGCTGTGGCGGCGGCAGCGGCTGGAGCAGGAGCAGGAGCAGGAGCAGGAGGTGGAGGAGGTGGTGGTGCTGGAGGAGGAGGAGGAGGGAGCGGCAATCCAGCCATAGCAGCAGCGGCCGTGGCGGCGGCAGCAGCGGCGGCGGCAGCGGCAGCAGCGGCGGGAGGATCCAGCCCGCCTCAGCCCGAACTCACTTCCCTCTTCGAGTGCCCGGTGTGTTTTGATTATGTGTTGCCGCCCATCCTGCAGTGCCAGGCCGGACACCTGGTATGCAACCAGTGCCGGCAGAAACTTTCCTGCTGCCCGACTTGCAGGGGCCCTCTCACCCCCAGCATCAGAAACTTGGCCATGGAGAAAGTGGCTTCCACTATCCCTTTCCCATGTAAGGTGAGTCCATGAAAGCGTAGAGAAACATCCGGCAACTTTCAAATCGAGTTGTGTTAAAGTTAGGCACTGCACGCTGCCTTGCATCAGGTGTGTTTTTGGAGGATCCTATCACTTGCTAATACCCCTAAATGTTTTTATGCTGTACTTTCTAGCCAGCTGTGAATACTTAACAATTTTATATGTAGTGCTTAAGTTGCAACTTTAATGTATTGAGAGTTTAGAGTTAATTATATTTAATCAGTTATATTGACTGTCTTGGATCTAATGATTGTCCCAGAATTAACTTGCAGCTGGATTTTGACAGTGATTTCATAGGTGTTGTGACTTTATTAGGATATTGCAACTGCACTAAATTTATTATTATCAATGTCTAAACCTTTGTCGCAACGTGTGATATGCATGCTTATTGTTATTGTTACTTTTGTCCCACTTACCCTGATTCCACTGTACATTTCTTGGTTTATGCCGTTTGCTGTTTTATTATTAATTTGTTACTCATGTCTTGCTGATCTAAATTTTCAACTAGTGTTCCCAATCCAGGCTGTTGTGTCTCCCAGGAATTGAGTTGACTTGTTGATCTGCATCAGTGTCTTTGCATCACATGGAGTAAGTTTTCTCATTTTGTTTGACTTGGCTTCCCAACTTTCCTCAATCAGTCAGATGGAGTTTAATTCAGATAAATGTGAGGTGCTGCATTTTGGGAAAGCAAATCCTCAACTTATACACTTAATGGTAAGGTCCTAGGGTGTCTTGCTGAACCTGGAGGGCAGGTTCATAGCTCCTTGAAAGTGGAGTCGCAGGTAGATAGGATAGTGAAGAAGGTGTTTGGTATGCTTTCCTTTATTGGTCAGAGCATTGAGTACATGTTGGGAGGTCATGTTGCGGCTGTACAGGACAGTGGTCAGGCCACTGTTGGAATATTGTGTGCAATTCTGGTCTCCTTCCTATCGGAAAGATGTTGTGAAACTTGAAACGGTTCAGAAAAGACTTACAAGGATGTTTCCAGGGTTGGAGGATTCGAGTTATAGGGAGAGACTGAACAGGCTGGGGCTGTTTTCCCTGGAGCGTCGGAGGCTGAGGGGTGACGTTATAGAGGTTTATGAAATTATGAGGGGCATGGATAGGATAAATAGACCAAGTCTTTTCCCTGGGGTTGGGGAGTCCAGAACTAGAGGGCATAGGTTTAGGGTGAGAGGGGAAAGATATAAAAGAGACCTAAGGGGCAACTTTTTCATGCAGAGGGTGGTACGTGTATGGAATGAGCTGCCAGAGGAAGTGGTGGAGGCTGGTACAATTGCAACATTTAAAAGGCATTTGGATGGGTATATGAATAGGAAGGGTTTGGAGGGATATGGGCTGGGTGCTGGCAGGTGGGACTAGATTAGGTTGGGATATCTCCTGTTTCCGTGCTGTACATCTCTATGACTATAACTCTTTCCCTTGCTCTACAAAACATCTTGCAAGAATGACATTTCCCAAGCATAGTCTCATTGTATGTGAACTGAGTATTGTTTGCTCTAATAGTACTGGAAATAGAGGTTGAGATTGGATTGTTATTAAAGAATGCTATGAGTGTACTAGAAAGTAAGGAAAGTGTGAGGGATGAAATCTGCTTATGAATAGAGTTAAGCACAGGAATATACATTTTACATGTTAGTTTGCATTTTTTAAAAAACACCAAAGTGAAAATGAGGGCAAACTACAAATAGTTTAGGGAGATCAAAGAATAAATGGACAACAGTGGACGATTTTAATCTATCCTAAGAGAGACTGGAATAATGACAATGCAATTGGGGAATACTTTCCCAAATGGCTTTTGGTTTCTGCTTAGCTCAGCATGTTTCAAGTTCACTTGATTTCAAGGGACCAAAGTAGGGAGAATGATGATTGTAGGAGAACAATTTCAGAAAAAAAATTACTAAGTAAAAACTGAGCCCTCTTGACTGAAAAAGGAATGTGGCCCAAATTAACTCAATAAGAAAGTTGGTAAACAAAATTAGGACAGCAGTAATTGGATAGAATGTAAAATAATAGTTTATGGTTTTCAGCAAGGCCTTTGACAAGGTCTCATCTGGGAAACTGATAAAGAAGGTAATAGCTTATGGGGAGTCAAAGATAACTTGCCAAATTGGATCCAAAATTGGCTCAGTGGCATGGGACAGAGTGGTGGTAGAAGTCTGTTTGTGTGACTGAAGCCCATTGTGCAGTGGCGTACCACACAGATCAGTGCTGGGTCTCTTAATATTTGTGATATTGATAAATGATGTAGATGAAAATGTTGGGGGAATGATAAGTAAGCTTGCAGATGACGCACAAATTGACTAGGTGATTGACAATGAAGAAGAAGGTGTTAGGTTGCAGAAAGATATAAACAGATTGGGCAGATCATTGCCAGATGGAATTTAACCATGATAAATGTGAGGTGATGCACTTTGGAAAAAAGAATAAGTCAAGGAGTACTCAGAGTAGCAGACTACTAGGAAATTCAGACAACATGGTATTGGGATCCTTGTCCATAGGTTAATATGATATTTAAGAAGCCATTGGGGCACTAGCCTTTATCAATCGAGGCATACATTTTAGTAACAAGGCGATATTGGAGCTGTACAGGAATTTGATTAGGCTAGAGCTGCAGTATGTCTGCAGTTCTAAACACCACTCTATAAGATGGTCAGCAACAAGGAATTCATAATTTTAAATTGAAAGCCAGGAGCTTCAGACAGAATTTGAGGAAAAGGTATGCACCCAGAGAGTGGTGAGATTCTGGAATATACTGCATGGGAGGGGAGTCGAGCCATGTAACCTCAACTTTTAAAATTTATTTGGTTGAATACCCGAAGTCCCATCACATTCAAGATTATGGGATTATTGTTGGTAGTAGTGTATTTTTGATGGTACAGACTCAATGGGCTAAAAGGGTCTCTTTTGTACTCTTGGATTCTGTGAATATTCCAGTGAAGTGAAAATTGGCAATATTCAAGAATTGAGTTTTGTAGATAAGTAGTGATGCAAACAGCAATGCGATCAACTTATGGCAAACAAATAATCATAAGAAATATACAAAGTATAATGTGGATGAGAAATGTGAGATAAGAAAATATTCAGTTCTTGCAGATAATGCTAATATGAGAGCTTCAAAATGACAATCTGATGAGAACTTCAATAAACATGTCCAAAATAGAGAACAGAAAAAGTGAAAGATGAAAGAGATTTATTTGTGAAGAATGAAAGTGTATTAAAATATTAAACATTTTGTGCTTGTTTTTATAACTGACAGTAGAAATGAGAAGTCTTTGAGCAGTATATGGGACAATTGTTAGAGACAACTTTTTTTCAAAAAATGGAAGTAATCAACAGAACAAAAGATGGATAAGCTTAAATATCCTGTTGGCATAGAGTTTGAAAGTCATGTGGGCGTTGGTTAGTTTTTTTTATATTGGATATACAAATTGTGATATGAAACTGGGAGCAAATTCTTAGAATCTACATTCAAGATAAAGTTAGTGAATATTTAAAAATGTAATGGAAAGCAATATAGATTTGCTCATGTTGAGATTTTTATTGAGTTGTTTGGTTTAAAAAAAACAATTACGGTTGTAGTGTAAATGGATGTTCAGAAGGCATTTGTTAATGTGTCAAGACTTCTGCAAAAAGTTCAGTCCCATATATGAGGAAATGTAGCAGCATGGATCAAAAGTTGGTTTATAGTATTTGGATATTACATGGTTCTGAGAGTTGGAAGTAGTGTACGATGGAAGTCAGCTGAATCCATGCTTGTTCTTGATCTGTGCAAGTGATTTGAGCTTAGGGAGCGTGGTTTTTAAAAGTTTACTAATGTGTAATTAAGAAGTTTAGATAAATAGAGGAGGGCTTTTAAGGATGACAAATGGCAATTTAATGTGAGCACGTGTGGTATTGCATTTTGTGGAAGAACAAAGGATGGGAGCGTGCACTCAACAGCAAAACCAAAGGATATGATTAATACAGAGACTTAGGAGCTATGTCTGTGAGCGTGTAAGTGCAAGTAGATAAAATCATTTTAAAGGTCAACAAATGTTGGATTTTACAAATTGGAGGCTCCAGGATGTGCAAATTATGAAAGTATGTACTGGGTATATAAATGTTGAACATTTGTTAGAGTAGAGCATACAATTTTAGGTACTTCGTTATTAAAAAAATTATCAATGCTATGGGGATGTAGTTTGTGGCGATTGCTTTAATGTCTTCATTGTGATGGGGGAGACAACACATGAGACATCTAATGCAGAAAGTTGTTACATCCTAAATTGCTTTGTCATTAAAAATGGTGAAGGTAGAGTTTTATAACATAAATTGTGAGGAAAATAGATAATATTTTTGAAACTGAAATACAAAACTGGACAGAGCGCTGGGACGTGGGATTGCTCTTAGGAGAATATATGTAGTGGAACCATTGCTTCTGTTAGTCTGCAATTTGCATTTGACCATGTTATTTGGATGCATTTTTGATTGTCACAATTTTCTTGACTCTGTTGTTCAACTGATTTCCCCATAATTTCCCAATTCTTAATGATGGGATTGGTGTCTAATTTTGCATCATTTTAATTCCAACCTCAATTAAGGTTTGGTATTGTTACCCTGGCTTTTCCTCAACAGAGCATACTGATGAAACTGCAGATCTGGGAACATCTGTGGAGGGAGAAGCAAAGTTAACATTTCGAGCCCAGGTTGAGACTTTTCAGAACTGGAAGGAGTTGGAAACTCTTTTTATACTAGTGACAGAGGGAAAGAAAGAACAAATGTGACAGATGGTGATCGTGCTCAAAATAACAATAACAGAGATGACAATGGTCAGGGAG
The DNA here is from genome assembly GCF_047496795.1 of Chiloscyllium punctatum. Classification (NCBI taxonomy): domain Eukaryota; kingdom Metazoa; phylum Chordata; class Chondrichthyes; order Orectolobiformes; family Hemiscylliidae; genus Chiloscyllium; species Chiloscyllium punctatum. The sequence goes on from NC_092763.1 coordinate 35,429,885, forward strand.
TGATAGGTATGTAGAGTAGTTCCATGTGTTAACTATGAAAAGGAGAAAATAAGTCCACCGTGATGAGAGTGAAAACCAACAAGACATGAGTTGTGGGGGTGAAAGAAAAGATGTAACAGAATTGGAGTACAGAGGTTACACTCTGAAGGTGTGGAACTCTAATTTTGAGTTATTGAGGCTGTAAAATGCCTTAGTGGAAAATGAGTTGTTGTGCCTCAAGGTAATATTGAGCTTTGTTGGAATGCTGTAGCTAGCCAAGAATGGAAATGTTAGCATATGATCAAGGTGGTTATTGAAATGACAAGCAACTAGAAAGTCGGGTTATCGCCTGTAGAAAGAAAACACAAATACAGCAGCAAATGCAGTACACTAGATTGAAAGAAGTACGAGTAAAAAGCTGCTTCACTTGGAAGGTGTATTTTGGGTCTTGGATGGTGAAGACATGAATGGGCAGATATAACCTCTGCAATTGCATCGGCAGATAACATGCGGCTATTAGGGGGTGTTAGGAGTGATGGAAGAGTGGTGTCTTTGGAGGGAATGATTCCTGCAGGATGCTGACAGTGAAGGGAAGGCGAAGATTCATTTTTATTTGATGGCTGGAGGTGGCAAAAATGGTGCAAGATGAATGCAGAAACTGTGGACTGGAAAATGACGTGAAAGCCTATTATTTTGGGAGAGGTGAAGGAGTGAGAGAGCAGCATGAGAGATGTCAAACATGGTGGAGTGTCCTGTTGACCATGCTGAGGGGTAATTCACACTTGAATAAAGAGGAGGACATACCATAGGTACCCCATTGAAAGGTGGCATCATTGGAACTGATATGACAAAGATGGGGAAACTGAGTAAATGGAATGGAATCCTTGCCAGAAATAGCTTGAGAGTAATTAGCCAAGGTAACAGTAGGACTTGGTGAGTTTGTGGTGCATATTAGTGGATAGGCAATCTCCAGAAATGGAAACAATGATGTCAAGGAAGGGAAGAGTTGGAGATGGACCAGGTGAAGGTGAGAAAGATGGAAATTGGAAGCAAAATTAATGGGACATTCCAAATCTGGATGAGAGGAGGAAGATGGATTTAACCCATGTAAAGTGTCAGAAGAATCACAAATGTAAATGGAAAGAGACTGAATGGGACTAGGGACATGGGGCTTGAAATTTGAATCACGTTTGGGAGAAATAAGTTCACGTGGGGCCAGAACAGATTGAAATGATGTGTTTGCCAGACCAGTCCTTTTTGGATTTTGCAATGGAGACAGTCAAGAGCTGAGAGATGTTGAGGGATTATGAGGTGGGAATTGGGGCCAGTGACAGTCATAGAAATAACCATTTGGTGTTCTGAAGTGGGCTGAAGATGCAGGGAAGATCAGAGGAAGTACAGTATTTGAGAATTACCTGTAAGGTAATGGTCAGCATACCAGACAACAGTCTGGACCGAGTTTGATAACAAAGTCAGGCTTAGACTCGAGAGAACGTGCAGCAGTTCAGAGAGAGAGAGAGAGCACGGTGACTCAGTGGTTAGCACTGCTTCCTCACAGCACCAGGGTCCCAGGTTTGATTCTAGCCTTGGGCGACTGTCTGTGTGGAGTTTGCACATTCTCTCTGTGTCTGCGTGTGTTTCCTCTGGGTGCTTTGGTTTCCTCCCACAGTCCAAAGATGTGCAGATCAGGTAAATCGGCCATGTTAAATTGTCTATAACGTTAGGTGCATTAGTCATAGGGAAATGGGTCTGGGTGGGTTACTCTTCAGAGGGTCGGTGCGGACTTTTGGGCCGAAGGGCCTGTTTCAACACTGTAGGGAATCTAATATTAGAGTGGGTGAGGTGACCACAGAAATTCAGGCAGTTGGTGTAACATTGGCAGTTCTTGAAGACATAAAGTGCAACTCAAAGGCTTGAAAGCAGGAGTCCAGGTGGAGAGGGGAGTAATGAAGATGGGTGCGAGAGGACTCCTGCCCAAAGAAATGGACATGGAGGTACTGGCGGTGAAAGAAAAGTTCCGCATCATGTAGTATCTGAAATTCATTGAGGTGGGAGTATAGAGCAAAACAAAAACCAAGTCCTTTTCTGGCACATCATTCAGTATTAGAGAATCGCTATAATTTTCCAACTCCTTTCAGTTATAATAAAACTGGACTCATTGGTAACTGTTTCTTGGTGCAAAGATGTTACCAAATTTGCTGAACTTCTCTATACTTTGTTTTTATTTCAGATTTTCAGCACTGCCGGTATTTCACTTTTATTTGTCTTACTTTTTTGACTTTGGCTGCTGCTGTGATCCCTGTGGACAGTAATAACTTTTTTTCATAAAAAGGTGTATTTTCCCAGCAGCAGACAGAAAGCACTGATGGACAGAATTTCACACTTTCAAAGCCTCTTTGTAACGATCTGTGAATCGACTTAGACCAAACATAACATGCAACTAATACACTGAAGTAAAGAGCAGTTATTTTGCATTAACTAATGCAGTCAAGATGTATCTCACAAATCCCATTTGTTTGTTGATCATTCCTTCATGCCATCCTTTTTTGTATTTGGCACATAATTTCACAGCTGGATGCCCTTTCCTGCCATTAATCTTTTCATTTATCTGAACTGGGGGCTGGCATTGGTACATACTGACCTGCTTGTATCAGCAACCATGTTCTTCACGACCTTCTGGCCCAGAGGCTGGAGAATTATCCACTAAGTCCAATCTACTCCAGCTATGCCAAACTTGGCATCTCCCTGTTGTTCGATCCATGCTTCTGTTTTAGACAGACGGGAGATCTTTCAAGCATCCTGTTTGGTTATTAACACAGCCGTCCTTTTCTCCTTCTCAACTGCAGGATCATCTTTGTTTGTCTTTCATAAAGCAAGTGTTATTTTTCTGAGGTGGTGGTTTCTCAACTAGACTGCTTATCCAGACTTCTAGGTCACCATATTCTTATCCCAACATTTCGCTGAGTGTAGCATAGGTATCCAAGTACTTTGTTGTACAAAAACTTGCCTTTGTTCATCTGTTGATTTTTGTTTCATTTATGACCCGGCCCCCCCCCCCCCAAAAAAAACATTCCACGTGCACAGAAACTGCTTGACCATCTTATGTATGACATAAAGGTCCCTGAGATTCCTCTTTGGATTTTTTTCTGATTGTTTCTTCATCTCCTTTCTGCTTTTATGGTGTACTTCTGTGCCATATGAAAGTATAATTCTCACTGACTTAGCTCCAAGGATGATGGACTATATGTTGAAGTCAGGCCATGGGCTGTTATAAGCTACTAACCTATCAAATTTTAGCAATTAATAGAAGTCCTGAAGAAAAAAATCAATCTGTGAAACAGTTCGAGTTAACTATTAAAATGGTAAGGGTACAAGCTGGGTCAGAGCAAGCTTTTTTTTAAGGGTTCGCAAAATAGGTAGGTAGCCATATGGTTAAACAGTCTTAATAATCAAATCCTATGGAAGAGTATTGAAAATAATAGAATAAAACACATCACTAACAATTCAGTACAGTTTGTGGCCACTGTTTATTTGAAATTCAGATTGAAGCTTGAGTCGATATTTTGAGAATGCATGTGATGGAGAAGCGACACATATTATTGGCACCGTCAGTAGTTGGATAGTATAATTCAATTTGTTGAGTTTCTGTTGGGTGTTTCCATTTTAAAGGTGGACTTGGAAATTTATATTTCCACAAGTTGATTAAAAATTGTGTAGAAAATTAGCAAGCTAACAGGATCTCTGTATAGAGATTGACCTTTTAATAATTCAGAATTTAGATTCAGATCTGTTTTTCTTGAAATCATTAGCTTGTATGCTTGCCCATTGCTAATTATCAGAAGTTAGTTTGAGCAATAAGCACAACTATCTGGATTTTTTTTATTTAAACCCTCAGGATTTCAGAGTTGATGAGTACTATTTGCGTAGGGAAGAGACAGCTTCGTACCCAAGTTTGTGCACAGCATAGACCTACAAAACTGCAAAGATAGATGATCAGTCTAATTTTGCTACAACTTGGTGGATAAATGTTGCTTAGGAGGTGGAGGAGAACTTCCTTAGTTGCTTTCACATAATACCTTGAAATCTCTAAATGTTTACAAGCAGCTGAAACCTTGGTTTAACATCTTCACTCAAAGCACCACCTTACTCATGCAGTATAAACTGCTAATAAAGAAAAAACCTGTGGTTGCTTGAAATCTGAAACAAAAACAAATTTTTGGAACAACCCAGCAGATCTGGCAGCAGCTGTGGAGAGAGAAACAAAGTTAGCATTTGACTGTGTTTCTCTCCACAGATGCTGCCAAACTTGCTGAGTTGTTCCAGCAATTTCTGTTTTCCTTTCATTATAAATTGCTTTCAAATTTAATATTCCTGGATCTGGTTTGATAAGTGAAAGATGAAAATTATTTTTATGATGTCTCTTTTCAACACTACTCAAGTTCTGTGCTGCCGAATGACCATTATCCATGTGTTTTCTTCATTTGCAGTTTGATTTTGTAATTGCAAAGGGAATATTTAGATTGAGCATGTTAATAACATTGTGACCTGATGTTCTTATCATTCCACCACACCGTGAGTTTTGCCACGAATGTGCCACTAACAAATTACAATGATATTTATTTCTGCTTTTGTAGGAGTTGTTCATGATATAAATATAATTATCAAGCCACTGTTGTAAAACTGAGTCTCGCAGGCCAGGAAAATTTCCAATTTGATGCCCAGTTTTGAGTCAATTGGTTTTAGGAATGCTGCTGTAACTAACTACAACATTCTTGAGCTTGAGAACAGAAATAGGCCAGATTCCTTCTCCTGATTACTGTATACTGTAGCTTCTACTTGAATGTGCATGGGTAGGACGTGACTTGCATTTATTTATGATATTTAATGGTCGAATAGCCAACTGGCATTGACTGACTGTCTCAGTTGATGTGAAGAATGTGTTACACTTTTTATGTTAGCACGGGCTGGATTATGCAAAAATATTTTGGCAAGTATTGTTCTAGAGTTAATTGGATCAAATATACATTTGAAAAGCTGCTAAAGTTATTGTAAAGGAATACCACATTTCTTGACGATATGTTAAAATCAAGTATTCTAAAATGAGTTAAATAGTGATTGTTTTCTTTTATTTTGAGTGTTTTGTAAGTTTTGAATTTTTTCTAAGACAACTGTTAAATTTGTCATTTGAAAATATTGTAAATACTTTTGGAGTTGTTCTTTTTTTCCACTTATCCACAAAGTGCCTTTATGATGAAAAGAAGCAGATTTGGAAAACAGTCATCCAAGAAAGAGCATCATTATGCCAGTGATAATTTTATAACTCTCCCCTTTGCTCATCTCATTAATTTTTTCTCAGATTTCTGGTTATTAAACAAAACCAGCCAGTTTTTAGAGAATATGCTTTGTTTTTTGATTTTGAGTTGTAATTATTGATAACATTTTCAATGAATTTGTGAATGGGTACTTTTTGCTTGAGAACGTATGATGTAAGGCTGTTCAATCTGTTTTCAAGTAATTAATTCAACTAAACCTGTCTTGATTTGAATAGCATGATGTGTTGGGATTCATGTCTCATGGGCAATTGTGGAAATTCCTGTAGGTTTATACAGCAAACTATATTTTAACTAACACTTTATCAACCAGTACTCTTGATCAACTGGCAAAAGAAACTTGAAATACTGCGATTTACTGTGATGTCTGAATATTTACGCTGTAAATAAAGTGTAAATGTGTATAACCCCATATTACATTTCTATTACTTACTGTGTTTTTGTTTGGTAACTGGGAGTGTTGTTTTTTTATATAGATCTTTTGAAGGATGTTGATGTCTCGAAGTTTCGCTTGGTTAGGGTTTACTGGAGTCATATGTACGTCTTGATTATCTACAATATTTGGTCAACTGCCACACCTGTAGGTGCCAGTTAATAAAAAGTGGGCTGTACGATCATCTTTGTTTTAATTCGCATTGTCTTGTTTCATACTGCAGTAACCAGAAGCAATCCCTGTACTGTTTCATTTAAAAAAGTGTGCTTCTTTTTAGCAATATTAAAAACAAATATTTAATAAGAATTTGTTTACCAAACTTGTCCTTATGTTTCAATGCCATTGAATAATGATGATAAAACTGTGCCTTTAGAAAGTCTACAGATTTCTTGCTTTGCCATCTAGAGCTGTAATTTTCCTCAGTGACAAGCATGTTCAGTAGCAAGTGTACTTATGCCATTTGTACTTCCACAAGTATTCATGGAACCTGATACGAAATAGGAAAACATGACCTATGTACCACTACCAACTGTTTCTTAAAGGTGCTTTTGAATATTTGGTTCATTCATTTGATTTAAGAACATAATGTTTAATTTTAGCACTTAAAATTTTGACTGTCGATGAAATGAGGTTATTCAGTTAACAAACTAGTAAGTGATCCTGAGGTAAAGGCTATTCAGACAAGCTTGGAATTCATTATATTGAAAAGCAAATAGGTGTATACAGTGGAAACTCAATTATCTAAACGTGATGGGCGAGCAGTATTTCGTTCGGAAAATCGATTAAATGCCTTTCCTCTGGGGCTCGGAGTTTTTAAAGCCTGCTCCACGTTCAGGAGACTGCAGCAGCACACAGTGTGCGAGACCCCGGTCCCCAATCCGGTCCGACCCCGCCCCCAACCCCCAGCACAAAGTGCATGATCCCCCGCCCCCAACACAGCTACTCTCCGGCCCCATTCCGGGGCATGCGGACTGCACACCAACAATAAAACTGCTGCTGCACCTGCCTCTGTGGGGTAAGTCTCCAAATAGTGTGCAGACACAGCCACAGGCCCCCCTCACAACTTTTTAACTGCAAATTTTAGACAGGTTCCACGTTTGCCCTGCGCAGGACAATGTTGGAGAGATTATTCCTGGGAAGCGGGAGCGGGAGCGGGGGGGGGGGGGGGGTGTTAGAGTACACCCCTCTGTAGAACGCCAGGGAAAGTGGGGAGAGAGAGAGGGCGGGCAGTCAGTCATTTAGAGACAGTGCCTGTTTAATCACTGTAAACAAAAGATGTGATCACTGTTGGAAACATATCTTTGCTCTAATGTTTCTGTTGGGACCTCGAGATCTCCTTCGGATAATCCGATTTTCGGATAATTGGTATTCGGATAATCGAGATTCCCCTGTATTTTCAAGGCCAGAGTTGATCATGAGAAATTGCTTTGAAAATGGAGATGCTTCCTTTCTAAACCACTGGATAGAGCTGGAGTGTCTATATTGTTGTTTCTGCAAAGGAAGCTAAAAGCTAGCAATTGTAAACTCATTACAAATACAAATTAATTATCTGGGTAACAGAATCAAATGTGTTGAAGATAAAATTAATTTCCATTTGATTGAATCAGTGTATCATGTCGCCAAATCAATAGCGATTAGTACGCAAATTTTAGTATCATTTACCTCTATTTACAGATGAAAGCAAGCAGGTCCACGAGATTAGGAAGGAAAAGATAGCTGCAAGTCTGTTCTGATTTGCTGCTAATGGGCATATTTATAGTTGTCCTCGTAGAACTTTAGCAGAATAGACTTAGCTTGGCAGCCATGGGAAGACAGCCGAATATCTGCTGGCACCCAGGATCTGAGGATTCCACAGTCATTAGGTTGATAAAGAAGAGATTAATGGTTGTGTAGCTAAAAGCCAATAGAAGGGCCCTACGGAATCTTATCTGAGAGATTGGCTGGAGTACAAAAGTAATTTATGAAGGCCCATGGCTTACTTCCCATAAAATTAAATGAACCTTAAAAATTTTGGAGGATATTGGAACTTTTTCGGTTTATAGATTCATACAGATGAAAGTAAAATGTTTAAAAGAGATGATAGCAAAAATCCTTAAGCTAAATTGTTGAATTATTGGTTTTCCTTTTTATTTCAAGAATTAAATAATTAGTTTAAAAGCAATGAAACATGGTTCTGTTGGTTAATTATTGGATGTTCAGATTTCTTCTTTAAACATTAACAGTTCTGAGCAGAACTTTGACAGTGATTGTTCATGTAGTATAATTGTGATTAGAAACACCTGTGAGAATTTCTTTTGTGGTGAGCCTGATACTTGCAAAGCCATAAATGATGCATGTATTGCCTCAGCAGCTCTCTTACCATTGGAGATGACCCTGTAAGTTAATGCATCCCTGAGTGTATGAAAGAAGAGTTCAGATTTTGGTGATAGCATTATATTTAAATACCTCTGTTCTGAATAGTAGAAACTTTCACCTCAAAACACAGGATAGTAGTTTTAATAGAAGTACTGGGGGAATCGTCTAGAATTTGTAGTAGAGAAATGGATTATTTGTGCCAATTAGTCCGTATTGTATCCTGGGTGATCCTACTATGTTAATGAGATGTGACCTTTATATATGGTTGTGAAATTACTTATCCAAAAATCCTTCTTCTGACATATTATTTTTGTTCCAATGGCAGGGAAAGAGAAACAGCAGTCAGGAAAACTTAGTACTTGTGTGTCTATGATCAACTTCTTAAGAACATTAGGAATTCCTAAAAATTTGCCTGAAGGGCAATATTTCAGTTCTCTCAGGAGATAGTATTACGAAAAGACAATGGAAAAAGAGATTCAAATTCCAAACATCAAAAAAGTGTAGATTTACAAATAACATTCAAATGAGTGAACTAGTTTGTTACCTTTCTTTCTTGTCACTATATTCAGCGCTGACTTAGTGAGCTGTCTGGTGTTGATTTTCCTTGTACCTGTTAGTATCTGCCTGTACGCCCAATGTAGTGAGGCAGAACGTTTGCACGTTAAGAGAGACAGCAAGAGTCAGAGGTGCAGGTTTTAGGTGAATATATGTCCCGCTCTTAATGAGAATTCAATTGTACATGCGATGAATGCCATCTGTTAGAAAATCTTTTCTAATTTAAAAATCTGAAACAAAAATGAGTATTCACTGGTTTGTTGCTTTGACATTATGTTAATAATGGAATGGATGGAAGCCTTTGGCTGGACTGGACTGTGGCTTGATGGATGTACTTACATTACTGTAATCAGCCTGCTCAGACATAATCAAGGCATGTGGGACTTGAACCTGAATCTTGTGATCTAAAGACAAGAATACTTCTACCACTCTGCAGACCCTTGGCATGAGGGCTGTATGCAAGACAATCACACTATAAATACAGATTTATGATTGACCATCTCCCATGGGCAGTTTCAGCATGTAATTGGACAATGTAGCCACTGTGTGGCAGTACCATCCACATCATTCAACATGCTTTCTGAACATGTCTCAGGAAATTTTATCTAAATTCCAAAGTAAAAGTCAATAAACAAAAGTCATTTTATTCTCTCTTCCAAACAACTAGCAAATGCTCCTCTTCGCAATCATTCTATAATCAGTTAAAAATCACAACACCAGGTTATTGTCCAACAGATTTAATTGGAAGCACACTAGCTTTCGGAACAACACTCCTTCATCAGGTGACCATAACCTGATGAAGGAGCATCGCTCAGAAAGCTAGTGTGCTTCCAATTAGCCTGTTGGACTATAACCTGGTGTTGTGTGATTTTTAACTTTGTACACCCCGGTCTAACACCGGCATCTCCAAATCATTCTATAATCAGTTGTCCAGACTTGACACAACAATAGCTTAAGATTTTCTGCAATTAAAACATAATTCCGTGTTATTTTTATTCTGTAATTCCAGACACAAAATTCCACTTGACTGCTTTATAATATCTCTTGATTGCTAAATGTTCCCTATATATGTGCACCAAGGCTGTATTGCCTTTTTCTACACCGTTTAAAGTGTTGCCATTTTTTTCCCTGCTGCTACCTTTTGAGAAATAATATCTTTTAAGTTTTGAATTTTGTGTTTCACCTGTTGACTAGCTAATTGGTTCCGACGCTTAGTCACAGCCTTCGTAATGGTTCCTAAAGTGTGTTTAGCAAACCTGGATATTTATCTGGGTGCAGAAATTGCAGGAACATTTACGTGCGTATGAGCATTCAGTTTTGCTCAATGGAAGCACTCATGATTAAGTCAGAGGTTGCAAGTTCAAGCCACACATATAGGACTGAGAACATAATTTGGATTGAAAGAGCTGAAGGAGTGCTGCATTTTCAGTAGTGTCACCTTTCTTATAAGCAGATGAGAGGCCATTGTTGATGGTTTGTTCACCATTTTTTCCTTGGCCAGATCTAATGAAAAAATAACTCCTCGCCATTAATTTACGTGCTGCTTTAACATCGGCTGTTTGGACAATGCCAATACCAAAGAAAGGCAGGCTTGCATTAATGGGGTAGAATTACAAATGACTGACTTGTTAGAAAATATTTTGCAGCAGAACTTGAAATGTGATTTGAATGCTTTCCCTCTGTTCTCTCCATGTTTTCTATCACTTATGCTTTCATGTATAGTCCGGATACCAATTTGGAACATAAGAGAAACCTTGACTGGAAAAATTGGAACAGAATATCACTTTCTTATGCGTTTGTACTAATAAGTAGAATATTAAATTTGAGAAGGAGTATTAATGGCAAAAAAGCTTGGTTTTATAGTTTTTGGCAGTTTTCTTGCAAGCTAGCTCACAACATCATTTAATCCTAACAGCTAAGTAGTTAACTGCAATATAGTTGGCTTAATAGTTTTGTAATGTAACAAATCTAGATGCATGCAACGCAAACATTTGTATTTTCTTCAGGATTTTAGTATAAATAATTGGGGTAGTTGCTTAAAGTTTTGCCTGCATCACTTCCCATTGTTTAGATTTGTCTGTTTTAAAAATAATATGCAAGGATTCGATATTGCTGTAAAATGTTTTTGCTATATCCAAGTTGATATTAGTATTCGTGTTTTGTTATCTTTTATAGCTTCTGAAACTGGTTGAGTGCATTAAGGCAAAGCACAAAACATAATCAGATTGTAAATATGCCATTGGCCAGTTGCTACATATACAAAATATATACTAAAATGAACTTTGAACAGCTCTACATATTTGAAGATGCTGTCATTCAGCTGCCTATGCTGAACGTAAATGTCCATATTAAGATTTTCGTGTGCTGTATGGTTCTGCACCTATTCCTGGATCAGGAGGCCTGTGTTTAAGACCCACCTATTCCAAATGTGTGTAAGGACATCTCTGAACAGGTTGATTGGAAAAAGTAGGTTAAATTTTTTAAAAACTTATTGGCAACAATAATGCTTTATATCTCTAGCCTAAGATGATAATAGGCTTAAGAATGGACAATAAATAACAATCTGTCAATGTATAATTTTAGAAAATGTCACGCAAAAAAACAGGCCTGAGAAGGTTGGTTTTAACTGAGGTGAAGCATGTTTCTCTCTCTTACAGCTGGGTTGTCCCGTGTGCAATGTGGGTTGTTGATCATACTTTTATTCCTGTAATAGGCTGGGAAACTCAAAAGACCATATGGTATGGCTTGTGAGTCAAATCAATACTGGGTGCTTTACTTTCTTATTAAGCAGGAGTAGTGGTGTGAATGGGTTCTAGTGGTCTGGTCAGATATGCACAGTGTAGCCTTCCTGGTACAGTTTTTGAGAAGTTGAATTTGGCTTTAAGTATGGTTTTTAAGCAAAGTTACTTAAAGTTTTTAACCTAAAGGTTTAATCTCAAATGAGCAAGGGAAGGTTGAAGGATATAATGAGTAAAATTCCATGAAGAATGAATAAAGATAGCAACAGATTAAATTGTGTGAAGAACACAATGCTTTAATGTAACAGGGTGGGAGGTAGAAGAGGAAACAAAGGAGTGAGCAGATTTAAGTAATGCTAACTATATTTATTTGAACTTGTGTACAATTTTTTTTGTATATCTCTTGGATGTACCATTTGAATCCTGCACTGTGCAAGGTTTAAGTGTTTGCATTAGTTTGCCGAAATTGCAAATTTCTGATCTAAACAGTTGGCCATATGAGAAGGATTTATGTTCTAATGGAGCAGTGAGAGCTTAAGAGCTACCTTTTCTTGACTTTCAAGGCTGTGAATTCAAATGGATCAAAATTAAAACAATACTATAAACTTCAGTTTTCTTGAAATTTAATGGTAAAAATGGATTTGTTTCCATTGTAACAAATGATGAAATTGAAAGTAACTTTGCAAAATGAAATGCATGGTACTACAGATAAAGAAGTATTTAGGAATTTCGGGACACTGATTGAAGGACACAGGTCTTCAACTCTTTAATGATCAACAAACCTTTTAAGGGGAGTAGACAACCTGAACAGCGGTTCATAATTTCATTGTTCAACTTTTGCAGATGCTGAAAGTTATCCAATTTATTCTTTAGTACATACTCTTACCTTATTCTGTGCAATTCATTGTAAGGATGCTCATAAACCAGCCAAATGCTGAGATAAACTGTGATTTTTAAAATTCCATTTCTGACCAAAGCTGTGGTATGATCTGTGAATTGCATCACAGAAGACTGAACTTAATTACTTGGTATCTCTTTTTGCATGCAGAGCTAAGTAATTGAAACTTCTGAATTCACTGCTTCATTGAGCAGTGAAGAAAAGGTCCCTTAGTAGTAATATCTCTTACTCAAAGTGCCAGAGGGTATACGTGATTGCTATAGTTCTTTGTATCCACTGGTATTTCATCAAACTTACCTATCTTTTCTTACACTTTAATCTAATTACCATTTGGATAGAATAGGGCAACATAGTGGTGAGCACTGCTGCTTCACAGTATGAACGACCCAGGTTCTGTCTCGGGTAACTGTCTGTGTGGAGTTTGCATATTCTCCCTGTCCCTGCGTGGGTTTTTTCTGGATGCTCATGCTAAGTTGCCCATAATGTCTAGGATTTGTAGGCTTAGTGGATTGCATGGGAAATGCAGGGTGACAGAGATAGTGTAGGGGATGGGATGCTTTTGGGAGGATTGATGTGGACTTAATGGACCAAATAGAGTCATAGAGATGTACAGCATGGAAACTGACCCTTCGGTCCAACCCGTCCATGCCGACCAGATATCCCAATCCAATCTAGTCCCACCTGCCAGCACCCGGCCCATATCCCTCCAAACCCTTCCTATTCATATACACATCTAAATGCCTCTTAAATGTTGCAATTGTACCAGCCTCCACCACATCCTCTGGCAGCTCATTCCATACACGTACCACCCTCTGCGTGAAAACGTTGCCCCTTAGGTCTCTTTTATATCTTTCCCCTCTCACCCTAAACCTATGCCCTCTAGTTCTGGACTCCCTGACCCAAGGGAAAAGACTTTGTCTTTTTATCCTATCCATGCCCCTCGTAATTTTGTAAACTGCTATAAGGTCACCCCTCAGTCTCCGACGCTCCAGGGAAAACAGCCCCAGCCTGTTCATACAACATAGAGCATAGAAAAATACAGCACAGTACAGACCCTTTGGCCCTCGATGTTGCGCCGATCCAAGCCTACCTAACCTACACTAGCCCACTATCCTTCATATGCCTATCCAATGCCAGTTTAAATGCCCATAAAGAGGGAGTGTCCACCACTGTTACTGGCAGGGCATTCCATGAACTCACGACTCGCTGAGTAAAGAATCTTCCCCTAACATCTGTCCTATACCTACCACCCCTTAATTTAAAGCTATGCCCCCTCGTAATAGCTGACTCCATACATGGAAAAAGGTTCTCATGGTCAACCCTATCTAAACCCCTAATCATCTCGTACACCTCTATCAAGTCACCCCTAAACCTTCTTTTCTCCAATGAAAACAGCCCCAAGTGCCTCGGCCTTTCCTCATACGATCCTCCTCCCATACCAGGCAACATTCTGGTAAACCTCCTCTGCACCCGTTCCAGTGCCTCCACATCCTTCCTATAGTATGGCGACCAAAACTGCACACAATACTCCAGATGCGGCTGCACCAGAGTCTTATACAACTGCAACATGATCTCAGGACTCCGGAACTCAATTCCTCTACCAATAAAAGCCAGTACGCCATATGCCTTCTTCACAGCACTATTTACCTGGGTGGCAACTTTCAGAGATCTGTGTACATGGACACCAAGATCCCTCTGCTCATCCACACTACCAAGTATCCGACCATTAACCCAGTACCCCATCTTCTTGTTACTCTTACCAAAGTGAATCACTTCACACTTAGCTACATTGAACTCCATTTGCCACCTTTCAGCCCAGCTCTGTAGCTTATCTATATCCCGCTGTAACCTGCCACATCCTTCCTCACTGTCAACAACTCCACCGACTTTCGTATCATCCGCAAACTTGCTCACCCACCCAAGTATTCAGTGTCTCCCCAATCTCTTCAGCCTCCACACGCAACTTCCCACTACTATCCTTGACTGGACCTATTCCTACCCTAGTCATTCTTTTATTCCTGACATACCTATAGAAAGTATTTGGGTTTTCCCGAATCCTACCAACCAAGGGCTTTTCATGTCCCCTTCTTGCTGCTCTTAGCTCTCTCTTTAGATCCTTCCTGGCTACCTTAGAAGTCTCAATCGCCCCAATTGAGCCTTCATGCCTCATCTTTACATAGGCCGCCCTCTTCCTTTTAACAAGGGATTCCAATTCCTTATTAAACCACGGCTCCCTCACACGACCCTTTCCTCCCTGCCTGACAGGTACATACTTATCAAGGACACTCAATAGTTGCTCCTTGAACAAGCTCCACATATCGATTGCACCCTTCCCTTGAAGCCTACTTTTCTAAGCCACGCATCCTAAGTCCTGCCTCACCGCATCATAATTTCCCTGCTCCCAGCTATAACTCTTGCCCTGCAGTGCACACTTACCCCTCTCCATCACTAGAGTAAAAGTCACCGAATTGTGGTCACTGTCCCCAAAGTGCTCACCTACCTCCAATTCTAACACCTGGCCTGGTTCGTTACCCAGAACCAAATCCAGTATGGCCTCACCTCTTGTTGGCCTGTCTACCTATTGTGTCAGGAAACCCTCCTGCACACATTGGACAAACACCGACCCATCTAACGAACTCGAGCTAAAGTCCCCCATAACAACCACCCTATTACTTTCACTCTTCTCCTGAATCATCCTCGCAATCCTTTCTTCTATGTCTCTAGGACTATTAGAAAACTCCTAACAGGGTGACCTCACCTTTCCTATTTCTAACCTCAGCCCAAACTCCCTCAGATGGCGAGTCTTCATCCATCGTCCTTTCCACCGCTGTAATACTATCTTTGACAAGCAATGCCACACCTCCCCCTCTTTTACCCCCATCTCTGACCCTACTAAACATTTAAACCCTGGAACCTGCAACAGCCAATCCTGTTCCTGTTCTACCCATGTCTCCGTAATAGCCACAACATCGAAATCCCAGGTACCAACCCACGATGCAAGTTCACCTACCTTATTTCGTATACTTCTCGCATTGAAATATACACAGTTCAAGCCACCTTCCAGTTTACAGGCACCCTCCTTTGAGATCGATGCCATGTTCCTAACCTCCCTACACTCCAGGTCCTGCACCCTAAAGCTACAGTCTAGGTTCCCATGCCCCTGCAGAGTTAGTTTAAACCCCCGCAAAGAGCACTAGCAAACCTCCCCCCAAGGATACTTGTGCCCCTCAGGTTCAGATGTAGACCATCCTGTTTATAGAGGTCACACCTTCCCCAGAAAGAACCCCAGTTATCCAGATACCGGAATCCCTCCCTCCTGCACCATCCCTGTAGCCACCCATTTAGCTGCTCTCTCTCCCTATTCCTCGACACTCTCACGTGGCATGGGTAACAAACCAGAGACAACAACTCTGTTTGTTCTAACTCTGAGCTTCCAACCTAGCTCCCTGAAAGTCTGCCTAACATTCTCATCCCTCTTCCTACCCATGTTGTTGGTGCCAATGTGGACCACGACTTCGGGCTGCTCCCCCTCCCCCTTGAGGACCCGGAAAACACGATCAGAGACATCACGTACCCTTGCACCTGGGAGGCAACATACTAAACGTGAGTGTCTCTCGCCCCCACAAAACCGCCTATCTGTGGCCCGAACTATCGAGTCCCCAATAACTATTGCTCTGCTCTTCTCCACCCTTCCCTGAACCCCATTGCTTACCCCTGGTAAGTCTCCCCCCCCCCCCCCCCCCCCCCACACACACACACACACACGCACACACACACATCCAAAATGGTATACTTGTTCTTGTTCAGCATCTTCCTGTAGCTCAGATCCTCCAACCCTGGCAACATCCTTGTAAATCTCTTCTGAACCCTTTCAAGTTTCACAACATCTTTCTGAAAGGAAGGAGACCAGAATTGCACGCAATATTCCAACAGTGGCCTAACCAGTGTCCTGTACAGCCTTGGCTTGCTTCTACAATCTGGATTCTACGATTCTATGACATGTTATTTAGCAAACTTGTTCAGTTGTGAGATGTCAAAGCTTCTTTATTTTAGTAATATTGTCAGGTACACATTTGTGGAATCTTAGTTCTCATCATTTTAATTGAGGACTTGTCTGATTTTTCTTGTGGCAGTGCTATTTCGGTTTCGTTATTTTGTTGCCTTGTAGATTGGGCTTAGTTTTATGCAGTTTTAAATTTAGTTCTTTGGGCAGATTTTCAAAATGGGATGATGCTTGATCTAGCAGTTTGTGGAAGGAAAACAAAATACAGTTGAGCATACTCAAAACGTTGAACAGAAAAGTGGGTACTAAGATAAATATCTGACTGACTTGCATTTTAGTTTGCAGCAGCTGAAGCTAGTCATGAAAGTGAGCAAAGAAAACCACATCTGGAGCATTTCTTTCTTCCACCCCATTCCCAACTAGTTTGCTTTATTTATTTTGGCTGCAGAGAGGGTAAAAGCTGAACTTGCAGTGTTTTCTTTTTGTATTGAAAATAAGTTTCATTATAATTGTGCCACAGAAATATTTAAACAGGTTGGCTTGGTTGCCTTGAAATAATTAACTGTTGTTCCATTTGGCAATTTTCTTTTCTCCCTTTCTGGCCAGTGGGGCTCCACCTGCCCTGCATATAAGTGACCTGAATTTACAGTTTCAATGCTGATTAGTAGGGGCTCTTGTGCAGTGCTAGAGTCCATACCTCTACACCAGGAGTCTGGGTTCAAAGGTCCCACTTCAGAGGTGGTATGATAACATCTCAGAACAGAATGATAAGGAAATATCACTGCTGATTAGTTAATTCTGCTGCTGAGATTCAAGAAAGAGAGGATGAGACTATAGCATCAGGAAACTACCAGGATCTCCCAAGAAATGGATTTAGTTTAGGAAATATAGGAAGCAAATTCGGACATTTATCCCTCTATTCTTCTTTTGCTATTCAGTTAGATTATAGCTGATCAGTAGAGTTAGACAAGCCTATCTATTGGATTGGATCCCCAAGTGGGATAGAACTTGTAACGGGTAAATTTTGAACTATCTAGGGCAGTTGTTAAATCGTAATGGCAAAGTGTAATTCCTGACATTTAATTGGAGGAAATTTCTGATTAAGTTCTAGATTTCAGATGGGTAAGCTTGTAATTCAGTGACAGTAGAGAGGAGTCAAGAGAGAGGTGGTGAGGTAGAGCAGGGCATCATTATATGTGTGAAAATTAATGCCATATCTTCAGATGATGATAAGGGGCAGCATATAGCTGAGACATTGTAGAAGACCAAGAATTGATTCTTTGGCAACACAAAATAAATTTTAAAAAGACATGTTAGTATTTTACAAGGATATGATCAAATGTACTGTTTGGAGACCTTTTGTCTGGTCCTGTCTTTGATTTTTCAAAATGGATTTGTCTTATACTGGTTCCATTTGCTTTTCTTTCACATGTTGCCCACGCTACCTTCTCATTCTCAGCTACCTTCCCCCTAGCCCCACCCTCCTCCCATTTATCCACACGGGATCACTCTGGATTTCAACAGTTTCCTCATTTCCCTTCCTGCCACATTATCTCCATGCCAAGCCTCCAACCCGGCACCGCCATCCTGACCTGTCCATCACCTTTCCCATCTATCTGCTCCACCGTCCTCTCCGACCGATCACCTTCTCCCTCGCCATCTACCTATTACATTCTCAGCTATCTTCCCCCTAGCCCCACCTGCTCCCATTTATCTCTCAATTATCTTTCCCGATGAAGGGCTTTTGCCCGAATTGTCAATGCTCCTGCTCCTCGGATGCTGCCTGACCTGCTGTGCTTTTCCAGCGCCACACTCTTCAACCATGCTGCTCCTGTTTGGTATGTAGAATGTTTGACTTTGCTATGAAGAAGAACATAACCTGACATGCATTTGATTCCTTTTACCTCTCCGATGTCGTTACTTATCCAATTGGTAATACTGAGTGTTTCACCAATCTAGTTGATAACTTATGTCTGACCTGGTGCAATGTACCCAACAGATGAGCAAAACTTAGGTTAATC
This sequence comes from Chiloscyllium punctatum, assembly GCF_047496795.1. NCBI lineage: Eukaryota > Metazoa > Chordata > Chondrichthyes > Orectolobiformes > Hemiscylliidae > Chiloscyllium > Chiloscyllium punctatum. The sequence goes on from NC_092763.1 coordinate 35,448,197, forward strand.
TACGTAAATGAGATGGTGTATATTTTCTCCCTCAATGAAACTCTGGCTCACTGGTTAGCATGCTGCTTTAGGGATTCCATCGAGCGTGTGAATAGTTTCAACTAAAAAACCAATAGATTTTATTTTATTATGGAATGTAAGCCTTCATTTTCTATATGGGTATTGTGTAATGAGCATTGTTTGAACTAAATGTGTGAGTGGTACTTGCCAATTTTAGAACCTTGTAGTTTTCTTCCTTTAGAATGGATGTTTTCTTCAGACAACAGGGTGATGATAGGGTTGCAGTTGCTTTAAATAAACTTTCACAAATTCAGATTCCATAGTTCATTTTGAAGACTATCAACCAAAGCACTGCTAAGGACTAAATATATTCTGATGTTACTGGAGTAAAGCAAACCTTTTTATTTGCCTGAATGTATGAGACCAGGAATGTGCTAGTTGATAAAATATTCTGGTTGATCAAGAGGTTCACTTAATCAATATAAAAACACCACAGTAGATAATAGAAGCGTAATGCATGGGATATTCACATCACTGTTATACTTTATTTGCAGCATAATTCACTTAACCAATGATGCAACTTTGCCTTAAATAAAACTTAGCTGCAGAGAGCCTTCTCACTTTCACCCTCAACTGACTATTCGTACATCGCGAAGATCGTAATGATACAGTAAACGTCCAGTGTTTAGAGTATATAGTTTTTGCTGGTTTATCAAGAGTGCCAGTTCATAATGTGCCAGTTAAAGCAAAGTTTGCTGTACCTACTTTATGGTTTATTTCAATCATGGATATCACAATGAACAAAACTAGGACTGTATCAACTAGTAACCTGCTTCAAGTAGGATACTTTGTCCCTTGGAGTAAAGATTGAAAACATAGTAGGAGATTAAAGATGGAATGTCACTACCTTTGTTGTCTGTTATAAGATGCACAGTAAATCCCGAGGCTTTGTATTATATGATATTGATCTTCAGCATTATTCTGCAATCCCACGCTTCCATGTTTCATATTCCCGAGAGACCTTGAGGAGGGGAATTGTATTTATGTAGGTTTTGTGATATGTTGTGTAGAGGCAAATGGTCACTACTGCAGTCATGAATTGATTAGTATTATGTAAGTTTGAGTTACTTATTGTAGTACACCACAACCTCATCAGTCAAGAATGCTTTTTTTTCAATTGTTTATGGGATGTGGACTTTGCTAAGTGGGACACCAATTATTGCTCATCCCAAATTGCTCTTTAGATGGTGGTGGTGATCTGTTGCCTTGGTACTGCTGCTGTCCACATCTTGCCCACAATTAAGGATGGAGTACCAGGACTTTGACCCAGTTACAGTGTGAAGGAATGGCGACATAGTTCAAGTCATGCTTGTGTGTGGCTAGGAAGAGAACATGCAGATACTGGTATTTGTTGATCCTGTGTATTTGTTTCCCTTTTTCTTCGAGAAGATAGTGAGCATGGATTTGGAAGGTGCTGCCGAAGAACCTTTGGTGAATTTCTGTAGATCATTTTGCACATATCCACTGCTTCATTGCTGGTGAGGGAATGTTTGTGGATGTGGATATAGTCACATAAGCTTCTTTGGCCTGGATGGTGTCAGTCGTCTCAAGTGTTGCTAGATTTACATTCATCCATTGTCGTGACTTGTTCCTTAAGATGATAGCCTTTTGAGAGTCACTGCAGGATTCAGAGTTTCTGACCACTGATCAGTGCAAGCTTGAATATTGTCCAAACATTTCTGTATAGACATGGACTGCTTCAGTATCTGAGGAATCACATGGTGCTAAGTATTGTGAAATCATCAAACATTTCCACTTTTAAGCTGATATTGGAAAGAAGGCCATTGATGAAGGGGTTGAAACAAACCTGGACACGATCTTAACAGACTCTTGTAGTGATGTCCTGGAGCTAAGATGATTGATATTCAACACCCACAGCCATCTTCCCATGTGCAAGGTGTAATCAAACATGGTGAGTTTTTCTCCAGATTCCTATTGGCTAGTTCTGCAGAGGCTCTTTGGTATCCTACTTAGTCAAATGCAACTAGATGTCAAGGGCAATCATTCTTGCTTCCCCTCTGGAATTTGTCCATGTTTGCACCAATGCTGTAATAAGGTCAGGAATCGACCTAAGCTAAATATCAGTGAGCACGTTACCACTTAGTAAGTGCTGCTTTACTCAGATGGGTATATGAATAGGAAAGGTTTGGAGGGATATGGGCCGGGTGCTGGAAGATGGGACTAGATTGTGTTGGGACATCTGGTTGGCGTGGACAGGTTGGACTGAAGGGTCTGTTTCCATGCTGTACATTTCTATGACTCTACTGTGATTACCTTTTCCATCACTTTGTGATGATGCTGAGATTAGACCGAGGGGTCGGAAATTTACTGGGTTGGATCTAGCCTGCTCTTTGTGGACATAATAGGCCTGGGTTTTCCCCATCATTGAGAATAAATAACTGCCTCCAGTGAGTGATAGTCACAGAGATGTACAGCACAGAAACAGACCTTTCAGTCCAACTTGTCCATGCTGATGGGATATCCCAACCCAATCTAGTCCCACCTGCAAGCACCTGGCCCATATCCCTCCAAACCTTTCCTATTCATATGCCCATTCAGATGCCTCTTAAATGTTGCAATTATGCTAGTCTCCACCACTTCCTCTGGCAGCTCATTCCCTACATGTACCACCCTCTGCATGAAAATGTTGTCCATTAGGTCTCTTTTATATCTTTCCCCTCTCACCCGAAACCTATGCCCTGTAGTTCTGGACTCCCCCAGCCCTGGGAAGAGACTTTGTCTATTTATCCAATCCATGCCCCTCATGATTTTGTAAACCTCTATAAGGTCACCCCGCAGCCTCCCGACGCTCCAGGGAAAACAACCCCAGCCTATTCAACCTCTCCCTATAGCTTAAACCTCCCAACCCTGGCAACATCCTTGTAAATCTTTTCTGAACCCTTTCAAGTTTCACAACATCTTTCTGATAGAAAGGAGACCAGAACTGCACGCAATATTCCAACAGTGGCCTAATTAATGTCCTGTACAGCCGCAACATGACCTCCCAATACTCTGATCAAAAAAGGAAAGCATACCAAACGCCACCTTCATTATCCTATTTACCTGCGACTTCACTTTCAAGGAGCTATGGACCTGCACTCCAAGGTCCCTAGGACCTTACCATTAAGTATATAAGTCTTGCTAAGACTTGCTTTCCCAAAATGCATCACCTCGCATTTATCTAAATTAAATGCCAACTGCCACTTCTCAGCTCATTGGCCCATCTGATCAAGATCCCGTTGTAATCTGAGGTAACTTTCTTCGCTGTCCACTACACCTCCAAGTTTGGTGTTATCTGTGCAATTACTAACTGTACCTCTTATGCTCACATCCAGATCATTTATATAAATGATGAAAAGTAGTGGACCCAGCACCGATCCTTGTGGCACTCCACTGGTCACAGGCCTCCAGTCTGAAAAACAACCCTCCACCACCAACCTCTGTCTTCTACCTTTGAGCCAGTTCTGTATCCAAATGTCTAGTTCTCCCTGTATTCCATGAGATCTAACCTTGCTTATCAGTCGCCCATGGGGAACCTTGTCGAACACCTTACTGAAGTCCATATAGATCACTTCCTCATGCCCTCATCAAACCTCTTTGTTACTTCTTCATAAAACACTATATCACGTTAGTGAGAGATGATTTCCCATACACAAAGCCATGTTGATTATCCCTAATCAGTCCTTACCTTTCCAGATACATGTACATCCTGTCCCTCAACAATTTGCCCACCATCGATGTCAGGCTCACTGGTTTATAGTTCCATGGCTTGTTCTTACCACCCTTCTTAAACAGTGGCACCAGGTTAGCTAACCTTCAGTCTTCTGGCACCTCACTTGTCACTATCAATGATACAAATATCTGAGCAAGGGGCCTAGCAATCATCGCTCCCCTTCCTGGACCTCTCCATCTCCATTAGTCACGACCGACTTGACACTAACATTTTTTACAAACCTACTGACTCCCACAGCTACCTGGATAACACCTCTTCCCACCCTATCTCTCGCAAAAATGCCATCCCGTATTCCCAATTTCTCCACCTCCGCCGTACCTGCTCACAGGAGGACCAGTTCCACCATAGAACACACCAGATGGCCTCCTCCTTTTAGAGACCGCAATTTCCCTTCCCACGTGGTTAAAGATGCCCTCCAACGCATCTCGTCCACATCCCACACCTCTGCCCTCAAACCCCACCCCTCCAACCGTAACAAGGACAGAACGCCCCTGGTGCTCACCTTCCACCCTACAAACCTTCGCATGAACCAAATCATCCGCCGACATTTCCGCCACCTCCAAAAAGACCCCACCACCAGGGATATATTTCGCTCCCCACCCTTTCCGCCTTCCGCAAAGACCGTTCCCTCCGCGACTACCTGGTCAGGTCCACACCCCTCTATGACCCACCCTCCCATTCTGGCACTTTCCCCTGCCACCGCAGGAACTGTAAAACCTGCGCCCACACCTCCTCCCTCACCTCTATCCAAGGCCCTAAAGGAGCCTTCCACATCCATCAAAGTTTTTCCTGTGCATCCACTAATATCATTTACTGTATCCGTTGCTCCCGATGTGGTCTCCTGTACATTGGGGAGACTGGGCACCTCCCAGCAGAGCGCTTTAGGGAACATCTCCGAGACACCCGCACCAATCAACCAAACCGCCCCGTGGCCCAACATTTCAACTCCCCCTCCCACTCTGCTGAGGACATTGAGGTCCTGGGCCTCCTTCACCGCCGCTCCCTCACCACCAGATGCCTGGAGGAAGAACGCCTCATCTTCCGCCTTGGAACACCTCAACCCCAGGGCATCAATGTGAACTTCAACAGCTTCCTCATTTCCCCTTCCCCCACCTCGTCCTAGTTTCAAACTTCCAGCTCAGCACTGTCTCCTTGACTTGTCCGGACTTGTCGAACCTGCCTATCTCCTTTTCGACCTATCCACTCCACCCTCTCCTCCTTGACCTATCACCTTCATCTCCTCCCCCACTCACCCATTGTACTCTATGCTACTCTCTCCCCACCCCCACCCTCCTCTAGCTTATCTCTCCACGCTTCAGGCTCACTGCCTTTATTCCTGATGAAGGGCTTTTGCCCGAAACGTCGATTTCTCTGCTCGTTGGATGCTGCCTGAACTGCTGTGCTCTTCCAGCACCACTAATCCAGCCTAGCAATCATTCCCTAGCTTCCCACAAAGTTCTCAGGTTCACCTGATGAGGTCCTAGGGATGTATCCACTTTTATCCATTTCAAGACCTCCAGCAATTCTTCCTCTTGTCATATGAAAATTTTTAAAGATGTCACCATCTGTTTCCCGACATTCTATACCTTGCACGTCGTTTTCCACAGTAAATACTGGTGTAAAATACTTGTTTAATATCTTTCCCCCATCTCCTGCGGCTCCACGCAAAGGCCACTTGCTAATCTTTGAGGGGCCCTATTCTCTCCCTAGTTACCCTTTTGTCCTTAGTGTATTTGTAAAACCCTTTGAATTCTCCTTTAACTCTATTTGCCAAAGCTATCTCATGTCCTCTTTTTGCCCTCCTGATTTCCCTCTTGAGTATAAAGGCAGTAGGAGTATACTTTTCTAAGGATTCAATCGATCTATCTTGTCTGTACCTGACATATGCTTTCTTCTTTTTCTTAACCAAACCTTCAATTTCTTTAGTCATCCAGCATTCCCTACACCTACTAGCCTTTCCCTTCACCCCACTAGGAATATACTGTCTCTGGATTCTCGTTATCTCATTTCAGAAGGTTTCTCATTTTCCAGCCATTCCTTTACCTGTGAACATCTGCCCCAATCAGCTGTTGAAAGTTCTTGCCTACTGCTGTCAAAATTGGTGTTTCTCCAATTTAGAGCTTCAGCCTTTCGATCTGGTCTATCCTTTCCATCACTATTTTAAAACTAATAGAATTAAGGTCTCTGGCCCTATAGTGCTCCCCCACTGACACCTCAGTCACCTGCCCTGCCTTATTTCCCAAGAGTAGGTCAAGTTTTGCACCTTCTTTAGTAGGTCCATCCATATACTGAATCAGAAAATTGTCTTGTACGCACTTAACAAATTTCTCTCCATCTAAATCCTTAACACTATGGCAGTCCCAGCCTATGTTTGGAAAGTTAAAATCCCCTACCATGATCACCCTATTATTCTTACAGGTAACTGAGATCTCCTTAAAGTTTGTTTCTCAATTTCCCTCTGACTATTAGCGGGTCTATAATACAATCCCAATTAGGTTATCATCCCTTTCTTATTTCTCAATTCCACCCAGATAACTTCCCTGGATGTATTTCCGGGAATATTCTCCCTCAGTATAGCTGCAATGCTATCCCTTATCAAAAACGCAGCTCCCCCTCCTCTCTTTTGCCTTCCCTTCTGTCCTTCCTGTAGCATTTGTATCCTAGAACATTAAGCTGCTAGTCCTGTCCATTCCTGAGCCACGTTTCTGTAATTGCTTTGATATCCCAGTCCCATGTTTGTAACCATGCCCTGAGTTCAACTGCCTTCCCTGTTAGGCCTCTTGCATTGAAATAAATGCAGTTTAATTTCTCAGTCCTGTCTTGGTGTCTGCTTTGTTCCTGCTTGCCCTGACTGTTTGACTCGCTTCTGTTCTTGACTGTACCAGTCTCGGAAAGATCTCTTTCCTCACTCTCCCTGGGTCCCATTCCCCTCCCACCTTACTCATTTAAATCCTCCCGAGCAGCTCAAGCAAATCTCCCTTCCAGTATATTAGTCCCCTTCCAAGTCATGTGCAACACGTCCTCCTTATACAGGTCACTTCTAGCCCAGAAGAGATTCCAACTATCCAAACCTGTGAATCTTTCTCCCGTACACCAGCTCTTCAGCCACACATTCATTGCTCTATCCTTCTATTCCTACCCTTGCTAGCTCGTAGCCCTGGGAGTAATCCAGATATTATACTCTCCAGTATCTCCTTTTTTAAATTCCAGCCTAACTCTCTATATTCTCCCTTCAGAACCTCATTCTTTTCCCTTCCTATGTCAATGATTCCAATGTGTACAATGACCAACTGCTGGCCCTTGAGAACATTCTGCACCCTCTCTGAGACAACCTTGATCCTGGCACCAGGGAATCAACACACCATTCTGATTTTTCACTGCTGGCCACAGAAATGTCTGTCTGTACCTCGGACTAGAGAGTCCCCGAACACAATTGATCTTTTAGAACCCAACGTACCCCTCATTGCATTAGATCCAGTCTCGATACCAGAAGCTTGGCTGTTCGTGATACATTCCTCTGAGAATCCATCACTCCCTACCTTTTCCCTTTTCCCTTTTCCAAAACAGCACACTTGCTTGAAATGGGGATAGCCACAGAAGACTCTTCCACTACCTGCCTACCTTACCTTTCCTGGAGTGACTGTATCCGCAACTTTTCTCCCTTCCTATAACTACCATCCATCACATTCCCTTGCTCATGTAAATTCCTCATTGCTTCTAACTATCTCTCCAGCTGCTCCATTCGATCTGATAGGATTCGCAACCAAAGGCATTCATTGCAGATATAATCCTCAGTAACCCATAAACCCTCCCTAAACTCCCACATCTGTCAAGAAGAACATATCACTCTCCTAAAGGCCATTTTTGCTTCTTCCAATCTGTAGACCCAGAAAATAGCACTGTCTTATTCCTCTACAAAACACTGCTCCAGGCTAACTTAATACTTAGCTTATATTTTTAAGTTTAATCAAGAGACATGTCTCAATATAATATATAATCAAGAAAGAACCTACTCTACTCACTGCTACAGACTAACTGCAAGGCCACACTCAAAAGTATTCACCTATCTGTTTCTGTGCTATGACCTCTCCCAAACAGGTTCCTCCAAGATTAGTTGTGAATTTCACTGTTAATTTTCCCAGATGCACTGCGATGTCCAGCAATACATGAACTCAAAACAGCAAAGGCAGTAACTGTGCAGGTTCACTGCTGTGTCAGTTGGCAGTGTGGGTTTCTTTCTCTGTCTTTCTCCTGCACTGACCTCACATTGTGCTTCCTTTGTCTGATCCTCTTCCTTTTAACAGTGCTGTTGTTTTGACTTTTTTCTCCAAAATTCCAAAATAATGCAACAACATATAAAACAGTAATTGCTGTTTCTGGAATTCGAGGAAATTGCGTCCAACACCTAAAATACCTCAGTTATTGTCAGCTACCATTCCGAACTGGATGTGGTAGAAACGCAATCTTTGATCTGATTGATAGTTGCTCCACTGTATCACCTGCTGGTTATGCTATTTGGCATGTAAGTAATCCCGTTTTTAGCTTCACCAGGTTGAAACCTTAATTTTGGATATGCTTAGTGCTGTTGTTGGCATTGCTTCATACACTGGTCTTTGAACCAGGATTGATCTCTTCACTTGATGGTAACTGTAGAGAGTGGGATATTTTGGGCCATGAGATCTCAGATTGTGGTTAAATATCGTTCTGCTGCTGATTGCCCACAGCACCTCATAAATATCTGGTTTTAGATTATTCGATCTGTTTGAACTCTGGCCAATTTTTAGCTGGGTGGTAGAGTCATGGAACACAGAAGGTATTGTCAGTATGAAAGTGGGACTTTGTTTCCACAATGACTCTGCAGTGGTCACTTTTGCTGATATTGTCACAAGTATTCTGGATTATTCTGACCATATGTGTGTGAACCAGGAAACATCTTAAACATCAGTGTGAACTAGAAAACATCATTATAATTATACTTATTTACCTGAAGCATAAGACAGGGATAACATATCCTGAAGCATAATAAAAATTGCTTTGTGTCCTCCTTCCGTGTTTGCACTCAGAACCAAAGGGAGAAAACATGAGAGAGACACTATAAAATTAGATACCTGTCTGTATTTCTAACCTTGTGCTGCATTTTTCTGTACGTTTTTCACTTTCGAACCACGTCCAAAGATTGGGTGGCCTCCTAACTTCTATATTCGTTGCAATGCCCTAAACAGTCAAGTGGCAAGGCAGAGAGTGCGTGAATTTGCTCAAAACGTTTTGGATTTTGAATTTCTGAAGTGGATAGGTTATAGCATAAGGACACTGCCTTTTACCAAATATTCAACAAATTGTATCTGGAATGTAGGATGTATGGAAACGATTAGAATGCTGTTGTATTTTAATTACTCAAAATGACACCTTGATCTTAAGACACTTGTATCTAATCAGACTGTGGATAAAATAAGTTCCCATTTTTTTTTGGAGTTCTAAACTGTTGTTTAGGTCACCGGAAGGATGAGAAAAACACAAACACAGAAAATACTGGAGAAACTCAGCAGGTCTGGCAGCATTTGTGGAGGAGAGTTAATGTTTTGAGTCTAGTTTTACTCCTTTTCATAGCCTCTGACAGGGAAGAACAGTGAATAAACATGAGTGCACCAGAAAAAAAAGTACCACAAGAGGAAAAGTAGTAAAATCACAGAATTTGAGACCCTTTATCTGAATGGACACAATTTGTACCAAAAATAGTAGCACCATAAAATCAACTCAAAGGTGACCATTGCTGACAATGAAAATTCAAAGGCATTGATATTTCTGAAGGGTAGGAAGAAAGTGAAAGGAAGTAGAGAATACTGTTAATAAAAAGTGGGGTCAGTCTGGTAGTAAGAAGTGAGACTTGGCTTGGAAGTTCCAGACTTAAAATCAGTTTACATGGAGATGAGAAATAGCAAGGGAGCAAAGTCGCTGAGAATAGTAAATAATAGGCTACACTTTAGAAACCAATATAAGTTAATAAATAATTGAGGATTGGCAGAAAGTTACTGCAATGATTGTGGAAGACAAAAGTAGAGATGCGAATGAACACTGTATTTAGGGCAGCTTCTTAAAAGAATATGTTGGAGCTAACCAGGAAAGTGGTTATTTTAGAGCTGGTAATGTATACTGTGATGGGATTAATTAACATCGTTGAAAGTGTCCTCCTTAAATAACATCACATAATCCGAAATTTGTTTCTTGACCTTCCAGGTAGTTAAAAGAGCAAGAAGATTTTAGGCTACAGTTGACTAGAAAAATAGGTTAAAAGGTAAGAATACAGAATAAATGGCAGACAATCAAGCAAACATTTCATACCTCAAAATTTTAGGATGTATTCCATTTGAGAAAGCAAAACATTACAAAGAGAAAGTCACATGAGACCAGGTTATTGTCTAACAGGCTATTTTGAAATCACTAAGCTTTTGGAATGCTTTTCCTTCCTCGGGTGAAATGGATGGAAGCACACAGGCAGAGAGACCATTGCCAGATAATTCTAGGTAGTTGAGTGTCAAAAGATGGTGTGAGTGGAGTGTGCACAGGTTGAATAACCAGTCTTTTCAAGTGATCAAAATTGTCAGTTTGGTGTGAGTTAAGTGTCAACAGCTAAATTACAAGATGACCTATGATCTGATTAATTGTCTCTCTGCCATAATCAAAAAATGGACTAAGGAGCAGTGTTCCAAAAACTTTATTTCAGATAAACCCTGTTAGACTATAATCTGGTGCCATGTGACTTCTGACTTTATTTACCCCAGTCCAACACTGACGCTTCCACATTATAAAAATAACATGAGTGGTGATCATTGGTCCAGGATGAAGTAGGAATAAATGAGAAGCAAGAAAATGGCAGAAACTTTGAACAACTATTTTGTGTCTAACTCTTGGTAAAAGACACAAATGGCTTCACCAGAATTGTGGGTGATGAGGAACAGAAGGGACAGAGCAATTTAAAACCATCATGATCACTGGAGAAAAAATACTAAGGAAATTATCTGATGTCCTGCTTCCTTGATCTTTAAAAGAAGAGCCTACAGATATGATAAATACATTGGTTGTCTTCTTGCAAAATTCCTGAGATTCTGAAAACATTTCATTGGATTGGCAAGCTGAAAGCAGGAAATGGTATGCCAAAGCCTAATTCTGTGATTGGGAAGTACTACGGATCTCTCTTCTCTCCTCCCCGCCTCCCACCCCCCCCCCCCCCGCCAAATTATTAAGGAAGTAGTAGCAGAACACTTGAGAAAATTTGATGCAGCCAAGCAAATTCTGTATGGTTTTATGTAAAGGGAATATTATTTGACCAATTTAGTGAAGTTCTTTCAACATGTAATAAGCAGGATGTATAAAGGGAATCAGTAAATGGTATATTTGGAGTATCAAAAGGCAAATACTATGGTACCATATAAAGGATGCTGCATGAGAAAAGAGCTCATAATGTTGTGGGATGCTTTGTTAACATGTACAGAAGATAGCTGGACTCTTTCCTATTCATTAGCTTCGACAGCCCTCAATAATGAAGAATTCCACAAGTTCAAACTCTTCAGAAGAAATTTCTCCTCACCATTCTCTTAAATGTGTAATTTGCTCACATGCTGAACCTATCAGTATCCCTATGTAGATTCTTTGTATCATCTTCACCACCCGCCTTCTCACCTATTTTTGTCATCTTCAACATTGGCTACTGTACATTCACTTTCCTCATCTAAATGATAAATATATATTGTAAATAATTGTCCCTACAATAAGTCCTGTGGCATTTAAATAATTACAGGTCGACATCTTGAAAATGTCTCCCCTCATGTTAATTCTCATCTTTTAGACAACCAGTCCTCTACCAATGCTAATAGGTTGTCTCCGACACCATATGCTCTTATTTTATTCAGGAGCCTAATGTGTGGCACTTGATCACATGCCTTCTGGAAATCCAAATGTATTACATCACTTCTTCCCCATAATGCCTATGCTACTTCAAAAAGTTCCAGTAAGCTTGTCAGGCATGACTTACCCCTCATGAAGCTGTGCTGGTTGTATTTGATTGTATCATACATTTCTGAATGCTGTACTATTATATCCTGTATAATAGACTCTTAGCGTTTTCCTAATGATAAGTTCACTGGTCTTCAGGTGCATATTTTTGTCTCCTTCTCTTTTCAATAAAGGTGTTACATTGGCAGCTTTCCAATAAGCTGAAACGTTTCCAGAATCTAAGGATTCTTGAAAGATAACTACTCATACATCCACTATCTCTCTAACAACTTCCCTTAATAACCTAGGATGCATCCCAGTAGGTCAAGGGAACCTTTGGTCTTCAGTTCCATTGAGAAACTTTTCTCGAGTGATATTTACTATTTATGTCCTCTCCATCTTTTGCCCCTAGATTATTTAGTGTTTTCTATTATGAGGACTGAAGGAAAATATTTATTCCTCTACCATTTCCTTGTTACCCACTTTTATTACTCAGCCTCATTTTCTAACAGACCTATGTTTATTTTGGCTTCTCTTCCTTTTCAATATATTTTTTAAAAAGCTCTTGCTGCCTGTCTTGCTTTTACTTGCAAGTTTACCCTCAAAGTTTATTTTCTTCCTGTATCTGGTCATCTTTTATTGATTTTTAAAACTATCCCAATCTTCTGCCTTACCACTAATCTCTGTTGCATGGAGTTTTTTTTCTATCAATTGATGCTATCCTTATCTTCCTAGATTAATTGTGGTTGGATTATCGCCTTCCTAAAATCCTTTTACCTCACCGGAGAATATCTTTGCTGAGCCATGAACCATGAGCTGCTACACGCCTTTTCTCAGTCCACTCTGAGCCTTACCCCTATTTGTTTTGTTATTGTCCCTATTTAACTTAGTACACTTGTTTCCAATCCAAGTTTCTCCCCCTTGTTGGATTCACAGCATTTTGTTCCAGGAAACTGTTCCATATATACTGACTTTTTCTTAATGGCTTCCCATGTCATGATTCATGTACTGCATTTGTTATGTGCCCTCATGATTTCCTTTGTTGTTCCACTGTAAAGCTACTGTTAGACCAATAGACTACACCTACTCATATCTTCTTTGTCTTTTTTATTCTTTACCTAGCACCCATGTGAATTCTGCTTCTGTTCCAAAACCCTTTCTTGCTGTTGTACTTTATTCCATCCCATACCAACAATGCTACCCCACCGCCCTTTCTTCCCTGTCTGCCCTTTTCAAAAGCGTCCTGAATATTTCGTTCCCAGTTTTGATTTTTTTGTAACCATTTGTCATACCTGTATTTGTGCCATTAATTCACTTATTTTGTTCCTAATAATGCATGCATTCAAGTAAAGAGCCATTAATTTTGCCTTTTGACCCTATTTACTGCTGTTTTTCTATGTTTGTATGCTCTGTCACTTGCCGTCCCACACTGGGTATAGTTATCTAAAAAGCTGCCCCACAGAATTGTATTGGAGTCCTCTTTATTGCCCAAGGTATTTGATTTGACAGGATGCTGGATCTAGCACAGTTCAGGTGAAGCACCTGAATAGCTCTTTTCTGTCACAGTTCTGGTGCCAGTTCCCCACAAACTGAAACCCATTCCACCCACACCAGCCTTTGAGCATTTGATTCCTTGACTCTAATTGTGCTATTGCCAGTTTGCAAAGAGACCTCAGTAGGTGTTAGTATTCAATCCAAGCTACATAGCATGGTAGCCATTGCTTTCTCGGAGTTCTTAAGCCCAAATTCCCAATCCACAGAAACTCCTAAATCATTGCTGCAGTCCTCACAGCCTTTCCTTTTGAGGAAGAAAACCTGAACTGCTACATATGATCCTCTTTGCCAGCTTGTCTAGATCTTGATCTTGTGTCGCTGTTCACAGTTGTGAAAAGATGAAAGGCTTTCCTATTCATCATTTGATGTGTTTTTGGTGAGGGCTAGATTAAAAATTGCTTAGTTTCTAGGAAGCTATATTAAAGCTAGATCATTAGCAATTTTGACTGTTGTCCCAGTTTTATTTTCCAATATTAAAATATTTGCCTGACTACACTATGCATTTAATATTGCACCAATAATAGATTTATTTTCCCCAGATCCCTTCTGTAGAAACATTATTCAAACATACCAAATATGACACTGGAAAAATTAGATGCTCCTAGCTTCAAACTTTCTGGCATGGTTGCTATGTTGATTTGTGCAGAGTAGATGAGAGGGAAGGTCATGGTCATAAATATACAATTCAAGTACGCAGTTCTGGCATTCATTATACGGATAAATGGGGGCTCTTGGAACATGGGAATAAGCTATTCAGCATGTCAAACTTAATCTATCGTTTAGTTCGATCATGTTGATATTCCATTTATTTGCTTGAAATATTATACTCAGTTTTTGAAGGATGCACTCTGGTATTGCACTCAGATAGAAAAAGTAAAACCATAATGAGAGAAACAAATTTGGGTTTACCTGGAATTTCTAAAGGTTATGTTATGGACAGATTCACAATCATTGTTGGCCTCAAATCAGAAATAACAGCTCCATTGCAATTTTTTTTGTCTGTATTATGTTGGATGGAACTAAACAGCTTGTACTTTAGTTCTGTTGAAAAACCTATGACCTGAAATGTTACCCTTCTTTCTCCACAGATTGAGTCTGATATGCTGAACTTCTCCAGCATTTTGCGATCAAATTATGTTTAACTGTAGCTGGTTGCTTTGGTCCCACTTTGAATCTTGCATATTAAATTGTCAGAATGCGTTTCCTAATACTTCAGCAAGATGAATTGAAGTCTGCAATTTGGATTCCTACCCATTTGCACAAAAGTAGTTTTCTATTATCAATTCTGGTGAATGCACTTAATGTTTGCCCTGTAATGGCTGGGTAGTTTTATAAAATAGTAAAGTCCTCAGTCCTATTTTCCATGGTTGTCAGCTCCGTTAACTTAATGATTTGAGAAGTATATTTTGGATTTTTTTTTGCTGTTGCAACAGCTTTATCTTCGTGTATTTGCCTGACTTGAATGTTCCTTCATTGTTTCCATATAACTTGGATTTCTGGTCTATAAGAGCCCAAGTTGAAGTTCCACTTGCTTCAGAGAGATGTAAGATGTTTCTGAACAGGTTAATTAGAAAAATAGATTAAATAAAAGTAACATGAATTTTAAAATCCATATTTGTAATGCTTCAGAAAGAAATCTAGTCCCAGTTTTGTTACCAGTGACCAGACATAAATACTTAAACAATTGGAGCTTATCTTCAATTTATCGATCACCAATTCCATTTTTAAAGTGTCAAATTTAGACCAAGGGTTAATGTTTATTTGAAAAGTTTATTTTCAGGGCATCAGCTAGCCTGTGAACTGAGTACAGTCTGGACGAGTACTCCAAATTCCCACAATTGAATAAATTATGAATATGACAACACAGAGTAATAAATTTATTTTATAGTCTGTACCGTTGTATGAGTGGCATAAAAGCATAGTTGTAGACAGTAAAACATTGTAGCAGCTAGTTCTTCTTTCCTCACGTCAGCAGAGTAGTAATGTATATGACCTGCTGTTGATAAATTAAAGTTAAAAGGCTTTCAGAAGATGTGCAATACAAAATTTATAAGTTAATGGAATTTATAATCTATCATATTTGCCATAGGGAAAGGTGATACTAATGTTCAAAATAATTTCAGAACAGTCTGTCTTCCTTACTATGGTTTATTGTAAAATTAACTCTAAATGTCTTTAATACAGTGGCAGTAGAGATTATTTCTATGCCAGAGCTGTACATTACTAACAGAATATTCTACTGGAGAGAGAAGCCTGCTATGCAGAGTTGTTGACAGCATTCACAATTCTACTACATAATCTAATCTACATTTTTTTTAAAAAAGTGGTAGTTCTGTAGTGTGAGAGTAACTGATATAGTGGGTTGACTATCACTGAGGCATAAAACTGTCATCATGAAATAAAATATAAAAGGAATCTGAATGGCACTTTGTAACCATATTTTCCAAAAATTGTTCAATTAACAATGGTGTTTACAGAGCATGTCTGAAAAACAGCTTACCAGCGAGGCTAAGTACAGCATAGTTTTTTAAAAATAGGTTTTTGACCTGACATTCCTGATGGGTGTTAGATGTAATTATGATAACCATCATGGGCAGAAATGCTGTTGTTTTAACACCACTTTGTTTTGAATCATCACCCCCTATATTTACTTACTATTTCCACAGATCCTTCTCCTCTAAAATTCTACCACTGATCTTTCCCAAGTAGAATTTTTTTTAAACCTCTTAACATTTCCAAAACATTGCCCTTCTTTCCCTTGAGTTAGTGCTTGCATTTATAGCATTTTTGAACTGTTTGTATATCTTGAGTTAACAGGATTCCAATCAACATCTTTGCAATTTAGGAAGTCACATCCTGTTCGCTTTTCAGTGCTAAACTAATCTAATATGTATATATTTAACTCCAAACTATGCTGGTAGTTGCTGATGAGAAGACTTTCTAAAATTTTTTTTAACATGGATTTTGTTAAAACTAATTTCTTCCAAAATGCATATTAGGCATAATTTACCAATTAATGCACAGGTGTTCAGTCTTTTTTTTATCTTTATTCCGAGGCAGATGATATGTGAAGTCAAGATGCATGTCTTCCTACTTTCAACAAAATTTAAATTAGTATGTTTGAGAAGATGTGTAGTTCAGATTGAGGTTCTGGATGTAAGCTTGCTTGCTGAGCTGGAAGGTTCTTTTTCAGACATTTCATCACCACACTAAGAAACATCATCAGTGAGCCCCTGGTGAGGCACTCTTGTTAGTGACCCACTTTCTATTTGTGTGTTTAGGTTTCCTTTGGTTGGTGATGTCATTTCCTATTCTTTTTCTCTTGGGGGTGATAAATGTGATCTGAGTCAATGTATTTGTTGATAGTTCTGGTTGGAATGCCATGCTTCTAGGAATTCGTGCGTGTCTCTTTTTGGCTTGTCCAGGATGGATGTGTTATCCCAGTTGAAGTAGTGTCCTTCCTCACGAAACACGAATGAGAATTCCGAGAAGCGTGGCATTCCAACCGGAACTCTGTCAACAAACACATTGATTTGGACCCCATTTACCACCTTCTGAGAAAAAGAACAGGAAATGACATCACCTACCCAAGGAAACCTAAACACATAAATAGAAAGGAGGTCACTAACATGAGTGCTTCACCGGAGGCTCACCGATGATGTTACTAGTGTGGTGATGAAACATCTGAAAATGAACCTTCTAGCTCAGCGAGCAAACTTACATCCAAAATTTAAATTATTGGCCATGCAAACTCTACTGCCTTTTCCTGTGAGTGTAGCATATATTGAACGTGGCATGGATCATGTGTATTTGGCTATAAACTAAGTTTGTCATTGGATCACAATTAGCTGTCTGAAAATGTCTATAGGGTATGAGCAAGCAAGGAAAGACTGAAGTTTTGAGTTTTGTGAAACAAGAGGTTTAGCTGAGCATGACTCAGACCAGATAGCTTGCAGTTAACAATGGGGTGCAGCAGGCAAGGGTAATGGGTTAACGAAGTGGAAAAGCATTCATTATGTAAAGCCATTTAACAAGATGAGGTAGCATTCAGAATGTGAGGTCAGTTTAACAAGGCGAAAAGTGTTCATTATGTGAAGTTCATTATTCATTGCGTAACAGCAGATGGCTTAGTCTTTACTGTTGACACCCGCTGATTGATATGGTCTCCCAATCAATATGTATGTTGCCTTATCTGGATGTTCCTCCCTGTAAAATGACTATATAGTTCAATGAGAAACTGCTGTCCCAGAGAAGACCATGAACTCATGTCTCTGTGTACATGAGTGATCGTTCTCTCTTCCTGCAGGGTTCGGAATAAAGGTGAAGGAGGTAAAACTACATTGTGTCTCTGAGCGTTTTGCTTCAACTGAGGGGAGGAAACGGGATGACTTGTCCTTTTGGTAAAGATGTTTCAATTCAATTTAAACAGAGTTAGAATATTAATTGTTGCATTTTATGTCACAAATGACATCTATTTCCCCATTGTGGAGACAATACTCCAAGCCCATGACCACCTAGAAGGAACATATATATATTATCTGCAAGGAACATATACATTATGATTTGAACACGTCATTGTTCCTTCATTTTGACTGAGTCAAACTCCATGGAGCTTCCTATTCAATAGTTTTGAAAAAAACTTCATGATGTGGAGCATAGTGATTCAAGTAGAATATCTAATAGCACTTTTATTTTGAAGACAAATAAGTTGTATTCCACCGCCATCTCTGATTTTTTTTTGTTTATTGTTTATTATATATTCCTTGTTTAAAACCCTGTTTATCCTTCTCACTGCCATTATCATTCAGCCAGTGAACAAACCCTGGTTCAATGAAGAGAGTGGAAGTTCACTCAGGAGCCTCAGCAGGGATCTTTGAGTATATCCTCTTGAATTACTTATGTCACAGCACATACAACAAACATGATAGTAAAAATAGCTGGATACAGACAGAGCCAAATAATTGAAGTCTTCAGTAGGTCAACTCAAAGGTTTGCAGTCCTGCAACTTTCAGAGAATGATGTTAGACGATTGGGCGGCACGGTGGCTCAGTGATAGCACTGCTGCCTCACAGCACCAGGGTCCCAGGTTCGATTATAGCCTCAGATGACTGTGCAAACTCCACACAGACATTCTCCCCATGTCTGCGTGAGTTTCCTCCGGGTGCTCCGGTTTCCTCCCACAGTCCAAAGATGTGCAGGTCAGGTGAATTGGCCATGCTAAATTGCCCATAGTGTTAGGTGCATTAGTTGGAGGGAAATGATTCTGGGCGGGTTACTCTTCGGAGGGTCAATGTGGACTGGTTGGGCCGAAGGACCTGTTTCCACACTGTAGGGAATCTAATCTATTCTAACTAAACATAAGTGGAGGAAGCTCAATCAACATTCCCATTTGCAATGACAGTCCAGCCCAAGATAAAGCTGCAAATACCTTTAGCCTGGAGTACCAAATGAATGATGTGTTTCTGTCACATCCCAAGGTTCTCATTATCGTTATCAAAGAAGCCAATATTAAATCAATTTACTTCACTTTACTTGAAATCGAGAAGTGGCTAGTACAGATAAGTTTTGAACTTCAGCAGAATCCCAGCTTTAGTGCTGAAGGTTTGTACTGCAGAAAGAGTTGTGCCTTTAGCCAAGCAATACTGATATCTCCAAGAGAAAGTGGAGTATTGTCCAGGTATATCCTGTTCACAAAAGGGGAAGCAAATCCAATTTAACTAATTTCTACTTTCAATCATCAGACAAATTGGTGGGAGTTGTTGACAGTCCTGTCAAGTGACATTTACTCCCCAATTAATTACTAACTAATGCTCAGCTTAGATTCTGCTGGCATCATTATCATCTAAGCCTCATTGTTACTTAAATTCCAAAAGAAAGGTAAGTGTGAACAGTCTTGCAATCAAGCCAGCAATTGATAGAATCAAGGAACCTGAGTAAAATTGGAATCCATGGCAATTGGGCAAGTCTCCACTAGCTAGTTACACCTGAGGCAAAGGAAGATTTAAACTAACAAATAGACGAAGATCGTTGTAGTTGTTCCAGGCCAATCATCACAACCAACAATGCAAGAAATCCTCAGGGTTGAGTAGGTTTTACCACCAGCTGTCTCCAGCTTCTAAATGAGTAGCTTTATGCAACACAAACGCTAAGTAATGAGATGGTGGTGGAGATGGTCTTCAATGTCCAGCACCAAGAATGTATTGAACTAGGGCCAAAGTCAGCATGCAGAAGTCGAACCAGGCATGTGTAAAAATGAGGTGCCAACTGACTGAAGCTACAACACAGTATTATTTGCATGCCTAGCAGTTTAAGCAGCTTAGAAGTGAGGGAAAGAACTCTTCATTTTGTAGTTGTTGTTGGAGGTCAGTCATCTCAGTCTCAGGTCTTCACTTCACTGCACTGCACAAGTTCATCAGGGTAATGTTGTAAGCCCAGCCATCTTCAGCTGCTTCATCAATGGCCTCCTCCACTATCAAAACCTGCGGGTTACGATTGACTGAAAACCAAGCTCGAGAAGTATGGAAATAGTGTGACTACAAAAGCATGTCAAACTCTGTTACAAGTAACTCGCCTCCAGACTCCATACAACGTGTTCACCATCAGTGTGTCACTTGAATACTCTTCCCCGGATATAAGAATGCAGCTCTTAACAAAATTCAGGATCTTGACATTATCTAAGGCAAAGCAGTCCACTTCGTTGACTTCCCATTCGCTCCCTCCACCTGCAACACACAATGGCAGCAGTGTGTACGATCTACAAGATTTATTGCAATAACTCTTTAAGGTTTCCTACCCAGTACCTTCAGAACATGCAGTCTGTACTATATGGAAGAACAAGGGCAGCAGGTTCATGGCAACAGGGCCACCAACAATTTCACAGTCCTGAAACTACATTGCTATTTCTTCAGTGCTACTTAATAGAAATCCTGAAAATATTTAATGACAGTTTAAGTAAGTAGCTAACCATCACCTTATCAACTGCAGTTGGCAGTGGTCCTCCCTCCATTCCTTTTTGTTGCATTTTTTGTGTTGACTGTCTCCGTGAAAATACTTTGTTGTATTCAAGCCCGTTTTCAAGCTGATTACTGAGAGAATTTGATCCTTCTTACGCACACTCTTTCACGAATGTCTGACATCTGACAATTGACAAACTATAAAGGTTTTTGACAGATGGGACAATTTGTGCAATTCTCTTCCTTCCTCCGTGTTATCTGTTGGCTTTCAATCATAAAATCCCTGCAGTACAGAAGTAGGCCACTCAGATCCTTGTGTCCACACTGACTCTCTGAAGAACATCCCACCCAGACCCACCCCTTAACCTAGCCCTGTAACCCTACAATTCCTATGGCCAATGCACCTGGTCTGCACATCTTTGGACTGAGAGGAAACTGGAGCACCCAGAGGAAGCCCATGCAGATATCGGGAGAATATGTGGAGCTTGCACAGTCACCCAGGGTTGCAATCGAACCCTGTTCCCTGGTGCTGTGAGGCAGCAGTGCCAATGACTGTTCTTTTTCTTCCTGATACTGTTTAGTTAGACGTGAAATATCCTCACTCAGAATTGTCCCTGAAGGCAAAAAAATATTCTGCCCAATTTTCATCAAATTCTAGTTAATATGAAGTTCAAATCCAACTACTAAGTATCACAATTTGGCATGGCTTTTGTCCGCAGTACCTTTTATCTTTAAGTCTTTGCTGATTCTCCATTTTCCTGCTGTAGATTTGTGATCTGACCTCCAGATGCTGATTCAACCATGAATGAATGCGTTAATGTCAAACATAGATACATTGATAAGTGTTCTGTCACCGCAATCTGGCACCATTTTAAGGTACAGGAGAATAAAGGAAGTACTTTATTTTCGAGGAAGAATAAAATATATACCAGGGCCAATATTTTATTAGGCTACTGCCATGTTCAAGTAGATGTCCAGGCCGTTTATATAGAAGGAAATTTGGGAAGATAGCATTGGAAACAGTTTTTTCCCCCCCCCCTTTTGATTTGGAGAGTGTTGCAGGCTAATTCCTGATTGAAAGGAGACTTCAAAAATCTTTGTTTTGGTCATCGGTTGCTAATGTGATGCGGCTATTTCAGAATTTAGTAAGTTATCTGCTTTCCTCACCATAAAAGGATGGCTTCATCCAAGAAATTCAGCACCATTACCTTTTTCAGTGAACAATTTGTGGTGGTTCTAATTCTCCTTGGCAGCAACACTTTCACACTTCACACTTTCACTTGAATTTAAAAAAAAGGAATAGATATACTATAAATTAGAGTCAGAGTATTTTTTTGTAAGCTTTGAAATTGTCTTTTTTAATGGACAGTTATGTCTTTTATATAATATGTTTCTTTTGCCAATCCTGAATTGCTACTTTTATTTCTCTCTTGTGATTTCCTTAATCCCTGGAGTAGTGACAATTAGGGAGCAGTGATGATGCAAAAATTGAACATTGAGCTGCATTACTCAATCAGGAGAGTAAGCAGACAATTTTGTCTCATAATATACAATTTTCTTGCTTTTTGTTTTTGTTTGCTTAGCTAAAAGTCACAATTGCCATTTTCCAGTGGAAACCTGTTGTTACAGCTTTGGGATCGCTTTCATTTGTTTTATATTTAGATCTTTAGCCATTAATTTCAAATAAAAGAAGCATTTTCTCCTCTTAAAGGTAAGACTAAAATTCAAGGTTGTCATATGTTGAGTAATAATGCAGCACTTCATAAGTTTTGATATACAAGTATATCATGGGTGCTTTTGATTTAGTTACTTGAGCAAGAGTAGTGGTGTTTTTTTAATCTTTCCCGAACTTCCTATCCCTATGTAAAGGAAAATTAAGCCACATTCTCAGGCATGTGACACATCTCAGTGGCCATCATATCCTTGGGTGGGACTGGAACCTAGACCTTCTAACCCAGAGGCAGTAACACCAGTCATGCTCCGCAAAATCCCTAATAACCCCTAATTAAGCATATGCTGTCCTTCATTGTATATGTGTGTTTGTGCCCATGTAAGCATTTTGAAATGATTTGTGCCTCTTGTGACTATATTTACTTTTGGTACACTGTACTTTCATTATATTCTAAAACGTATTTCAATTAGCCCTATTCATTTGGATGTTGTATGCCGTTAAAATGCAGTGTGCAATATGTTGTAAATGTTCACTGATCAGCATGTATCTACACTGTTAAGCTGCTTTTTTAATCCAAAGAACCTTTGAGTACAGATTCAGTCGGGCTTTTTTAATTGTCTTTATCATAGTAAATAAATTTTGCCTTTAGGTTAACTCTCATTAAAATAATAGCTTTAACCAAGGTATATTGCATATGCTTGACATCTTGCATTTTGTAGATGAAAGGCAATTCAGTATTTGTAGCCATTGAAAGTTATCTGTGACCTTAGTCCTTTTGTAACGGTGATGGCATATCTATAAAGATTCACGTGAATTGGAACTGGTTCACTTGTGTGCTTAGTCCCAGAAGTCAAGATTCAACAGTGAATTCTCCAGGGTATTCTGAATATCGCATTTAAGATGGGAGGTCTAATTAGATGGCTTTTCTCGTGAAGGTATGATCACATGACTGCATCATATTGTACTCCCGATTGATTGCTTTACTGCTGCAGATATATTCCAATCTCTAACTACAGGGTGAGAAAGCAAAAGTACGAGGATGATATCAGGAAAATAAATGTGAATTTTATTCTACTTGTGAATTGAGATAGCTTTCCTTTTTTTTAAGTTTTATGAACTTAGATGGTTGTGATGTTTTGCTTTGCTCAATGTTTTAATCTTGTGCTGGATCTTATGCATTTGCAATGTCATTTCAACAAAACAAAACGATTGCTGTCGTCCTCGGCACGACACGTATGTAGAGTGCATCCGGAGCACAGGCATATGGTAAGTTGTTGGCAAACTA
This sequence comes from Chiloscyllium punctatum, assembly GCF_047496795.1. NCBI lineage: Eukaryota > Metazoa > Chordata > Chondrichthyes > Orectolobiformes > Hemiscylliidae > Chiloscyllium > Chiloscyllium punctatum. Next base: position 35,471,443 of record NC_092763.1, read on the forward strand.
GCAACTGAATCAGTGTGCTTTTTGTTTGTTCCATGACAATATTGAGCTCTAGTTAAACTGGTGCCACTATTTTTAGGCAGTGAGATGTAGTTCTGTCTTTAGCTGGAATAGAACTGAAATCAACCGAGCTAATAAATACTGCTAAGCTAACCTTGTGTGCACAACTGAGTTGCTTTGGGGGAGGTGCCAAGTTAACCATTTTTCAGTGTACAGTAAATAGTGAAGCAGTAATCTTATGTTGGCAAGCTTTTTAAAAAGGGGAATTTAATATAATCACTAGCTTCATTTTTGTCTCTACGTATTAGCAACACTGGTAATGCAGTTGAAGCAGTGGCTGAATAAGACTAATGTAGTCAGCTTGTTGAAAAGAGCTGGCAGGTAGACTGCGAGTAAACATAATTTTGAAAAGCATTGCTTTTCCTCCAGAGACCTGTTCATCTTGCAGAATCACTTAGGAATACATTTCTAGGGAATTTTTAATGTAATCCAGTACACCAGATAGTAAGCAAACAAGAAAAATAGACACTTTTTTTCTTCTTTTGTATTTAAGTATAATATAGCCATTGCAACTGTTGTGATTTTTATAACAAAGTAAGTCTTCAAAAAGTAAAATTTTCCAGGCAACATAATGTGCTATATTTAGAATTGCCAGGAGAGCTGTTGTAGAATTCGAGTGACATTTTCATGAAGCTTTTTTTTGAACTATGAATGAAATACTCATAGCAATTTGTCTTCGTTAGTATATTTCCTTCTAAGTTTGCTTTGGTCGAAACAATCCATTTTCTTCTTGCGTGGCTCTTTGGGACAAAATATTGGATATAGAGAATATGTTGTTTCTGTCCTCTTGCAGGTAGCAAGATTTGTAGAGTTGCTTTTGTGTGAAGCTGGTAGCAAAAAAAAAAATCTCAATATCTCAGTAAAAATAGTATTGGCTTGCATGCTATGCCTCAGGAATGTCTTAGCTGCCTTGCTCTATTAGTAAGAGTGGCATGTGGAAATTATCATCTAATATACCACTTCATTTTAGCGTAATTGATCAAAACAATTTGTTCTTAACAGCACTCTTTTACCGTTTTCAATTTAGAAAGTTGTTGAAGCAAGTATAACTGCCATGTTGACTAAAAGTTGCATGTCGGTGAAGCTACGTATGATATAATGCTCTTGCACTGTATGCTTAAAAATAAACAAGATCTGTAGCAACATTTGGATTTGTTATGGTGAGCATTTCATTCATCTCAGGCTGACTTTTTAATGTTGTCAAGCATACTGTGACAAAACTCGCATTTTCTCCAAGAAAGATTAGATTACTCTAAGCCAAGGTTTTGTCTAGGTTTCTGTATTTTCAATATTCTCGATGTTCTTAAGATGGTGCCAGCCAACGAATCTTCGAAAGACAACATAATAGGTTCTGTTCTTAAGACTAATGTGCACAAAAGTAATCCAATTGAGAAATGTCCCTACTGGTAGTTCAACCCTTTTTAGTTACGTTTGGGTCCTGTATTCTTGTAAGTGATGCGGCCAGCAATTGAATCTTCTCAGGCATCTGGAATTTCGTGTTTGAAAAATTGCAAGGATAGCCTCCAAATATATTACATAATATGGCACATTGACAATTATACAAAATGGTGATGAATAGCTTCAGTAGTGGTCATTTGTATTAATAGTATATCTTTTGAAGGATGGTCTTAAAATTGAGGTTTTAACTTGGATGTCCTGCTGCATTTGCAACAAGACATTGTTGCCATATTGTTTTAACTGCTCCTCTTAAGTCAGAAATAAAACGGACGTTTCTACAGGTATTATTAGAAATTGGTACTTTGTCTTTTTCTCAGGTTTAAATATGCATCGGATTGTTGTTATAAAGCAGTGATTCACCAAGTACCTGGTTGAATGCACTGTCGCCACTTACAGGACTGAAAGTGTTCTAGAATTAGTTCTCAACACCAGTACAAATGTATTCCAGTTGCTGTCTTATGCAAGGCAAACGTATGAAGCAAAACTCTAGATATAGCTGCAGCCTAAAGCACCAACATTTGGTGTATGGCCATGAGGCTGACATTACAGCATCCAAGCAGAGGCTTTCCATTTCCAAGCTTAGTGTTATGCTTATGTGGAGTATGTAAGATGAAGAATAACATTCAGTAGAGCTGTTCATAAGAGTATAATTCAACGAACTAAATTGCTCCATAAGACAGGTATAGACTGATATCTGGAATTGTGATTTTCATGTGTACGCTTAACTTACAGCTTCACTGTTAACGGTAGTTTATATAGAATGTAAAGTAGGTAGTTTTGTGCATACTAATTTATTATTAAAATATTTTCTCTTGTACCAAGAAGTACCCCTCTCATCAGATTTTTAACCAGACCAAAGGATATATTTGATGTTCTCTCCATTTATATTGTTCTTCATAACAGCTTCTTATTTCTGTTAATGCTAATTTTTAAACTGGAACAAATCCAGGCCTTCCTAGAAAGAATTCACTGAATCACTGTTCATTGTGGAATATAGTAACCAATATTAGAGATCCACTATTTGCTTCTAAAAGAGCCTTTTAATATTTGGTCTAGATCAGGCCTTACATAGCTTAAAATTGTGACCTTGATCTTCTGTAACCTATTTAGTTGAAACAAATCGCCATCATGAAGAGAATATGAGCATTTGTCATCCCAGATCCATAGTATCACATTTAAGATGAATGTAATTTGCCTATTATGAGCCCAATCTTCTTCCATATTAAGATCCATCTAAAGCATACAAGCAGATGTATTTTACAAACCCATCAATATGGCTAAATATAGCATAAATCTGTTTTGACTTTAAAGAAATTAATCCTATTGAATTGGAACACCAGAAATTCCATAATCAACCAATCACAACTTTTTCCTTCTTCGATAGATTAAGAAGACACCATTTAGACGAAGACTAAGGATGTTCCCCATCCCTCTACCAGTATGCACTGATCAATATTTATCTATCTCTGAACCAATATCAGTAAAATAGTACAAAGGAGAATTTCCATGTTTCATATGTTTTCAACAGTGACCAGACATTGTGAAATATGCCACACGAATGCAAGTTTTGAACAAGATTTGGATTGGATCCCTAGTCTATAGGAGTGTTGGAGAATAGACAACATCTGCAATTCATGTTTAATACAATTGACTTCTGTTGTACGTCAATGTATATGGGAGCTACGCGCTGGTTGGCACATGTTGTCTGCCATGTTACAGATGTTATATTTTGCAGTATGTTTTAAAAATGTGTTTTTCAGATGTGAGACCAATAAACTTGTCCAGCTTTAAATGTTCTTAAAGGTGGTGGTTGGCCAGCTTCTTGTATTGCTACAGTCTGTATGGAGTAGATATACATTAGGCCAAGCTCCAGATCTTTGACTCTGCAACAGTGAAGGAATGAAGATATGATTCCAAGTCAGGATGACATGATGCTTGGAGGGGAGCTTGCAATTGGTGATGTTGCCAGGCATTTGTTGCTCTTCTACCTTTTAGACCTTTGTGTCTTGTTGCTATGTGCATTCTGTACATGCTTCCACTTTTCCAACTACAGACCTCTCAGAAGTCTTGCATCACCCAGCACCTGAACTGAAACTTCACCCTCAACTGAACACCGCCACCCACCAATGCCTACCCTGAAGAATCGATCACTTCCCCTGGCCACTACCTTCTCTGATACCCTACCCCAACATATTTGGCACCTTTATCCAACTGGCACCCTAGCCTCTCACTAACCTTGTGTATTTACCCTTTCGTAAGAGCTGTCAGCGCAGCTGAGAGAGATGCTGGAACTTCAATATAGTATAAGGCAACTGACTGCTGTGAAAAAGAGGACATGGATTGCCTTCCCTCAACAACTATTCTACACTTCGAGCAATCTGTCAGAATATGAGCATTTGTCATCCCAGATCCATAGTATCACATTTAAAATACAATCTGTATTTTTGAGGGAATCCTGAGTGGAATCTCCTATGCAGAGATCTTTCGTTATCTAAAGAATAGAGAGCAGAGTGACAGTCTGCATGTGATTATCGCTTCTTGGGAAATCTGGCCCTTTGTATCTCTCTGTGTTACCAGTTTGCCAGATTGAATACGTTTTCAGTTCTCCGTTTTGATTTTAGCTGATATTGGCAGTTTGTATTGTAAGTTGAACCGTCAATTTCACTTTTAAGGCCCCATTCTATTATTCTACTTTTGATTTTCATTTGTTCTTGAGTGGTGAATAAGGAAGCATGAAGGTTTACCAAATGTAGGTATTAGGTTATTGACTGCAAATTTTACTTCTCCTGTTTTGAATTTAGTAAAGCCTTTGGTTATTAATGCGTCTTGCCTTCTTTATCATGGACATTTTTGACTGTTTAAAATTTTGGAAGCTGCTGTTTCTTTAAGATTTTCCCTATTTATACTGTCTGATACAGCTAAAAAGTGGCATAAAATTACGCCCCTATATATATATTGGCAATGAATGGAACTTCAAAATGCAACAAGAAACTTGGGTGCCTTCAGCTTTTTGTTGCCAAAGTACTTGAATGTAGAAAGTGTTTGCATCTGATTACATAATTTGACTACTTGATAGTCTCTAGCTGATAACCATATGGGAGAAATTGAATTAAAAATGTTGAATACTTGACTTTACTAAGATATTTCATTTTTATTCATATATTTCCTTGAAGACTTTGACCAGTATACTAGCTTTTCTATGAAGATTGTAGACTTTGTTTTTCTGTAGTGCATTTTTAATTATTTTTGTTGCACTAATTGACTTTTGCTTCTTTTCTCCTTCTTCCCGTCTTTTGTCCCCCCCCCCCCCCCCCCCCCTCCCCACCATCCCCTTTCCCAAATACAGTATGCTTCAGCTGGCTGTCTCTTGTCGCTGCACCACACAGAAAAGCCAGAACATGAAGAGGTGTGTGAGTTTCGGCCGTACATGTGCCCTTGTCCAGGAGCATCCTGCAAGTGGCAAGGATCATTGGAAGCAGTCATGCCTCACCTCATGCATACACACAAAAGCATTACAACTCTGCAAGGGGAGGACATAGTATTTCTGGCAACTGATATCAACCTTCCTGGTGCGGTGGATTGGGTTATGATGCAGTCCTGCTTTGGTCACCACTTCATGCTGGTGCTTGAGAAACAAGAGAAGTATGAAGGCCATCAACAGTTCTTTGCCATTGTTCTTCTAATAGGCACGCGTAAGCAAGCTGAAAACTTCGCCTACAGATTGGAACTGAATGGAAACCGCAGACGCCTCACGTGGGAGGCCACACCAAGGTCTATCCATGATGGAGTTGCAGCAGCAATCATGAATAGTGATTGCTTAGTCTTTGATACCTCCATAGCTCATCTTTTTGCAGATCATGGGAACTTGGGCATTAATGTTACGATCTCAATGTGCTGAATTGCATTGTTGTAATACAGCAGTGTACACGTAACAATTGAATGTTTTCAATTCAGTGGATGCAGTAGGCAAAAGAATGCAGTTCTATATACTTTTCAGCACCTTGCCTGTGTAATTGGTGCTAGCCCATTTGACTGCTCCATGTGTGCATGTGTTGGAATGTAATGAAGGCATGCTCAGCACGTGGTTCCAAGCCTGACTAAAAGAAGATGGAAACAAAAACACCAAAACAAATCCAAGTTGTTGCAGCTGTTTTATAAAGGAAAAGTGATACAATCTTTTTTTTAAAGAATAATCTTTTCCTTCTGTGTGAAATGTAAGTTCAAATTATTTGAGGCAAATTATTCAAGATGTATTTGTATACGGGTCCAGTGTATAGAACTACATTATGCGCCACATCAGTACTTAAAAATGCAAAGCCAGTAGATGCTTGTGCCTATCTTAAATATGCTTCAGGAGAACAGTATCTGAATAGTTATTTATGAAGATCAATAATGGTGAAGGACCATGGCATGAAGTTATTCTTTGTTTGTTGCCATGACAGATGGGTTTTGTTGCAATTCTTTTTTTAGGTAAAATGTTGGGAACAAAGTTGCAGAGTAGAAATGTGGGTTCCCTTATACTTAAAGCAGTCATGGATAAATTTGTATCAGCATCGTCCACTGTTATAATCCCTAATATATCTGTATGCAGCTATTTGTATTGGATTAAGTTCTATTCAAATTCTTTGTTACTAAATTGTCTAATCAAATGTGTAAATGTTGACTGCAGGCTCATATTTTGAGTCATCTGTTTATTATTTGTATCCTGAACAAGAGAAGTTGCTTTACTCCAGAAAGTGTACAATGGGTACATTGGCTAGCCTTGTATTGAACTGCACAGCTGGGTTCACTGATTCAATAATGACATTAATTTCTTTAAAACATGAAATGCTAGAATAATTGTGTAGGGCCAGTCAGTATTTATTAATGAATTACAACTGTTAGCTATAATGAGCTTGCTGATTTCTAAATGATATTGAACAAAACGTTGTTTAAAAGAAATTTTCAAGTTAGATTAGAATTTAACCAATATGCTAGCAGAATACTAAAGAACTAAGGACATCATAAGATTCGCAAATGTATAATTTATCAAAGTGTTTGGTCATTTTCAATTATTTTTGTGAAAATAAGCAAGGCATGGAATAGCAGTAAAGGAAATTGTCTTTCCAGTCCTATCCCTCCACCCTACCTATCATTGATTTAAAAACAGCGTTTCATAATATGCTGCATCCAGTGGGATGATTATATACTTCTAAAAATTTCAATCTGGAACACACATGACTTCAGTTTGTTTTATCTGCTATCGTCTTCCTCTTTGCTCTCTTCCTGTCTCCCATATAGTTGTGCTTTTTATTATCTCATACAGATTATTAAAAAGCTTGTGGATCCAACTCCATTACATGCCCCGAATCACTATGGGTGCAGTTTTTATAGACAGTGGATCCAGTTACGTCAGTTTTCACAAATACCTGTTGCTATTCATAGTCCATCACCTAAATTTCAGAAAACCCTTGATTTAGATTTGAAAGCAATTACTGATTCCTATTACTGTTCGTTTTAAGGTATTGGCTACCTGCTCGCCAGAGCAGCGTGTTTACATTTTTCTTTTAAAAGTAAGACTTTCTTTGCTATATTATGAGTAGTGTATCCAATGATGAATTGCCATCTCCCAATTAAGGAATTTAGACTTATCTAGGGTATGCCTTTATCTGGTGACTAATTCGACAGCAGATAGTTTGCAAGTCTGATTTAAGATTAGTTTTAAAAATTTAGCCCCTTTCTTTGCTGACACTTTACATTTAATACAGGTAGGAACTTCATACTGACCAATCCCCCTCACACAAAATATAAATTAATGTGAAAATGCAATTAGAATCTGAAATTTAACGCATTTTGATTCAGACAAATTTCATGGTTCAACATCATTGATGTAAACCACTGAGACTTTGTCATCCTTGCACAATGGTAACTTGGAATATTGAAAATATTTCAGTAGAAGACCTAGCAGCATTCTTGCCTTTTGCATCCCTGCAGTAAAGGGATGGTAAATCGCTTAAGCATGTATTTCTAGGTGAGTGCTTGGAAATATCCTGTGGCTTTTGAAGTAAGTGACAGATGTTTGGACCAATTCAAGATTATTTTTTGTGAAACTAATAATACACAAATACACCCAGAAGTATCTTCACTTTGCTTACTTTAACAACCATATTAATCCTACCATAAATAGCTGCATGAATATACCATAATCATGCAAATTTCATTTAATATTTTTAGTTAATCTTTAAATTTCCTGCCTGATTCCCTGTCCTTTGTTTCCCATCGATTTTAATTGAGTCCATCTTCAGATACATATACAACATTTGACAGAAATAGTAGGAAGCAGCATCCATTTTGAGATATTCTTTGCGTAGGTCCCCACATCTTGTAAGAACAAAATTCCAGCGTCCAGTTAATGATGAAGGCCTTGCTTTTGTAGACATATATGTAGTGTCTGCATTGAAGCCAGTCCAGCTACCAAGAATGACAGTTCTGGAAGAAAATTCAAAAATGTGATTTATAGTTAAAGCATTAAAATTTATGTACTCTTGTAAGTGTTCCTGTTATGTCATCAATATCTACTTATAACTTGTATTCTTCCTTCAGAAGTTTGATATTAATTTTAAGGAAAGATCTAAGTATCTGGTCTTGTCAGCGATCCATAAACTGAGCAGCAAAATTTATAGCTCTTTAGCCTTTTTTGCAATTATGGCTGATGTACCAATTTTGCTTTGAATATTGCTTCAGTCATTTACCAGTTTGATGTGGGAGTTTGCAAAGAGAAAGATTGGACGTGCAATTGAATAATGGGTGTGCTGAGGTTGATGTGATGGTGAAAGTACAATCACCAAAGAGAAGTCTGTGCAGTATTTGCTGCGAGACCTGTTTAAGATATCCGAGGTATCTCCAGGACAGCAAATAGCAATAATTCATACATCTTCAAATTTTGTTTCTTAATACTAGCATAACTGCATTTTGTTAGAGGTGTTCTGCGCCATGCCTGGTCTGTTCTTTAACCCTTTTCAGGTATAATGAGTTTTTTTTTATATAATGATATGAAATTTTTTTTTGATTGAAAAATATTTTTCATTCTCCACGTGGTGCCTCGTAATGTGAATTTCCCACTCTTCATTTTTGGAGCATGTTTTTCTGTACGCAGTTTTGCAGAATGCAACCTGCACAGGCATGATTATTTTTAATAGATATTTTCCAGAGATTTCAATAAACTGCTTTTAGGGCAATTTTTTAAAAATCCATTCTTCCTATGAATTTTCAATGTTAAAATATTAATGCAGTTTGTTATCTGACAGTTGATTAATTTCCAAGGTAATCAAAGGGATGTTTATCCTAGTTCTTCAACTTTCCATCTAGCATATTTCTGAATAGCACATCGTGACATAATGATATGTCGTCTGTTAATAACAACCTACCCAAGAAATAGTCTTCAAGGACAAAAAGAACAAGTGTGTTTCAGACAGAACACTCTTTCTCTAATTTACCCATTTCCACAGCCCCTAACCAGTTGTATGATTTAACTTGACTCAATACTTGAAATACACCTTCATTTAAAGAATGGTGTCCTTTTAAAGTTAAGTGAATCTACCCTTCTGGCACTGATCAAGAAGAATCCAGCTAAGCTTTGAATGGATCTGTTATACCTTTTAATTAATCTTCCTTACTAAAACAAACCAGATTAAATATTTAATAGTAAGTATAGCCTCTTGCTTGATCCAAGAGACCAGTTGGTAAATCAGTGCTCAATTTTGGTGTACTAACATGCTGAGACATATGGGTGACCTGTATAGTTCAGCCATTTTTAGAAAGCTGCAGCTGAACTTAATCAAAGTAAAAGCATAGAAATGAGTGTGTGCTTAATGCAGTCATCTTTTATACTCTTTCAGCAGTGCATTCAATAAATTTAATCAAATAAAAACCCAACAGGGTGACTGTTGCTTTGAATTTTGTCAAACATGGTAGTTTATACTGTATGAGTTTTTTAAAAATTACTTTTGGTAATTATGCTAATGTGCATTTTTGAATTCAAATTTGGATACTGTGGATTTCCTGTTGAGCAGGTGTTAACATTTGTATTGTACAAGAATTTTCTGTTTTGTTTTATATATTTGTGTTTCTGTGCTGTGTTTTCTTTGTGTATGTTTTGTTGTACTGAAAGAACAAATATTTCTCTGTTTAAAAAGTTGTTTAATTCTTATCACAAATGGCTGTTAAAATGCAGTAAAACTTTAGTTTTGAAGTGACCACTCTTTTTAATCAGGAAAATTATTCTGTATTAGTATAAATAACCTATTTCCTTTTTGCTCTGTATCCAAATTGCAATAAATTAAAACAACTTACAACGATATTGTGTTTTTATTTCTTCATAGTACTCAATTTTAACATAAGTCATTAGTTTCTTATTGAAAATTTCCACTTTTTCTCAATATGTTGACAATTTTTAAGGGGATAAAGTTAGTTCAAGAGAGTTTGCAGGTTGCTTAGCAAATTTATCCATACAGTAACCAAGTCATATTAACCAAGCAAAATTAACCAAAGGAATTTGTATTAGAGTCATAGAGTCACCTTTTAACTTTTATAATCTTTTTGGTAAAGGTGCAATAGTTTGCCTTGATGCTTGAGAAAAAGGGCATAATTTCTCTGGGGGTCTATTTCTGGTTGCTAGTCAGTTGACTTTGCAGAAAATATATTAATTTACAAGGCAGGATAATACATGCTGTGATGCTGAAGTACCTGTTGAGTTGAAATTAAGATTCATTGATATTTCAAAAATATTTACATACTTGGTCAGCTATCTAAATTTACTGGTATTAAGCTGGAACAAGTGGGTGCACAGTAGCACAGGTGTCTCAGGAAGCAAGGCTAATAGTATGCTGTGTTGATTTTTTTTAAAGAAAGAATCTGAGTCTGTAAATCTTGAAACAAAAACAGCAAAGGGTGAAACACTCATCATTGAGCAGAATCTGTAAAAGAAAATACTGATTTTCTGATGGAATATACCTGAAATATTCTTCTTCTGTTTGTAGATGCTACCAAGGGCTGCCGACTGTCTCCCAGTTGTCAGTGATTCCCAGAACGGAAAACTGATCTTTCATAACTACTAGCAACCTGGAAAAAGCATCTGCACACACTGTTTATAAGAGCTGTTCACACTGAAATTGAAGCCCTTTCTATTGCCCAGTTGTTCATACCCAGAACCTGTCTTCCTGTGCTCAAGCCTTCACTTGCAGTTATCATAGGACTCCAATCATTCGCTGTCTGGAAGTTATTAAATAGTCTGTTGTTTCCTGGAGGTTGATCTCACCCTGCTGCCATAACTTTGTTGGAAGCATGTTAGCAAACTAGCTGGCCTTAGGAAGATGGGAGAAAGTGAGGACTGCAGATGCTGGAGACCAGAGTTGAAAAATGTGGTGCTGGAAAAACACAGCAGGCATCCGAGGAGCAGGAGAATCTTCTCTTGAAGAAGGGCTTATGCCCGAAACATCGATTCTCCTGGGCCTTAGGAAAATGCTGAGTACGTTCAAGCTCTGGAACCAAATTACTAAGTAAAATGCATGGGCTCATTATCTTTTAAACTACATAATGTTTTCTGTTCATAGATTATATATTGCTTGCTTATTATGAAATTTAGTTAAAATTTAACTTTTTGACATAACGATGCCAACATTTTCTTGAGCTAAATGAAAAGATAGTAAGAACAAGTGAATTAGTCTTCCACTGGCAATATGGTATTTGAATAAAAAAAAGAGTATGTTGTACTCTTCCATAAACTAACTTGAAGGATAATAATGAAATGGATAATTACCTACTTTTGCAAAGGGAGTATTAACAGATACTGTCTGGTTTTAAAGCCAGATTCTGCAGACACAGTGGAATTGATATCTTAAAACAGTTGTAGATTAATGATTTATTTACATTTTTTGCCATGAATGATTTCATTTTAAATTCTGCATTATTTGCTTCTAAGCTGATATTTAATATAAACCTAGGCATTCCATCCATTATTTATTATTAAGTTTTAGTCATTTGGATTTATTCCCTTCATTTGATAGATTTGCATAATTCTGGCCTTTGAATTTATATCACTGATGTGCCATACTAGAATTCTAAGCTTGGTGCATTATTTGAGAAAACAATAAACTTTTATTTTCCTATACTTATAGCAGCTTCAGAATTTAAAATTCTCCTTCTCCTTTGATGCTGCCTGACCTGCTGCGCTTTTCCAGCAACACATTTTTAAGCTCAGAATTTAAAATACCAAGCATTCAGTAATAAATCTACTTTGTCTGCATACGATATTTAATTTGGAAGTGAATTATTTTCTTTGTACAGCAAATTGATTTGCAATTTTACAATTACTATTTTTCCCCTCTTGAATTCAGTTTGAAGCTTTTTGATTTGTTAAATGAAAACAGTACTGCTAGAAACCTTAAAATTTATTTTCAAAAGGGTTCCAATAGTATTCCATGTACAATTTCACTTTACCACTTGAAGTTTGGACCAGAAATCTGGAACGCTATGCTACTACAGAATATTGCACATCATATAGAGTTTGCAACACAGGTTGTTTGGCACATATAGCCTCTGTCAATACTTAACCTCCCCATGGACCTTCTTCCTCACTATTTAACTGACCCTATTAGCATAACCTATTCATTTATCTTTGTTTATAATATGAAATTCCACATTCTGACCACTTTCTAGGTCAGCATCATATTTCTGAAATCCCAATTGGAGTTCCTGGTGCCTCTTGAAATTTTAGATGCCCCTTTAAGTGGAAATATTGTCTAATGTCACCCCTGGACCTGTTTTCTAAAGAAGAGAGCTTCTACCTATTCAATCTTGCAATTCAGGATGCAGCTGTAGCTTAGAGGTTATGCTTATTAAAATATCCCAACAACACTCCAGCATGGCTCTGGTACCCATTTGGAAAATTGGAACAGAAGTAGGTCATCTTGCCCCTTGAGCCTGTTCAGCCATTCCATTCAGTAACACCATGGCTGATCTTTTGGAAAAGCTCAGCAGGTAAGCAGTGTCCGTGGAGAGAAATCAGTTAATGTTTCAAGTGACGTGACCCTTCAGTTCTGAGTTTCTCCAGTAATTTGTTTGTTTCACCTTTCCAGCGTCCATGGTTGTTTGCTTGTATTGTAGCTGATCTGTTTGTTTTGAACTCCACATTCTTCTTATCCACTCTCTAACTTTTAATTCCCTTGCCTAACAGCAATCTATGTACCTTTTGCTTTTTAAAAAAAACAATCCAGCCACCACCAGACTCTGAGGCAAGGTTGCACAACACAAAGAAATGCTCACCTGCCCTAATGGGCAATTCCTAATTTTTTAACAGTGCCCTCTAGTGCTGACTCACCCACATGAGAAAACATCCTTTTTGCATCCAAAACTAATGCTACTCCAATGCTGTCTCCCAGAAGCCTTGCATCTTTTGCTTCTTCCAAAATAGTCTGTCTTGAACTACAAGTAATTGCAAAGCACGCATTGTGTGGCAGTAGCATCTTGCCAACTGGGATAGATTTGACTAGCATTAGCAACTTAATCCATGAAGTACCATTAGCCTCAGCGGCAGCAGGATTGTTTTCAAACATAAACTGTAACCTCATGATCTGGTACATTTTCTGCTCCATCATGATGATCAAGGGATCAAAGCTGGTTCACTGAAGAGAATGGGATATAGCACTAGGAGCAGTAGCAAGTATCTATGTAAATGTAGCTCCAACTTGGGAAAGCTACAAAGCGTCACCACTGGTAAGCTAGATAGTGGAAGCATCGTACAATAGACATGTGATCCCACAACCGGTGAATCAGCTAAACCCTGGTGTATAATGGACAGTTGAACAACCTATTGATATAGGTGGGTCTAGCACATCAGTGCAAAGGACAATGCTAAACAATTTGCAACAATCTTCAGTCAAAGTACTGAGTGGATGATTAGTCTCAGCCCTTCCTGAGGTTCAGCATAACACTGCCAGTCTTCAGGCAATTTGATTCATTCCATATGATGTCAAGAAACAGCTATGGGCATAGATATTGGTAAGAACAATGCTGATAATTTAGGGATGGCACTGAAGAACTGTCTCAGGAACCAGCTGTTCCTCAAGCTAAGCTGTTGTACTACAACAACAACACTGGCATTACCCAACAATACAGAACATTGTCCACAGATTTTTTTAAAAAGACCAAATCCAACCCAGCCAATTAATGTCTCTTCAATCTACTCTCAATGATCAGCAAAGTATTGGATTGTGTTATCATCAATAGTGCTGTCAGATGGCACTTACATAGCAATAACGTGCTCACTAACATGCAGCTTTGCTTCTCTGAGAGTCACTCAACTCCTGATCTCACTACAGCTTTGGGCTGAATAAAGGAGCTTAACGTGAGGTGAGAGTGACTGCCCTTGACATCAATGCAACATTTGTGGCATCAAAGTACCATAACAAAATTGGAGTCAATGGAAATTGGGAGGGGTCAGGATGGTGACTCTCCATTAAGTGGAATCATACATAACACATTAGTGTGAAGGGTATATCTGATAAGATTAAGGAATAATGAATGAGAAAAGATCGAGTTTCTAGTCAAGAATAAAAATGAATCTTATTTTAGATATAGCAAACTTGATTTAATTGAATCTCTTAATATAAAGAATGTAGGGGCATTCTTGATGAAATCAGGGAGGCAAAGGGGATATGAGAACATATGCAGATAAGGTTAAGGATAATCCAAAGAGATTCTACAAATACATTAAGAACAAGAGGGTAACTAAAGAGAGGGTAGGCCCTTTTAAAGATCAAAGAGGTTATCTTTGTGTAAAAACCAGGAGTTGGGGGAGCTACTAAGTGTTTCATGTCAGTGGAGAAAGAAATGGAATCGAGTGAATGCATAGAAATAAGCTTTGATGTTTTAAAAGCAGTTCACATTACTGAAGAGTAGATTTGGAAGGTCTAAAAGAATATAAAGGGGATAATTCTCCAGGACCTGATCTATTGTATCCCAGAATATCATGGGATGTAGGGGAGGAAATTGTGAGATCCCTTGCAGAAATATTAGCACTATCTATAACTATGGGTGAGGTGCCTGACAATTGAGGGTGGCTAATGTACTTTTGTTTAAAAAAGGTTGTAAGGAGAAAGCAGGGAACTATAGACCTATGAGCCTGACTTTGGTTGTGCGTAAATTGTTGGAGTTGATTATAAGAAATAAGATTTATGGTCATTTTGGCAAAAATTGATTAGGGATAGCATGGTTTTATGTGAGGAAAATCATGTCTCACAAACTTGATTGAGTTTTTTGAGGACGTTCCCAAAACTATTGTCTATGGCAATGGAGTTTCTCCCCCCGATTGAGATCGAAGACTCAGGAGGCAGGCAGAACTGTGGCAAGTGGACGGCTTTTATTCAAGCAGAAACTGATTGATGCAGGGAGAAGGCCAAGAGATCTCCTCTGAATCTGGCTTTGATGTGAGAAAGCAGTTTTTCCCTTAATCTTTTGATCAGATTTGAAGAAAGATCTATGGCACACTCTGATTTTACAATAAAAGGCAATATTTTTAATACACTTTGTTAATAATCATACATAACCTGATCACTATGTCCCTCCCTCTCTTTGTATATCCAATCCCAGGTGATACCTAGCCAATGATGGGCATCCCTATGGACAACCCCAGGATCCCATGGTGTTTAAACAGATGCCATAATCTCTTGGAATCTTTCTATGCATCCTATTCATTCGCTTTCCAAAGTTATGAGCCATACTCCTTCGGTTCTGTCTCAGGCAGGGTTATCTCTAAGGACAATTTGAATTCTGTTATTCATTGTGTCCCATGTGCTGCCTTAATCAACTTCAGTTATTCTACTTATATTTCCCAATGTCCTAAATATATATGTGAAAATACAAAAGACAGTTTTAACTAGTTGCTATAAGATTTGTAATTATTGATTTCTGTTATAAAGTCAGTTACAAAGTGTAACATTATATAGCTACTTCTACTGTTAAGACTTCGTGATTAATGGGTTGTGAACAATGTATTTTGTTCGGGGCATAAACGAAGTTGTTTCCTAAAGCTAATTAACTTCACAGCTAGGTCAAAATATTTTTCCTTTAACACTTTTGTTAAGCTTTGATTATATGCATCTATCTTTATGTTGAAAACAGTCCCTATCAATCTTTGAAGAATCTTTAACTAGAACCTTTTTTTTAGTATTCTGAACTATTGATAAGAACTAATGACTACAAAGTAAGTCTAACTGTAGTTCTGGTAGCTGCTTAGGGAGGTAGTCAGCCGTATCTTGCACCTGGTGTTCATCCTTTTACTGAGATAATTATTCTTTCATTAATGGGCCTGAGATCAGTCACTTGTCTGTATTAGGCATGCTCTTATCAAAATTGTCCCGCATAGCATACAAAAAGCCTAATTCGCTGGCCTTGGAGAAGTTCAGTTCAAAGATGCTATTGTTATCTTTACTCAAAGGCTGGAACAGACTGTTCATTTTGTTTATCTCCTGTCATCCATGTTGTGTTTTAACGGTAGGGCAGACTGCCTTTGTTTGTCGGCCATTTTGTTTTATGTAGGTACAGTACACCCCTACCATGGCAGTGCAGTAGACATTTTACTTGGATTTTAATAAATCCTTTGACAAGGTTCCACATGGTAGACTAATTAGTAAAGTTAGGTCACATGGGATTCAGGGTGAGCTTGCCAATTGGATACATAATTTGCTTAATGGCAGGAGACAGAAAGTGGAAGGTTGGTTTTCGAATTGGAGGCTGGTGTTCCATAGCGATCGGTTCTGGGTCCTCTTTTGTTTGTCATTTATGTAAATGCTTTGGGTGAGAATATAGAAGGCATGGTTATTAAGTTTGTGAAAATTGGTGGCATAGTAGACAGTTTTTTAAGATTGCAAAGGGATCTTCATCAAATGGGTCAATGGGCTGAAAGATGGCAGATGGCAGATGGAGTTCAATCTAGATAAATGCAAGGTATTGCATTTTGGCACAACAAACAAGGCTAGGGCTTATACAATTAATGGTTGCGCCTTGGTTATGTTTTAGAACGGAGTGACCTCGACGTGCTGGTACATAATTCTTGAAGTTTGTACCACATAGACAGGATGGTTAAAAAGGCATTTGGCACGCTTGCCTTCATTGCTCAGTCCTTTGAGTACAGGAGTTAGGAAGTCATGTTGAGGTTGTACAGGACATTGGTGAGGCCTCTTCTGGAATACTGTGTCCAGTTCTGGTCACCCAGTTATAGGAAGAATATTATCAAGCTGGGGAGGGTTCAGGAGAGATTTACCAGAATGTTGCCAGGTATGGAAAGTTTGAGTTCTAAAGAAAGGCTGAGACGTTTTTCACTGGAGCAAGGGAGATTGAGAGGTGACCTAATAGAAATTTATAAAATAATTAGTGGTATAGATAGAGTTAGTGGTAGTTGTCTTTTCCCTCGAATGGGAGATTTAAAGATGAGGGGGCACATCTCAGTCATACCATTACGATTATTGTGGAGAAGTTAATTATTTTAGCTGGAATCTATACCCCTTCTCCTTCAGGGTTTGTAATTTCTTTTCACTTTCTATATTTTAGAATCATAGTTCAATACATTAAATAACCTACCTAGCCATCAATTTTGCTTTTCTCTGAACTTTTCATAGCTTCAATCTTTTTGAGTGTGTGTTGATAAAATTGCATTGAGTACTCTAAATGTGTTGTTAGGATAGTGATTAAAAATGGACTATCAATTTTTGAATTCCATCATCTGATTTCTAATACCTACAACCCTTTATGGACTAATATTCTTTTTAAGAAAATAGAAATACTGACTTAAGTTACCACCATCTTCACCAGGTTGAACCAATTCATGAAACCATTAATAAACCAAACCCAGTCTAAATTAAAGTTAAAATATGAATATGGTTGGAAAAAGTAATTCGGATTTGTTTGATTTACTACTTTCAGGAAATTGCACTTTTTAGAATTAAAGCTGCTTGCAGATTACCTACCTGAGAAAAGAAAATACTAAAGCCAGACATGGAACTGTTTTCAGGAAGCCGCATTCAGGCAAAGAGAGAGGAAGAGAAGAATAACAGATTTGTAACAGCAGAACTAGAAGTCTTAATCTCTGTCTATTTATTTAGATTTCTTTGATAAACGACAAAATTATTGATTTCTTTATTGTCAGGACAGGATTTATTCAACAACGGGATAAAGCTGATTGACACGCAATTGGAAATAGGAAAGTATGAATATTTATCCTTTTAAATACTCCCCACAAAAATACACACTAAATAATCGAGGAAAAGGAATTTTCTCTGCAGAGATACATTTTGGAAATAACCTTTCAGACAACAATGATTTGTTCTTGAAAGAAAGAAGAATAAGGTATGAAATATTCCGGAGAGAGCGTTCAATCTGCATCCTGGCGCACATAAATGCGTAACTAAACACGACAGCTGTAATTGGAATCTTCAAATGCAGTTCATTCAAAGAATCATTGCGAATAACGCCTTTAGTGGATTCTCAGGAGTGTTTCAGTTATCACATTATCCAGGAGGGTAGAGGAAGACCTGGGTAGATCTTCTCTTTCAGAAGGCTGTACCTGAACTGGCAGGGTGTGGGAACCAGAGCTACATAAATGCAAAGGGGATAGTTGTAGATGGGGCAGTGACAGGATGTAGTGAATCTAGTGGGAAAGTTTTCACATGGTGAAACAAAAAGATCAGATAAAGTCTGTCTGCTTTTAATGCAAGAAGTCTCAGAAATAAGAGTGATGAACTTAGAGCATGGATCAGTACTTGGGACTATGATGTTGTGGCCATAATGAAGATATGAGTTTCACAGGGGCAGGAATGGTTGCTCGATGTTCCAGGGTTTAGAACGTTTTAAAAAGAGTAGGGGGGACGGGAGAAGAGGAGGGGATGTAGCATTGCTAATCAGAGGGTGCATCACAGCTACAGAAATGAAAGTTGTTGAGGAAGGTTTGTCTACTGAGTCAGTATAGGTAGATGTTAGGAACAGCAAGGGAGCAGCCACCTCATTGCGGGGTCTGTATACAACCCCCAATAGCAGTAGAGAGATTGAATAACTGATAGACTGGCAGTTTTTGGAAAAATACAGATGTAGCAGGATTGTTGTTATGGGTGGCTTCAACATTCCTAATATTGACTGGAACCTCCTAAGTGCAGATGGTTTGGATGGAGCTGTTTTTGTCAGGTGTGTTCAGGAGGGTGTCCTTACTCAGTATGTAGACAGGCCATGAGGGGATAGGCCATTTTGGATTTGGTGCTCAGCAATGACCAGGACAGGTGTCAGATCTTGTGGTGGGAGAACACTTTGGTGACAGTGACCACAACTGCCTCACATTTACCATAGCCTTGTAGAGGGAAAGGAACAGTTTACCAAGGGAAGGTGTTTAATTGGGGAAAAGGACATTATGACACTATCAGACAGGAGTTGGGAAGTACAGATTGGGAAAAACTGTTCCACAGAATGGGCAGAACATACATGTGGAGATGGTTTAAGGAGCAATTGTTATGAGTGATGCACAAATTTGTTCCTCTGAGACAGGCAAGAAGGGGTAAGATTAATGAGCCTTGGATGACAAGAACAGAGGAGCTTCTCATCAAAAGTAAGAAGGCAGCCTATGTAAGATGGAGGAAGCAAGGATCTAGCACAGCTTTAGAGAATTACAGGCTTACTAGAAAGGAGCTCAGAAATGACTGAGGAGAGCCAGGACGGGCATGAAAATGTCTGTCAGGAAGGATTAGACAGAACCCAAAGGCATTTTACTCATGTGAGGAATAAAAGCATGATCAGGGAGAAGGTAGGGCCAGTCAGGGATAGGGTAGGGAACTTGTCTATGATTAGATTCCCTACAGTGTGGAAACAAGCCCTTCGGCCCAACCAGTCCATACCGACCCTCTGAAGAGTAACCCACCTAGACCCATTTCCCTCTGACTAATGCTAACACTATGGGCAATTTAGCATAGCCAATTCACCTGACCTGCACATCTTTGGACTGTGGGAGGAAACCAGAGCACCCGGACGAAACCCATACAGACATGGTGAGAATGTGCAAACTCCGCACAGACAGTTGCCCAAGGCTGGAATTGAACCTGGGACCCTGGAGCTGTGAGGCATGGAACTTGTGCATGGAGTTTGAGCAGATAGGGGAAGCTCTAAATAAGTTTTTTGCTTCAGTTTTCACTAAGGAAAGGGACCTTGTTGTGAATGAGAACTTTGAGGGGCTGGGAATCAGGCTTCAACATATCAAGATTGATGAAGTTGATGTGCTGGAAATTTTGGCAAACATTAACATTGATAGGTCCCCGGGACCAGACTAGATTTATTCTAGGTTGCTCCAGGAAGTGAGAAAGGAGATTGCTAAGTCGCTGGCGAAGATCTTTGCTTCCTCAGTCTCCATTGGAGTCATACCGGAGGATTGGAAGGAGGCAAATGTTGTTCCTTTTTTCACGAAGGGGAATAGGGAAATCCCTGGCAATTACAGACCAGTCAGTCTTACATCTGTGGTCAGCAAGGTTTTGGAAAGAACACTGAAGGATAGGATTTCTGACTATTTGGAAAAGCATAGAGTGATTAAAGGCAGTCAGCATGGCTTTGTAAGGGGCAGTTTGTGCCTCACAAATCTTATTGAATTCTTTGAGGAGGTGACAAGACAGGTCAACGAAGGTCGAGCAGTGGATGTGTTGTAAATGGACTTCAGCAAGGCATTTGATAAGTTCTCCATAGTAAGCTTATTCATAAAGTCAGGTATGGGATACAGGGAGATTTGGCAATCTGGATTCAGAATTGGTTGACTGACACAAGTCAGAGAGTGGTTGTAGATGGAAAGTATTCTGCCTGGAGTCAGTGGTGAGTGGTGTCCCACAGGGCTCTGTTCTTGGGCCTCTGCTGTTTGTAGTTTTTATAAATGACTTGGATGAGGAGGTTGAGGGGTGGGTTAATAAATTTGCCGATGACACAAAGGTTGGAGGTGCCATCGATAGTGTCGAGGATTATTGCAACCTGCAGCGCGACATAGACAGGATGCAGAGCTGGGCTGAGAAATGGCAGATGGAGTTCAACCTGGATAAATGCAAAGTGATGCATTTTGCAAGGTCGAATGTGAATGCTGAATACAGGATTAAAGACAGGATTCTTGGCAGTGTGGAAAAACAGAGGGATTTGGGTGTGCAAGTGTATGCATCCCTCAAAGTTACCACCCAAGTGGATAGGGTTGTTAAGAAAGCATATGGTGTTTTGGCATTTATTAACAGGGGGAATTGAGTTTAAGAGCCAGAGGTTTTGCTACAGCTCTACAAGTCCCTGGTGGGACTACACTTGGAATATTTTGATTTCGCTGCTCGTTGGATGCTGCCTGAACTGCTGTGCTCTTCCAGCACCACTAATCCAGTATTGGAATATAATGTCCAGTTCTGGTCGCCCTAATATAAAAAAGATACGGAGGCTTTGGAGAGGGTGAAAAGAAGGTTTACCAGGATGCTGTCTGGACTGGAGGGTTTGTCTTGCAAAGAGAGGTTGACTACGCTCGGATTTTTCTCTCTGGAGAAGAGGAGGAAGAGAGGTGACCTGATCGAGGTATACAGGGTAATGAGAGGCTTGGATAGAGTCGATAGCAAGAGACCTTTCCCCAGGGCAGGACTGACTGGCATGTGGGGTCATTGTTTTAAGATATTAGGAGGAAAGTGAAGAGGAGACATCAGAGGTATGTTCTTTATGCAGAGTTGTGAATGCACGGAATGCTTTGCCAGCGGTGGTGGTGGAAGCAGAGTCGTTTGGGACATTTAAGCGACTGCTGGAGATGCACATGGACAGCAATGAATTGAGGAATGCGTAGGTTAGGTTATTTTATTTTAGATTAGGAATAATTCTCGGCATAACATCGTGGGCCTTAGGGCCTGTACTGTGCTGTTTTTTTCTATGTTCTATGTCTAACTCAACCACAATTAATATTCAACACAATGCAGTAAACCTTGGCATATTTTTTCCAAGCAGATAACTGAAGACATGCAACTTCCAGCAAATCACAGCAGTTCCAAAAGCTTGACTGTTTGCTTAAACCATGTGTTTTCTGTTAGGTGTTTTTGAAAAAGAAGTTCCACTATCCTTGCCATAACTTGTTAGATAAAACAGGTTGAGGCATCTTCTCAGCACACCAAATGAATCAATTGTTTAGACCTGAGTCTACAAAAAATGTCAACATTTAAAGTGCCCTCATAGTACTGGAGAAAAGGATACTAGCAGTATATCAGTGAAGGAGGAGACAGTAGCAAAATTAGACAGGATCTAAATAGATAAAAAGGGTTGACTTAAAAGGCTGACATTCCTCAGATTAGAAAAGTCGACCAGTCTGAGTGAGATACATCCTGGATTGCTGAGGAAAGTAGGGATTGCAATTCCAAAGATTCTGGCCACAATGTTCCAGTCCTATTAATTTAGGCATATATTACCAGAAGACTGAAGGGTGGGACATGTAATCGTTAGCCTGGTGGCTTGAGTATGGTTCAGGATTAAACTAATGTTGCTCACCCCCTACATTGGCTGTGATATTCATGGAGGTCTACCTTTTTACTGTAACCCACACTTTCATTGCAGTTACCCTCAAGTTTTTTTATAAGCACTTTTTGTGATAGCAAGAGATGTAAGTGGTCCTTTGTGGACTAAGGCTAACCACGCACTTCTCTTTATTAAATGAAGAATGATAAAATCCCACATCTACAGACTAGTAAAGCAATAAAACATTTTTGAGTCAATAATTCAGAGTGGAAGGAATTGGCAACAAAAACAGAAATTGCTGCAAAAGCTCAGCAAGTCTGGCAGCAACTGCCAGATGAATTGGCAATTGGAAAAGTATAGTCTTAAAAATAAAATCCAGTGTGGTTTTGTTAAAGGCAAATTGTGTTTGAGTGGGTTGATTGAAATGTTGATAAAGTAGTGGAAATTGTTGAAGAGGGTGCTAAAGTTGACTTTCAAAAAGTACCACATAATAGATTAGATAGCAAAATTAAACCCGTTGGAATAAAAGGACCAAGGCAGTGTGGATACAAAGCTGACTAAGAGGTAGAGAGCAAGAATAATGGTGAATGGTGGTTTTTCGGCTGGAAGTGAGTATGCAGAAGCTGAACTAGACTAATCATATAAATGCAATGACTATAAAAGCAAGTAAGAGAGTAGGAATTCTGTGGCAGGTAACTGACCTCCTAACTCCCTATGTGTACACCATCTTCAAGACACAAGTCAGGAATGTGATGAAATCCTCACCACTTGCTTGGCTGAGTGCAGCTCCAAATACACTCAAGAAGCATGATGCCATCCACTTTATAGTATCAGAGTACAATAGATTAAAGTATTTATATGATCCACCAAATACACAAGAAGTTACATTCAAATTTGTGTAGCCTCATTGATAACAATGTCCTTTTTAGGATAACATTTGCCTTCTCCTTGTTCTTGGCTGTTTAACACCCTGTTTGTCAGGGTTTTGCCACTCCCTGTGCATCCCCAGACACATTTGTACCATAGCAACACTTTACATTAATTAGAAGCCTATCCAGCATCTTGAACCCTTACCATTCATTCCCTTCACTACTCATACACAAAGGCAGTAGTGTGTACCATCTACAAGATGCACTGCAGTAACACAACCAGGCTCGTTCAACAACAACCTCCAATTCCACAACCATTAACATGTAGAACATCATGAGCAGCAGATACATGGAAACGTCACTAACTGCAAGTTCCTGTTCAATCGTTCTGACATGGGAATATATTACATTTCCTTCACTGTTGCTGGGTCAATATCCTGAAATTCCTCCCCCACCCTAGTCCCCACAGCACTCTGAGTCATAGAGCCCTATATCATTGAGACAAGCCCTCTGGCACAAACTGGTCCATGCTGACCAAAATGTCCTTCCCACACCAAATGGACTGCAATGGTTCAAGGGCTTTATGGATTGGCAATAAATGCTGGGTCAGCCAATGATACCACATGCTGTGAATGAATTTATAAATCTCACTGGCTGAAAGTTCCACTCCAAGCTACACACCATCTTGACTTGGAACTATATTATCTTTATTTTTATTTATTCACAGGATGAGGACGTCGCTGTCTAGGCCAGCATTATTGCCCATCCCTAATTGCCCAGAGGAAAGTTAAGAGTCAACCACATTTCTGTCGATCTGGAATCACATATAGGTCAGACCAGGTAAGGGTTTCCTCCCCTAAAGGTCGTTAATGAGCCAGATGAGTTTTTCCTGAAAATCAACAATGGTCATCATTAGACAATTAATTCCAGATTTTTATTGAATTCAAATTGCAGCATCCACTGGCAGTATTTTGAAACCAGATCCCAGAACATTACCTGGGTCTCTGGATTAACAGTCCAGCACGAGGCCATTGCTTCCTCTTATAGCAATATATTGCTATTCCTTTACTGTCACTGGGTCAAAATGCTGGAAGCCCCTTCCCATCAGCACTGTAGGTGTTCTTTACCAAAGATTGCAGTGGTTTAAAAGGCAACTCATCTGCACCTTTTCAAGGGCAATTAGCAATGGCCAATGAATACTCGCCCTGTCTGGGGCATGCACATCCCATGAGTGAATTAAATAAAAAAAATGTATCTCAGAGGGTGTTATTGTTAACATTTTTGTTATAAAGCTATTACCAGGATTTGGGTATAGGAACTGTAATTTCAAGCTTTGTGAATGATGCAAATCTTGCAAGTGTTGTCACTAATGATAAAGATTACTACACATTTCAGGAGAACATAGGGCTAGTGAAACGACCATAGACCTACTCCTCTCTTAGTTTAGCTTTAGTCAAATATTTCAAATAATCCACTGTTATGTGTTCTATTTCCAAAAAACATTTGCACTTCTGTTTTATGTCCAGAACAACTACCACGCACCTGTTATTTTTAAAAGAAAGACACAGATTCCCCTTTAAATCTAGTAAATTTAAATCCTGGACGATTGTCATGATCCCAGCTGATGTCATCACTGGTCAACTCAGATTTCAATCTGGGATCCAACTTGTCCAATAATAATATCAACTGGGATCGTAACAGGAGAGCCAAGAAAAATAATATTATTTCAACATCACCAGTATTGCACATTACTTAAACATATCATGTTGGAAATAATCTCAGCAACATATACAATTATACTTGTATTGGTGGGTTAAACTGTATGAGAAATTTATCATGGTAATTTGGAATATTCCTATTTCATCCAAGTACATCCAAAATTATTGAAAGATGTATCCAGAAGTGCTAATTCTGGTACTGTTTCATACAGTCCTGGCTTGAAGCTGTCTCACACTCAATCCATCATATTCCATTAGAACCCAACAACGTCCTGAAAAAGAAGTAGTCAGTTCAACTCAGTATCTAAAGGGAAAAGAGATAGCACTTAACAAATTTAACTAGAACATTCGTTCCCATGAAACCTACTTTGAATGTTGTCAATTAAAGTCTATCAAGAAAGGCCACTTAATGATTTCTTATCCAGATGTATTTTCCACATTCTATTAGCTTACTAATGGTGAAGTTGCACACAAATGTTCCTATAGCTTTTAAAACTCAATGCAGAGTGCATATTTGGCAGCTAACCAATCCAATGCTCTAAAAGCAAAATGAATGAAAATGTGTGGAATTTTAGAGATATTTTGCTGATGAATATAATGATGTAACCAATAAAACACATAAATTAGGAACAGGAGTAAATCCCTCAGCCTTACAAGCCTGATCCCACTATTTGATAAGATCATAGATGATCTGATTGCTCCACATTCCCACCTATTCCTGATAACTTTTCACTCATTGGTTATCAAACATACACCTATTTCTGCCTTAAGAATATTTGAAAACCGTGCTTCCACCACCTTTAAAGGAACACCATTCCAAAGTCTCATGACCCCCGGTGAATAAAATATTATCCTCATCTCTGTCCCAATTAGGAAACCTTCATTTTGAAATAGTAACCCTCGTTCTCTGTTCGCCCAAAAGAGGAAATGTCTTCTCCACATGTACCCTGTCAATATCCCTCAGGATTGTATATGTTCAAATTGAGTTTCCTCTAAATTCCACAATTACAAGCCTAGCCTGTCCAGCATTTTCTCATAAGAAAATCAGCTATTCCAGGCATTAATGTAATAAACCTTCTCTAAACAGTTTCCAGCACATTTATATCCTTTCTTAAATAAGGAGATTAACACTGGATACTGTCTCTGATATGGTCTCACCAATGCCCTGTATTACAGAAATGTAAGATTGGGTGTCTCAGCGTAGAGTGCTATTCATTTTGACCAATAATTGTTTAGATTTGTAAAATATTGCAAATTTAATCTCTGGAAGACTAATGTCCTAATTGCTTACACATTTGTGAACCTTCATTGAAAATGCCAATTAGTTTAGTATCAAAGGACAAATGCATGACATTTGTCACTGTTACTGTAAAAGGTTTGATGTTGAACAATGCAGAATCCAGCTTTCTCCTGGATATGCTGCATTGCACAATCTTTCCTCAGAGAATAATCAAATCAAAGTGCTAATCAACTTAAGAGTCATTTAGCCGTACCATAAATGTACAGCTGTGCGCAATACTTGAAATCACTTCTTCCTGTTTCAGTGGCAGACAGATTGTGGTTCTTCTTTCTTGATGTTCAGATGAATGACATTAAAAGATTTCTGTTTTATCCAATTACACAAAAATAATATTTAGAAAATTAAAGAATACCTACACTGTAGGGTTATGTAGCACCACCACCTTTCTCATGCACGCTGCATGCCACTTCTAACTGTTGGTTGGGGTGTGATACATGGCAGTGTTGACGGTAGTGATATGATCAGTTGTGAAAGAACAGGCCAGTTACCTGCTGAATTCTCTCTCCCATGAGGTAGAGATAGGTTTCTCTCAACCTCCATAAAATTTGAAACCTTCCAAATGCTCAACCACTTGGAAAATCTTATGTGAAGTTTCAAGTTTTTCCACTATATCTGTGAAAATGGGCACATCTCTTAAAGGACGAAAACTGCAATCCTCTTTTTAGCTATCACCTCACTGCTTGCATATTACTCACAAGGGCCAGATTTCTGACTCTTATGTTAAATGCTGAAATATGACAGATGAAATAAGTTATCCATTTTGGAAGGAATAACAATAAAAAGCACTATTATTTGAATGGTAAAAAATTGCAGCATGTTGCTGTGCAGAGAGACCTGGGTATCCTTGTGCGTGAACCACAGAAGGTTGGTCTGCAGGTGCAACAAGTAGTTGAGAAGGCAAATGGAATTTTGTCCTTCGTTGTTAAAGGAACTGAGATTAAAAGCAGGGAGGTTATGTTGCAGCTGAACAGGGTGCTGGTGAGGCCACACCTGGAGTACTGTGTGCAGTCTTGGTCTCCTTACTTGAGAAAGGATATACTGACACTGGAGGCGGTACACAGGAGGTTCACTAGGTTGAGTCTGGAGTGGAGGGGGTTGTTTATGAGGCGAGACTGAATAGATTGGGATTGTATTTGTTGGAATTTTGAGGAATGAGGGGGGAAATCTTATAGAAACATATAAGGCCACGAAGGAAATAAGTAAGATAGAAACAGGGAAGATGTTTCCACTGGCGGGTGAAACTAGAACAAGAGGGTATAGCCTCAAATTAGGGGGAATAGATTTTGGGCTGAGTTGAGGAGAAACTTCATTACCCAGTGGGTTGTGAATCTGGAATTTCCTGCCCAGTGAAGTAGTTGAGGCTTCTTCATTGAATGATTTTAAAGCCAAGATAGATAGATAGTCTTTTGAACAGTAAAGAAATAAGAGTTATGGAGAGAGGACAGGTAAATGGACCTGAGCCCACAAAATGATCAGCCATGATCTTATTGAATGACGAATGGGATTGAAGGCCCAGATGGTCTACTCCTGTTCCTGGTTCTTATGTTCTTGTCATTATACAATGGTAATATTTGATCTTTCAGTTGGAAATAAGAAGTACAATGGCATTATTTGATGAAGAACAAAGGAAAGTCCTTGGTATCCTTCCTAATACTTATGCCTGAACTCATCTTGCTAGAAACAATTAAGCTGATCATTCATCCCTCTGCCATTTGTGGAATCTTGCTGTGTGAAATAGGCTGCTACATTTGATGACAATAGAACAGTGACTACACTTTGAACCGCAAGTGATTGATGGTAAAGTGCTTTTGAGCATCCTGAGAGCATGAGCGGCACCAAGCAATGACAGGTCTCCCTTTACAGTAAATCTCTTAATATATATAAATCTTCACTGACAGTCCAAGATTTACATAGTAGCTAAGAGGTTTACTGGAACAGATTAATGTACTCAAGCTTTCTCCTGTTCACACTCCTCGGGTCTCTTCTGCTCCAAACACGGTATAACAGGCATGTTGTTGTGCAGGAGAAGGCCATCTGGCCTGTCATGAGTACATGTATTTTGCATCAGTATTTACTGTGGAAAAAGACATGGAAGGTATAGAATGTAGGCAAATAGCTGGTGACGTCTTGAAAAATGTCCATATTACAGAGGAGGAAGTGCTGGATGTCTTGAAATGCACAAAAGTGGATAAATCCCCAGGACCTGATCAGGTGTACCCTTGAACTCTGTGGGAAGCTAGGGAAGTGATTGCTGGACCCTTTGCTGAGATATTTGTATCATCGATAGTCATAGGTGAGGTGCTGGAAGACTGGAGGTTGGCTAACGTGGTGCCACTGTTTAAGAAGCGTGGTAAGAACAAGCCAGGGAACTATAGACCAGTGAGTCTGAAGTCGGTAGTGGGCAAGTTGTTGCAGGGAATCCTGAGGACTGAATGTACATGTATTTGGAAAGGCAAGGACTGATTAGGGATAGTCAACATGGCTTTGTGCCATGTCTCACAAACTTGGTAGAGTTTTTTGAAGAAGTAACAAAAAGGATTGATGAGGGCAGAGCTGTGGACATGATCTAAATGGACTTCAGTAAGGTGTTCTACAAGGTTCCCCATGGGAGACTGTTTAGCAAGGTTACATCTCATGGAATACAGGGAGAACTAGACTTTTGGATACAGAACTGGCTCAAAGGTAGAAGACAGAGGGTGGTGGTGGAAAGTTATTTTTCAGATTAGAGGCCTGTGACCAGTGGAGTGCTCGGTCCACTACTTTTGTGAATGAGCATGAGGTATAGTTAAGTTTGCAGATGACACCAAAACTGGAGAAGAAGGTTACCTCAGATTACAACAGGATCTTGATCAGATGGGCCAATGGGCTGAGAAGTGGCAGATGATTAAGATTAGAGTGGTGCTGGAAAAGCACAGCAGGTCATGCAGCATCCAAGGAGCAGGAAAATCGATGTTTTGGGCAGGAGCCCTTCATCAGGAATGAGGCTGGAGCCTCCGAGGTGGAGAGATAAATGGAGGGGGGGGGGGGGGGGGGGGGCAGTGCTGGGGAGAAAGTATCTAAGAGAATATGGATGGAGGTGGGGATAAAGGTGATAGTTCGGAGAGGAGGCTGGAGCGGAAGATTCTACATTAGAGTGGTGCTGGAAAAGCACAGCAGGTCAGGCAGCATCCTAGGAGGAAGAAAATCGACGTCTTCCAGCACCACTGTATTCTAGGCTCTGGTTTCCAGCATCTGCAGTACTCATTTTTGCCTGGGTTGGAAGATTGGCAGGTAGGACAGGCCATGAGGATGGTGCTGAGCTGGCAGGTAAGAACTGGGGTATGGTGGGGGAAGGGGAAATGAGGAAACTGGTGAAGTCCGCATTGATGCCCTGGGATTGAAGTGTTCCAAGGCAGAAGGTGAGGTGTTCTTCCTTCAGGCATCGGGCGGTGAGGGAGTGGCGATTGAGGAAGCCCAGGACCTAGCAGAGTGGGAGGGGGAGTTGAAATGTTCATCCACGGGGCGGTGGGGTTGATTGGTGGGTGTCCTGGAGATGTTCCCTAAAGCGCTCTGCGAGAAGGCGTCCAGTCTCCCCAATATAAAAGAGACTGCATCGGGAACAACGGACACAATAAATGACATTTGTGGAAGTGCAGGTGAAACTTTGATGGATGTGGAAGGGGCCTTGGATGGAGATGAGGAAGGAGGTGTGGGCGCAGGTTTTGCAATTCCTGTGGTGGCAGGGGAAGGTGCCAGGAGGGGAGGGTGGGTTGTTGGGGACGTGTGGACCTGGCCAGGTATTACGGAGGGAATGGTCTTTGCGGAAAGGGGTGTGGATGGAAATATATCCCTGGTGGTGGGGTCCGTTGTACGTGGCAGAAATGACGGAGGATGAGGTATATGAGGAGGTTGAGTGGGGTGGAAGGTGAGGACCGGGGAGTTCTGTCCTTGTTGCGGTTGGAGGGGTGGGTTTTGAGAGATGAGGTACAGGATGTGGATGAGATGCACTGGAGGCATCTTCAACCACGTGGAAGGGGAAATTACGGTCTTTAAAGAAGGAGGCCATCTGGTGTGTTCTGTGTTGGAACTGGTCCTCCTGGAAGCAGATACGGTGGAGACAGAGGAATTGGGAAATGGGATACCATTTTTGCAGGAGGTAAAGTGGGAAGAGGTGTAATCCAGATAGCTGTAGGAGTCGCTGGGTTTGTAAAAATTGTCAGTGTTGAGTTGGGCATCGTTGACGGAGATGGAGAGGTTCAGGAAGGGGAGAGAGGTGTCAGAGGTGGTCCAGGTGAATTTAACGTTGGGGTGGAATGTGTTGGTGAAGTTGATGAACTGCTCAACCTCCTCGCAAGAGCACAAGGTGGCGCCGATGCAGTCATCAATGTTGCAGAGAAGAGGTGGGGAGTGGTGCCGGTGTAACTGTGGAAGATAGGCTGTTCTACGTAGCCAATGAAGAGACAGGCATAGCTGAGGCCCATGCGGGTGCCTTTGGCTACCCCTTTTGTCTGGAGGAAGTGGGAGGATTCGAATGAGAAATTGTTAAGGGTGAGGACTGGTTCAGCCAAATGATAGTGTCAGTGGAAGGGTACTGTGTGAGGACATTGGGAGAGGAAGAAACGGAGGGTTTGGAGGCGCTGGTCATGGCAGATGGAGGTGTAGTGGGATTGGATGTCCATGGTGAAGATGAAGCATTGGGGGCCGGGGAAATGGAAGTCTTAGAGGAGGTGGGGGGTGTGAGTGGTGTCCTGACTGTATGTGGGGAGTTCCTGGATGAGGGGGGATAGGACTGCATCGAGGTAGGTGGAGATGAATTTGGTGGGGCAGGAGCATGCTGAGACAATGGGTCGGCCGGGGTGGGCAGGCTTGTGGATCTTGGGAAGGAGGTAGAATCGGGCGGTGCGAGTTTCGGGTGTTTAATTTAGATAAATGAGAGGTGCTGTATTTTGGGAAAGCAAATCTTAGCAGGACTTATACACTTAATGTTAAGGGCCTAGGGAGTGTTGCTGAACAAAGAGAACTTGGAGTGCAGGTTCATAGCTCTTGAAAGTGGAGTTGCATGTAGATAAGATAGTGAAGACGGTGTTTGGTATGTTTTCTTTTATTGGTCAGAGTATTGAGTACAGGAGTTGGGAGGTCATATTGTGGCTGTGTAGGTAATTGGTTAGGCCACTGTTGGAATATTGCGTGCAATTCTGGTGTCCTTCCCATTTGCAATTCTGGATGTTGTGAAACTTGAAAGGATTCAGAAAAGATTGACAAGGATGTTGCCAGGGTTGGAGGATTTGAGCTATAGGAAGAGATTGAATAGGTAGGGCTGTTTTCCCTGGAGTATTGGAGGCTGAGGGGTGACCTTACAAAAGTTTATGAAATCATGAGAGGCATGGATAGGATAAATCGACAAAGTTTCTTCCCTGGGATCGGGGAGTCCAGAACTAGAGGGCATAGATTTATGGTGATAGGGGAAAGATACAAAAGAGACCTAAAGGGCAACCTTTTCATGCAGAGGGTGGTGCACGTGTGGAATGAGCTGCCAGAGGAAGTGGTGGAGGCTGGTACAATTGCAATGTTTAAAAGGCATCTGGATGGGTATATGAATAGAAAGGGTTTGGAGGGATATGGGCCAGGTACTGGCAGGTGGGACTAGATCGGGTTGGGATATCTGGTTGGCATGGACGAGTTGGACCGAAAGGTTTGTTTCTGTACTGTACATCTCTATGACTCTATCTGAAACCAGGCTTCTTACTTTTGATTTTGTGGTTGTAGACCAAATTCACAGCAAATCCTGTAGCCACAGTTATGGAGCATTATGAGTCTGTTTATAACGTGTTCAGCACCCTGGATCTTGTATATAATTTGTACTTAGCAATAAAGGTATTGTCTTTGATATGCATTTAACTATATGTGCTGTGCTGATAATGTAATGAAGAACCAGGGATCTTGTCTACAGTTACTTGCAGTACTAGGTATCCTGGCTATGATATGTGTGCAGGTGGTAGACTATACTAGACAGCTTATTTATAATGTGTGCAAAGCTCTTCTTGTCTCTGTGTGTAGAGAGAGCTCTAGTTGAATTCGGAAAATGACTGAGTGAATTTAGCAGGAAGTTGTCCTCATTCACCATGTGCAAATTAATTTCAATTGTGTCTAACTTACTGTGAAAGTAGTAAAGTTTTGATGATCATAATAAAAATACCATCACAAATAATAATCAATTATTGTGCAAATGAAACAATTCTGATGGTTTCTTATTTGGAGCGGAAACGCTCCTAAATCACTCATTCGGTGAGGTGAGAGATGGCTGTAAGATCCACCCCAACCTAAAAATGATTTGTTTTCTTTTTAATTAACAAAATGTAATACTGATGCATGAACTCATCAAGAAATAGTTTCATTGAGACATTTCATTTTCTTGAGGGTGCTTCCCACGTTTGATGAAGGAGTTGAAAGCGGAGGATTTAATCTGATCTAACCAAGGGCACCTATGATTAAATATACAACAATTTGATTTATCACTTCTGCATGGACTTCTTTTCTTGAGGAGACTGTAGTACCATTTCCAATGTAATATTAAATTTAGGATTTAAATGGCAATTTTACAAAGAAGTGGTATCATTGTTGGTGCAATGTGGTGCTGAGTCACCAGTAACAGGATGTGCAAGAAATTAACAAAAATGGAAATTGATAGCTTATAAGATTCTGTTCCATTCAGTTGGGATTCATTGCTTTGTGTGACCCATAGTTATTGATTTTTCATCATTTACATCCCTGGTGTGCAGCTTAGATCAATGGTACAACCTTTTATTTGAACCCATTATCAGTCAACTCACTTTATCCCGGTTAAACACTCACATGAGCAGACCAAAACCTTTCTCTTTATTTGTTAGAAGCAAATTCTTTCTATGAATAACCCAGAATTACATTTCTTTTCCACAACACACTGGTACTTTCAATTGTGGCATGCCAAAGCTTTATGTGTGAAGATAAGAAAAATTAATAACTTTTCGAAGCTTATAGAAATGAAACATTTGCATGACAATATATCTTGCAACCCACCAGTAAATACCTCTGATATGAAAAAAAGAAAGTGCCAGAAATACTGAGCAAGTGTTTCTATTTCCTTTCTCTTCCAGTAAATATATCTGTGCAATTCACAGTGGGATTTTATATCCTACAGTAGGTTCTTCATAGCTTTCCTATTGCAGCACAACCCCAGCAACATCCATACACTTGAAAAATGTTCTTGAAGCTATACATGTTTGTTACAAAATGAATTACCTTGTTTGATATTATGTAAGATGTTTGCTTATAATTCTTGGTGACTCTTTCAGCATGTAATCCATGATAAAGTAGGGACGCAAATCATGGAAGAATCCCTACAGTGTGGAAACAGGCCCTTCGGCCCAACAAGTCCCACACCGACCCTCCAAAAAGAAACCCTACCCTATTATTCTATATTTAGCCCTGACTAATACACTTAACCTATACATCTCTGAAAACTATGGGCAATTTAGCATGGCCAATTCACCTAACCTGCATATCTTTGGATTGTGAGAGGAAACCAGAGCACTCGGAGGAAACCAACTCAGACATGGGGAGGATGTGCAAACTCCACACAGACAGGTGCCGAGGTTGGAATCAAAACTGGGTCCCTTGCGCTGTGAGGCAGCAGCACTAACCACTGAGCCACCATGGGATGCTATTGCTGGAGGAAGGCACATAAAAGTAGGGATATGTTTGCTATGGTTACACAAGACATTGGCGGGACCACATTGAGTGTACTGAATACAGTTTTGGTCTCCTTATTTCAGAAAGGACATTTTTGCATGAGAAGCAACTGAGTAGGGAAGGTTCATTTGATTAATTCCTGAGATGGGAGGGTTATATTATGAGGAAAAGTTGAACAGGTTCAGGTCTGTATCCAAATGAGTTTAGAAGAATGTTCTAATAAATAAAATCTAAAAGGACTTGGAGGATAATGCTGAAAGGATATTTTCCTAAGAGACCAGAACTAGGGAACACAGTTTGAAAATATGGACTCTTTAGATGATATAATTTTTGTCTTGAGGTGTTATAATATGTGTCAAGGTCAGTATGACAGTATATATTGAAAAAACTTGCTCATGACATCATCACTGTTTCATTGCATGTGACCTGAGGGAATAAGATCTCATACTCAATCCTGCTTTGAAAGCACTTGAAGCATGACATGTATGTACATGTATGAACATAAGTACACTATAATCAATTAGATAAATCTTGGCTCAGACACTGATATGTGTGCGAATGTAATGCTTGTATGTAATACCTATTTGCAATAAACATCTGTTGGATGTTATTCTTTAGTACCATGCTGTCTAAGATCAGCTTTTTTTATTGAACACGAGATAAAGTAGGTATTGTCACATTAAGTAGAATACTCAAATGGCACAAATACACATCAAAAAGGGTTTTGAACAGTGGGTAGCAGTGGAAACAAGGTTTTTTTTAAGGCAGCGATTAACTTGGGAGTCAAAGTGTATCAGAGTTAGGCAGACAGTCCAGTTGAGACCACCATCAGATCAGCCATGACTTTATCAAATGGTAGAGCCTCTGTGCTTAATTTGTAAGTTTGTGTGTAATGACACATGTTATTTTGCAAGCAGAATAATTCTGATCCAGCCAAACCTGATCGAGATTGTTCTTTGGCCTTTTAATTAATGAAATGTAAGGGATGTACCGATCACAGATTTATATTCTTTGAGGTGGTTCATTCTCTGAGGGGTTTTGGGTATACATGTACAAAAGGTTGAAGGCACAGAATTTAATCAGACCTTTTTGAAGCTATATATGATTAAATAATTTAAATGATTTATTACCTTTATATGGATTACTTCTGCACAGACTTTTTAAAATTAATAAACCAATATTAAATCTAGAATTTGAACACTAATGTTAAAAAAATTGTAAAATTTGGTGCTGAGTCATCATTACTGAAGTTTATAATGTCAATGTCCAGTGCCTTGTCTGACATCTTGCAAGCTTGTTACTGTACAATTGTTTTTAAATTCTAGATATAATCTGGAGTAAATGTGCTTTCTTAAAATATTTTCTAATCAACCTGTTCAGCAATGTTATTAGACACATCTTGAGCATGTGGGACTTGAAACTGGGCCTCCTGGCTCAGAGGTAGGAGCCACACTACCAGTTCACCACAAGGGCTTCAAAACCATGTTTTTCCAAGATCTTGTCCAGAAAGGCAAAGTTACCATAGTCATACCAGACCATAGCACTGCTCTCTCATTAGAAGGAGATATGACTTGTGATGGTTTAACTTCAGAGTCATCACACATCAGTCAAGAGAAGAGTTTGAGAAGGAGAGTCCTTCATGCTAACCTCAACCAGTGCAGGAATTAAACTGATGGTGTTGCCATCACTCTGTCTTACAAACCAGTCTGTCCAAGCTCACTGACTCCAAAAACGCTTTTCTATTTTTTTTATTTTCTAATCATCCTGGTCAGAGTTGCTGTCACACACCTTTGAAGCAGGTGGGACTTGTACCCAGGCCTCCAGAGGTAGGGATACTATCACTGTGCCTTAAGAACCCTTATCTATGTTTTTCAATAAGATCTGGTGTAAAAATTGAGTCTGTGCATTAATCTACTTGCTGACTGCTGGACAATTGTTTTCAATGTCTGATGATCAACAATAATATCCCAAACTTCAATGAGTCCAACTTTGCAGCAGAACACAAACAAAGGTCAAGAAATGCCACTGGATGAGTGGGATTAAAATGGTGGGGAGGTGAGATTCTTTCAGCTTTTCTTTTGTCCAGTCTGCAACTAAATTTATTGAAACAGTTGAAATTAAACATTCTGCCTGCAGTAGTGCATCTCTGCAAAGGAATCTTGCTGTGCTTCCTCCGTCAATTTATCTGGAAGGACAACCAAACAACTTCCTTTATACATACTTGTTCATTGATTGTCTTCTGATGTTCACTGTCCCTCATGTAATTCTGTGTGGGATAAAAATAATGCAGTAATCTTGTACTTAAGTGGATGAAACTTAAATTAAGAATGAGAAAGAAAACTTATTAAAGCACTAAGTGCAAATTTAAACAGTGATTCTATCCAGTTTGGTTGTCTTTAGTTTATATTGAAGCACTATAGCACATCAGCTGGATAAATTATATATATCTAGGTCTCCAGTCAGCCGTTATACAGTGACCTCTTTTACATTACTGAATGCACTTTATTTCAAACTTGAGAACACAGTTCACGTACATCTATTTTGGGCATGTAGTGCTCATCCATTATTCATTACCACCAACAATTACATTAAATTCCCCTGCATTTGGATTAGCCTCTGGCTTTGTGTTAAAATATTATGCAAACAGTTGAAGCTGAAAGTGTGATGAGGAATTATTTACAAACCATTTATTTTCCCCATCAGGAATGCTGACATGGAAAATGAAAGCACACTTGATCATTGTAAAGCATTGTTGTAACTTCACAACTGAATGACAACCCTCTCTGTATAAATTATTTGAGCCCTACCATTCTCTCAGAGTTCTCTGTCCCTCCACTTACCCAACCCTGCTTTCAAACATTCCATCTTTGATAATTGTGCCTTCAACTGCTTGTGTTCTCTGGTCTGAAAGTCTTTACCCCTCTTTTTTCCTTTAATGCGCTCCTTAAAACCAACTTCTTTTGTCAAGTTTTATGACCATGTGTTCTAATATCTTGTAATTGAACTTGCATATGTTATATAATAGTGAATGCATGCAGACTATAAAATAGAGATTCAGTATTCTATTAGCATCTGATCTTTATAAAGGTGAAGGGAAATGCTTAACTTTGAGAAACAAACCATTAACAGTGGGCATTCATGGTTAATGATCCAAATCCAACAAGAGACCATTCAGCATTTGGTGGATTCGTTGCCTTTAATTTTATGTGACCATGTAAACCAGATTACTTTTGAAAATGTGTTGCTGGAAAAGCACAGCAGGTCAGGCAGCATCCAAAAATTACTAGTTAAGCATGAAAACAGCCATGGGACACCAAAGTGGATTGCTTGGACTGCAGCCCTGAGTTTATGAGCAGAAGAAAATCCCTGTTGTGTATGGGAGACAAAGTAATCTGGGCTGATTCCTGAAGAAGGGCTAATGCCCGAAACGTCGATTCTCCTGTTCCTTGGATGCTGCCTGACCTGCTGTGCTTTTCCAGCAACACATTTTCAACTCTGATCTCCAGCATCTGCAGTCCTCACTTTCTCCCCAAACCAGATTACTTTGTCTCCCATACACAACAGGGAATTTCTTCTGCTCATAAACTCAGGGCTGCAGTCCAAGCAATCCACTTTGGTGTCCCATGGCTGTTTTCATGCTTAACTAGTAATTTTTGACTATCTAGACAAAAGGAAATTGTTGAGTTTTTTTTAATATTGTTACCAGTTGTCCATATTTCACAGCCATAGAGTAAGACATTATAAAGTATCAGTCTATTCCTAAGGGCCAACTTGATGTTATTCCATACCTACTTTATGAATCAGCTAAAGATGGCAGCTCCTTTCTCTGTCGATATGTCAAGAGTGCATCAAAGGACGGACTCATTATGGATCCAAGGTAACAATTAATATGATCAAGTGAGATGTTGCAACTCCTTATCCTATGACCATAGTTCTGAAGAAGAGTTAAACCAGACTCAAAACATTGACCTTATTTCCCTCCACAAACGCTGCTGAGCTCCTGTGTTTCTCCAGCATTCTCTGTGTTTGTCACCGCAGTTGTCTTAAGGTTTATAATTGGTAAGAACAAGTTACAGGCATAGAGGTGACAGTACATGAATATGTGTAAATACATTTCTGCTTGAGCAACTTGCAGCATGTCATCAGAGTACAGTAGTTCTCTAATGATGGTGTAATGAGTTTTTGTCTTTATAGATTATAGATCTTGCTGACTGACATGATATTTAAGGCGATTCCTTCCATTTCTTTGGAGAAGGCCAAGGTCAGAGTATGAAAAAGCAGATGTCAGACAGAGTGGGAGCTAGGACACAGACTTATTCCATTCTATTTATCACTGAAACTGTCAGAAGTTTCCTTCTCCAAAATACTTTAGGGTGTTCCTCTGCCTTAGTGAGATCTATGACAGAAAGTTAAAGTAGTTTACCTTGTTATCTACAATCTCTTGAAATCTTGAATGTGGAAAGTTCATGCCCACTGTAGATCTGCTTGCATAGAAATTTCACAGTGCATCTAGATATACTTGGTCTGCAAGTAGAAGAGATATTTCAGTATGATCCTATCAAAGACCTTCCCCGTGAACGAGTGAGAAGCCTTGTATACTGGTTGTTGTCCCAGCATCATCTTTGTTTTTTGTATAACGTAATGGTTTTTGCATTATTTTTCTCCAAGGGAATGGATCCTACTTATCAGCAGGGAAAGGAGAAAGTGATTAATGTATAATATTGAATGGGACCTTCTTTGCTTGAACAGTTCAGTTGTGACTTCATCCTTGCCAGATGTCTCTCTGTTTCCTAAGCAGTCAATGGCCATTGAGGGTTCCTTTTCTAACTCATCCAGAACTGGATGTTGCAAGAAGCATCAAGCATGTCCATTTCAGTGGAATACAGCTCACAGTAGTTTTTAACCAAGTGGGAGATCTGTTTACTTCTGTTAATGAGTACTCACTATTTGCAGCTTCAGAGAGACAATGCCTTCCTGTATGGCCTGTCAATTTCCACTGTCACAGGCACTCTGGATTTTTTGGCATACGTTTGTGCAATGTTTATTTGCATAATGTCTCCTAGCTTTTTCACGGCTGTCATAGTTACTTTCAAACGTTTCATTGTGGTTTATATTGTGCAGCTTTGATTTTTGCATCTTTACTATATGTTATCTCACCTTGGTAAGCCACAGACATTCAGATATCACCCAATATATGTGGACTTCATTAATTAATAAACTTCATTAAAGGAAGAAAGAGAACACAAAATATGAGAAGGTGTTGGAAAGTTAAGTTGTGGACCCAGGAAATTCATGTGGACAGAAGATTTGAAGTATATTCATCTACTTTCTCTTTCTATTTTTTCATAGGCTCATTCCCTTTAGACTTCAGTTGAGTTTCTACGTACATTATGAAAACTGCCTAGTTATACCTCCACAATATTGCTTACTTACATCACGCCTCAGTATCTTTGCTACATAAATCCTTCTACATGTTCTTTTCACTCCAGCTGTTCCAATGTTCTCTTTTCTGTTCTTCCATTCTCCATGCTCCTAAGCCCTAACTTGCTGAATATCCTTTTGTATGTTTCCTAACTTCTACAATACCCTTTGTCCTATCGTTTTTATCCTTGCTGAGATACCACATAACCCTGCAAACAACATTTTAAATTATAACTCTTCAATCTCATCTTAACATGCTTCCATATGCCTTGCCTTCTGCCACAACTTATACCCTGTCATCCACCAAATGGTTTTGCCCTCCCAAATCTGCTTCTTGCACCTTTTGTCACACTATTAGTAACAGGGCCAACGTGAATAACCTCTGGAGTTTTAGATAAACATAGAAAATAGGAGAAAGAGTAGGCCATTTAGCCCTTAAAGCCTTCTCCACCATTCAATATGATCACGGCTGATCATCCAACTCAATAGCCTGTTTCTGTTCATCCCCATATCTTTTGATCCCTTTAGACCAAGTGCTATTTCCAACTCCTTCTTTTCTACCCAAATGTCTCCAATTGTCTTTAAAAACTTCCACAAATTCAGACACAGCTATTATTTCTTGCTCATTTCTTTCTCAGTAACACCTTGGGTCATTCTTCTACATTAATGTTACTACCTAAATGATATTGTTGCTATAATTGGTGAAGATAATCACTTCTTGCTAGGCTGTAGTTGCACAGGTGTCAGTCACCCCAATGGCTCACAAGCCCAACGTTTGTGGTTAGATATTTGTAGCGAGTGTTGTCATGCTATCTAACAGTAGGTTGAAGGGTTAACAAGACCAGCAGAATCAGGACCTGTTTCAGGTAGGATTTGGAAATGACAATCCTGGAGGTCATCTAGGGATCCAATACGTATAGAGCAGAGTGCTATTTACAAAATGTGGGAGAAAGGAACGCCCGATGTGCTCACTGCCAATTCATGGCCAATTCAATTTCTTAAGGAACTTGATGAGGGACCCCCCCCAATGCAGAATTGATTTTTTATTAGATTAGATTACTTACAGTATGGAAACAGGCCCTTCGGCCCAACAAGTCCACACCCACTCACCGAAGCGCAACCCACCCAGACCCATTCCCCTACATTTACCCCTTCGCCTAACACCACGGGCAATTTAGCATGGCCAATTCACCTAACCTGCACATTTTTGGACTGTCGGAGGAAACTGGAGCACCCAGAGGAAACCCACGCAGACACGGGGAGAATGTGCAAACTCCACATAGTCAGGCGCCTGAGGCAGAAATTGAACCCGGGTCTCTGGCACTGTGAGGCAGCAGTGCTAACCACTGAGCCACCGTGCCGCCCAACTTTTTGAAATGTTATTTTGACAAACCTAAACAGGCTATTGCTCATTAAGACAGAGCTGTCGTGTTAGCTGTAGAGCCAATTAACGTTTCCTTTTCTTTAGTTCTTTACTTTTATTTCTGGCAGCCTTTCACACAACTGCAAACCTTCAAACCCTTT
Source organism: Chiloscyllium punctatum (assembly GCF_047496795.1). NCBI lineage: Eukaryota > Metazoa > Chordata > Chondrichthyes > Orectolobiformes > Hemiscylliidae > Chiloscyllium > Chiloscyllium punctatum. Next base: position 35,512,011 of record NC_092763.1, read on the forward strand.
CCACCCTATTGATGCTGTTGGCCATGAAAGGAGCTCCTTGCTCTTCCTAACATAGCCACTGTTCAAATTTCTTGTTGGTGCCATGCACTCAAACCTCTGCTCCTGGAGGCACTTGTTGCCTCTAATTTTGCACAAAAGTTAAACTTATGAACAATAAGGTTTTTTGAATTATAAAATATAATTGTGAGAGCAATGCTATTGAGGAATAGGATCAGGATCCCAGATTCATTTGGATGCCCATCCACTTTAAAAATCTGATCCCAGGAGTCTAGTAGCCAATTCCTTTCCACCAGCTGCACATATATACATTCAGCTAGGGTTGTCAGATGGCAGTAATGAGTGAGAGTCCTTGTTAGTTCCTTCCTGATTCAATAGCAACTTTTCTTTCTTTGACTGAGTTGAGATGAGTAAACTGAGACAACACAGAGAGAGGGTCACACAGTGGAACCTCCTTGGAATTCATTTGGATGGAACTGGAATAGTGCAATAGTGTGCTGACAATATCCAATGGAAATTCAGCAGTAGAAGAGCAGTGCATCTCAGTTAAATGGGCCTGGGATGGAAATGTCCAAGAATTAGCGCAGTGAGACAACATTGGACTAAGGATCAGGCAAGGGTGGGGGTTTAGAGGGGGCAGTGGGTGTGGTGATATGATTCTGAAGTCTGATTCTGGGTCAGAATTGGGATAGAATTTGAGTTGGAGGTTGGGGGTTGATCTTGCAAGTACAGGAATTGATGCCTATATTGTCAAATTTGGGGAATGGATTGACAGCAGCAGGAATGGAAAGCTGACTGGAGCAATGATCAGCTCCTTTAATGGGAAGTTGGAGGACTTCTGCTCCTTATCAATCCACTAAGCTGCTTTGCTCAAATAAATTGTCAGGTTTCTGTAAATATAAATCAGGAAGGTATAATGCCCATTTCAAATCTACTGAGTAAAACTGTTGTTCGTATTTCATGATCCCCCCCCTCCCATATTGTGATCTTAATAGTTCAGACAGTGTGCAGACAGGTCGTGGTACTTAAACTGCTATATTTCTAGCAATGTCCCAACTTTGTTTGAACAAATCTACAGAGCACAAGTGAAAAACTTAACAGAAGGTATACTTTCTCAAAGAGGCAGGGATAAGAAAATTGATGAAGACAAGCAGTCGATGTTCTCTGTATAGACTTCAGCAAGGCATTTGACAAGGTTTCACATGGTAGACCGGTTACCAAGGTTAGATCACATAGAATCCAGGGGGAGCTAGCCAACTGGATATAAAATTGCCTTGAAGGTAGGAAACAGAAGATAGTAGTGAAGGTGTGTCACCAGTGGTGTCCCACAAGGATCATTGCTGGGTCCACTCCTTTTTGTCACTTACATAAATGATTTGGATGTAAATATAGGAGGTATGGTTAGCAGATTTGCAGATGATACCCAGATTGGTGGCCATAGAATCTCTACAGTTTGGAAACAGGCCGTTTGCCGAACAAAGGGACCTAGGGGTACAGGTGCACAGTTCCTTGAAATTGGAGTTGCAGGTAGACAAGGTGGTCAAGAAGGCACACTTGCCTTTATTGTTCAGTGCATTGAGTATAGATGTTGGGCAGTCATACTCCAGCTCTTTGGACATTGGTGAGGCCACTTTTAGAATACTGCATTCAATTCTTGTCTCCCTGCTATAAGAAAGATGTTGTCAAGCTTAAAGAGGTTCAGAAAAGATTTACAAGGATGTTGCCAGGCTTGGAGGGTTTGCGCAATAGGGATGGACTAAATAGGCTGGGGCTATTTTCTCTGGAGCATCAGAGGCTGAGGGATGACCTTCTTCAGGTTTATAAAATCATGAGGAGCATGGACATGGTGAAGATCTTTTCCAAGGGTAAGGGAATCCAGAACTAGAGGGCCTAGGTTTAAGGCGAGAGGAGAAAGATTTAAAAGGCACCTAAGGGGCAACTTTTTTACACAGAGGGTGGTGTGTGGATGGAATGAGCTGCCCGAGTTAAGTGGTGGAGGCTGGTACAATGAAAATGCATCTGAATGGGTACATGAATAGGAAGGGTTTACAGGGATATGGGCCAAATGCTAGCAAATGGGACTAGATTTATTTAGGATATCAGGTCGGCATGGATAAATTAGACCAAAGGGTCTACTTCTGTGCTATGTGACTCTATGACTATATGGAGAATACCATCTCAGCAAAACCAGTTCAATCTATTAAAATATTTGTATAAATTTGTTATTTCTGATTTTGTTTTAGTCTGATTGCTAGCGGTCTGCTACTCTGTTTCAGTGGAAATTATTCAACAGAAATTTCAGCTCTCTCAAGAGTATTGCTCCAAAATCATTCACAATATTTGTCAAAGCAGAATGTTTCAGGAACAAATAATACTAACTACTGTGTAGATATCAGAAGCTAAATTGTATCATTTTATAAACAAGACAGTCTCCAGTTTCTAAACATATGTCTTTAGGGGCCTCCTGTCAGGACTTTCGTCTGCTTTGTATTTTATCTGCTTTACACATTGATGAGATGTCAGAAATGTCTAAAAGATCATGAATTTAAAACGTGCTCGTAGCACAACACTCAATTAAGAATACCCTGACTGCTGGAATTTACTTACTATTCATCAAATGATGGATAGCACTGTCTAAAGCAACTTATTTCAGTGACCAGATTGTAATTAGAGTAAAACAATCTCAGTTCTGAGAGTTTTTTGAAAAGACAGAAGCAGTCTCTGAAAGATCAGATTGACATTTTAGTGACATATAATAAACCTTCAACTGAGGCTGTCAGTGGGTTTCATTATCTTAAGTCCAATAAATCTCTGTAAATTAATTAAGCTGTAAATGAATTGCAATATTTAAAAATTTCCAAAAGTTTGTGTAACATTTTTGTTGCACACTAATAGAATTATTCTTTTGTTTTCCCCAATTTTGCCCCCGTAAAGATCGGTGCTAGGGTTTGTTTCCTTGGGTTTTGGTTTTTCGATTTTGCTTTGATATTTCATTTACATGGGCATTCTTCATGTATCACATGAGACTTTTGAAGGTGGGACCATGAATCATGTGGGAATGGTTTAATCATGTGCAAATTCTGTTGAGATAGTGCTAATGTTAATGAATAAGATCTGTAAGGGGGAGAAGGCCTATGCTAGCAAACCACATGTCATAGTCCAGGGTTATGGACTGTGACCTTATACTTGATCTGTTCCAGGAGGTTTTTCTTTGTACTTTGCTTGCTTATACAGGCCTTCAATGTATTTGTCTTCATTTTTAGAAATTGATGCAGTATTCCCAGTGTCTTGCATCCTGAGGCCATGACCAGTCACCTCACATGATTTAACTTCCAATTTGCCTTACCGGCAGCTTTTTCCATCTGCTCTCCTTATTTCAAATAGTCTGATAAATCTTGAGTATCTTGCAAGGTCATTTGAACGGCGAACTTACGAAAGGCAAAGCCATACCTGAGCTCATTGATGTAATTTAGAAGTATACCTGCAGTTGGATACTGAGTGGAAAAGGCCAGCCCTCCCCAAATTTTACACAGTACACCTCTTCCCCTTTCACAATGGACTTCCTGGAAAAGTGAACAAATAATCAGGACTATGAATGGCTTGCATCACCTTTAAAGGAGATTTGGCCTGCATTGTCCCGCAATAGAGAACAACAGACTTTACAACAGCATATGGAATTTACTGATGAAGGGCTTTTGCCCAAAATGTCGAGTTTCCTGCTCCTCGGATGCTACCTGAGCTGCTGTGCTTTTTCCCAGCACCACACTCTTGACTCTGATCTCCAGCATCTGCAGTCCTCACTTTTGCCTATGGAATTTACTACCTATGCCAGAATATGGTTCGCAGTAAGGGTTGCTTGAGGTAGCTCTCTGCCACTATTTCTCACTTTTCTCTGCTTTGTCTTGGGGGCTGACCCAAGATTAATGGTGGAAGATACATGACCATAGACTATCAACAAGAGAGGCTCTGTTATGGAATCGTAACGTCATAGAGGTTTACAGCACAGAAACAGACCCTTCAGTCCAACTCATCCATGCCGACCAGATATCCTCAATAAATCTAGTCCTATTTGCCAGCATTTGGCCCATATTCCTCTAAACCCTTTCTATACATACAGTATACTCATCCATATGCCTTTTAAATGTTGTAATTGTACCAGACTCCACCAGTTTATCTGACAGCTCATTCCATACATGCATCATAGTCTGCATGAAAAAGTTGTTCCCTTAGGTCCCTTTTAAATCTGTCCCCTCTCACCTTAAACCTATGCCCTCTAATTTTGGACTCCCCCAAACTGGAGAAAAGACCTTGTCTATTTATTCTATCCAGCTCCTCATAATTTTATAAATCTCTATAAAGTCACCCCTCAGCCTCCAACACTCCAGGGGAAATAGCTCCAGTCTATTCAGCCTCTCCCTATAGCTCAAACATTCCAGCCCTGGTATCATCCTTGCAAATCTTTTCTGAACCCTTTTAACTTTAACAATATCCTTCCTATATGAGGGAGACCAGAACTGCATGCAGTAACCAATGTATATACAGCTATACCATGACTCCCAACTCCTAATCTCAATGCACTGACCAATAAAGGCAAGCCTGCTTTACTATCCTATCTACCTGCGACTCCACTTTCAAGGAACTATGAACCTGCACTCCAAGGTCTCTTTGTTCAGCAACACTCCGCAGAACCTTACCATAAAGTGTATAAGTCCTGCCCTGATTTGCCTTTCCAAAATGCAGCGCCTCACATTTATCAAAATTAAACTCCATCTGCCACTCTTTGGCACATTGGCCCATCTGATCAAGATCCTATTGTACTCTGAGGTAACCTTCTTCACTGTCCACTATACTTCCAATTTGGTGTTATTTGCAAACTTACTAACCCTACCTCCTATGTTCACATCCAAATCATTTATATAAATGACGAAAAGAATTGAACCCAGCACCAAACCTTGTGGCACACTGCTAGTCACAGGCCTCAGTCTGAAAAGCATTTCTTTACCACCATCCTCTCTGTCTTCCACCTTTGAGCTAGTTCTGTATCCAATTCTGTGTGATCTAATCTTACTAATCAGTCTACCATGAGGAACCTTGTCAAATGCCTTACAGAAGTTCATATAGATCACGTCCACCACTCTGCCTTCATCAATCGTCTTTGTCATTTCTCCTAAAAACTTAATTAAGTTAGTGAAGCACAATGTTCCATGCACAAAACCACGCTGACTATCCCTAATCAGTCCTCGCCTTTCCAAATACATGTAAATCCTGTCCCTCAAGATTACCTCCAACAACTTGCCTATCACCATTACTGATGAATGGCTTTTGCCCAAAACGTTGAGTTTCCTGCCCCTCAGATGCTGCCTGAGCTGCTGTGCTTTTTTCCAGCACCACACTCTTGACAGTAAGGGTTGCTTGAGGTAGCTCTCTGCCACTATTCCTCATTTTTCTCTGCTTTGTCTTGGGGGCCTACCTAGTGATTAATTGTGGAAGATACATGACCATAGACTATCAACAAGAGAGGCTCTGTTATGGAATCGTAGTGTCATAGAGGTTTACAGCACAGAAACAGATCCTTTGGTCCAACTCATTCATGCCGACCAGATATCCTCAATAAATCTAGTCCCATTTGCCATCATTTGGCCCATATTCCTCTAAACCCTTTCTATGCATACAGTATACTCATCCAGATGCCTTTTAAATGTTGTAATTGTACCAGACTCCACCAGCTCATTCCATTCATGCACCATAGTCTGCATGAAAGAGCTGTTCCCTTAGTCCCTTTTTAATCTGTCCCCTCTCACCTTAAACCTATGCTTTTAGTTTTGGACTCCCCCACCCTGGAGAAAAGACCTTGTCTATTTATTCTATCCAGGCCCCTCGTAATTTTATAAATCTCTACAAAAGTCACCCCTCAGCCTCCAACACTCCAGGGGAAATAGCTGCAGTCTATTCAACCTCTCCCTACAGCTCAAACATTCCAGCCCTGGCAACATCTTTGGGATCTATGGTTACCTGGCTTTTTCTTACCACCTTTCTTAAATATGGAACTGTGTTAGCCAACCTCCAGTCTTCCAGCACCTCACCTGTGACTATCGTTGATACAAATATCTCAGCAAGGAGCCCAGCAATCACTTCCCTAGCTTCCCAGAAAGTTCTAGGGTACATCTGATCAGGTCCCGGGGATTTATTCACCCTTATGCATTTTAAGACAACCAGCACCTCCTCCTCTGTAATATGGACATATGTAAGATGTGGCTATTTATTTTCCCATGTTTTCTGTGTGTCATATCCTTCTTCACAGTGAACACTGATGCAAAATACTCATTTAGTATCTTCCCCATCTCCTGCGGTTCCCTACGTAGGCGGTCTTGCTGATCTTTAAGGGTCCTGATCCTCTCCCTAGTTACCCTTTTGTCTTTAATGTATTTTTAGAATCGCTTTGGATTCTCCTTAACCCTATTTGCCAAAACTATCTCATGTCCCCTTTTCACTCACCTGATTTCCCTCTTAAGTATACTCCTACTGCCTTTAGACTCTTCTAGGGATTCTCCCAATTTCTGGCATATGCTTCTTTTTAATTCTTAACCAAACCCTCAATTTCTTTAGTCATCCAGCATTCCCTACACCCACCAGCCTTGACCTTTAACCTGTGTATGAAAGCTTCCCATTTTCCAGGCATCCCTTTACCTGTGAACATCCGCCCCAATCAACTTTTGAAAGTTCTTGCCTGATACCTTCAAAATTGGCCTTCCTCTAATTTAGATCCAGTCTATCCTTTTCCATCACTACTTTAAAATTAACAGAATTATGGTCACTGGCCCTATAATGTTCACCCACTGATACCTCAGTCACCTGCCCTGCCTTGTTTCCCAAGAGTAGGTCAAGTTTTGCACCTTCTCTGGTAGCTACATCCACATACTGAATCAGAAATTTTTCTTCTACACACTTAACAAATTCCTGTCCATCCGAGCCCTTAACACTATATCCTTGGATAACAAGGTTTATTGAATGATGCCAATAAATACAATGATATTTGATCAAGTTTGTCTTACTAAAACCTTAGGGAGCAGATGCAGATACAGTTGCTCCCTCTGAAAACCAGAGTAGAACTCTTTGTCTCCTCCCACAGATGGTGTATGCCATCAGTAGAATGGGTGGAACCAATGTAACATGATCATGAATGCCTTCAGAACCATTACCTTATACAGCAGCAAAGATCCTTGTAACCAGTATTGAAGGAATGTTATAAGAAAAACAAAGGACAGTGATTCTGTTTGGTGTTGATGGATATCCACCCATAATCTTTCAGGTTCAAGCTGCAAGCATAGAAATTCAACCAACAAGGAAGATTGCATGGGAATGGGATGATTGAGTGAAATCAGTCTCCTGGGTCTCCCATACTCTCAGGCATAGAAGTTGCAAATCATACACAGAATATTCTTTTTTTTCCCTTACATCGTTCTTCATTCAACAGAAAGTAGTTGGAATATTTTCACTAGTGAACAGGAATATCTTGTAAAAAAGAAGTTACCAGATCTGTAGTGCAAGGCTACCAGTAGGATAAATGCCAGGTATATTAATATAAGAAGCATGGCACAGGCAGTCAGGGCACAGATTGTGATGCACGTTTAATATAATTCTTTATAAACGTACTCTGCTTTGTAGGCTATACCTACTCATAATAATCGAGATAGAACATTAGAAAATATATTCGATTTATTATGCGCTTCCAAACAGTGACTTCCTTTCTTACTCACAATATGGACTACATTTCTTTGGTATGCTAAATGTTTGATGGTTCTACCTTTTTTGTAAACCATTGTCAGGCTCTGCATGTTAAGCCTTACACCTTTTACTTTGTACAGGTTCTTCCCAAAATTGAAGGACCATAAGAAACAGCACCATAGTCCACAAGCTGCTCTGTCAAGAATTCCATCAATACCAAGAGCTACTACCATTCAGTAAATGTAACTAGTTTGTTTAAGGAATGATAAAATTGGTAGGTCACAATTTCAAAAAATGCAAGTGCAGGAGACAAGATGCATATTTCCGGCTGAACTGTGAGACTATGCTGCATGTTGTTACAATCCTTGTGGCAAACCTGTAAATCAAAATAACCCAATTTACCAAACAACTCCCCAAATGAAGAAATTACCATCAAGGTTGCACAATTTGTGCTTTTACATTAATACGTTGCAGAATCAATGCAAATTAAACATGAATTAACAGTCATGATTTGGAGAGGCCGGTGTTGGACTGGGGTGTACAAAGTTAAAAATCACACAACACCAGGTTATAGTCCAACAGATTTAGTTGGAAGCACACTAGCTTTTATTCCGGAAGCTAATGTGCTTCCAATTAAACCTGTTGGACTATAACCTGGTATTTTGTGATTTTTAAATGAATTAACAGGGGAGTGATACGTCAAATAAAAGGGTAAATTATACTTTAACTTACCAATCCAGCAAAGATATGTACACAACCATGAGCATCTACATCACCCTCCATCCAAATGTGGCACTACATGCAATTACTGAGGGCAGAACCTTCCAAACCCATAGACAATGTGGGCAATGGTGAGTCCGCTGGGAAAATGAGAAACTTGACATTGAAAAAAGAAATCCAACTTTCCACCTAAGGCTTTAATAGTGAGACAAGAATCTTGCTAGCGAGCAGCAGTAGGTACAATTGTATGCATTAACATCTCATTAATTTGTGGGCGGCACGGTGGCACAGTGGTTAGCACTGCTGCCTCACAGTGCCAGACACCCACGTTCAATTCTGGCTTCAGGTGACTGACTGTGTAGAGTTTGCACATTCTCCCCGTGTCTGCGTGGGTTTCCTCCGGGTGCTCTGGTTTCCTCCCACAGTCCAAAAGTGTGCAGGTTAGGTGAATTGGCCATGCTAAATTGCCCGTAGTGTTAGGCGAAGAGGTAAATGTAGGGGAATGGGTCTGGATGGGTTGCGCTTCGGCGGGTCGGTGTGGACTTGTTGGGCCGAAGGGCCTGTTTCCACACTGTAAGTAATCTAATTAATTCCTAATTCTGCTGTTTATGTGCACTTTTCTATTTCTCCCGGTAGTAAAGAGAAAGAGTAGCTGACCATTCCTGACATGAAAGTCTGGGAGAATACATAATAACTCCAGCTTGCAGCTTGTTCCTCCAAATCTCCATCTTGGCCAGCAGTCCCCAACTTCTCATGACTGCCTGCACCCTTCATCCAAAGAAGTGGGCATTGGAAAAGCACGGGCCCTACTACATTTCTGACTCACTTATAACATCAATGTTTCAACACCACACTTTGGAACTCACCAACACTTCTCATTGCAATGTTGCTGCCAAGTCATTTTGTGTACAGGAAAAGGCAACAAATCTCATGGATTACAGCAGGATGCATCTCTGAGCTCTGAGTTTGTTCTCTTAGGGCTCAAACATATTGGGCCTGCTTGGATGCTCACAGCATCTCTACCTTGCCTCTTTATATATTGGTGCTTTGTTCAGAGCTTACAACATCACAGTACTTCTGTTTTTTCTTGCCTTTCAGTAAGACACAAAACCAGGCAACTGCTACATTTGGCAGCAATGACCAGTCAACGGGATGGTTCACCATGTGCCAGCAGCTTATGTGGCAATATATTGAATGTGTTTCAAACTAATGTCTGGGACTCTAAGGGAAGCAGTCCACACTTAAATCAGAGGGAATTGCCACTAGTCAGACACTCCCTCCACAGTTCGTCAAGAGCATCATCTGATCTTTATCTAGAGGCTTTGTTATAGTCAGTCAGCTGTTTGGGTCATTAAGTGCCTGACTGAATAAATCAGTATATCATTGTAGTCCAGGTCTTGGGCCACAGTAGTGCAACCTGTTCAGGGGTAAATGGTAAGTCAGTAAAACACAAAAACAGAAATTGTTGAGAAACTCAGTATCTGAAGAGGGAGAAAAACAGAGTTAATGTTTCAAGTCTGGTGACTCTTTGTCACTTTCTGTTTTTGTTTCAGAGTTCCAGCATCCACAGCTCTTTCTAAGTCAGTCTGGCATCTGCAAAGACATCAGTCAAAGTTGTCATTCCAAGTTGAAGGGTTAGCCATGGTCAGACCAATGATATATGTTTACTCAAAGTCAAGGCAGTTTAACAGGGACTGTGGTTATAAAATTGGAGAACTCAATTGTTGGGCTGAAGACAGCATGCTGGGATTCAGAGGGAACAATAATTGTGAAGGGGGAAACTCAACATATACGGGTAGAAGGTGGTAGTGCATTGGAGTTTCTACAGGAGGGGGTTATCATCTTATTGGACATGCTGCAAGTATGGGGCAGAGAAACTGAGGAGGAACAAGTGCATCAGCAAGTCCAGGAATTGCAGCAACCTCCAGTGGATGCTGTATAGCCTCCACAATAACCCTATTGTAGCTGTGTTCATTTGTCATGGTTCCAGTGGGGAAGATCAGAAACACAACAGGTCCATAGTAATGTGTGCAGGCAGCATTTAATCACAAACAAATGCCAATTTAGCATAATCCTCATTACTATAAGACATGGAGGTGTTCAAAAAGGAGGGCCATAAAATGCCTTATCATGAACCCTTGACCTGGAATCTTATTCTGATGAAAGCAGTCTTCAGAAGAAGAAGATGAAGACATTGAGCAGGAGGAATGTCACCTTCAGCGTCGGGCAATACAAAGCGTACAGCACCTGATTCCAATAAATATAAACTGGTGCAGTGACCATTCAGTGACTGTAAATTTGTTGTTGTTCAAAAAGCAACCAGTCCCTGTTTTTTCCAGAAGCAAATGTAGCCTTTTTTAAAAGCGTGTTATTTCTTCCCTTTTCCTGTTGTTTAAAAGAAGTTAATAACTGTTTGAAGTCTTTACAGTGTGTGATGCTCCTACCCACAAAAATAAATTATATTCTAGGCATTGGGAAAAGAGTAGTATTTCTTTAGACATAGTTCTAATGTGTTATGTGCTAAGATCAGATAGCTGGTATGGTTTCAGTCTTGTAACTGCTGTTACTATGACAATCAGTCAAAAATGATGTAAGATGATGATTTAAGAATGCAATTTTCTTTTTCCAGTAAAGTATCATCCATCCATCAATGTGTCCTCATAAACCTTTCTTTTCTGTTTCCCTCCCACCATATTAATTGTGAAGGCTATTCATGGCTGGCAGCATTTCACCTGGTGCACAGCTGGTCTTTCAATATGATGCCAATGGTGTAAAATGGTGGAAGCTCCCAGTAAAGGTGAGTACTTCTGTCACTAATGAGCACACAAGTGTGCAAGTGCAGTGCTGTCGAAACCTGCTGAGTTTCTCTCACACTTTTTTGTTTTTTCTTTATTCCCCAAATGTTATTGCTGCTGTAGGGTTCCTTGGGTGTTTATATTATGTCTCTCAGTCAGTATGTCGGTATACCTTTAAAATCATCACTGCACGACAGTATGTGACCTGACGGTATAAAGATCTCTTACTCCATCTTGTCAGGGATCACTTGAAGCATGCTGCTCTGTTCTAAGCCATTAACTTAATATTAGCCCTGGCATGTAGGTATCTAAGAAATGCAATACTTGTACATAATAGCTGTCATAAACACCTGCTGGATTCCCAGTTCCAACCACCTATCTCAAAGAAGAAAATCTACTTCTAAGAATTTGAATTCTGGTTAAGCTTTTCTCCTCCATCTTTTGAAGAAAAGCTACACAACATATTCCGAATTTGGTTTCTGCCTAAGATAATGTCAACTTGATACAAGCTACTGTTGTGGAGAAAATATAGAGAACCACCAGGAGACGCAGAGAGTTCTTCATGAAGTAGGTCTTTTAGTTGCAAACAAAAAATCGTGACACTGAGAAAGCAGATTCTTGAATGCCCATGAACCTCAGGGTCCGTGGATTTTTATATTTTTTTAATCATGTTTCTGTTAGCTTATCAGCATGTCCAACTATATTAATCAAAGTACCTCACTCTAGCTACACAATAAACCAGTCATGTTAGTTCCCATTATCTCTTTAGTTGTACATTCTACTTAATGTTATTCTAATGTCACAGTTAGATATTTATTGCTAACTTTGCTACAATGGTCTTCCATTGCAGACTAACCTATCATTATAGATATTTAGTTATTCCATCTATTACAATAGTCTCCTATCTAAAGCTGACTCTATTAACTATTAATTAGATATTTTAATGTCATGTCCCAAATATTTACGATCCCAATCCTGTCATCATTAGTGGGCGGCACGGTGGCACAGTGGTTAGCACTGCTGCCTCACAGCGCCTGAGACCCGGGTTCAATTCCCACCTCAGGCGACTGACTGTGTGGAGTTTGCACGTTCTCCCCGTGTCTGCGTGGGTTTCCTCCGGGTGCTCCGGTTTCCTCCCACAGTCCAAAGATGTGCAGGCCAGGTGAATTGGCCATGCTAAATTGCCCATAGTGTTAGGTAAGGGGTAAATGTAGATGTAGGGGTATGGGTGGGTTACGCTTCGGCGGGGCGGTGTGGACTTGTTGGGCCGAAGGGCCTGTTTCCACACTGTAAGTAATCTAATCTAATCTAATAACACTTAACAGGGAAACTTGCTTTATTACTTGTGTTATCTCATCACGCCATAGAGACCTTTCAGCCTTAACCTTACTCTGCTAATTGGTTTAAGAATGTTCTACTATGGTTATCCCACCCTGCCTTCCACAGAACACAAATTGCCAGAGGTCTTCATGTTTTAACCCTTCCCATGCTTTCATGTTCTTTATTTTCCATATTCCCCCCTTTGAGACCTACTGATCTCACCCAGAGAAAGAAGACAATAAGTTCAGCCTCTCTTGTGCCCAATACAAACAATATAGGTCCCAACAGGGACTACATAATTTTCAGATTTTGAGACAAAAAGGGTTCTTCCTCCATTCCTGGGGTCCCTTGGGCCAAAAACCTGTCCTCCAATAACTAGTAAAAAAACCCCAGATCCCTCACAATCTAGGACCCACGCGTTCTTCAGAAGTACCATCGACATCCCCACGTGGACATATTCCTTGCACTGTGGCAGTTGTTAGATCACAATAATAGCGGTGGGGTTACATACGAGAAGTAAGCAATTACTGGGGTAGCTGAAATGACCACAAGTTGCCATCTAGTGACGCGAACTAAAAAGGACTTAATAAAAGGTAAAACACGAGCAAAACCCCACCTACAATAAGACCAATCTTGACAAACCATGCTCCCCAAGACCCTAATATATTATTCAGCCAATCAAAAGCCTGATGACCAAACCCAGTATTGTCTTTTAGCTCCCGTCTTAGATTCTTTAGTTTTTCCATTGCTTTAGTAAAAGATCCCCCAGGGCTAGTGTTGTTAGGTATAAAAGTACAGCAATGTTCTCCCAACATCACACAAATCCCTCCTTTTTCTGCCAGTATCCAATCTAAGGCCTGTCTGTTTTGCCATGTCATTTTAGTAGTAGCAGTAGCATCGAACTGTTCTCTCAAGATCACAAGGGCATCATCAGTATAATTGATAAATCTCTGCTGTTTGTAATAAATATAATTAATCCATTCAGCATTCTTGCAAACCCCTATCACAGGGATGAGAACTTTCCAGCCCGTGGCAATCTCATTGCGGGCCTTAAACTCAATAGAAATACCTCTTAGCTGTCCTATATTATCAATCCGAATCATCGTAGCAGGGACATACTGTCCCTTAGTTTGGTGCAAAGCTGACTGTGACATCGCATCAAGCTGCGCATGTGGCAATATAACTACCTCGTATAGGAACATTAGGCGGGCACAGCTGCCGCTCCAGTCAGCGGGCAGTGCCAGCCGCAACCCTCCTTTCTTACCACACAACCACCAAGTACCTGCCAGTGGGACGTGTTGAGAATTTAAAACAGCCCCAAATGTGCTGTCCACCTCGAGTTCAATCATATTCCCGCAAAGACCCTTAAAATAGTCGACTTGTGTGGAGCCATTTCGCTTAAAGCATTCAAAACTCAACCCTTCCCGTATCCTGAAAGCAGCCATGGGGAATGTGTAATTAGTCTTACTGGTGGACCACGGGATACTATAGCCACACTACCATTGGAGTTGCTGCCAGCCCACATCATCCTGCTGATAGAACATAGAGCCCTGAAGTAGGAGGTACCAAAACGGGCAGTGGAATTGCCTGTAAGTTGATGAATCATCCGGGTTTAAGAGGTCGGCTAGAGTGCTGCAAATGTCATTGAGTACAGGTGGTCGAATTATAAGGCAGATGGACAACATAGTATGAGGGACTTGCCTTAGTACACAAGAAACAGTCCTGTCTAGCCATCATTACAGCCGTATAAGTTTGCCAATTGATACAGTGATTGTCACGGGCGCATACCCATGTTAGGGCAGCAAGATCTGCACTTCTAATACGTCTTTGCCTCCCAGCCTGAATGATCCTGGCATTACCAAACCAGGTCTGCCAAGTTAATGGTGTCCAAGTCTGAGTATGCAGGCCTGGCGTCAGAGATGGGGTATCATGAGCATCCCCCATGTCTTCCCCATCCCCTCTGCCAGGAAAGCTATTCGCCACATCTCCATCACAATCATATCTAGAATGATCAGTATCCCTAAGAGCTTCACTTGTACCTTGTTTGGAACTCTACTGAGGGGTACTAGCCTCCTCTGTGCTCTGCCCGTGTCCAAGTTCCACAGCCTCAGCTTCACTTACCTCAGTGTTAGAGTTAGTTTGTGCTGGTGGGAGAGCTTTAGTACAATGATTAAGGTGGTACCATATGTGTCGTCCTTCCACTTGGATGACGGTAGGTGATACCTTAGTCACTACGAAAGGTCCTTCTTCCTCGGCTCATCCCAGCATCTTCAAAAAATCCGCACGTATACCCAATCCCCGGGTTTAATAGGTCCTTCCTCGTTAACAGGTGGCGGTTCCCTTTGTGTTTCCTGCAGGTGGATAGTCTCATGTATCATAGTTAGCTGTTGCATATATTGCTTAAGTTCTAACATTAACTGCTCTAAGTTAGGCCCTTCATATGGGCCTCTCCACCTGTGAGCATCTCATGCGGTGTTAGATTGGTCATGCGATTCGTCTGTATGTGATAACTCATTAGTACCAGCGGCAGTGCATCAACCCAATTAAGGTTGGTGCTTGCGCAGATCTTGTTTAATTTGGCTTTCAATGTCCCATTAAACCTTTCCACCATACCCTGTGATTGGGGATGATACACGCACCCAAACCTCTGTTTGATTCTCAAAGACTACAGCATCAACTTAACTACTTTCTGAACGAAGGCAAACCCATTGTCTGAACTAATTTCCAATGGTATACCAAACTTTAGGATAACTTCATTCATTAGAAATTTCACTATTGTCCCAGCACCTGGTGTCAATCTCGTTTCCACTGGGCTCGCTGATTTCACTCTTCCCAGATCTGTATCATGCTGTGACCACAAAGTAGCTGGTAATGTATCCAATTGCTCATTACCATATTGATCATCTTCCTCCACTGTCACTGGCATGCTCCGCTGGGGTGTTACCTTGATTTCCTTTGGATTCTCTGTCAAGTTGCAGCAAGCCAGGATTTTAATATAGCTGACATCCCTGGATTCCCAAACTCCTGTCATGAGCATATGCCATTCCCTGACTGTTGCTACATGCCTGGCCATAGGTCCTAAGTCTTTAGATTGATATCCCTTATTTACCAGTAAGGTTACATGTGGTGCAGTGCCTGGTACTCTATACTACTTTTCCAGGAACACACTTCTATTTGCAGGATCACTCCCTGCTCCCCTCATACTATTGCTTCATAGAACATAGAACAATACAGCACAGAACAGGCCCTTCGGCCCACGATGTTGTGCCGAACTTCTATCCTAGATTAAGCACCCATCCATGTACTCACTTCTCAAATGTTGTGGAGCAGTGACTTCCTATTGCTACTGCCTCTCTAACACCTCATCCTGAGACTCATCAAGTATCACTGTACAGTGCAGCTCAGACTTAGGTGGTTTTGCTTTAGTTAACATCATCAACACTTCTGCTTCCTACATCCTCCAAATGTCTTGAATATCACATGCTATATCCCCTATCCAATAAACATTAACATCTTAAACTTCTTGCATCACTAATTGTGTATTGGCCTTTTCTATGGCCAAGCCCTGCGGTGTGCACTCCAATCTTACTTCTAACTGTAGTAAAGCATCTCTACCTAACAAGTTAATTGGTGTCTCTTTAGACACTAATATCTTCCATTTCTAATCTTACTGGTGCTGTAAATCGGGTTAAATGTGATTTCCCTGAGAACCATACAGTTTTAACAAATTTACTTGACATGGGAAGGTGAGAGGCATACCACAGCTGTACACAAGTGTATGTAGCTCCAGTATCACCGGTGTCTGCTGCCCTTCTATATTAACTTGTATTACTGGTTCTTGATCAGCCTCCCATGCTACAACAGGGTAGTGCCCCTTCCCACCCATGTTCTCAGGGCATCCCTAACACATCCCATATGGGTTAACAGGTTCTGCTGGGCCTGTAGGTGTCTGGGAAGTGACCACTGGGGATTCCCACCGTCCAGGCCTGCTGTAGGGAAGAGAGGGCTCGGTCCAATAAGGGCAATTCCTCCTAAAGTGGCCTGGTTGATGGCATCCCTAATGCATCATTTCTGGCCCGCCTTGAGCCTGATTATTTATCATGTACCTGAGTCCCCCATTCCTATGTCCCTGTCCTTGGGGACCCCAGTTCTGTTTAGGCTGTTGTTTAAATCTGCCCTGCCCCGGATATGTCACCTGCGGGAAAGCTTCTCTAAAAACCTCCATTGCTGGCATGGGACTTTCTGGCCCCTGTCTGGCTTCCTGATAGGACCCCCCTTGCACTGGCTCTTGGTTCATGCCAGTGTTGACTACTGTGTCGGTTCTTGCTAGTAACACCTTTTTAGCCTTCTCTTTTTCCTTCTTGTTAAGCTCTTCGAGCTGCATTTATGACTGCTTCCTTTGCACTTCCTCCTGCTGTTCAGACAGTTTCTCTTTGTCTTTTCAAAGCCTTTCAACTGCATGAGCTACACAATCTCTAAATTCCTGGTGGCGGCTCATCGACGATGTCAGACCCACTACCTCCTCCAGTCTTGACCTGACTTGGGAGGGCATTGCCTCAATGATGAAATTTCGGAACATTGTGGTCAGCAACTGATTAGTCTCTATGTCTTGCTCTGTTTCCAGCCTCCACTTCTTTAACTGTTTCTCCAAGTAGGCAGCCGGGTTTTCACTTTCTCCCAGTGATCCCCTCTCAGAGCCTGGGGGTCCATTTTGGGTGGAGAACAGTCTCTTAAGACCTGCCATACATTCTGTCTCACTCGATCAAACATTGGATTGTCAGTCATTGGATTGTCTGCCGCATTTTTCAAGAGTTCCCCAAGGAATGTATTGTGGATTTCTCCCCTCTTTTATAAGGAGCAGTAGCATCCTTCCCTTTATTGACACTACTTCTCAATAAATCCTCCTCGGGCTCTGAGTCTGATGCTATTTCTAATTCCTCCCATTCTTTAGGTACTGGGCCTTTTTCTTTCCTTGTCTCTCATCATCCCTTTCTGCTTGCTCTGCGTCACTTTCACTGCTTTTCTCTTCAGCCCTTCTTTTGTATCGCAATGAGTATTCCTCAATTGCTTTTTGTTCCCTTAGCCCACGCAGCACACTAATCTCATGTTTCAGCTTTTCTTGCTCTCGTTGTATAGCTTCTATTTGCCCCTGCCTGTCCCTTTTCTCTCTTTCTCTTCTTTCCCTCTATTTCTACTGCTCCCTTTATTACTGGACACTGCTTCAATGCCTCTTCATTCGAGTAGGGAGGAGGTCTATTCAACTTCTCCATCTCTGGGTACAGAGAGGGGGTGCTGATTCCTGCTTTTCTGTTTCCTGTAACTGCTCAGCTTGTTCTTTTGCAGCTTTCCTAGTCACCACAGGTGCCTGACAAGCTTCCTTCAGTTCCTCACCTCTTTCCTGAAATGTTTCAGTATTTCCATCTCCTGATCCCTTTCTTAGTTTCTATTTTTAGATTTATCTTTCGGCTTATAGTTCTTATTTAATCCTTCCATCTCATTGCACATATGTATATCAAAGGTACCTTCTTTTGGCCATTTAGTCAATAAATCCTTAGTTCTTTTTTCCCATTTCTCAGAAATGTTTACAATATCATTTCTTGCCACTGGAAATTTCTTACTCAGTATCTCAACTGCAGTCCTTTTATCCATCCTACAATATATTTCAGTCCAACTAATGTATTATCTTTGCTCTAACAAATCACTTCCTCATACCACTCAAGTATGGTAGTGCTTTGTTCAATAGTATAAGCAATTCCTAACATTATAACTTGCAATTGTCCCTTACCAACCTATCAATTTCTAAACATCCTCAATTGCAGCAAATTGATACAAACAACCTATTCTCATTCATTCAACCTAAACCAATCTAACACTGCGCCTTCAAAATGCATCAATCACTAACAGTTTCTCTCAAAATTTCTCTCTCAAAACAAACTATCTTAAATTCTTATAGTGCAAAATAAAATCAAAATACTCCTGGATCTCGAGCTGCAGGGAAACAAAACACAAACATTTAACCACCACAAACAATTATGCATATAAATCAGATCACAATGATTAAACTATAAACTCTCTATATCTCTCTCTCACAGACACACAGAAACATTCTGCAAACTACAGCTGCTCTCTCATACACAGGCACACATACAAACATTCTGCTAACAGCCAAGAACTCAGCTGTAAATCAATTGCTAGGTAAAAATGTCAGCCAGAGCCTACTTAAACAGACCTTTTGTTCATTTCCAAAAATCCTATTATCCTACAGGCCTTATCTAAAACATTTAACAGTCTAGTAACACTAACACTATGACTATTCTCTACTATTTTACTTCTAATCATCCACTTCCAATCTGCGGGCTTTCTAAACAGGTCTATCAGCGCTTCCAGTAAAACAATTTTCCCATCTTTATTCTGCCCTATCTATCTCTAGGTTCTTATAAAACAATTTCCCCTTTTATTCTGCCCTATCTATCTGTAGGATCTTATATTTCTGCCTATCTATCTATAAGGTCTTATACTGCCCAATCTGTCTATAGGGTCTTATATACATCATGTGGAATTTTTACTCAACAATTGTTACTTTCTATTCTTACTCACCCCTTACCCCACTGCGCAGTTTTCTTGACTAATTCTCCACGTCTCTTTCAGCAGCAATTTACCCCTCGCCTTTGGATCTTGGATTGGAGAGACCCTCCGGCAGGTTCCCACACCTCCGAGTCCCCAAGGACCATCCCAAACCAACAAAATATAGTCCGAATTCACAGCAAAAATGCTAACTTTTTTTTGTTGGGTACCCTTATTCTGTCAGTCTCAGGAGTGCCCCTGGTAGACCAAGAAGCATCCTGTTACTGCTGCCCTCTGTCCAGGTGGGTCTCTGCATGACCCTGCTCGCAGCGCCAAATTTGTTGTGGAGAAACTATAGTGAACCACCAGGAGACACAGAGAGTTCTTCAAGAAGTAGATCTTTTACTTGCAAATAAAAAACAGTGACACTGAGAAACCAGATTCTCGAATGCCCACGAACCTCAGGATCCGTGCATTTTTTTTTTTATCATGTTTCTATTAGCTTACCAGCATGTCCAACTATATTAATCAAAGTACCTCACTCTAGCTACACAATAAACCTGTGATGTTAGTTCCCATTATCTCTTTAGTTATACATTCTACTTAATGTTATTCTAATGTCACTGTTAGATATTTATTGCTAACTCTGCTACAGTGATCTTCCATTACAGACTAACCTATCATGATAAATATTTAGCTATTCCATCTATTGCAATAGTTTCCTGTCTCAAGCTGACTCTACTAACTACTAATTAAATATTTTAATATCATGTCCCAAATATTTACGGTCCCAATCCTGTCATAATAACACTTAACAGAGAAACTGCTTTATCACTTGTGTTATCTCATCACGCCATAGTGACCTTTCAGCTTTAACCTTACTCTGCTAATTGGTATAAGAATGTTCTACTATGGTTACTCCATCCTGCCTTCTACAGAACACAGATTGCCAGTGGTCTTCATGCTTTAACCCTTCCCATGCTTTCATGTTCTTTATTTTCCATATTACCCACAAAACTCTCTTTGCATGCTTTCCAGTATGTTAGTTGTATTGAAAACACATATTCATATTTATTAAATTTTTTTGATAAGTATACACAAACGCTTTTCTTCATCCCTTCTGCTATTGAACGTGGGCATATTCTCTATTCAATATGTGCCAAATGAGCTATTCTCATCCAAGGTGGCAACAGTTTACCTTAGTGACTATAGGATAAAGAGATAAGAAACCACTTTGCAGTCGGAGCTATTTCCAGTCACTTCTCCTGGGTAGATGTCAGATTAGATGAATTTAACCTTGTTTGGAGTACACTTCACATTGAATATCTTCCAGACATTTCTGCAATAGTCTCACATTTGAGTAATGGTCTTTTCAATGAGGTAATGGAGGGCAGCTGATGCTTATGGAAATGAGTGTCAAGAGTCTGTGTGTTCAGGCCTGGAGGGAAAAGTAGGAATTTCTTTAAATTCACAAAAGTGCATCATCACCTGTCTGATTGACAGTCATTAACAAGTCATTGACTGCAGTAACAAGAATGAACAGATTTCCAATCCGGAGTGCCATCCCAATTTAAGCCCTGCCTAACCAAGTTCTTCCCAACATTTACAATATCAGGACACACTTCAATGAATCAAACAATTCCATGGAACACCCGCTTTTCTCAGCTGAATTGATTGCTCATAAATATCACAATTAGTTGCATTTACATGGTTAAGGTCTTACTGGTAGGATTGAAATATAATGCATACGACAACTTGCCCATTTCTTCTTAGAATCTATTCTGGACTTACATTAGTTGCCTAACTAAGTGAAGATTCCAAGAATATTCTCCATAAGCTCCATAGTAATGTGAAAAGGTGTCCAGACAGGCAGACCTGTCAACTGTCAACAGTTACTCAACAATTGTGTACCTCTACTTCTCATCCTTGATCATTGTGCATGCTCAGATCAAATGTTTAGGTCATACATGTGTAAGTGTGCTGCATAATGAGCAGATTTTTCATGTTCTGCGCATGCTGGGTGCTGAATGCCCATACACACACTGTGTCAGAAGTTTATGCGAAGCAGCACAGCTTCCCAAGAGTTTCACAACATACATCTTACCTTGCCACAGCATACCAGTTGAAAACCTCTGGTCCAGAGGAATGTTACACTTTCCAAAAAACCAGTGTAGCCTAACATCTTTTCATTTTTCAATCTGGGAGCATCACATACTGGAAACCTTCAAACGATTGAAAAGTTCACTTCTATAGCGCAGCATTAGCATAAGTGAATAAAAAAACAAAGAAAAGCTGCATTTGCTTCTGAGAACAGACAGGCACTGCTTGTTTTTCAAACATAACAGATTTACATTTAATGAATGGTCACTATATCCAGTTCACATTAATTGAAACCTGCATCAATTAAATCCTGTCTGGTTTGTTGCACCCAATGCTGCAGCAGGAGGTGATGTTCCTCTTGCTCAATGTCCTCATCTTCCTCAAGAGTGAGAGTACAGTTCATAGGTTTCAAACTGTTTTGTCATCCCTTTGGCTGACCATTGTACCACTCTCCCCACCAACCCCCTGAACCCTGGAAGTAGAAAGGATACAAAACCTGCCAGTACACGACCCCACTCACCTCAATCCAGGGCCCCAAATAATTCTTCCAGGTGAGACAGAGGTTCACCTGCCTCTCTTCCAACCTAGTTTACTGTATCCGGTGCTCCCGATGCGGTCTTCTATACACTGTGGAGACCAAATATAAACTTAGGGAACGGTTCACTGAGCATCTCAGCCAGGCCCGCAGGGTCTGACCTGATCTTCCAGTCACTGCCCTCCCCACTCCCTTTCCTACATGACCATCCTTGGCCTCCTCCATTGCCACAACGAACCAAAACGCAAATTGAAGGAACTACCCCATACCTTCCGCCCGGACGGCCTACAGTCCAGAGGGCTCAACATTGAGTTCTGCAATTTCAAATAACCTCCCTTCCCATCCCTTGAGTCTCTTCCCAGCCCCTCCCCCTCCCTTCCACTCCTCCCAGCCACCGACCGGATTCATTCATCCCATTGACCAGCCAGGAAGTACCTTCTACCTGTTGTCACAAAGCAAGTCCTTTTTTTCTTAAAGCTATACCTTGGCTCAAGGATACTCTGTCCTTGATTTTTTTCAGAGGGGTAAGAAACCAGGCCGGGCTCCGATCTGATTGGTTTGGTACAGAGATGAAAAGGATTTTAAGAGGCCTTTTGTTTATATGTAAACAGATGAAACTTCAAGCCAAAGTGGGCATGTTTTAGAAGTGACCTGTAGAATGAAATGGGAGCGGTCAGCTCTCTAGTTGAGCAGTTTAATTCAGTCCAGAACTAGTTGGGAGTTCAACAGTGAGCTGTGTGGAAACTCTCTCTTCTGCCCTTCTAACTTCAACCTGTAAGCATCTGACCCTTTTTTGTACTGTGTTTTAAAGGGGGGGTTGCATACTGAAGGAACAGCATACTTAAGTCTCGTTTGGATAGACTGAGTTTTGTAGGGGTTCTTTATTCTGTTCTTTGCATTTCATTGGATAATCTTTTGAATAAATTTTTTGTCTGTTTTAAATGTGGTATTCAACCTCGCTAACTTAATCCGGGTAATTTTCATTGTACACTTACTGAAACAAATTGCAAAGTTATGGTCTGAGCTGCCTGCTTAAGAATGTTTTGAGTGGTCAGGCCTAGTCCATAACACTGTCTTCATGTATATCCGCTTCACCACCCTGTCCCGCATCCCCCTTTATCTGCAGGTCCCCCCCACCCCCACCCCCAGCCGTGAAGAAGGGTTACACCCGAAACATTGACTTCTCCACCTCCAGATGCTACCTGGCTTGCTGTGTTCTTCCAACCTCCTGCTTGTGTACCTTGGATTCCAGCATCTGCAGTTGTTTTGTCTCTTACAATTGCTTTTGGAGGCAAAAAATTAAGGATCAGAGAAGACTGTCCCATACAGAAAGCACTATACCATGAAAAGTACTCTACTGTATCAGATGTCTGAACATCAAATTTCCATGAAGGTGATGGAATTGGTTTCAGCTTAGAAAGAACTTTAAGATTGAAATGGAAGGGGATGGCAGCAATGGTCCATATTGTGCAGTAATAGAAATATCACATCTCTGATTACTATTAGAAAAGTATTTAGGTTGCATTGATAATGTCATCTGATGTCCATACCAGCCTGTTTTTTCTGATTGAACAAAACTTTACTCTTGCTGTTTTGGTATGTGATTCTATAATTGCTAAAAAATTCTATTGTATGCTTGAATCATGAACACAAATGAATTAAGGGCTGTTAATTAATTCTGCACAACCATGGTATCAGCAGATTCTGTTAATGTAAGAAGTAAATTTCTTTGTAGATTTAATGTGGATCAATGTTTTAATTAACTTAAGTAGCAAAAATGACTTAAAGCTAATTTCTATGTTAGACATTTAAAAGGGCACAGCCTTATTTGGACAACATCGCTCTGAAGAACATCGAGAGCCTTGGTGTGCGGTTGCAAGGCATCCTGTAAATGGAACATATTTCTGCTTCTGTGCATTGGTGGTAAAGGGAGAGCACATTGAAGGGAATAGATTGGGTGTCTTGGATCGTGTCAAACTTGTTGAGTGTTGTTGGTGCTCTTTTGATGTAAATGACCTACATTGCCAACACTATGGGTTTATTTGGTGCGACCATTTCTCCTTATTGGTATTAGTCAAGCTATGTCATCCCAATGTGGAAAGATGCTCGCACAAAGTACTCTGCAGAAGTTGGCTCA
The DNA here is from genome assembly GCF_047496795.1 of Chiloscyllium punctatum. Lineage (NCBI taxonomy): Eukaryota > Metazoa > Chordata > Chondrichthyes > Orectolobiformes > Hemiscylliidae > Chiloscyllium > Chiloscyllium punctatum. Next base: position 35,535,904 of record NC_092763.1, read on the forward strand.
GTCTTGGTTAAAAAGTAAAACTTCATAACATATGAACCAGTAGCAGGAGCAGGCCATTTAGTCTCTCGAGTGAGCTCTGCCACTCAATAGGACCATGGCTGCTCTGATCATATCCTCATATCCATTTGACCATCTATCCATAGTAACTTTTCACCGCTTACTTAACAAGAATCTATCCATCTCCGCCTTAAAAATATTGAAAGGCTCTACTTCTGTTAACCCTCTGGGACAACAAAAAAACTCACCTCATGTATGTTGACTTGATGGTCCCTTAATTGTAAGCAGTGACCCCTTTGTTCTAGATTCTGCCATAAGGAGAAACATCTTCTCCACATCCATCCATCAAAACCCCTCAGGATCTTATCAAGTTTTTATCAAATCTCCTCTTCGTCTCGTAAGCTCTAGATGATATGAGCTTTCAAGTTGCAAAGGTTGAAATTTCAAGCTTTCGTCAAAAGCTAACCTACTCATTTCAGATATTAGCTCAGTGAATGTCTGAATTGGGTCCAATACATTTACATCCTTCCTTAAATAAGTAAGACCACAAGTCTATAGTTCACCCAGTTTCTCCTTACAACCTTTCTTAAATGAAGGTACAAAATTAGTCACCCTCCAGTCATCAGGCACCTCACCCATACTGCAAAAAGTATTGCAAATGTAGTCTCATCGGTGCATTGTATAATTGAAGCATAATTGCCCTACTTTCATATTCATTAACCTTCACAAAAATGAGAACATTCTATTAGCTTTCCCAATTGCTTACTCTACAAATACACACTAAGAGCAGGAGGGTAACTAGAGAGAGATTAGTGCTGCTTAAGGATCAAGGAAGTCATCTTTGTGTTGAAGTCCAGCAAATGGGAGAAATATTAAAAGAATATTTTATGCCAGTTTTTTACTATGGAGAAAGAAATGGTGTCTAAAGAATGCAGAGAGATAAATTTTGATGTTTTAATAACATTTCAGATTACAGAAGGGGATGTTTGGGAGGTCTTGGAGAACATAAAGGTGGATACATCTTCTGTTGTGATCTAATGTATCCCAGAACATTGTGGGAAGTAAGAGAGGAAATTACGAGACCTCTTGCAGAAATATTTGCATCATATACAACTATGGGTGAGGTGCCTGATGACTAGAGGGTGACTAATGTTGTACCTTCATTTAAGAAAGGTTGTAAGGAGAAACTGGGTGAACTATAGACTTGTGGTCTTACTTCGGTTGTGGGTAAATTATTGGAGTTGATTATTAAAGATAGGATTCATGGACATTTAGAGAGGCGAAATTGATTGAAGATAGTCAGCATGGTTTTGTGTGAGAATTGGGTTTATTGAGAAAGTTACCAAAAAGATTGATGATATAAGAGCAGTAGATGTTATTTATTAAGATTTTGGTAATGCATTTGACAAGATTCTGCATGGTAGGCTAATTACTAATGTCAGGTCACATGGGATTCAAACTAAGCTTACCAATTGGATATATAATTGGCTTAATGGCAGGAGACAGAGAGTAATGGTAGAGGGTTGTTTTTTGGACTGGACGCCTGTGACTAGTGGTGTTCAATAGGGATCGGTTCTAAGTCCTCTTTTATTTGTCATTTATGTAAATGATTTGGTTGAGAATATTGAAGGCATGGTTAGTAAGTTTGCAGATAACACCAAAATTGGCATAATTATAGACAGTGAAGAAGGTTTTCGAGGATTACAACAGGATCTTGATCAAATGGATCAATTGGCTGAAAAATTGCAGATAGAGTTCAATCTGAATAAATATGAGGTTTTACGTTTTCATACAACAAACAAGTGTAGAGCCTTGGTTGTTGCTGTAGAACAGAGGGACCTAGGCGTGCAGGTACATAATTAGTGAGGTTTGAGAAGATTTGTAGCTCAGGTTGAGGTTCTGGATGTAAGTTTGATCGCTGAGCTGGAAGGTTCATTTTCAGATGATTCGTCACATACTAGGTAACATCATCGATGAGCCTCTGGTGAAGCACTGGTGGTGTGGCCTGCTTTTTATTTATGTGTTTAGGGTTCCTTGGATTGGTGATGTCATTTCCTGTGGTGATGTCAATTCCTGTTCTATTTATCGGGGATGGTAAATGGGATCCAAGTCAATGTGTTTGTTGATAGAATTCTGGTTGGAGTGCCATGCTTCTCGGAATTCTCATGCATGTCTCTGTTTGGCTTGTTCTAGGATGAATGTGTTGTTCTAGTAAAGGTGGTGTCCTTTCTCAACTGTGTATAGAGACACTAGTGAGAGTGGGTCATGATATTTTGTGGCTAGTTGATGTTCATGTATCCTGGTGGCTAGTTTTCTGCCTGTTTGTCCAATGTAGTGTTTGTTATAGTTTTTGCATGGTATTTTGTAAATGACATCAGTTTGGCTTGTTGTCTGTATAGGGTCTTTCAAGTTCATTAGCTGCTGTTTTAGTGTGCTGGTGGGTTTGTGGGCTACCATGATGCCAAGAGGTCTGAGTAGTCTGGCAGTCATTTCTGAGATGTCTTTGATGTAGGAGAGAGTGGCTAATGTTTGTGAACGAGTTTTATCTGCTTGTCGCTGAGAAATCGGCAGACTGTATTTATTAAGTACCCACTGTTTTTGAATACATGGTATAGGTGATTTTCCTCTGCTCTGCATAGTTCATCTGTGCTGCAGTGTGTGTTGGCTCATTGAAATAATATTGTGATGCAGCTTCGTTTATGGATGTTAGGATGACTGCTTCTGTAGTTCAATATTTGGTCTGTATGTGTTGTTTTCCTGTAGACGCTGGTTTGAAGCTCCCCATTGGCTGTTCGCTCTACTGTGACATCTAGGAATGGCAGTTTGTTGTTGTTTTCATTACAGATAAGGAAGGACACCACTTCGACTTGGAACACACATCCACCCTAGGACAAGCTAAACAGAGACACGCACGAGAATTTCTCGAAGCATGGCATTCCAACTAGAACTCTATCAAAAAAAACATTGAGTTAGACCCCATCTGCCACTCCCTGAGAAAAAGAACAGGGTGTGACATCACCACAGGAAATGACATCACCAATCCAAAGAAACCCAAACATATAAATAGAAAGCAAGAATCATCAGCAGTGCTTCGTCTGGAGGCCCACTGAAGATGTTGCCTAGTAGAGTAACAAAACATCTGGAAATGAACCTTCCAGCTCAGCGAGCAAACCTACATCCATAATATAAATATTTTTAAAAATTTAGCACAACAGATTTAATACTTTTGAAAGTACATTGTCTTTTGTTATTTTAAATATCTTTGAATTGAATTCTATTTTGGAATTAAAGTGTTAAATTTCTTTTTGACATTTTATTGTGATTCAAATAATCATTCATTAATAATCTGAAGCTTTTGCTGTGGTTAACTCACATTAAAGGTCAGATGATTCACAACCTATTTTCCTGTTCTAAACATGTTCAATCATCCACCTGAATGTCTGCGTTTTATTCAAAGGTAATATGATTCAATATTATTCAGTACTGACAAATGATAGGGTTTTTTTCAAAAGTAACAATTATGGTGACAACCAAAGACAGAATGGGGTTGACATGCACAAAGAAAAACTTTCTTCATAGATATAGTGCAAAAATAGTGCTTCTTTAAACTAAAGCATATTGTCTAGTATAATTTGACATGCTAGTCCTTCAAGTGCAATAAGTGTCAGATTTTCAGGATGACTAATTGTTAAATTAATTTAAATAACTTTTTCATATGGCAAATAGACAGCCAATGATAATTAAGTCTAAAAACTAGATATATTTTCTGAATATAAATTGGGAAAAGTGGATTTGGACATTGCTGTTTGCAGAGTATGCAGGAGGTGTTTTCGTTTTCATAACTTGGAGATGTGGATAGTAGAAATGTGTGGTGTTCCCTGGTTGGTTACACATGGTTAATCACCTAAGGTTTGGAGGAACTGTATTTGATACTTCTGTGAGACAAGCTGGCATCAGGTGGCTTGGATTGAAAAGCAGTTTTGGATTTTTGGGACTTTTAAGTTGCAGTTGGCCACACTAATAATGAGAGTTTCTCTCAGATATCCAAAAGCATGGAAGCAAAGACAGAAGAACAAGGAGGCAACATGAGAATACTCTAATGGGTAAAATAAAAGATACTACAAAGTCTTTGTTGTGAGTACATTAGAGACAAGAAGATAACAAGGAAAGGAATTAACCTATTAGGGATCAAAGTAACAATCAATTTAAGAACCCAAAGATTTAAATGAAATTTTAAAAAAACTTATTGCTTTGTATCTGTACTATCGAGAAAAATGACTTAAGTACAGAAATCAGAAAGGTTGACTATGTGGTAAACTTAAACAAATCAGCATTGAGAGGGAGGAGGTATTAGCAACTTTAGCAGGCTTAGGATTGAATAAAGCACTAGGCCCAAATGAGATGTATGCTAGTTGGTCTGGGATGCAAGGGAGGAGATTGTAGAGGGCTTGACATTAACTTTCAAATAATTTCTGAGCATGAGAAGTATCAAAGTATTGGAAGACAGCTAATATGGTTTCATTATTTAAGAAGGGTGTTAGTGATAAATCAAAGTACTATAGGGTATTGTGTCTAACATCAGCGGTAAGGAAACTTTTGGAACAAAATCTGAAGAACAGAATTTATCTCTACTTGGAGAGATCAGGATTAATCAAGGATAGTCAGCATGGCTTTGTCAAGAGGAGATCATGTAGATCAAGTTCATGTCCAAAACACTGGAGACAATGGGGAATTAGGGAGAAAAGTCTACTGGTTGGAGTTATACCGAGCACAGACTTCACCTGGTCCATCTCAGACATCTCCCTCCCCTTCCTGGACGTCTCCATCTCCATCAATGGTGACCGACTCATCACTGATATCTTCTACAAACCTGACTTCCACAGCTATCTGGATTACACCTGTCCCCATGCTGCCTCCTGTAAAAATGCTGTCCCTTATTCCCAATTCCTCTGCCTCTGCTGCATCTGCTCCCAGGAGGACCAGTTCCACCACAGATCACACCAGATGACCTCCTTCTTTAAAGACCGCAATTTCCCCTCCCACATGGTTGATGATGCCCTCCAGCGCATCTCATCCACTTCCTGCACCTCCACCCCCAAACCCACCCCTCCAACCACAATAAGGACTGAACCCCCCCCCCCCCCCAACCACAATAAGGACTGAACCCCCCCCCCCCCCCCAGTCCTCACCTTCCACCCCACGAACCTCTGTATACATTGCATCATCCTCCGCCATTTCCGCCACCTAAAAACGGACCCCAGAGATATTTTTCCCTCCTCACCCCTATCCACTTTCCATAAAGACTGTTCCCTCCATGACTGCCTCGTCACGTCTACATTCCCCAACAACCCAACCGCTTCAGAGAACATCTCTGGGTCACCTGCACCAACCAACCCCATCGCCTTGTGGCCAAACACTTCAACTCCCCCTCCCACTCCACCAAGGACATGCAGGTCCTGGGCCTCCTCCATCGCCACTCTCTAATCACCTGACGCCTGGAGGAAGAGCACCGCATCTTCCACCTCGGGTCCCTTCAACCCCATGGCATCAAGGTGGATTTCACTGGTTTTCTTATTTCCCCTCCCCCACCTTATCTCAGTTCCAAACTTCTAGCTCAGCACCGTCCTCATGACCTGTCCTACCTGTCCATCTTCCTTCCCACCTATCCTCTCCACCCTCCGCTCAGGAGGATTTAAACTAGTAAGGTTGGGGCGGGGAACCCAGGGAGATAGTGAGGAATGAGATCAATCTGAGACTGGTACAGTTGAGAACAGAAGCGAGTCAAACAGTCAGGGCAGGCAGAGACAAGGTAGGACTAATAAATTAAATTGCGTTTATTTCAATGCTAGGGGCCTAACAGGCAAGGCAGATGAACTCAGGGCATGGTTAGGAACACAAAACTGGGATATCATAGCAATTACAGAAACATGGCTCAGGAATGGGCAGAACTGGCAGCTTAGTGTTAGAGGATACAAATGCTACAGAATGATAGAAAGGGAGGCAAGAGAGGAGGGGGAATGGCATTTTTGATAAGGGATACTATTACGGCTGTGCTGAGGGAGGATATTCCCGGAAATACATCCAGGAAAGTTATTTGGGTGGAACTGAGAAATAAGAAAGGGATGATCACCTTATTGGGATTGTATTATAGACCCCCTAATAGTCAGAGGGAAATTGAGAAACAAACTTATAAGGAAATCTCAGCTATCTGTAAGAATAATAGGGTGGTTATGGTAGTGGATTTTAACTTTCCAAGCATAGACTGGGACTACCATAGTGTTAAAGGTTTACATTAAGAGGAATTTCTTAAGTGCATACAAGACAATTTTCTGATTCAGTATGTGGATGTACCTACTAGAGAAGATGAAAAACTTGACCTACTCTTGGGAAATAAGGCAGGGCAGGTGACTGAGGTGTCAGTGAGGGAGCACTTTGGGGCCAGCGACCATAATTCAATTAGATTTAAGATAGTGATGGAAAAGGATAGACCAGATCTAAATTGGAAGTTCTAAATTGGAGAAAGGCCAATTTTGATGGTATTAGGCAAGAACTTTCGAAAGCTGATTGGGGGCAGAAGTTCGCAGGTAAAGGAATGGCTGGAAAATGGGAAGCTTTCAGAAATGAAATAACGAGAAGTATATTCCTGTCAGGGTGAAAGGGAAGGCTGATAGGTATAGGGAATGCTGGATGACCAAAGAAATTGAGGATTTGGTTAAGAAAAAGAAGGAAGCATATGTCAGGTATAGACAGGATAGATCGAGTGAATCCTTAGAAGAGTATAAAGGAAGTAGGAATATACTTAAGAGGGAAATCAGGAGGGCGAAAAGGGAACATGAGATAGCTTTGGCAAATAGAATTAAGGAGAATCCAAAGGGTTTTTACAAATACAATAATGGCAAAAGGGTAACTAGGGAGAGAATAGGGCCCCTTAAAGGTCAGCAAGGCGGCCTTTGTGTGGAGCCGCAAAAAATGTGGGAGGTACTAAATGAGTATTTTGCATCAGTGTTTACTGTGGAAAAGGATATGGAAGATATAGACTGTAGGGAAATAGATGGTGACATTTTGCAAAATATCCAGATTACAGAGGAGGAAGTGCTGGATGTCTTGAAACGGGTAAAGGTGGATAAATCCCCAGGACCTGATCAGGTGTACAGGATGTACACGTATTTAGAAAGGGAAGGACTGATTCAGAATAGTCAACATGACTTTGTGCGTGGGAAATCATGTCTCACAAACTTGATTGAGTTTTTTGAAGAAGTAACAAAAAGGATTGATGAGGACAGAGCCGTAGATGTGATCTATATGGACTTCAGTAAGGCGTTCGACAAGGTTCCCCATGGGAGACTGATTAGCAAGGTTAGATCTCAGGGAATACAGGGAGAACTAGCCATTTGGATACAGAACTGGCTCAAAAATAAAAGACAGAGGGTGGTGGTGGTGGTGGGTTGTTTTTCAGACTGGAGGGCTGTGGCCAGCGGAGTGTCACAAGGATCAGTGCTCGGTCCTGTACCTTTCGTCATTTATATAAATGATTTGGATGCGAGCATAAGAGGTACAGTTAGTAAGTTTGCAGATGACACCAAAATTGGAGGTGTAGTGGACAGTGAAGAAGATTACCTCAGATTACAACAGGATCTTGATCAGATGGGCAAATGGGCTGAGAGGTGGGAGATGGAGTTTAATTTAGATAAATGCGAGGTGCTGCATTTTGGGAAAACAAATCTTAGCAGGACTTATACACTTAATGGTAAGGTCCTAGGGAGTGTTACTGAACAAAGAGACCTTAGAGTGCAGGTTCATAACTCCTTGAAAGTGGAGTCGCACGTAGGTAGGATAGCGAAAAAGTGTTTGGTATGCTTTCCTTTATTGCTCAGAGTATTGAGTACAGGAGTTGGGAGGTCATGTTGCGGCTGTACAGGACATTGGTTCGGCCAGTTGGAATATTGTGTGCAAATCTGGTCTCCTTCCTATCGAAAAGATGTTGTGAAACTTGAAAGGGTTCAGAAAAGATTTACAAGGATGTTGCCAGGGTTGGAGGATTTGAGCTATAGGGAGAGGCTGAACAGGCTGGGGCTGTTTTCCCTGGAGCGTCGAAGGCTGAGGGGTGACCTTATAGAAGTTTACAAAACTATGAGGGGCATGGATTGGGTAAATAGGCAAAGTCTATTTACCCTCCCTTGGGGTTGGGGAGTCCAGAACTAGAGGGCATAGGTTTAGGGTGAGAGGGGAAAGATATAAAAGACACCTAAGGGGCAACGTTTTCACGTGTATGGAATGAGCTGCCAGAGGAAGTGGTGGAGGCTGGTCCAATTGCAACATTTGAAAGGCATTTGAATGGGTATATGAATAGGAAGGGTTTGGAGGGATATGGGCCGGGTGCTGGCAGGTGGGACTAGATTGTGTTGGGATATCTGGTTGGCATGGACTGAAGGGTCTGTTTCCATGCTGTACATCTCTATGATTCTATGACTATGACTCTATCACCTTCACCCCCACCTCCATCCAACTATTGCATTCTCAGCTACCTTCCCCCCGCCCCACCCCCCTCCCATTTATCTCTCCCAACCCCGAGGCTCCCAGCCTCATTTCTGATGAAGGGCTTTTGTCCGAAACGTTGATTTTCCTGCTCCTTGGATGCTGCCTGACCTGCTGTGCTTTTCCAGTGCCACACTCTCGACTGTGACTCTTGGAGGTCAACTATCACAGTATTAGGATATTATTCTGGTCAAAAGCAGAACTTGCTGGGTCTGGCAACATCTGTAAACAGAAAGCAGAGTTAGCATTCTGGGTTCAGTAACACTTCTTCAGCCATGTTTTTCAGACAGTTTCATGCTCACTACTGAAACTATCTTTCAATTCTAATATTTTTGAATTGAATTTAAATTTCATATGTTAAGATGGAATTTGAGCACAGAGCACTGCTTGGGATTACTAATCTAGTGATATTACTGCTCCATCACCATTTCTCCTAACACAGCTCAAGAGTTTATGATATTTGGGGTGATATATGGTGTTGGGGGATGAAGATTAGTTACATCACAGGGAGCAACGTAAAGATAAGTAAGAAAAGAAGTTGTGAAGAGTATACAAAGAATCTGCAAAGGGATACAGATAGGTTCAGTGAGTGGACGAAAAATCACAGATGGAATATAATGTAGGAAAATATGAGGTTATTCACTTTGGCAGAAAGATTAGAAAAGCAGAATATTATTTAAATAGAAAGGTATTGCATAGGGATCTGGATGTCCTTACACATGAATCCAAAATCTAAGCATGCAGCTGCAACAAGAAATTAGATAGGCCTTCCCTAATGGTAGCCTTCATTACATTAGGGTTGCACATGAGTATCAGAAATAAAAGCAGATTGTGCTGAAAATACTTGGCAGGTTTGGCAGAATTGGTGGAGAGAAAATTAGAGTTAATGCTTTGAGTTGAATATAAGTCTCATTCAGAACTAAAGGAGGGTAAAAATATGATAGGGAAGGGAATATTGGCAGGGAAAAGGGAAGGAAGTTCTTGAACAGGATAGACATTTGGAGAGATTGAATGAAAGACATCATGGAACAATAAGCAAAGAGCAGTAAGGTGTGCTTAGCAGTAAAAAGAGAAATATTTCTCCACACTGATGCTAAAAATGAACAGTTTTGCCAAAAGGAAGCGAAACAATTAAGAAGACTCAAACTGGGCATGGCAAGAAAACAGAATCAAAATTGGGTAGAGATTTTATGGTCTGAAATTATTGAACTCAATATTGAGTCCAAAAGACTGGAAGATGAGATGCTGTTCTTGGAGATTACATTGAGCTTCACTGGAACAGTACAGCTGAGGACTGAAAAGTAAGTAGGATCTCAAGATGGTGAATAAAATGGCAAGCAACTGAAGCTCAAAGTCACGCTTCTGGGTTAAGTGGAAGTGTTCTAAACAGCCATGCACTCTGCGTTTAGTCTCCCCACTGCAGAGGAGACTTAATTATGAGCAGCAAATACAGTATACCAAATGGAAAGAAGCACAATTAAATCGCTATTTCACCAGAAATGAGTGCTTGTGCCTAGGATGGTTAGGAGATAGTGGGAATAAGAGGGTAGTGTTACCATTCTTGTAATTGCATGGGAATGTGAAGTGTAAAGGGAATGTGATAATGGAAGTGGTTGAGGAATGGAGCAAGATGTCAGAGAGAACAGTGTCTTTGGAATGCTGACAGTGTTTAGTGTTGGCATTGTACTTGATGTGGTATACTTAATGGAAGAGATTCTTTGAATGTGAAGGCTAGCGGGTAGAAATTTAGGAACTTTGATGATCTTGAAGTGGAAAGGGGTCATGATCAACTCTTTTTTGAAATGTCCAAGGAGGTGGAATTCAGTGTAGCTGCTTTTCCTTTGTTTGATTACCAGCAAAACACAGCAAGGAATGCTAATAAAAGATGGAGTATTCCTTCCAGTATGTGAAGAGTTCTCATTAGAAGTCAATTATTTATAGAAATATTTCACAGTTAGCTTTATTTCCCCCATTATGGATAAATACACCTGATGACTGTCTACAGTGGAATGATTTAAACCAGGAACTCTCCACATGTAATCACAGGTATGGACTGTCATCTATGACTTAACTAGGAGTCAATGTAGTCACTGAGCACAGGGATGATGGTTGAATGGCACTTGATGTGAGCCAGTGCATGAACAACAGAGGTTTGAATTACTTTAACTTTAGAGAGGGTGGAAGGTAAGTATCAATCGGCAAGTGCAATGAAATAGTTGTCATAGTCATAGAGTCATACAGCATGGAAATAGATTCTTTGGTCCAACCAGTCCATGCCAAACTAAACTTGTCCCACCTGCCTGCCCTGGCCCATATTTCTCCAAACCTTTCCTATTCATGTACATAACAGATGTGTTGAAGCAGTGGTACAGACAGGTAATATTACATAAATGGAAATAGGCAATCTTAATGACAATGCAGACAAGCGGTTAAAAGTTCATTCCTACGTTTTATATACCAGGAAGCATCAGATCAGTAGAAGCATCTTTAAAAGTCAAGTACTGGTCAGATTATTTCCCAGATTTGGACAATGAACATTTCCTTGTTTCTTCAGTCTTAAAAGACTTTGCTGTTGTTAAACTTCATATAAGCTGCAATTATTTGCCATTGATTGGACAGCGTTTCAACAAAATATAACTGTTCGAAGTCCAAAGTCTTAGATCTTTTATATTGTGAACTTTGAATTTTTCATTTTTATTTCTTTGATCCACTAAGTGATTCACTTTGATTCATTTAAAATGCAAAGCTTTAACACAAGGAAATTTCATTTCCATCGAAGTTAAATTTAATCTTGATAAATCCATAAAGCTGATACAAAGAGCTGTAGTTAGCAGATCAGTTATATAAAGTGTATCACTGTCACAAAATATGTTTATCAATTTATCCATTTTTCATTTTTCAAATTTAACATTGCTTTTGTTTTCCAAATACTAATTAATGTGCTTGCTTGAACATATGCTAGAAAACATGTTTCATAGGATGTTGACAAACAGTAATTAACATAATTGCTTTTAAATGTCAAGTTCTTTTCTGCACAATGTGAAGAGGATTTCTTCTTACATTATTGTTATATCTAACTGTGAGCATTAAAGAAACAGTCCAAGGACACATAATGGAAGGTCTCTTTCTACTGAACATTTAAATAAATAAGGGTCAAGAGATGAAACACCTTCAGAAGCTTTTTCTTCATTCATGGTCTGTGGGCCAGCATTTTTTGCCAATTCCTAGTTTCTTTTGAGGAAGTAGTGGTGATGAGCTATCTTCTTAAATTTCTGCAGTGAACTTGATACAGCTGCACCCACAACGTAGTTAGGAAGAGAAATCCAGAATTTTGACCGAGCAACTGAAAAGACACTAAATTAATTCCAAGTCAGGATGGAGAATGGGTTGGACAGAACTTGCAGCTGGTGGTGTTCCTATAAATCCAATCAGAAGACAATGGTCATGGATATGAAAGTGCTGTCTAAGAAATCTTGTTAATTTCTGCAATGTATCTTGTAGATTATACACATTCCAGTTACTGAACCTGCTGGTGGAGGAACTGAATGTTCGTGGATACGATGCCAATCAAGCAGGTTGTCTTGTCCTGGATGGTGTCAAGCTTCTCGAGTGTTCCATCATACTACTGACTTGCTCTTTATAGATGGTAAATGGGTTCTAGGGAGTCAGGAAGTGAGTTACTCACTCAAGATTCCTAGCCTCTGACCTGCTCTTGCAACCACAAGAGTTATATGACTAATTTAGTTTAGTTTCTGATCAATGGTAACTGCCAGGATGTTGATAGTGGGGAAATTAGTGATGATAATATCATTGAATATCATGGAGATGGTGAGATTCATGCTAGTGTCGTGATAAGAGTTTATTCAAAAAAGAATATTGATAGTCAAAAGTAATTATGGCTTGCATTTTATGACCAGTGGTGAAATGATGGTACTCTCCACTGACCTCAAGAAACCTATCTATAAACATCTTTTGTGACACAGACTGCACTTTTCCCAACAGCTCATAGGGGATCTCTGGCATTCAACAACATTATTATTAAACAGGTGAAATAACCAACGATGATTTCAAAGGGATGACAAGCAGATGTTATCATTCACTTTTTGAAAGGTCACAGAATGCACAATAAATTAGGATAATTGCTGAAATTGAAATGTCAGAAATAGACTTTAAATACAATAATTGTTATACTATTAAATTTTAAATAGCCATTGTAATGTGAAACTGAGTACTACTGAAAATAAATATATTTTGTTAAACTTTTCATGCTGTACTTCTGAGGGGAATTTGAAAGAAATACCAAAGTAAAGGGAAAACGACATTTATATTGTATGGGAATGTTGATTAGTAGAGGCACTGCCATGAAGAGTGCGCCAGTTAATGATGAATGGCAATTAACTGCCAATTCTCATTTAAATTTTAAAACAGGCAGGTTAACTTTGATTTGTCAAGGAACTACCCTGTGAAATGAACCAGAGAATGGCTATCACCTATTTTTGTGGTGTTGAAAGAGGGTGAGTATTTGTACATGTTCTTTTTGTTTGAAAAGTACAGAGCCCTGTTTATAAGCATTAATATATGTAACTGTACAGCAAAGAGCAATGGCCGTCATTGTAATGCTTCTCACACTGAAGATTATTTGGTGAATCAGAGATGTACAGCATGGAAACAGACCCTTTGGTCCAACCTGTCCATGCCGACCAGATATCCCAACCCAATCTAGTCCCACCTGCCAGCACCCGGCCCATATCCCTCCAAACCCTTCCTATTCATATACCCATCCAAATGCCTCTTAAATGTTGCAATTGTACCAGCCTCCACCACTTCCTCTGGCAGCTCACTCCATACACGTACCACCTTCTGCGTGAAAAGGTTGTCCCTTAGGTCTCTTTCATATCTTTCCCCTCTCAAACTAAACCTATGCCCTCTAGTTCTGGACTCCCTGACCCCAGGGAAAAGACTTTGTCTATTTATCCTATCCTATCCATGCCCCTCAATTTTGTAAACCTCTATAAGGTTACCCCTCAGCCACTTCTCAGCCCATTGCCCCATCTGGTCCAGATCCTGTTATAATCGGAGGTAACCCTCTTCGCTGTCCACTACATCTGCAATTTTGGTGTCATCTGCAAACTTACTAACTGTACCTCTTATGCTCGCATCCAAATCACTTATGTAAATGACAAAAAGTCAAGGGCCCAGCACTGATCCTTGTGGCATTCCACTGGTCACAGGCCTCCAGTCTGAAAAACAACCCTCCATCACCACCCTCTGTCTTCTACCTTTGAGCCACTTCTGTATCCAAATGGCTACTTCTCCCTGTATTCCATGAGATCTAACCTTGCTAATCAGTCTCCCATGGGGAACCTTGTCGAATGCCTTACTGAAGTCCATATATATCACATCTACTGCTCTGCCCTCATCAATCTTCTTTGTTACTTCTTCAAACAACTCAATCAAGTTTGTGAGACATGATTTCCCACGCACAAAGCCATGTTGACTATCCCTAATCAGTCCTTGCATTTCCAAATTCATGTACATCCTGTCCCTCAGGATTCCCTGCAATAACTTGCCCACCGCCGAGGTCAGGCTCACTGGTCTATAGTTCCCTGGCTTGTCTTTACCACCCTTCTTAAACAGTGGCACCACGTTTGCCAAACTCCAGTCTTCCGGCACCTCACCTGTGACTATCGATGATACAAATATCTCAGCAAGAGGCCCAGCAATCACATCTCTAGCTTCCCACAGAGTTCTCGGGTACACCTAATCTGGTCCTGGGGATTTATCCATCTTTAACCGTTTCAAGACATCCAGCACTTCCTCCTTTGTATATCTGGACATTTTGCAAGATGTCACCATCGATTTCCCTACAGTCTATATCTTCCATATCCTTTTCCACAGTAAATACTAATGCAAAATACTCATTTAGTATCTCGCTCATTTTCTGTGGCTCCACACAAAGTCCGCCTTGCTGATCTTAGAGGGGCCCTATTCTCTCCCTAGTTACTCTTTGTCCTTAATATATTTGCAAAAACACTTTGGATTCTCCTTAATTCTATTTGCCAAAGCTATCTCATGTCCGTGTTTTGCCCTCCTGATTTCCCTCTTAAGTATACTCCAACTTCCTTTATATTCTTCTAAGGATTCACTCGATCTATCCTATCTATACCTGACATATGCTTCCATCTTTTTCTGAACTAAACCCTCAATTTCTTTAGTCAGCCAGCATTCCCTATAGCTACCAGCCTTCCCTTTCAACCCTGACAGGAAGTTACAGCCTGGAATCGAATCGCGGGGTTTAGGGTGGTTTATATACCGAATAACAGATAGCCCGAAGTGAGTTACAGCCTGCTCTTTTACAGAACCAAATCTAATGTTGGACACTGTTTAGAGTTTTGAGTTTGAACTGGTTGGTTCAGTCAGTATCTTGCTTATCAAGATTAGAGTGGTGCTGAAAAAGACAGCAGGTTAGGCAGCATCTGAGGAGGAAAAATGATGTTTCTGGCAAAAGCCCTTCATCAGGAATGAGGCAGGGACCTTTGGAGGTGGAGAGATAATTGGGATGTGGCTTGGGCTGGGAGGGAAGGTAGCTGAGATTATAATAGGTGGATGGAGGTGGAGGTGAAGGTGATATGTCAGAGAGGAGGCTGGAGCGGATAGGTGGGAAGGAAGATTGACAGATGGGGCAGGTCATGAGTATGGTGCTGAGCTGGAAGGTTGGAACTGGGGTAAGGTTAGAGGAGGGGAAATGAGGAAGCTGGTGAAGTCCACATTGATGCTTTGGAGTTGAAGGGTTCCAAGGCGGAAGGTGAGGTGTTCTTCCTCCAGGTGCCGGATGGTAAGGGAGTGGCGATGGAGGAGGCCCAGGACCTGCATGTTCTCTGCAAAGTGGGACTGGGAGTTGAAATGTTCACCGCATAGGCCCCTGCTATGCCTGTCTCTTTGTGGGCTACATATTTGATTGGCCCCCAGCTATACCTGTCTCTTTGTCGGCTACGCAGAACAGTCTATCTTCTGGAGTTACACCGGCACCACTCCATTACAATTGATGACTGCATCGGCACCACCTTGTGCTCCCACAAGGGGGTTGAACAGTTCATAAACTTCAACACATTTCACCCTGACCTTAAATTCACCTGGACCACCTATGACACCTCTCTCCCCTTTCTGGACCTCTCCATCTCCATCAATGATGACCAATTTAAGACTGACATTTTCCGTAAACCCACTGACTCTCACGGCTCCCTGGATTACACCTCCTCCCACACTGTCTACTGCAAAAATGCTATCACGTATTCCCAATTCCTCTGACTCCACCACATCTGCTCCCAGGAGGACCAGTTCCAGCACAGAAGACACCAGATGGCCGCCTCCTTTAAAGACCACAATTTCCCCTCCCACATGGTTGAAATGCCCTCCAGTGCATCTCATCCACATCCCGCACCTCTGCCCTCAAACCCCACTCGTCCAACTGCAACAAGGACTGAACCCCCCAGTCCTCAACTTCCACCCCCACCAACCTCCATATACATTGCATCATCCTCCACCATTTCCACCCCCTACAAGTGAACCCCAGTTTACTATTTGCGAATGCAGTACATTAGCAAATACAGTCAGTCAGGAAAATAGCTTTGAACTAACAATGGAGCAACAGCACTCAGGTGAAGAAAGATTGAGAATTCTGACTATAGTGATTGTTACATGGTCAGCGAGGGGAACACAGAATATGTGTTCCCTGTTTGGGGTTGTTAATCTGGTCCAACCCGGGAGCCCTGACTGACAGATATAAACAGGAGTGGCAGAGCTTCTGTTCAGAGCTGGCTCTGAAAGAGTTGGACCAGTGTTCAAGGACTCCCTCTTGATTGTTTCAGGAGAAGGGGGACTGATTCTGGGACTGGCTGGACCACAGCTAGTGCATAAAGAGAGAGAGAAGAAGAGAGAGAGGGAGAAGAAGGAAGAAGAGAGAGGGAGAAGAAGGAAGAGGAGAGAGGAAAGAGAGAAGAGAAAGAGGAAAAAGAGAAGAAAAAAGAAGAAAAAGAAAATGAGCGTTCTGAGGCCTGGGCCTGTGTCTGGAGCGGCAGCCTGGGCCTTGTCTACAGCTGCCCCAACTGCTGCTGTTGCCTGAGTCCTACCTCCACGGCTGCTGCCAGAGCCTCACCCAGTACAAGGGAGCATTGCTGCTGCCTGAGGCCAACTCTCACTGCTCATCTCTGGGACCCCACCCGCACCTGCCTCTGCTGCTACTGCTTGGGGCCTGCCTCACTGCTGCTGCCTGGCACTACATTTTGGGGCTGCCTAGGGAACCCTCCCCAACAGGTCTGCCCCCACCGCTGCGACCAAGGGCCCGCCTGGGACTTGCCAGAGGCCTGCCTCCACTGCTGCTGTTGCCTGAGGCCTGCCTTCACCACCGCTGCCTGGGACCCGCCTTGGGCCCCTCCCCACAACCTCGACCACTGCTGCAGCCTGAGGCCCAACTCCACCACTGCTGCCAGGGACTAAATTTTGGGGCTGCCTGGGACTTGCCTTGGGGACCCCCATCCCCACCCCCAACCGGGCCTGCCCCCACCGCTGTGACCACGGGCCTACCTGGGACTCACTCTGGTGCTGTCTGGGACTTGCCTGAGGCCTGCCTCCACCGCTGCTGCTGCCTGAGGACCCGACTGGACTCTTGTCAAGCCTGTGGAAGACAGCAAAGCATGGCGAGCCCAAAGGTCGCAGGGCCCAGCCGCACCTACGCCGGGGTGGCCGCTTCCTTAGGCTTGGCTACTTCAACCCCAGCTGCAACCACGACCCCCTTCAGGCACTTAACCAAATGCCTGGGGGTAAATCCCCACCCCAATATGACCATCGAGGCCTGCAGAAAGGCCATGGCTAGTGTGGTCGGCCCACTGGCCATCGTCACTGTGGCCCGGATGTACGGGAAGGCCGTCTTTTTCCTAAAGACCGAGCAGGCGGTCCACCTGGCCATGGAGAAGGGGGCTCACTGTGGGCGGGACACATTTGCCCATCGACCCTCTGGAGGTTACGGCCCAGAGTGTCGTGATCTCTAACGTCCCGTCCTTCATTTCTAGTGAGCTCCTTCTTCCCCACCTCAACACCTTGGGGGAGATCCGGTCAGGGATCCAACCGCTCCTGCTCGGTCTGAAGGACCCCGCCCTCCGGCACATCTACTCCTTCCAACGCCAGGTGTTTATTTGCCTGGCCCGGGAGGAGGTCACCGAGGGCTCCTTTACCCTCCTCCACGAGGGCGCGGCCTACCGCGCCTTCTGAACGGTGGACGGCGTGCGGTGCCACCTGTGCCGTGAGGTGGGGCACATTAGAAAAAACTGCCCCACCCAGAAGGCCGCCCAGCCCTCGCCAACGGCTGACAGTGGTGCCGCCGCACCCACTCCCCCTTCCCCAAAGTCAACACCGCAGAATCCGGCACCGGAGCCTGAGCCAGAGGCTTCCGATCCTCCAACCTCCGGCAGGGAGGGGGGTGAGCCTCCAGCCGGCCGGAAGGCGCTGAAGAAGACGCGACGCGTCAGGCCCGCCCACGGGGAGACCACCCTATCCCCATCCCCGACACCCAGCCCACGACCTGCCCCGCCTCGGCACGACAATGCCCCTGCGGCCGTGCCAGCGTCGCCCCGGCACGGGAACCCTGACCCCCAAACCCCCGAACCCGTACCCGTACCCGACCCTGACCCCACACCTACCCCCCACCCCGATGGAGAAACCCCTGGGGCTGCGACACCCGCCCCGGGCACTGCAACACCTGGCCCGGGGGGCCCCGGGCACTGCAACACCTGGCCCGGGGGACCCCAAGCCCCGCCCAGCCACACCCTGGCACTAACCTCGGGGGGACCACCGCTGCCCAATCTCCCGCAGCGACCGTGTCTCCGGGCCCCGGAGAGGGAACTGGGCCCCAACCCTGCCCACCAACCCTGCCCACCATCACCTGATAAACCAGGGTCGGGGCAGGAAGTGACACAGCTGACCCTCCCCACCCTGGCCACGCCCCCTGCCTTCCCCCAGCCAATCGTATTCTGGGAAAGGCTGGGGGGCGGGGCCTCAGGCCCCATGACCACCAAGGCGGGCGGGGAGGAAAAGGCCCATAAATCCCCCCCTGTCTCTCTGGGGAACAGGGGCTGGCCCTTGGAGAGGAGAGACAGTCCTGCAGCGCGCCGGCGGCGCTGCCCCTCTCCAGGGGACGGGCCCACGGTACCCCCCAACGATCCCGCACCGCGGCCTGACCTGCCCAATAACAACGATGAGGGCCGCGGTGCGGGTGTTGACACAGGACCCTTTACTGGGTCGACGTGCGGTGGAGGGGAAGAAGGTGTTATCCCCGCTCCTCCCTCCCAGACTGTTTTTCCGGGGGCCTTGGCCCTGGGGGATGACCTTTTCCCCGAGGCGCCAGGCGTCCCGGTGTCGGGAGAGGAGTGGGGCCCCGAGCCTCCGCCGCCCGACGACCCGAACTCGGGGTGTTCCGGGACGGGGTGCGCCGAGGAAGGTACCGCCGGTGACCCTGGGGGTGGGGTCGCCGGGGGTTCGAGGCCGGTTGGCGGTGCCGGGCCAGCCCCCATCCTCTCGGTGGGGGAGGGGTCGGCGACCTAGGGCGACCTCCCGGAGGAGGGTTCGGGATCGGTGGCGGACACCGGGGATGACGCGGACTCTGTCTGTAGTGACATTTTTTGAGTCCCAGGTGCCCCCTGCCGATCTCCCCCTCATCCCCCTCGAGGAACTCCGGGAATTTGTCGAGGAAACTCGAGGTCGCCGGGATAGAGCCCAACTGGCGCTCGACCGCTGGAGCTCTTTCGAACAAGTTTATTGGTTGGCCCACGCTGCTCGCCAGGCGCCTGGGCTCGACGTCAACGAGCGAAAGCGAGTCAGGAACTTCCTGGGGGCACTCCTGAGAGGGCGAGGGACTCCTGTGCCCCTCCCTCGTCCTCCCAGTAATTGTATTTGGTTTTAACTGTGCTGGTGGTGGTTGCACAACGCTTCCGACATGGAGACAACTATAGCCAGCCTCAACATCAACGGCAGCAGGGAGTCACAGCGCAGATTCCAGAACCTCTCGGTCCTTTGGGACGGGAGGTATGCAGTGTGCTTTCTGCAAGAAACCCACACTACCCCGGGAGACAAAGCCACCTGGCTCCTGGAGTGGCGAGGGGGGGTCTACATGAGTCACCTCACCCGCAGATCTGGCGGGGTGGCTATCCTGTTGGCCCCGCATTTTCAGCCGGAGATCTTGGGGGTCAGGGAGCTGGTGCCAGGCCGTTTGCTTCACCTGACGGTTCGGCTGGGGGGCGCGGTGCTTCACTTGGTGAATGTATACGCTCCCCTGGCCGGGCCAAGGCAAGCGAGCTTCTTCGAAGGACTGTCCGCTCATCTCGCTTCCATCGACAAGAACCAGTGCGTCGTCCTCGGGGGAGATTTTAACTGCGTCCTCGAGGGCAGGGACCACGGCGGTGCCCGCACTGGCTGTGCGTCGGGGAAGAGGTTGGGGGACTTGGTCAAGTCCTTCAACCTGGTGGATGTCTGGCGGAATCTCCATCCCGACTCCATCGCCTTCACCTTCGTGAGGCCTGGGGTCGGAGCGTCCAGAATCGTCTGTACGTTTCGCGGCGTACGCCTCCTGTTTTCCAACTGCCTCCACGCGGCAGGTGTCGTGCACGGACCATCACCTGGTGTGGGCGGAACTCCTTCCGTTCGGCGCCAGGCTCGGCTCCGCGTACTGGCACTTTAACAACCTGCTACTGGAGGACAAGCGGTTCCGGGACTCGTTTTGTCGTTTCTGGGCTGGCTGGCTGAAGGAAGCGGGGAAGCTTCCCCTCCCTGAGGCTATGGTGGGACGTGGGCAAGGCTCTCCTCCGCGTCTTACGTCAGGGGTACGTGAGGGGGTCGACGAAGAGGCGGAAATCCAGGATCCGGGAGTTGGAGAGGGAGATGCTCGACCTGGAGTCACGCCTCGGTCAGCCCGACGCGGACCCAGCCCTGCGCGGGGTGTACGAAGAGAAGAAGGCCGCGCTCCGGGACCTGCAGCTCGTCGGGGCTCAGGGCGCGTACGTGAGGTCGCGGACCCAGCTCCTCCAGGACCTGGACCGCGGCTCCCCCTTCTTCTACTCGCTGGAAAAAAGGCGCGGCACCCGTCAGCAGCTCCTTGTGCTGCTGGCCGACGACGGGTCCCTCGTCTCGGATCCGGAGGGAGTCAGGGCCCACGTTCGAAACTATTACACGGCTCTGTTCTCTCTGGATCCGTCCAGCGAGGATGCTCGCAGAGTTCTGTGGGAGGACCTGCCGCAGCTCAGCCCGGAGGACGCCGGAAGGCTCGACGCTCCCGTCACTTTAGAGGAGCTGACCGGCGCCCTCGACCGGCTCTCGAGGGGCAAAACCCCGGGGCTGGACGGGCTGACTGTGGAGTTCTTCAGGGCGTTCTGGGACGTCCTGGGGAACGACTACGCACAGGTCCTGGGGGAGTGTCTAAATGCCGGACAGCTGCCCCTTTCTTGGCGCAGGGCGGTCATCGTCTTGCTGCCAAAAAAGGGGGACCTTCGTTCCTTAAAGAACTGGCGTTCGGTCTCCCTCCTCAGCACGGACTATAAAATCTTCGCCAGGGTGTTGTCTTCTCGCCTGGCTTCCGTGCTGGCCCACATGATTCACCTGGGGGGGGAGAGGGGAGGGACCTTGGTCCCCATGACCACCAAGGCAGGCGGGGAGGAGAAGGCCCATAAATTCCCCTCTGTCTCTCTGGGGAAGAGGTGCTGGCCCTTGGAGGAGAGAGACACTCCAGTAGCGTGCTGGTGGTGTTGCTGTCCCTCTCCGGGGAAGAGCCTATGGTGCCTCTTGACTATCCTGCACTGTGGCCCAACCTACCCAAACCCCCCAGGGGCTACAACAGGGCCTCCTGCTGCCTCAACTCCTCCGGCCCCTGGGGAGGACCGTAATAACCACCCGGGCCATGGTGCGGGTGACAACGGAGGGCCCTCTGCTGGGTCTTCGAGCGGTGGCGGGGAGGAAGGTGTTATCCTTGATCCTCCCTCCCAGACTGTGTTTTTCTGGGGGCCTTGGCCCTGGGGGAGGATCTTTTCCCCAAGGAGCTGGGCGTCCCAGTGTCTCTGCTGGGCCCCGAGCCTCTGCTGCCTGACGACCTGAACTCGGGGTGTTCTGGGAAGGGGTGTGCCGAGGAAAGTACCGCTGGTGACCCAGGGGGTGGGGTTGCTGGGGGTTTGAGGCCAGTTGGCGCTGCCTGACCAGTCCCCACTCCCCCTGTGGGGTAGGGGTCGGTAACCAAGGGTGACCTCCCGGAGGAGGGTTCGGGATCGGTGGTGGACACCGGGGATGACACACAGTCTGTCTGCAGTGACGTTTGAGTCCCAGGTGCCCCCCACCGATTTCCCCCTCATCCCCCTCGAGGAACTCTGGGAGTTTGTCGAGGAAACTGAGTCGCCGGCATAGAGCCCAACTGGCACTCGACCGCTGGAGCTCCTTTGAGAGAGTTTACTGGTCGGCCCATGCTGCTCGCCAGGCGCCTGGGCTCGATGTGAATGAGCGAAAGCGAGTCAGGAACGTACTGGGAGTACTCCTGGCGAGGGTGAGGGACTTCTGTGCCCCTCCCTCGTCCTCCCAGTAAATGTATATATGGATTTTAAACTGTACTGGTGGTGGTTGCACAATGCTTCTGACATGGAGGCAACTATAGTCAGCCTCAATATCAATGGCAGCAGGGAGTCACAGCGCAGATTCCAGACACACTCCTGGCCCTTCAGGATGGGAGGTATGCAGTGTGCTTCCTGCAAAAAAACCCACAGTACCCCGGGAGACAAAGCCATCTGGCTCCTGGAGTGGTGGGGGGGGGGGGGGTCTACATGAGTCACCTCACCCACAGATCTGGCGGGGTGGCTATTTGTTGGCCCTGCATTTTCAGCCAGAGATCTTGGGGGTCAGGAAGCCCGTGCCAGGCTGTTTGCTTCACCTGACGGTTTGGCTGGGGGGCACGGTGCTTCACTTGGTGAACGTATACGCTCCCCTGGCCGGGCCGAGGCAAGCGAGCTTCTTCGGAGAAGTGTCCGCTCATCTCGCTTCCATCGACGAGAACCAGTGCGTCGTCCTCGGGGGAGATTTTAACTGCGTCCTCGAGGGCAGGGACCACGGCGGTGCCCGCACTGGCTGGGCGTCGGGGAAGAGGTTGGGGGACTTGGTCAAGTCCTTAGACCTGGTGGACGTCTGGCGGAATCTCCATCCCAACTCCATTGCCTTCATCTTCGTGAGGCCTGGGGTTGGATCGTCCAGAATCGACCGCCTGTACGTTTTGCGGGCGTACACCTCCTGATTTCCAACTGCTTCCACGCGGCAGGTGTCGTGCACGGACCATCACCTGGTGTGGGCGGAACTCCTTCCGTTCGGCGCCAGGCTCGGCTCCGCGTACTGGCACTTTAACAACCTGCTGCTGGAGGACGAGCGGTTCCGGGACTCGTTTTGTCGTTTCTGGGCCGGTTGGAGAAGGAAGCGGGGAAGCTTCCCCTCCCTGAGGCTATGGTGGGACGTGGGCAAGGCTCACGTCCGCGTCTTCTGACAGGAGTACGTGAGGGGGTCGACAAAGAGGCAGAAATCCAGGATCGGGGAGTTGGAGAGGGAGATGCTCGACCTGGAGTCACGCCTCGGTCAGCCCGACGCAGACCCGGCCCTGCGCGGGGTGTACGAAGAGAAGAAGGCCGCGCTCCGGGACCTGCAGCTTGTCAGGGCTCGGGGCGCGCACATGAGGTCACGGATCCAGCTCCTCCAGGACCTGGACCGCGGCTCCCCCTTCTTCTACTCGCTGGAAAAAAGGCGTGGCACCCGTCAGCAGCTCCTTGTGCTGCTGGCCGACGACGGGTCCCTCGTCTCGGATGCGGAGGGCATCAGGGCCCACGTTCAAAACTATTACACGGCTCTGTTCTCTCCGGATCCGTCCAGCGAGGACGCTCGCAGAGTTCTGTGGGAGGACCTGCCGCAGCTCAGCCCGGAGGACGCCAGAAGGCTCGACACTCCCGTCACTTTAGAGGAGCTGACCAGCGCCCTCGACCGGCTCTCGAGGGGCAAAACCCCGGGGCTGGACGGGCTGACTGTGGAGTTCTTCAGGTGTGGAGTTCTGGGATGTCCAGGGGAGCGACTACACACAGGTCCTGGGGGACCGTCTAAATGCTGGACAGCTGCCCCTTTCTTGGCGCAGGGTGGTCATCGACCTGCTGCCAAAGAAGGGGGACCTTGGTTCTTTGAAGAACTGGTGTCCGGTCTCCCCCCTCAGCACAGACTACAAAATCTTCACCAGGGTGTTGTCTTCTCGCCTGGCTTCCGTGTTGGCCCACATGATTCACCCGGACCAGTCCTACACAGTCCTGGGCCGGAGGATACACGACAACGTCCACCTGGTCCGGGACCTGATCCATTTCTGTCGACGGGCTGGTCTGCCGAGCACCTTCCTGTCTCTCGACCAGGAGAAGGTGTTTGACAGGGTCGATCCTGAGTACCTGCTCGGGACTCAGCGGGCATTTGGGTTCGGGACGCAGTTCGTAGCATGGATCTGACTTTTGTACGCCGCCGCAGTGTCTGGTTAAAGTTAACTGGTCCCTGACGGCGCCCCTTCGCTTCGGGAGAGGAGTGCATGAAGGCTGCCCCTGTCCAGCCAGCTGTATTCCCTGTGCGTGGAGCCTTTCCTGCGCCTCTTGCGGAGGAGGTTGTCTGGGATGGTTCTGTGCGGCGCAGGCACAAGGGTGGTCCTCTCGGCCTATGCTGACGACATGCTCCTCACTTTCACCGACCCGGCTGACCTGGGTCGGATGTGAGAGTGCCAGGCCGTGTACTCACAGCATCTTCTGCCAGGATCAACTGGGCCAAATGTTCCGGACTACTGGTCAGTCCGTGGCGGGTGGACTCTCTGCCGGAGGAGTTATGGGGGTTCAGCTGGAGTACCACCCATCTCTACCTGGGGGTTTACCTCAGCCCGGCTGAGGAATCCTGGCCGGCCAACTGGCAGGAGCTGGAGGCCAAAGTCTCGGCTCGCCTAGGCCGCTGGACAGGACTGCTCCGAATGCTATCTTACAGGAGTCGAGTGCTGGTCATAAACCAGCTGGTGGCCGCCATGCTGTGGTACCGGCTGGTCACTTTGGTCCCTCCTCCTGGCTTTGTTGCTGACATCCAGAGAACGTTGGTCGACTTCTTCTGGGACAAAAAGATGCACTGGGTCGCTGTGCAGGTTCTGAGTCTCCCTATTGAGGAGGGCGGTCAGTCGCTGGTGTGCGTCCGCACCCAGGTCGCGATGTTCTGCCTTCAGACCTTGCAGCGATGCCTTTGCCTTTGCCTTTTACGTGGTGTGCCCCTGGCGACACGTTTTCTGCCAGGTGCGTAACCTTAACTACGACATGCAGCTTCTGTTTGCCGACCGTGACGGTTTAGATGTCGCCCTCGCGATGCTGCCTGTCTTTTACCAGGACCTGATCACTGTCTGGAACATGGTCGAATCGTGCAGCATCAAACCCTCCGGCAGGAATAGCCGCTGTCATCAGGGAGCCATTGCTCAAGAATCCGCACCTCTGTACTCGTGGGTTTGAATGGCTATCGGAGGGGAGGGCTGTGATGGCAAGGGTGACCAGGATCAGGGACGTGCTGGGTGGTGGGGGGCCTGGGCTGGACACTGCCACAGGATATAGCGAGCACGGCAGCAGTAGATGTCTAGTAAGTCCACCTCTTTTCCCCCTGGAAACCTGTGCCCCACAACCTGAGCCGCCTCCAGAATTTTAGTTTTGTCCCTTTTTAAGGACATAAACAGGCTGGCTCTATATCGACTGCTGCTGCACACCATCCACCTCTTCTCTCTGATCCACTGCCCGGACATGCCTTGGTGTGCCCATTTGCCTCCAAGCGGTGGGGATCCCCAATGGAGGGCTCTCTACATGGGAGTCCTCCTCCTTTCTCTAGGGGATCTGGGGTGGAGGACACTGCACGCAGCAGTCCCCTGCAACCACAGATTGCGGTGGTTCACAGACTCCCAGCCCAACTGTGGTGCTGAGGAGTCAGTGGACCATGTATATATTGGGTGTAGGCATTTGCATTCCCTTTTTTGATTTCCTCAAACTTCCTCCTCTGCTTTTGGTTGCACTTCAGTCCCACGCTCCTGATCTTTGGGCACCCGATATGGAGGAGGGAGGGCAGGTCTGAAAACCTCCTCGTGGGTCGGTTCCTGGGCCTGGCCAAACTAGCCATAGGTAAAAACAATGACTGCAGATGCTGGAAACCAGATTCTGGATTAGCGGTGCTGGAAGAGCACAGCAGTTCAGGTAGCATCCAAGTAGCTTCGAAATCGACGTTTCGGGCAAAAGCCCTTCATCAGGAATAAAGCTTTCCTGATGAAGGGCTTCTGCCTGAAACGTCGATTTCGAAGCTACTTGGATGCTGCCTGAACTGCTGTGCTTTTCCAGCACC
Source organism: Chiloscyllium punctatum (assembly GCF_047496795.1). Lineage (NCBI taxonomy): Eukaryota > Metazoa > Chordata > Chondrichthyes > Orectolobiformes > Hemiscylliidae > Chiloscyllium > Chiloscyllium punctatum. The sequence goes on from NC_092763.1 coordinate 35,561,875, forward strand.
ACTAATCCAGAAAGTGGCCATAAACAGGCAGCGGGCCATGGAGGGAGTCGTTAAGGCCGACTGCCTGCCCATCTTTTGCAGTTACGTTAGAGCCCGGGTGTGTCTGGAGAAGGAGCACGCGGTATCCACTGACAACCTAGAGTTGTTCAGGGAGAGGTGGGCGCCGCAGGGAGTGGAGTGCATTATTTCCCGCTGCAACTCTATTTTGATTTAATCCCTGCCCTCCCCTCCACTGTTTGATCACACAGTATTGCCCTTTGATGTGAAGGGCACTGCTCGTCACTGGCCACTCGCGTGTTTCCTTTCTTCCTGGTGATGGAAACTGAATAAAGATTCGTGCACCTTGTGTCTCTCACTGTGTCTCACACCTACACACACATAACATGGGTAGAAAAAAAAATTTAAAAAAGAACAGGAGTATCAGACATCCTGTTCACTGAAAAAACAAACAGGAATGTCAGATGTTGAATAAATAAATGGTTTATATCAGTTGCCATAACACAGACAATGACTGCAAAATAAATATTCAAGACTATAAAACATCTTGACAGGTCATGAAGAATGGAAGAGGAAGAAGGGTGGCCCTAATAACAAAGGATGACATAAGTGATTATAAGAACATCATGAGAAAGAATCTTTGAACACATAATCAGGAATTACAAGCGGTATGGGTGGAAATTAAGAATAGCAAGTTTATAGACCCTCCAGCAGGAGTTATATTGTTAGACAGAGCATTAAACAAGAAATTATTGGTGCTTATAAAAAAGAAAACCAAAATTTGCATTTGACACTAAAGTAAGTGGGAATTAGGTTGCAAAGTAGAAATAAAAAAATTTACAAATGGAAAAGGATAGGTTAGATGAATGGGTCAAATTTGGTAGATGAACTTTAACATAGTTAAGTATAAGATTATCCATTTTGGCCATAGGAATAGAAAGGCAACTTATTATCTAAATGGAAAGAAACTTCAATCTGGTGTCCTCATGCACATGTCACAGAAAACTAGCATGCAGGTACAGCTGGTAATAATGAAGGCAAATGGGATTTTGGTATTTATTGCTAAAGGAATAGAGTATAAAAGTAGGAACATGTTGCTTTAATTGGACAAATCATTAGTGAGACAACACCTGAAATATTGGGTGCAGTATTGGTCCTCTTACTTGAGGAGGGATGTTGTTGTATTGGAGGCAGTTCAGAGGAAGTTTACTAGATTGATTCCAGAGATGAGGGGTTTGTCTTATGAAGAGAGATGGAACAGTATTTAGACCTATGCTTTCTGAAGTTAAGAAGAATTACACGAGATCTTATTGAAGTATACAAGGTGCGAAATAGGATTGACAAAATAGACCTAGAAATGATTTTTCCTCATGTGGGACAATCTAAAACAAGAGAATAAGGGGGAGCAGATTTAAAACAGATGAGGAGAAATTATTTTGCTCAAAAGGTCACGAACCTTTGGAATTCAGTAACCCAGAGAGTGGTAGATGCTGGGACACTGAGTAAATTTAAGGAAAAGGTAGACAAATGTTTAATTAGTAATAGGCTGAAGGGTTATGGAGAGTGGGTGGGAAAGAGGAGTTGAAGCCCAGGTGAGATCAACCATGGTTGTATCAAAAGGCAGAGCAGGCTCATGGGGTTGAACTACCTCCTCCAGCTCCCAGTTCTTATGTTCTTACATTCTACTTACATATATATGAGGGGAAAGCTAGCCATTATTGGTTGGGTAAAATGACTAAAATGCATGGCAGCAAACAGCAAGAAACATTGAAAGAAAAATTCAAAATGTTCAACAAAACACATTCCATTGAGAGCCAAAATTTGAGAGGAAGATCCATCCATAACTTACAAAGCATGTGAAAGGATAATATGTGATTAAAGGAAGTGGCTTTTAATGTCGTACAGAACAGTAGGTAGTCTGTGTTTAGTAGCTAAAAAAAAGTGAGAAATGGGACAAAAAATAGAATGAGAAAACTAAAAATATTTTTTTTAAATGCAAGAGCATGAAAAGGATTATAATAGCTAAAATAAACATTGATTCCTTCAAAAAGAGACAGGAGAAAGATGGAGAATGAGTAAATGACAGAGAGATTAAACAATTATTTTGTCCCTCTTCACAGAAGACAATTCCCAACGCAGAAATAAAGGGTAATGACAGAACGTTATGGGATTTGGTATCAATGGAGAAAAAGTACTGGATGAATACAAAGGATTAAAATTCCATAAGGCCCCTGGATCTGATGGCCTACAACCTAAGGTTCTAAAAGAGGTAATATAAAGACAGTGGATGCACTGATATGATTTTCCAAAATTCCCAGGCACTCTGACTAGCCACAGCATTTTGGAAGTTCTCAAATACAACATGCTACTGAAGAAAGGAGGCAGACAGAAAACATAGAAACTAGGAACAGGAACAGGAGTAGAGATGAAAAAAAACAGCAGATGCTGGAATTCAAAGTAGACAAGCAGGAGGCTGGAAGACCATAGCAAGCCAGGCAGCAACTCCACCTCCTGATGCTGCCTGGCTTGGTGGGAACAGGAGTAGGCCATTCAAGCCTGCTATTTCTATCTCAATGCCACATTTTGGCTTTCTGAAGCAGCAAACTATAGGCCAGGTAGTCTTATTCAGTCAATGAGAAACACTGGAAACTATTATTTTGAAAATCTTAACAATGTAAGAAAAGCAAAATTTGATTATAAGATGTCAATGTGGTTCTACAAAAGAGAAAGTGTTTGAAAGAACTATTAGAGGTTTTTAAGGATGTAATTAGTAGGATAAAAGAGATACTTGGATTTTCATAATAAGTTGCCATACAAATGATTAAGTTAAAAATCACACAACACCTGGTTATAGTCCAACAGGTTTACAAGCTTTCAGAGCGCTGCTCCTTTGTCAGGTAGCTAGTGGAGCAGGACACAGAATTTATAGTAAAAAATTAAATAGCAGAAGAATAATATATAAAATAAAGACTCAATCTGGGATTGGTTAATGGAAGTACAGGATAAATGGGGCATTTCAAATTGGCAAACTGTGACGAGCTGAGTGCCGCAAGGATCAATGCTGGAGCCTGAATGATTTACAATCTATGTTAATGACTTCGATTAGGGACAGAGTGCAATATATCTAAGTTTGCTGATGATACAAAGTCAGGTGGGAATATAAGCTGTGAGGGGAGGTTGCAAAAAAGATACGGTCAGCGAGTGGGAAACAAGGTGAAAGCTGCAAGTTATTCACTTTGGTTGTAAGAAAAGCAGAGTATTTTAAAAGGTATGGAATTTGTAAGTGTTGACATTCAGGAAGTCTTGTACTCATACAAGGAATGCTGCAAGTTAGAATGAAAGCTCATTAAGCAATTAGGATAACAAATGCCAAATTTTTTCTTATTGCTAGAATATTGGAGCATAAGAATAAAGAAGTTCAGCTATGATTGCATGGCAAGAATACTGCAATACTATGTGCAATTTTGCCCTTCATATTTATGGAAGAATATACCTGCATCAGAGAAAGTATAGCAAAGGTTCACTAGATTGGTTGCTGGGATGAAAGCGTTGGCCTCTGCTGAAACATTGAGTAAATTTATTCTCTGGAATTTAGAAGAATAAGAAGTGATTGCATTGAAACAGCAAAGATTTTGAAGGGACTTGAAAGGATAGATATTGAGTCATTGCTTCCCTTGGCTGGGGAACCTAGAACAAGCAAACATAATGAGGTTAAGGGTCTGATTATTTCAGATGCAGATGAGGAGTGACCACTTCAGTGAAATGACTGTGGATCTTTGGGGTACTATAACAAGGGTTGTGAATTCAATATATTTAGTGCTGAATTAGACAGATTTCTGGTCTCTCAGGGAAGCAAGGAATATGGAGAGCAGATGCTGATCAAACTGAACGCCAAAGCAGGCTCCATAGGCTTTATGGAGAAAGTGAGGACTGCAGATGCTGGAGATCAGAGCTGAAAATGTGTTGCTGGAAAAGCGCAGCAGGTCAGACAGCATCCAACGCCCCTCCCCCAAGTCCCTCCTCCCTACCTTTTATCTTAGCCTGCTGGACACACTTTCCTCATTCCTGAAGAAGGGCTTATGCCCGAAACGTCGATTCTCCTGCTCCTTGGATGCTGCCTGACCTGCTGCGCTTTTCCAGCAACACATTTTCAGCTCCATAGGCTTTATGGTCTTCTTCAACATCCATTTCTTATCTTCTTATGAAAATTAAGCAGCTGCCATTTAAGTGAAATACTGGTCTTTCAAAATCTGTGGACCTGCATTGAGTGCTTTGAATGTTATAAAATTTTGATCCAAATTAAAAAAAAAATTATATGGACTCATAAATATATATTTTGAATCCATAGACACAGAATACTTGGCTAAAGATTCATTGGCTACAACAGCATCGATGTTGCACTTGCAAGGAGCTCATTTGAGACATACAGCCTTTGCAAAAAGAGGGCTCATGGCCCAGTTTCAGAGCAGGATAAGACTATTACATTTTTGAATTGAGTGAAAAAATTGATCTGCCTGAAGACCAACAGCTCAATGCTCTCTCTCTGTTACTATTCCCAACAGAACTGAGCTGAAAATCCATTGAAGGTCATCTTTAGCTCGCAGGGAGAGAATTTTCTTGTAATCTACTCAACCACCTGAAGCGAAGGAAATTCAGCCAATTACAACAGGTTCATGAAGACACTCCAATGCCAATAGCTGAATACCATCAGAGTCAGATCACCATTTACGATAAGACGGCATATCTTTCTTCCACAGGTTTAATGATTACTTGGTGAAAATATTTTAAAGTTAACACCCTGCAGTTTGTTTTGTTCTCATATTTCTGTTTGTGTTAGTTTCTTAAAAGAGTGGATGTATATATTTATTTCATCCAAATTGTTAGTCAATAACCTTTACATGATTATTTAAGTTTCTTTTTGGTGTTCAGCTATTTATTTGTTGTTGACTTAATAAACCTGGCTGACTTATTCTTAATACTGAGCCTGACAGTCTGAGTGCTATATAATTGGCCTTATAGTAACCTGTTTAAATTTCAAGTTGTTGTGATCTGTGGAGGAAAGTTGCTAGAAAACAATGAACTCCTACCTCGGTTGTAAAATGTCAGTTAAGAAATGTGAAACACCATGCCATATTAATTTTAAGTAATTTGGGGCAAAATCTCACAAATTGCCTAGTTTTATAAAGTGCTTCACCTTCCTGAAATTTTCATTTAGTGTCCACTGCTGGAAAGAGGAAGCAGTGCCATAAGACATGAGAGACTGCAACATTTTCACCCTATATAAGAACAAAGGGGACTGTAAGGACAACAGGGGAATCTCTTTGTTGAGCAGCATTGGGAAGGTCTTTGCCTGCGTGGTCCTGAACAGACTGCAGAAAATCGCTGAGAGGGTATATCCTGTATCTCAGTGCGGTTTCAAGTCAGAATGCTCCACATTCGACATGAACTTCTCCCTTCGACAGCTACAAGAGAAATGCAGAGAGTAAAGACAACCACTCTACATTGCCTCCACTGACCTCATGAAGACCTTCAACCTTGTGAGCAAAGACAGCCTGTTCAAAATCCTTGCCAGGATTGGTTGTCCCCCAAGGCTTCTCAGGATAGCTCAGTCATTCCACACAGACGCGAAGGGTGTCATTCAGTTTGACGGCTCTTCTTTGGAGGCCTTCAACATTCGCAGTGGTGTGAAGCAGGGCTGTGTGCTTGCCCCGACCCTGTTCGGCATCTTCTTCACAGTTATGCTGAAGCACACCTTTGGAACGTCAACTGATGGTGTCTACCTCCACACCAAATCAGACGGGAAACTCTTCAGTCTGTACTAGTTGAGGGTGAAAACCAAGGTTCATGAAGTAGTCATCGGGGACATGTTGTTTTCAGACTATGTGGTACTGGAACACACTCAGAAGAGCAAATGCAATGCCTCATGGACAGCTTTCAAGAACCTACCAGGACTTCAGCTTGACCATCAGCCTGAAGACCAACATGTTGGGTCAAGGCATTGAGCACACCCTTGTCATTACCATCAACAACTACAAGCTGGAGGTAGTCCACAAGTTTACATATTTTGGTTCCACCATCATGGACAGTCTCTCCCTAGACTCCAAGATCAACAGACGGATCAGACCTGCAGCGTCAACATTCGCCAGGCTGACAAAGAGAGTCTGGGAGAATAGAAAGCTAACAACACACACCAAGGTCACAGTCCACAGGGCCTGCATCCTCAGCACGCTGCTACATGGCAGCAACATCTGGAGCCTCTACTCCAAACAAAATTGACGCTTTCCACTTCGCAGCCTGAGACGCATCCTGGACATAAAGTGGACTGACTGAGTCACCAATGAGGTCCTGGCCCGCGCCCAGATACCCAACCTCTTCACCCTGCTTCAAACACCGTCTCCACTGGCTGGGCCACGTACACTACAGGTCAGATAGGAGGGTGCCGAAAGACCTGCTATACAGGGAACTGGCCTCTGGCAAGAGAGCACAAGGGCGGCCCCATCTTCATTTCAAAGATGTCTGCAAGAGAGACATGAAGTCACTGAACATGAATGTTGAGAGGTGAGAGGACATTGCAAACAATTGCCCTTGTTGGAGGCTGGAATTAGGCAGACATCTAAAAAGAGCTGAGGTTTGCTGCTGAAGAAAAGTGAATCCGTTGACAAAACAGCACCAAGACAACACCGGAGGACAGCGCCTTCAAGTGCAGTTGCTGCAGCCGAGACAGGCACTCCTGTGTGGGCCTCAACAGCCACAACAGATGCTGCTCTACCAACAAAGATTGAAGCATGACTTCCCAGGTACAGATCCATGGTCTCACAAGATGAATGAATGCCATCATAATCCACTGTAATTTTTTTCATAAACCAGTACAATTGGGCAATATTTCAAAATGTACTTTCTTTAAAATCTGACTTTTTAAAGAAATTTCCTAAATTTATTGGTCAGTGGAAACTGAAAGAAGTATGATTTAAACAACAGTATATTTAGAGTATAGTCATTCTAGTTTCTTAGTAAATTAAAATAATTGTCTCATTTAAAAGCCGTTAAAACATATCTTTCTTAAATGATTTTGCAACCAGGAGAACCAATTTAATTTTTAAAGCCTCCCTTAAATTCTGCAAATGAGCAGAATTAGTGAAATCTCCTAACAGTTCTTCTTGGGATGCAATCAACGTATGGTTGAGAATTAAGGCCTGCTTCTAGCACCGTGTTTTAAAAACTAGTACAAAAGACTGTAGAAAATCAAGTTATGCTGAAGGCAAATTGTAGTTAAACTTGTGATATTTTACCTGGTTACACCAACATTGGACAAAATGTTTTGTGAAAACCAGAATGGTTGAGCAAAAACTTCAAGCTGTTATCCTTAAGACAGTGGTAAAATTAATAGATAAAAATAGAAGTCAGGAGATTGATGAAAAGTATAACAATCCACCCAAAACACTCCACACTTATGTGACTCCTTTCCTACATTACACCCTAGTGCCCTGAATGTATACTTATCCTATGTATTTACCTTTTCGTACATTGTGTCAAAGTGCCTGTGCTTGACCTTTAAGTTACAGAATACAGCAAATGAACTGCTGTGAAAAGGAGGCATGATTTAACTTTCTCTGACTATTCTGCACACAATGGCCCTCTACATGCCTGAAGAAGCCCTGATCAGAATCTCCTGTCAAAAACACAGAGCTCTTCCTTAACGTAGGAGCAACATGTGGCAATCTAATTGCCATTCCTTGGAAATGTGTCCCAATATTTCTGATCAAAGGGCTACAAAACTGACGAATGCACTACTAAAGTAAATAATTGAATCAGAGGTTGTGTTAGCATTTAAAAATATGTTAGGCAGGCAATTTAAGGAAATTGGAATAATGTGACATGGAAAGGGGGCAGGGGCCTAGGATTAGGACAATTCCTCATGTAAAGGATAGACACTTTATATTCAATGAGTGCTATTTGGCACGGGAGATGTCACACAGTTGTCCCTGATAACACAAAAGCTGAGATTAAAAACATGAAACAAAACTGTGGATGCGAGATCATGAAACGAAAAAAAACCAAATTTCCGGAGAAACTCAGCAGCTGTGGCAGCATCTCTGGGAAGAAGGGAGAGTTAGTGTTTCAAATCCAAATACTCTTTATCCCAACCAAAGCATTCCCTCAAGAATTTCCATTGTTTAAGAGGATAGCACACCACCACCTTCTGAAGGGCATTTAATAATGGGCAATAAATGCTGCCCTTGTCAGCTGGACATTTCTGAGGCCCCTTTGCATAGAGTGATATCATTAGAACGCATGCAGAATGGAGGCAGAAAAATTGGGGAAATGGAATGGAGTTGTTAAAGGAAGCAGGGTGTGAGGATGTACAGTCCAGGTAACTGTGGAAGCAGGGTGTGAGGATGTACAGTTCAGGTAATTGTGGAAGTCGGTGGGTTTGTAATAGCCTAGCCCCAGAAATGGGAACAGAGATGTTGACTAAGGGGAAGGAGGAGTCAGAAATGAGCCAGGTGAAAAAGTGTGGGAAGCATAGAAATTGATAGAGAAATTGATTTTTTTCTAATTTCATATGAGAAGGAAGCAGCACCAATGATGTCAGTGAGAGTGGTGAGGAGGGACCCAAGTAGGATCGGAATAAGGAATGTTCCACATATCCCACAAATAGACAGACATAACCCGTGCTGAAACAGATATCCCTAACCACATCTTTGATCTGAAGAAAGTGTGATCAGTTAAAGGAGTAGCTCAAAGTGTGGGCAATCTTGGTCAGGTGGAACAGTGTCTTGGTTGATGGGGATGCTTTAGATCTTCTTTCAAGGAAGGACTGGACATCCCTGAGACCTTCCTAATAGGTCATGGGTGTGTAGAGGGTTTGCACATTCATGGTGAGGGGGGGGGGGGGGGGGGGGGGGGGCAGCTTATGCTGCAAAGTGGAAATACTCAAACTACTACAACATGGCAGAAGGATCATGGCTGTAAATGGGACTGGACAAGGGGACAAAAGATGATGTCAAAGTAGGAATAAATAAATTCTGTGGGGCAGGAACCTACAGAAACAATGGACCTCTACAGGGTTTGGAATGCTGTTGGGAGGAGGTGGAAATCCTAGATGAGATGAGGTTAGTGACAGTCATGGACAGTGAAAGCTTACGTGCCTACAACTTGACAATTTCTGGAATCTCAAATCAAACAACGTTTTTACTTCCTGTTAGAAGACAGAGAGAACACACTGCTTTCCAACTTGAGCATCAGGGCTTTTTAATTAAAGTAATAGGTTCATAAAAAAGAAAACTTGCTCAAAGTTGCAGATCAGCAGCTATCCAGTGGAACTTCAGCTTAAACAGATACATCTTAAACAATATACTTTCAAATTAAGTGTTGTGCAGCATTTAAACAAGAGATCCACACTGTGGGTGATGGTAGTGAGGTCAGCCAGGTCAACCTCATAGATTATTAGTTCCCTGATTGGGGCAGTTAATCTGATTCAATCAGGGAGCCCTATCTGACAGATAAGAACAAGAGTGTCAGACATCCTATTCATTCTGAGGAAGCTGGATCAGTGTCAAGGGTTCTCCATGTGTAAATAAAAGGTGACGTGGTGACAGGATACTGGCCTCTGTGGGGTTATTTCACACACCATTACTGCACCACTCTTTATTCAACAAAGAAACCCCTCTTCAGCTTGGGAAGGCAAGCACATGACCTGTGCATCAGTGTAACAGGCAGAGGTAGTGAATCCTACTGGAGAAGGAAAAGAATAATGAACAATTCTGAAAATGTAATTTAAGTTAAATTCATGAGTGCAGTCGGCAGCATCTTTTGACAAACAATCCACTGCTCAGAGTAGCTTGTAAATTTAATTTATTTAATAATGCTCTTCTTACAGTAAGTTCATAGGCCAATCTATCGCTTCTGATGTTCTAAACTTTCTACACCCTGGAGTTTCCCCGAAACAGATCGATAATGACAACTGAAAGAGAATTCCAGGGAATCAGTAACAATTAATTGACAGTCTTGCACTGTCAGGTCTAATATTATCCACTCATTCCTTTCATTCTCTGTTTAAAAATGTGCTGCACAACTAAGGAACCTTTGAGGTAAGCCGTGATATCCCCACTTAAAATAAAACATGGAAAAAGTTTCTATTTAAATTGATAATTCTGAATATCAGGAATGTCACCTTAAAATAACATTAGAAATATACAAAGCTAGACAGATAAATTCACAGCTAGTGGGGATCAAAGCCATGTCGACCAGGGAACAGTTTCAATACCAAGGTCTTTGTTGATTTGACTGTTGCAAAACTACAATTGCTTCATTATCTCCTGCATGTAAGGCAGGGAAAAATGCTAAAAGAAAACCAGCTAGTATTCCCACTGCCACTTGTTATCCTGTGCCTCCTGCTGGAAAGTGTCTGTTTGAGGACATGGAGCAAGAACAGGCGTGGGATTGGCTGGATGTCCTGCCACAATTTAAAAGGCTGTCACCACTCAAAGATGAATCTTTTGCACGAAGAACAGCAAGCTATATGCAATAAGAACAAAACCCTGTTTCATTTGACATCTTCAAAATAAGCACAAAATAAGCATATTGAAAATTTATTTTTAAAAATCACCAGTGGCTAAACCACGCATTACAAGTTGTTTAATACTCTCCATTGCAAAAATAGTCCAAATATACAAAGAAATAGTTGGAGAAAAAGCCGCAGCAAAGTAGCAAATTTCAGAATATTTATTTCGGTAATTAACTGCTGGGACTTTATTTTGTCCATAGATTTCAGATGGGGAGGTGTATTGGGTTTAACTGTAGAAAACGTCCAACTGCTCAGTTTCTTTTATGGTCACTGTCTCTGTAATTGTATCTTCCCTTGTTAAGGTTGACTTTGTCATGTTCAAATCTCCACTCTTTATGCTTCATGCTGTCACAACGTGAATCCCGCTCTTCTCTCTTACTGCGATTGTATTTCTTGTACTTATCACGATCATCATTCTTACTGTCAATCCTGTCTTCTTTTCGCATTTTCTCTTGTCCACTGTGCCTTTCCTCATCATATCTCAACTCTCTCCCATCACCATGTGTGTGCCTTATGTCTCTCTCTGACCTTTCATTGCCAGATCCTCTACCATTTTGATCATCGTTTCGCTTTTCTTCTCTCTCGGAGTTTCTAGGTCGGCTCCTTTCTCTGTGTTTCTCTCTGGTTCTCATTTCATCAGCTCCATCTGTGTGTTTCCTTGCATCTCCTTTTCCTCTTTCTTCATTCCTGCGGTCCACACTGCCATCCCAATGAATGTCATGGTTCATTTTGGCATATTTCTCATACTCCACATCCTCTCTTTCTCTCTTGATTCTTACAGGGGGTGGAGGTGATTGGTTTCGGCCAGAGCTCTTGAAGAACTGTTTGGAGGCAGCTTCTTTCTTTACCTTGACTTTTTTCTCCTTTTTTTCCTTTTTCTTTTTCTTTTTCTTTTCTGGAGAATAAATAACATTTTGTGAATTGTGGCTCACCAAAAGGGATAATCTAAATTTCAAGGGATAGACTTACTCCGTTCTAAGCACCTCTCTAAATTAGTATGAAGGACTCTCAGATAGGGGATAACACATAGAAAATGTACAATGTGCGCCAACCTCAGCAGTCCACCAAACATACACATTTCATTTCTCATGCTGATCATTTTTGAAACCTTTCTTGCTGAGGTTGCTAGTTTACGCTGAATTAGCATTCTTTTGTGCAGTGCTCTATTAGGCTTGGATTTTGACTGAGACTGGCCAAATATATTTGATGCAGGTCTCTTAGTGTGTGCTACCACAGGATTTTCATCCCATGTTTAGACTGGATTTTGACACAATCTAGTGGTGAAAAGTTGAGCTACTAATTCCAAAATCAATCCACTCTCGAAGTGTTATAACTCTACTGACATTCTTCAAATATCAGACTGCAGTTACAACAATTCCACATAATAAAACCGGTACACCAGTGACAGTGTTTCTGTAAATTAGTAATCCAAACATCTATCATCTAATATGCTCAAACCCAAAATTCTGACAATATCCCATCCCTTAAGCTGACCCATGCATTTCACTTCATATACCTTTCTTCAGTTTCTTAGCTGGCACTGAGCTAACATCCTCTTCAGAGGACTCTGAGGAATCTGGTGCTGATGGAGGTGCTTTAGGTGCACAGCCTTCCTCTCTCAGTTTTTTAGTCACAGCATCAACATCATCTCCATCATTTGGAAGACGGTAATTGGCTACATGGTCAACACGGATGGTCCTTCCCTTAATCTAAATGCAGGAGATAGACACAAGTTACATAAACAAACTAGTCCATATAGTAGAGAGTTCTCGTCATGATTACTTACCGACCACATTCCCAAAATCCTTCAAGTGCCTATGGCTTTTTGTTTACTTAAGTACTGGAAAAAAGTTGTTTCCATTTATTCTAGCCCATTCTTTCACAACTAAGAATGGTCATTCCACATGGTTGGCTGAACTAGAACATCACCCCTTGTGTACCTAGAATACCAGCAGATTTGAACACAGAAAAAAATACTCTTATTCATACTAACACAATCATGTGATGGATTATAAAAGTTGAAATAGTAATAAAACAGCAAGAACTTTATTAAATTCTTTAACCACCACATAATAATGGGATATAGCAAAAAGATATTCTTTCAATCCAAGTTTACAAAACTTCACTGAAATACACAGCCACAGTATGTGACATGAATCACAGGAAAGTTCAAGATGTTGAAGACACCATGCAAAATGTTATATAACACATGACATCAGCTTTAATCATATTTCAATGTGACAATCTGAAAGGAAAATTCTACACAATAGCCTTGCAATGAATCTCCACTCCAACAGCAAGAGATTAAAGAGCATGGTAGATGCAGTAGATGGAGTTACATGAAAAAGGAAGTTCAAAGAAATGTGCTCATAATACTATCAACAAAATAGAACATGGTGTCTGATGAAGGAGAATGCTGAAGGCAGAAAAATAGAGGTATATTGCCTACTGCATCCCAAACCTTTTGTGTATCTGGTCTCAAAGTATGGTGATTTCTAGGTTGCCATACTGGAATGTTTACGTATAAATTGAAGTTGATTATTTAAACAGTAACAGAAGAAATGAGCAGTTGTTACCTCCTTAATTACAAAGGATAGGAAACTCTTAATATGTTTAAAAACTAATAAAAACAACTTTCTCCCTGGATGAATGCTGACATGTGACACTTTTTTAAAAATAGATGTCAATGTATTGGTGAACTGATTTCAATTTCATTTTAAAAAGTCTTGTAATGGGACTGCAAAATCGATAGATTATAAACAGGTATTGTCCCATGGTGGCATTGCCAATCCATTTCAAAACACACTATATGTACAAACCAAAAAAGCAGTAATTCAGAAGCCACAAATTCTAGTGGATATTTGAATCCAGATTCTTTATGCATTCAATCAACAAAAAGGTGCCAAGTTTGATCCACTTGATCATAACACCATGAGTTAGCTGATTGGAGTGGCAACAGAGGAGCTATAATTGGTCTCAGCCAGGGCTCACTCAGGTATCCAGAGGACAGCCATTGGAAGGACTTGTGTATGAAGATAAAGGTCAACCTCTATTTTACGTACCAAGGATCACAGATACAATGGCCACTTGGAAAAAGCTTCTTGAACATGCCACTGACCTCTGAACAAGCCAGACTGAGTCAATTGCCTCTAGAATTATGAGGAAAATTCATCTAAAAGTGGGGAGGTGAAGGGAAGAATTTATCAGGTAGAACTACATGATCAATTGCAGGAACTAGGAGGAACGGGGTATTTGGTAGCACCTTACACATTCTTATTTTCTTTGATATAGTGTTACAAGAAAAGCAGACATATATTCACTAAATTAGGCAAAGCACTAAATTAATGTGATAAATGCAAAAGCTCATTTGGATTTTATGTATGTCTAAACGTAATTATTTTATAATTAACATTCTGCTCACAAGGTGGTCTTCATTTTATATATGGATACTTTAATCCGTTATACTTTGGTCTTGTCATTTACTTCAATTTACAGGCCAACTTACCAACAGTCAAAAAAGCAAACATATCATCAGCTTTTGCAAATGGGTCACCTGGAAGAGACGAGACAACTCCTACTGTTCATCTTTCTATGATTCCATTGTCTACTTTCATACCCACCTTGATTCCATTAAAGTTGTCCACAGCCAAAATGGTGCTCCTCTGATCCTCATAGCAGATAAAGCAGAAGCCTTTTGATTTTCCAGTCTTCTTATCTCGAACTAAATTGATGTTAACAATCTCGCCATACCTATCAAATTAAGGTTAATGGTTTACTGCGTTTAAGCCATCTCTCTTATGGTACTTTTATCAGAGGTTGCTACTAACCAGATCCTCCACTACAATCTCATCTGTAAATATTTCTTCTCCTGTTTAGTAAAACAGCAGCTCAGCTTTCTCGCAAGGAATCAGCCTCTTTTACCTTTTTCCCCATTAATCTCCAGTCTTGAATATCTCTGGTCACCTGCTTTGACATATTCCCTTACATGTCCACTCTCACCAGCATGGCATTCTCTAATGAGTATCTCACCTGGGAAGAATTGGCTAATGCTTGGCTTGATGGAACATTGATTCACAGTTGATGGTTCCTTCTGTTCAGAGGCCACCTCACCCCAATGTACTTTCACTCATCTTATCTCCCTAAACCATCCATATCAGCTGTATGACTGTTATTGTCAAATGTCCATTGTGTCTCTCCCTCTCCTTTCCTCATGTCTATTCCCTGTTGAAATGGATCACCCTTTAAAGTTCTGCTCAAAAGTTCTTAGGCAAGATTTTCTTGTGCAGAAAGTACAGGAAAACTGGGAAGAGAGCTGTAACTCAAGCTCTCTGTTTCCAGATGCTATGTCTACACATTCTTGCTGGAAGTGACATCAATTAAATACATCTCTGCTTCATCCTCCATTAATTCCATTTCATTCTAACTTAGATACTAAACTCTGCAGACTGATCACTATGTTCCTGAAAATCTCCACTTCCTTTCTGCACTTAAATTCTTATCTTTGGTTACAAATTTCTCCACAGATTATTGACATCTACCCAACATCCTCCACATCTAACATTCTGACTCAGCAACATTCTGTACAATCCAGCCCCTCTCGTTTTGTTTCTTTCCAGATAGGTCAGCTATCTTGGTCTTTTTCCAGATCCTCCTCCCTGAGTCTCTTTGTCTTACTCCTTTTGTCCCATCTCAAATTTTCTGACCATGCATTCGGTCACTGCTCCTACCTTTTCTACTCCTGCTTGATGTCTTCTCTCTCCATGAAGCACCTTGAGAGGATTTAGAACATTAAATGCATTATATTACCAAATCACAGAAATGTTACTGTGCAGGAGACTGTTCAGCTCATTGTGTCTGCACCACATCTCTCAATGAGCGTCACGACTTAGTGACATTCTCCCACCCTCTTCCTATAACCCTACACATTGATAACCTAAATCTCTCAGCACGGGGGCGATTCTCACAAACCTCTTCTGCACTCTTTTTAATGCATTTCCATACTTTTTGAAACATAGAGCCCAGACTATACAAAATAATCCAGTTGATATCTGCCTAGAGTCATATCCAAGTTCAGTATAACAATCCTGTTCTTGTACTCTATGCCCCTTTTAATAAAGACCTAGGAGACTGTCTGCTTTATTAACTGCTGTTTTTGTCCTGTTACCGTTAATGACTCACGCATATTTCATCTAGGTCTTTCTGCTCTTCCACATCCTTAAAAGTAGAAAACCTTAGTTTATACTGCTCTACATGTTCTTTCCAACAAAATGCATCACTCTCATTTCTTCACCTGGTACCTCACGTATGACCTTTCCAGCCATCCCAAAATATTGTCAATGCTGCTGTGAAGTTCTACATTGTCCTCTTCATAGTTTACAATATTTCCTAGTTTAGTATCATCTGCAAATATTAAAATTATCCCCCCTTTCCAAGATCTAGATCATTCATACATAATTGAGTAAAGCAAGATCCTAGAATTGACCTCAGTGGAACATTATTACAAATCTTCCTCCAGCATGAAAAACATCTATTGACCATTACTCTCGGCTTCCTGTCATTCATCCAATTTTGCATCTATGTTGCTACTGCCCCTTTTATTCTATGAGACTGAGCATTTCTAACAAATCTATTGCATGGCACATCAGTGACCAGACTTGAAACGTACAGCTTGCTTTCCTCCCACAGATGCTGCCAGACCTGCTATGTTTCTCCAGCAATTTCTTTTTGTGTTTCAGATTGCTAGCAGTTCTTTGTTCTTCATCAATAACATTACTTTTATCAACTTTCTCTGTTACCTCTTCAAAGATCTCCAGCAAGTTAGTTAAAAATGATTTTTCATGAAGAAATATTGATTCTCCCTAAGTAACTCAAATTTGTCCATGTAGCTACTAATTCCTTCCCAAATAATTGTTTCTACAAGTTTCTCCTCCATCGAAGCAAAACATAATGATATGAACAGTATCCGATCCATCTCCTCCAAGGGTGGCTCACTGTTCAGCTACAGGTTCCCCAGGCAATCTTAGACTTCATCACCCAACTCTGTTCTTGCTTCGCCGAAGGTTCTGCCTAATAATAATTTTTTCTCTGATGGTCCAATTGTCCTTTTCCACTGTCATTCTAAACCTTTTGATACATTGAGTACTATCCATTAAATGATCCCTCACTGACCCTTGATCTACTGGAAGTACCTTGTTCCCAAGAAACGGGTCCAATATTGCTTCCTTTTGTGTTGGAATTAACAATTATTGCTGTAGAAAATTCCCTTGTACACAATGTAAAAACACTTTTCCCTCTTCGCACTCCCACTATCCGAGTCCATGTTTAGGTAATTAAGGTTCCCCATTCTAACCATTCTACAATGCTTGCGCCTCATTGTAATTTTCTTGTAAATTTGTTCCTCTACAGGTTTTCCATAAGTTGGTGGTCTGTAGTTTATATTAAGCAATGCAACCTTCTTGTTCCTTAGCTCTAACCAACTGATTCTGTACTTGACCCATCTATGACATCTATCTCTCCAATACAGCAATGCTCTCCTTAACCAAGACCACCAACCTTTTCTTAGTTTCCTATGTCTTGCCCTTCCTTCAACAGGGTCTGCATAATTGCCACAACATAATTCCACATTGGTGAGGTACAGGCATAGGTTGCCAACCTTATTTACTAAACTCTCATGTATATGCCGTGTAGTGCTGATTCAGAATATTTTAATTTCTCCCTTATTCCGGCTCCACCTATTAAGTTAGTACTCTCTATGCTCATGATGTAGAGGTGTCATTGTTGGACTGGAGTGGATAAAGTCACATGACACCAGGTTATAATCCAACAGGTTTATTTGAAATAACAAGCTTTCAGAGCGCTTTACATTATGAAAGAGCACTGCTCTGAAAGCTTGTGAGCTCAAATAAACAGCAAATACAACCTAGTTTTGTGTGTCTTCTGACACTATTCTAATGTTCTCAGTTTCTCTCAGTATTTGGTGAACTCTGGTATTACTCCCTAATGTACTCTCCTAGATTCCAAGGCCCTGCAGGTCACAACATTGCACTCAAACTGCATGATGATGCTAAAGCTGTAATATTATGCCACCTACTGGCACAAAGCCATATTTTTAACCAGCCTGAAATAATAAACTAAAATCAAGCACATGTGTTCATGAAAATGCTTTTGAGAAATGAAAAAAGGCTTGCAAATATAAATGGCCTTTCGTGGTCCAAATGCTTTAAAGCTAATGAAATACTTTTGAAGTATAAAGTGATGTTGGAAACGCAGCAGGCCATTTGCCTCCAGTAAGCTCTTATAACAGACTGTCAAGGTTTCAGGTTCAATTCCCAGTGGTGTGCACTACTAGTTGGCCTCAGCTAATACAACTGGTCTCCATACTACTTGTCTGAGAGAGAGAGAAACTGGTCAAGAGTTTCTACTCCCCACGAGCCAACAGATTCTGCTGTGAACGTATGGGGTAAATATTAAAAATGACTTGGTTGAATTTAGAGGTGCTGCACCCATGGTTTAATAGCCTGGTCACTTAGTTGAGGAACCCAAGTGGAGCCATACTTGAGAAGCTCCAATCAGCATAGTATCTAACATCAGCGAAATTGGCAAGGAAACATAGAACTTACTGTGAAAACACACAGATAATGTCTCCTTCAGTTAATTCATAGGGCAAGCCACCTAGGAAAAAGAAAACAGAGCATACTTACATGGAAAATCATACTCTTACATTTAATGCTGGCACTACCATAACCAAGAATTTTATATATTCAGTACTGTACACAGTTTAATAAGTACAAGATCTCAGGTTGTTAGTCACACACATTTTCCAATAGAAATTTATATTATTTAACCAATCAATTACATAGTCCAGGCTGTTAATACATGAAGATATTCAAAACATTTCGCTCATGTATATGACTCTAGATCTAACTGGCAGATGTTTTCCACCTGTGACATTGAACAGAGAAGCCCACAGTGACTGGTTTTGTAGTGATTATGTTCAGCACTATAAGAAACAGTATCCGTGAAACAATTCTAAGGTTTGTACTCAGAGTTTAGAAGAATGAGTGGGAAATCTGATTGAAACTTATAGAATACTGAGAGGCCTGGATAGAGTCGACATAGAGAATATGTTTCCATCAATGGGAGAGACTAGGACCCAAGAGCACACTCTTACAGTAAAGGGATGACCCTTTAGAACTGAGACAAAGTAATTTCTTCAGCCAGAGGTTGGTGAATCTGTGGAATACTGTGCTGCAGAAAGCTGTGGAGGCTAAGTCATTGAGTGTATTTGGGTTCTTGATTGGTATGAGGATCAGGAGTTACAAGGAGGATGCAGGAGAATGGGGTTGAGAAACATATCAACAATGATCGAATGGGGGAGCAAACTCTACCAGCTGAATGGCTTAATTCTGCTCCTAAGTCTTATGGTCTTATAGTTCCAATATACAAAATCTAACTTTATGATTATTTTTGATTTATTATTGGCATTTGAATCCTTATATCCATCTCCTAAATACATGAGTAGTTTTCACTCAAAGCAATAAACACTTCAGAATAATTTAAGCATTTTTGTAAAACCCATAATGTTCAGTACTTTCCCCTTGTCCAAGAGTGCTTCACTCAGCCCAACTGAAGCAATACCCAGTAAGTGAGCTACGAAATGATAGAGTCATAGAGATGTACAGTACGGAAACAGACCCTTCGGTTCAACCCGTCCATGCCAACCAGATATCCCAACCCAATCTAGTCCCACCTGCCAGCACCTGGTCCATATCCCTCCAAACCCTTCCTATTCATATACCCATCAAAATGCCTTTTAAATGTTGCAATTGTACCAGCCTCCACCACTTCCTTCGATAGCTCATTCCACACATGTACCACCCTCTGTGTGAAAAGGTTGCCCCTTAGGTCTCTTTTATACCTTTCCCCTCTCACCCTAAACCTATGTCCTCTAGTTCTGGACTCCCCCCACCCCAGGGAATGAAGGGCTTTTGCCCGAAACATCGATTCTCCTACTCCTCAGATGCTGCCTGACCTGCTGTGCTTTTCCAGCACAACACGCTTGACTCTAATCTCCAGCATCTGCAGTCCTCCCTTTCACCTACAAAATGTGGGTCATGGCATGGATTTCAAAAATTAACTCTTAACAAGAATGAGCTCTATCAGTTCCATAATGTTACCAAACACTCTTTGCACTTTATTGTACTCGAGGCTGTGAACCTCACCAAAGCCCTAATGCTTACGAAAAGGAGTGCTGTTCTGCATTAGGAATGGTTAAGATCCCATTACCACTTACACTCCTATGGCAGCTCACAAATTGTCTTTTGTTTTCTCAGTCCTCCTACCTGCCTCTATTTTAATGATTATTGCAAATTATTGGCTAAGAGATAGTATTACAAGGATGCCAGTGAGCAGCCAAGAGGCAAGGAACATGGAATTTTATAAGGAAGGAGTGGGCTAGCTGGCACAGCAGTTAGTAGGGAGATAGGGGCAGGCCAGCGTTCATAAATCCTCACCTTGCCTGCTCCTTTTTTTATAATATTGATATTCTATTTAAAATTTCTATTCAGGGCTACTTTGATTTGCATTTGATCCTTAAAAAGGGAATTAAGGGATATGGGAATCAAGCAGGAAAGTGAAGCTGAAATAAAAAAATCTGCCTTGATCTAAGTGAATGGGAGGAGTAGATTTGAGGGGTCAAATGGTATTACCCACTCTTATTTCTTATGTTCTTCTGCACACCAGAGTTGGATTCAGCAAGATTCAGCAAGGAATGAAATATATAGACTAGCATGGGGCTAATAATACTCATACTTTTAAATGGGATGACAAAAGCCATATACAAGTGTAGGATCAGAACAAAGCAAGTGTTCGTGAAGTAAATATTTAAATCCAGTTTTTATTTTCAATCTTTAAACCATCTTCTAATTGCTAAGCATCTAAATTGTTAAACTGAGAACACTTTTTGACATCAGTGAACAGCAGTAAAAACTCTCCTTTCACAGAAGTTGCACTGTCAGCAGTAATTCTTTACAAGGAGACACCACCCATTCAATTATCTTAAAGGAGTTCTTTGTAGTCTAGGAGAAATCAACCCATGACCCAGCTAATTCCATTAGATTCAACAAGAGTTGAAGAACTTTCATTATCTAGGACTAGAATGGAAGGATTCCAGCTTTGGGGCAGAACTGATTGACAGGTAAATTTAGTGAAGGCCTTTGACTGTAGGGTATTAGAAAGGCTGTTTGTGCCTTGGCACTTTTTATTATTACAATTGATCAAGGAAGTAGGTTGTTTTCAGCAGAGAAAGAAGTTTGGTTGGAGAAGTCAAAAAGAATCTTGTTTATTTCAGAGAGACATTTAGAGCTTGTCATGGCAAATTAATTCAGCAGAAAATGTTTTAGAATTATGAGAAATATTATATAAGTTTATAAAAAATGAATGGGATAGTTAGAAGAAATTGAGGAGACCTGACCAACTAGAAATGAAAGAGGTACAGAAGAAGTAAGCAATAAATGCTTTTGTGGGCGGCACGGTGGCACAGTGGTTAGCACTGCTGCCTCACAGCGCCAGAGACCCGGGTTCAATTCCTGCCTCAGGCGACTCTCTGTGTGGAGTTTGCACATTCTCCCCGTGTCTGCGTGGGTTTCCTCCGGGTGCTCCGGTTTCCTCCCACATTCCAAAGATGTGCAGGTCAGGTGAATTGGCCGTGCTAAATTGCCCGTAGTGTTAGGTAAGGGGTAAATGTAGGGGCATGGGTGGGTTGCGCTTTGGCGGGGCGGCGTGGACTTGTTGGGCCGAAGGGCCTGTTTCCACACTGTAAGTAATCTAATATCGCAAAGTGAAACAGATAGGACCAGATCACTGCAGAAGTGAATTAAAGTTTATAATGGTACAACCATTTCCGTAACCAAAATAACTTTAGCCATTTTGTTAATAACAAATATTTTAATAGAGAACATATAATTACCATTTTTAAGGAACTACAATCCCCCCAAGGCTTTAAAGTTAAGCTAATTGCTAAATTATATTTATCCAGGTCTGGATGAATTGTATTCTAGGCTGTTAATGGAACTGGGGAGGAAGTGGTGGATGCTCTGATGATCATATCCTAAATTTCTCATGATGCAGGCGAGGCACTGCAAGATTGGAAGTCTGCAAACATATTGCTATTGTCCAAAAAAAGATGCAATGGATAAGCCAAATCATTATAGGCTGGTCAAATTGATCTCCGTGGTGGATAGCTTACTTGAATCAATATTGGAAAAAAACAGAATTAGCTGTTACATGGAAAGGCATGGATTGATTAGGGATAGCCATTATTGCCTTACTAATGTAATTGATTTTTTGAAGAGGTAACAAGGAAGATTGATGGGGGCAGTGCAGTGCTTTGTAAGGCATTCAACAAAGTCTTGCATGGTACTACTAAGAAAAAATAAAGCCCTCGCAATGTAGCAGAATGTGATAGGCTCGATCCAAAATTGGCTCAGTGACATGAAACAAAGGGTAATGGTCGGCGGATGGTTTTGTGAATGGAAAGCTGTTTCCAATAGTGTTCCGTGGAGCTGAGCTTTCGGTCTCTTCCTGTTTGTGGTATATATTAATAATTTAGACTTGAAATATAGGAAGCATCATTGGGAAATTTGCGGACGACTGAAAAATTGGCCATGTAGTTGACAGTGAAGAGGCTGGTTGTTGACTGCAGGAAGGTATTAATGGTTTGACTGATGGGGCACAAAGTAGTAAGTGGAATTTAATTCGAGGAGTGGGGGGTAATTCATTTGGAGATGCCAAACAAATGAAGGAATGAGGGACCTTGAAATGCATGTCCACAGGTTCCTGAAGGTGAAATGACAAGTGGATAAGGTGGTAAAGTAAGCAAATGGGTGCTTTCCTTTACTGGCATTGAATACAAGAGCAGGGATGTATTGATGGAAATATATAGTAGAATGGTTTGGCCACAGCTGGAGTTGTTTATTTGGTCTGGTCATATTACAGGAAGTTAACACTTTCTCTAAAGATAACACAGAGGAAATTTGGAGCAGCACAGTGGCTGAGTGGGTAGCACTGCTGCCTCACAGCCCCAGGGACCTGGGTTGAATTCGACCCTTGGGTGACTGTCTGCGTGGAGGTTCATGAGTGAAATCAGGAGTGTGGCCTTACATGAAGAGTGTGCTCAAATGTGCCTGAAACGGAGTTACATGTTCAGAATCGTAGTGCACAGGGAAAGATAACAAGTAACCCCCTGTCACACAGAAACTCTATTACTATTAATCTCCTTATATAGGAAATCTGCTTCAGTCCTGCCCACTCAGCTTTGGAATTTAAAACAAAATTGGTACACCTGAAGTTCACCGGTATCAAATAAAAGAAATCCAATCACATTTAGATTTTAAATGAGCAATCCTATGGGATACAAGGTTACAAGAGCCTCTAAAACAAAGACAATTGGAATCTGGAAAAGGTTTCACTTACCCAGAAAGATCCATGCACTGTCCTTGTACTCTGAATGCCAGGACACTTTATCTTGAACTCCCAAATCCGCCTCCCTTGCATTTAGCTCATTGATGAGCTTCACTTTTGTGAGTGGACTAAATGCAGGGGTAGAAAAACAGAACAACTTGATTATAAGATGTACCAAGATTATTGTGCTTGAAAAAACAAAAATTTACCATGTCCAAGTGCTCTTCTTTCAAAAATTAGTTTGTGGGATGTGGGTTTTGCTGGCTAGGTCAGTATTATTACCTGTCCCTAGCTACCCTGAAGAACGTAGTTGTGAGCAGTTTTTTTGAACCACAGCAGTCCATGGGCTGCAGCTAGATCCAGAATGCGGTTAGGGAGGGAATTCCAGGGTTTTGACCCAGTGATAGAACAGTGACATGTTTCCAAGTCAGGATGGCAAGTGGCTTGGAGGGGAACTTGCAATGGTGTTCCCATGTATTTGTTGCTCTTGTCCTTCCAGTTGGAAGTATCGTGAGTTTAAAGGTGCTGTCTAACGATCTTTGGAGAATTTCTGCAGTGGATCTTAGATAGTATACATTGCTGCTACTGAACCATAGTGAAGAGAGTGCTTGTGGATGTGGTGCCAATCTAGTGGCCTGCTTTGTCCTGGATGGTCTCAAGCTTCTTGAGTGTTGTTGGAACTGCACTCATCCAGACAAGTGTGGAATATTCCATCGCACTCCTGTCTTGAGCCTTGTAGATGGTGCACAGACTGCGGGGAGTTGAGAGGTGAGCTACTTGCTAAGGTATCCCTCGCCTCTGACCTGCTTTTGTAGCCTCAATATTTATGTGGGAAGTCCAATTCAATACCAATCGTAACCCCCAAGATGTTGTTAATAGTGGATGGTATCACCACTGAATATCAAGGGGTAGTTGTCCCTTATTGGAAATGGTTGTTGCCTTGGTATTAGTGTTTGCAAATGTTACTTAATGGAACATCTCCAATGATAGAAGTTTTTATCATACCAATTGAATCAAAGGACATGATAGATCATTTTGGGCTAACTACTTGTATATTCATCACCAGACCACCTATTTCTAACTTTGGAAATCACTCTATTATCTCAGTTCCATCTCTTCAGTCAAAGGGCTTTTACAAATACATTAAGGACAAAAGGGTAACTTGGATGCTGCCTGAACTGCTGTGCTGTTCCAGCACCACTAATCCAGTATTTGGTTTTCAGCATCTGCAGTCATTGTTTTTACCCTTCAAAGAACAGCAAGGCGGCCTTTGTGTGGAGCCGCAGAAAATGGGGGAGATACTAAACGAGTATTTTCCATCAGTATTTACTGTGGAAAAGGACATGCAAGATATAGACTGTAGGGAAATAGATGGTGACATCTTGAAAATTTTCCATATTACAAAAGGAGGAAGTGCTAGATGTCTTGAAACGCAAAAAGGTGCATAAATCCCCAGGACCTGATCAGGTGTACCCTAGAACTCTGTGGGAAGCTACACAAGTGATTGCTGGGCCTCTTGCTGAGATATCTGTATCATCACTAGTCACAGGTGAGGTGCCAAAGACAGGCCGGGGAACTATAGACCAGTGAGCCTGACATTCGTGGTGGACAAGTTGTTGAAGGGAATCCTGAGGGACAGGATTTGGAAAGGCAAGGACTGATTAGAGATAGTCAACATGGCTTTGTGCGTGAGAAATCATGTCTCACAAACTTGATTGAGTTTTTTGAAAAAGTAACAAAGAGGATTGATGAGTGCGGAGCGGTAGATGTGATCTATATGGACTTCAGTAAGGCATTCAACAAGGTTCCCCATGGGAGACTGATTAGCAAGGTTAGATCTCATGGAATACAGGGAGAACTAGCCATTTGGATACAGAACTGGCTCAAAGGTAGAAGACAGAGGATGGTGGTGGAGGGTTGTTTTTCAGACTGGAGGCCTGTGAGCAGTGGAATGCCACAAGGATCAGTGCTGGGTCCTCGACTTTTTGTCATTTACATAAGTGATTTGGATGCTAGCATAAGAGGTACAGTTAGTAAGTTTGCAGATGACACCAAAATTGGAGGTGTAGTGGACAGCGAAGAGGGTTACCGCAGATTACAACAGGATCTAGACCAGATGGGCCAATGGGCTGAGAAATGGCAGATGGAGTTTAATTTATATAAATGCGAGATGCTGCATTTTGGGAAAGCAAATCTTAGCAGGACTTATACACTTAATGGTAAGGTCCTAGGGAGTGTTGCTGAACAAAGAGACCTTGGAGTGCAGGTTCATAGCTCTTTGAAAGTGGAGTCGCAGATAGATAGGATAGTGAAGGTGGCGTTTGGTATGCTTTCCTTTATTGGTCAGAATACTGAGTACAGGAGTTGGGAGGTCATGTTACAGCTGTACAGGACATTGGTTAGGCCACTGTTGGAATATTGCATGCAATTCTGGTCTCCTTCCTATCAGAAAGATGTTGTGAAACTTGAAAGCGTTCAGAAAAGATTTACAAGGATGTTGCCAGGGTTGGAGGATCTGAGTTATAGGGAGAGGCTGAACAGGCTGGGGCTGTTTTCCCTGGAGCGTCGGAGGCTGAGGGGTGACCTTATAGAGGTTTTCCAAATAATGAGGGTCATGGATAGGGTAAATAGACAAAGTCTTTTCCCTGGGGTGGGGGAGTCCAGAACTAGAGGGCATAAGTTTAGGGTGAGAGGGGCAAGTTATAAAAGAGACCTACAGGGCAACCTTTTCACACAGAGGGTCGTACGTGTATGGAATGAGCTGCCAGAGGAAGTGGTGGAGGCTGGTACAATTGCAACATTCAAAAGGCATTTGGATGGGTATATGAATAGGAAGGGTTTGGAGGGATATGGGCTGGGTGCTGGCAGGCGGGACTAGATTGGGTTGGGATATCTGGTCGGCATGGACGGGTTGGACCGAAGGGTGTGTTTCCATGCTGTATATCTCTATGACTCTATCTGGTTCACCAATGTACTTTGGGGAAAGAAAATCTGCCACCCTCCTTCCGTAAACTACATTAACTCAGCAATATAATGGACTTCTGAATGCTCTTTGAAATAGCCAAGCAAGTTGTATTTAACTTCTACAAAGTCTGATTTTAAAAAATCATGTATTCCTTTTATTTGTTCATGGGGTGAGATATTGCTGGGTGGCCAGCATTTAATGTCCATTCCTAGATTCCTTCATAAACTGCTACATTCCTAAAGTTGTGGGATATTTAAGTTTTGTTAGGAAGGGATTTCCAGGATTTTGATCCTGTGAAGCAATGGCAGTACATTTCCAAATCAGGATATTGTGTGGTTTGGAAGGGAACTTGCAGTTGGCAGGGCTCCCATGTATTTGCTAACCTCGTCTTTCAGGGTGGTAGAGGCTACCGATTTGGACAGTGCTGCCAGAGGAACCTTGATGAGTTACTGTAGTGCTTCTTATAGCTGGTCGACACTGTTGCCATTGTGCAATGGTGAAAGGAGTGAATGTTGGCAGTGATGAATGGGATGTTCATCAAGCTTGCTGTTTCATACTGTCTGATGTCAAGCATTTCGAATGTAGTTGATCTGCACTCAACAAGACAATTGGAGAGTATTCCATCACATTCTCTGCATAATTCCTAGTGTCTGGCCCGCTCTTATGGCCACAGTATTTACTGGCTGAACTGCTTTAGCTTCTGGCCAAAGGTAATCTGCAGGATAGTGATAGTCGGCAGTCATTGAGAGAATTCCATTGAATGTCAAGGGGAGAAAGTTGGATCCTCTCTTGTCAAAGATGGTCATTGCCCTATACTTGTGTAGTGTCAATGTTATTTACCATTTATCTGTCCATCTCTGGATATTGTTGACATCTTGTTGCATATGGACACTTCAGTATCTGAAGTGTGCTGAAAGGTGTTAAACATTGGAACACTGATGAATGCACATGACCACCACTGACCTTGTGATGGAGCAAAGGTTATTGACGAAGCAGTTGAAGGGGGCTGGGCTCAGGGCACCAACCTCGGTAATTAGCACTTTGTGGTGCAGTGGTACCTCTGAACCAGGAGCTCCAGGTGCAAGTTCACCTGCTCCAGGGATGTATAATGGTATCTCTGGACTGACTGATTAAAAATATTTAACAAGGAAGAAAGAAAAGACCTTTATCATCTTTGTGAGCTCCTGTGCTGCAGTGGAAGTGACCCTGCCACCGGACCAGAAGGCCTGGGTTGAAGTCCTGCCTGCTCCCAAATTGTGTAATACCATGCCTGAACAAGTTGATTAAAATGTTTACCTTCAAGAATTCAAGTCTCATCTGCTCCAGAGACATATAATAACATCTCTGAACACATTGATTAGTAAATTTCTCCCATCAGGAATTCCTGCAGAAATGCCCTGGGTCTGTGATGTTTGACTTATAACAACCAGGTATGATTGGTAACCAGCAAACATTGCCATCTGATTCCTATTGACTCCAGGTTTTCCAAGGATGCTTAATTCCATACTTGGTCAGATGCTGTGTGGATGTTAAGGGCAGTTACTTTTACCTGACCTTGCCTCTTCTATATTGGAACTGAAATTGAGAATCAAGCAATTGTTCAACTGGACTGTAGGACAATGACTCAGGAAAAGACAAGGCTGAAGTACGTGCATCTATCTTGAGATCTAAGCTCTGTAGTCTCCCACATCCAGTCATGAATGGGGTGGACTATTTAACAACTCGCTGGAGGAGGCAGCTCCACAAGGATCTCCATCCTCAATAATCAGTGTGAAGGGTAAGCATTTGCCTACAGTTTCAGTCAGAAATATCGAGTGGATGACCTATCTTGGCTTCCTCCTGAGGTCCTCAGCATTACATGTGCCAGCTGCATCCAGTTCAATTCACTCCACATGATGTCAAAACACAACTGGTTACCGGACACTGCAAAGGAAATTAGTCTGGACAACATTTGAGCAGTACTACTGATGACTTGTGCTCCAGAATTAGCAGCACCCCTAGCTAAACTCCTCCAGTACAGCTACAACAATGGGATCTATCCAGCTATGTGTATAATTTCCCAGCTCCATCCTGTCCAGAAGAAGGATAGATCCAACCCAGCTAATTCCACCCCATCAATTTATCCTCAATCAAAATGATAGAAAGCACTGTCATCATCAGTGATTTAAACAGCACTTACTCAACAACAATCTGTTCATTGATGCTCAGTTTGGGCTCCAATAGACATTGAGAAAAGAGCTGAACTCCAGAGGGGAATCGAGGGTGACTTCACTTGATATCAAGGCAGCATTTGACTGTGTGCAACATTAAAGACCCCCAGTAAAACTGGAGTCAATGGGAATTAGGGGTCTCCCTGCTGTTTCGCACAAAGGAATGTGGTTGCGGTTGTTAGGGTCAATCAACTCATTCACAGGAGTTACTCAGGGTAGCATCCCAGGTTCAACCATCTTCAATAACCTTTTCTCCATTATAAATGTCAGAAGTCAGATCCTTCACTGATGATTGCACAATTGCAACTCCTCACACTGAGGTAGCCTCTGTCCAAATACTGCCTCTTTGATTTGGACCACATCTAACATCTTCAACACTCACTTCTTCTACCACTGATGTTCAATTGTAGCAGTGTGTATCATTTACAAGACGCACTTGCAACAACTTGCCAAAAAGCTTAGACAGTACCTTCCAAATTCCTGACCTCTAATATCTAGAAGGACAAGGGCAGTAAACGCATGGGAACACCACCTGGATGTTCCCTTTCAAACCACACACCATCCTGATTTGGAAAAATGTAACAGTCATTGCCAGTGGCAAAAGTGAGGACTGTAGATGCTGGAGATTAGAGTAGAGAGTGTGGTGCTGGAAAGGTACAGCAGATCAGGCAGCGTCCAAGGAGGAGAATCAATGTTTCGGGTAAGAGCCCTTTCCTTGGATGCTGCCTGACCTGCTGTGCGTTTCCAGCACCACACTCTTGATTCACTGTCAATGGTCAAAAGCCCTGGAATTTACACCTTATCAGCACTGGGGTGGAGTGGAGGAAACCCGAAGGAGCACAGCAGTCAAAGGAAGCAGCTCACTACCACTTTTTCCAGGGCATTTGGTGATTGGCAGTAAATGCTGGCCTAGCCAGGGATTCCCACATTCCATGAATGAATGAAAGGCATTTTTGCACATACTGAAAGGGAAAAACACATTCTAATGAAGGAAATTTCCATAGATTACACTCTGATTCTACAACCAGCTTTTTGTTTAAAATGAAGAACTGCAGATGTTAGAAATCAGAAACAAGAACAGAAATTACTGGAAAAACTCAGGGCTGGCAGCATCTTTGGAGAAAAATCAGTTAACGTTTGGGTCCAGTGACCTTTTCAGAACTGAAGCTCTCTCTACAAATGCTGAGTTTTTCCAGAAATAAATTATTTTAAACATATTAATTTAAAGTGGCTATTTGGCCAAACTGGTATTTGTAACATTGCTCGGTTGAGTACAGACTGCTGATTGGCATTTCCCAGACTATATGCACTTAAACAACTAACATTTATAATAGAGTTGTCCAGTTGATTTGGGTACAACTATCTTCATTTCAAAATGAAAGCGTTCTTGAACAAAAAGTTGATGGCACATTTCACTTGCACTTTAAATGTGAAAACAGAACTATTTCCAACATTTTCTGATGTTATTTTGAATTCCTAAATGAGCTTGCTTTTGTTTTAGTTTACTTCGCTTCCACAAGTACCAAGCATGAAGAAGCTCACTGTTTTCTCCACTGGATTTGCATTTATCCCTTTTGCTTTATTTGCCACTTTTACCAAGCTCTGTACTTCATCTTTAAAGCCTTCCAAAACCCCGCTAAATTAATGCCGAGTGTTGTTTTACTGACCAGACCAATTGGCTCGTGATTTAACAATCCACATTTCTACAATACTATTCACATATTGTGAAATTCCATGAAAATGCTTCACATGCGAAAGGAAAAGATAATGAGGATGGAAAGGGGAAGGGTAACAGGAAACATAAATAGACAGAAAGGCTTTTGGGAGATTGTTGAAAGAAAGATGTCAAGGCAGAGGGTGTTCCAAAGGCCACACAGTGGCTGACAAAGCAACAACTAACGTTTTATTCACATTTATGGTCATGCCAAGTTATTAATCTTTCCACAGTTTTATCAACGACTGATTCATATCATGATCAAACCTCTGTTGACAAACAATTCAGCTCATATACCTTTGGTAACTTTTTATTCCGATCAAACCACTGCCAGTAATCGTACCAAAAATAAATCCAATAATTAACGAATTGTGCTGAAAACAGGCTCTTTCTCAGAAACGGTGGACATTTAAAATAGAAAGATCCTGCCACTGATCATTTACCACCTTGAAGTAAATCACACCTCAGAGCCATACCAGACGGGGAATTTGCTCTCTTTAGTGATGCTGTTTGTTAATGTAGTAACTACATCAATTTAATCTCCTACTCACTTCATTTTGCAGCACCACAACAGCTCCTCTTCCTGGACAACAACAGAGGCAGGAGAAAGAAGAACCACAACAAGACCATGGAGAACTCCGCACACACCACCACCTACTGGCGCATAATGCCAATCACACCCTGTTGAGACACAGCTGGAGTCCTCAATGCAGAACTTATTAAAACAATACGCAATAAAGCTATTTGAGCAAATGCAGATGATAAAATCTTATTAACCCAATGTAGAGGAAATTGAAAATACATAATGCTAATTATCATTTGTATTGATAATTACAATCTTGGAGGAATTTTATCCTGGTACGTGAGGAAGAGGTTATCTGTATGTTAGGTTCTTGATGTGGAGGTGAGGGTGCTGGACAACAAAGTTAAAAATCACACCCCGCCAGGTTATAATCCAATAGGTTTATTTGAAAGTACAAGCTTCTCCTTTGTCAGGTAACTGGTAGGGCAGGATCATAGATCACAGAAATTATAGTAAGAGATCAAAGTGTCATACAACTGATGTGATGTATTGAACAAATCTAGATTGCGGTTAAGTCTTTAATCACTTCGAATGGGAATGCAGGTTTCAATTGATTAATATGTAAATTCCAGAACTTCTTTCAAGCCACAGTCCTGAGACAACTTATGGCTTTATCAGTATATTAAAAAAGTGACATCTCAGCTCAGACGATGCATTAGAGGTTTAAGGGTAGAGTCTGCCTGTATCCCAACCTTGAGGCAGATTGGTTCTATTTGCAGAGTAGGAATTTATAAAATGTTACGTGAACTGACGGCCAACAAATTGTGTGTTTTGAACAAAATAGTACATGCAAATACAAATCTGCAAGTGTAAATTGACCCCAAAGACTTGTATGTGTGTGTGCGTGCATGTGTGTGTGAAGGAGAAAGAAAGTGTGTGCGTGTATGCTCGTGTGTGTGTATGTGTGTGTGGGAGAGAGTGTCTGACTGTGTGTGGGAGTGAGCATGTGTGCTTGTTTGATAAAGTGTGATGGAGTATATGCCTGTGGGAGGGTGTATGCGTGCGTGCGCGCGTGTGTGTGAGAGAGCGTGTGTATGGGAGAGGGTCTGTAACTGTGTGTGTGTATAGTGTAGTACTTTGTTGTGAGTGTATAGTGTAGTGGGTTCACCTGTAGTGTGACATGAAACCAAGAACCCAGTTGAGGCTATCCTTATGGGTACCAAACTTGGCTATCACCCTGTGCTCGGCAACTCTGCGTTGTTGCGTCTCTCGAAGTCCACCTTGGAGGACAGTCACCCGAAAAGGCAAAGCCAAATATTCTTGACTGCTGAAGTGGTCCCCATCTGGCTATGTCGAGGGCATCTTGAAACCCATTGTCCAGGGGACCTCCAGCTTCTATCGCGACTCTACAGAAATTCACACAATCTCCTCTGCTGATTGTTATACATTTACAAGTTGTACAAACTGATGATTTTTATGTCTTAAAGAAACTTTAAACAGCTGATCAGACTTAGGTGTTATTCTACATAATATCAGATCAGTAAGTTAAGTTTTATGTTTTTCAACCAAGGGTTTTTGTCAGATAACACAGTGAAACTTGCTCCTGCATCAAGCTTGAATTGAATTAGATGTTTATTGACGTAGATGAGGTCTGTGATGTCTTGTTCAGATGAGTCACCTATTTTCCCATAGGAATGGCTTAAACATTTCTTCTAAAAGATGTATTTCACCAAAAAAAAATGTTCTAATGGAAGTATATTATGAGAGTCAACATTTTCTAATGGTTTTGGGTATAAAATATGTTTTTGTTGACATAACCAGCACTGTTTCTGTTATTCAAAGCTTATTCCTGGTTTTTGCACGTTTTTTGACAATGCCCCACTATTTCACAAAAGTGACATTCTTGTGATAGAGTTGAATGCAACTTTTGTTTGTATGGTTTCTTTGTACCACATCTTGTACAGTATCTCCCAGCAGCAAAAGATTTGGACACTCTTTGCATTGGTTTGTTGTGTGATTGTTTAGAATGCTTGCCTTTACACAGTTGATAAGTTCTGATCATCCTCTGAAGTAAATTTGTCCTTCCATTCCTCAGATTTTTCTGTGTTTGTTTCTGAATATCAGCTGATAACACAACCCGGATAGACTTTTCCAGTGTAAGAACTTCCTTTGATTGTAAAAGAACTGAAAGAGATGGATTAGAAATTTTGGTGACTGTTCTGTCTCTATATAGTTAATTAGATTATGGTGTTCCCTATTCACAAGAATCAGGCAGGATATAAAGTTATAGAGTCACAGAGTCATAGAGATGTATGGCACAGAAACAAACTATTCGGTCCAATTAGTCCATGCTGACCAGATATCCTAATCTAATCCAGTCCCATTTACCAGCAATTGGCCCATATCCCTTTAAACTCTTCCTATTCCCATACCCATCCAAATGCCTTTTAAATATTGTAATTGTATTCAGCCTCCATCACTTCCTCTGGCAGCTCATTCCATATATGAACCACACTCTGTGTGAAAAAGTTGTCCCTCAAGTCCCTTTTAAATCTTTTCCCTCTCACCCTAAACTTACACCCTCTAGTTCTGAACTTCCCAATCCAGGGGAAAGACCTTGTCTAGTTACTCTATCTATGCCCCTCATGATTTTATAAATCTCTATTAAGTCATCTCTTGGTGTCCGATGCTCCAGGGAAAAGAGCCCCAGCCTATTCAGGCTCTCCCTAAAGCTCAAACCTCCAATCCTGGTAACATCCTTAAGAATCTTTTCATTGAAGAAATTGTCAACACATTATCCTGGAAATTTGTCCTTTATTGAATTTTACTCTTTCAATTTTATAATTTGGTCTCAAAGTAAAATAGTTGTCAGATGCTTTAAATACATCAACAGAGCTATCGGTCTCCTTTTAAATGCTTTTATGTTAATAACATTGTCTGTTTACTGGTGCCACAGAACAAAACAGTCTGTTAACTTGTTCTGCTTATCGTTTTGTTTATCTGAAGGAATTCTGTATCTCATGAATTATTTCTTCAATGCTCACCAAGAAAATTCTGTACCTGAAGTATCTGTAACCTTGGATCTGCCTGGAGGTATCATAACTTTCTCCATTGATTTATTTAATTTAAACTTCTCACTCTAAATTCTGAAGGCTTTTTAATTTTTTATAAAATTCTACAGTATCTTTGGCTTTTTGACTTTAAGTTGAAGCATGATTTAATTTCAATTGCTTTAAAATTCATTGGAGAATATTGAAGTAAAGAATTTTTTGGAATTGTAATAAATTTTTAATTACCGATACAGTAAAATAAGATCTGTTACTAAGTGATAAAATTGTAATGAGCTGTTACATTAAAAGAGATTAAGACCTTTAGTGTTAGAAATTATATCTTTGTAATTTTTAAATATTTGAAACTTTTTAAGAGATTTAAATTGTAAATATGGTCTTACAATAAAGATTTCAATTTAGTTTTCAAATATTTGAAAACTATAAAAACTCTTTAAATTGACACTTTTTTCATCAAATTAAGATTGTGAAATAAAGAACTATGATTGAGGATTCATGCCTTTATACTGTTCTTCCTGATCAGTTTCCCTCTGCATCAAAATGGCTGTCTTTTATTGTTTTTGCTTTTTCCCTTTTTAACTGAAAAACACAGGCATTGAACCACTTGTATACTTTTTAAATATTTTTGTTTGTATAACAAAAATTTGTTTCATCTTCAAAATGATTACATTCAGTAAAATTTCTTGCACCTACAACTTATAGGTCTTGAATCTTTGGACTGTGTTGGCAGTTTGAAGAATATTTTAAGAAGAATTTGTCAGCAATTTATATATATAATATTAAACAGTGAAAACAATATTCATTTAATCCAAGAAATGTTTTCAGCCTTCTGTCAACTTCATCATCCACAATATTGCCATAAAAATAATTATTTTCACCTTTCCTTCTCGGGACTCAATTTACTTCTGGAACCTGAAGTTAGTTTCTTCTTTCCCGGTTCACATAGAGTCATAGAGTTTTTACTGTGCAGGAAAGGCACTTCAGCACATTATGTTTATGCCTGTCATCAAGAATTTACCTCTTGTAAGCCTACTTTCCAGCACTTGGCCTGTAGCCTCGTATGCTTGGGCAAGTGCTCATCTTAAATGTCTTGATAGTTCTAGACTCTGCCACCCTTTATGGCACTGAGTTTCAGAAACCAGCCATCCTGTGGATGAAAAATTATTTCCATAAATCTCCTCTAAGTTTTCTCCAATGAAGTGTCACAGGGTGCTGAGGGCTTAACTATTTACAACATATATTAATGGCTTGGATGATGCAAGTGAATGTCTGACTGCCAAATTTGTGGATTACGTAAAAAATAGGTGTGAAGAGTAATAGAGAGGATGGCACAAGGAGTCTACACAGTGGTTAGATTCCCTACAGTGAGGAAACAGGCCCTTCGGCCCAACAAGTCCACACCGATCCTCCGAAGAGCAACCCACCCAGACCCATTCCCCTACATTTACCCCTGACTAATGCACCTAACACTACGAGCAAATGACCTTTGCTCAGTCTTTGGACTGTGGGAGGAAACCGGAGCACCCGGAGGAAACCTACGCAGACACGGGGAGAATGTGCAAACCCCACAAAGACAGTTGCCTGAGGTGGGAATTGAACCTGGGCCCTTGGCACTGTGAGGCAGCAGTGCTAACCACTGAGCCACCGTGCCACCCCCAACTTTGGGCAGGTTATTGAGTTGGTAAAAGATTGCCAAATGGTACAATGTGGGAAAGTGTGAAGTTATGCACTTTGACAGGAAGAACAGATGAGCTGAATATTACTTAAAGGGGGAAAGACTGTTGAAAGCTGCAGCATTGAGGAATTTGAAGACGTCTTAGTGCATCAATCATAACAAAGTACCAAAGAGTAAGAGTGAAGACAGATGGGCTTTAGGCCTTTAATTTAAAGAGAATGTTGTATAAAAAAAAGCGGTCTTGGTAAAACGATATAAGAAACTTGTCAGACCACAGTTGGATTACTATGAAGAGTTCTGATCCACTAATCTAAGGAAAAATATACTGGCATTGGAAGAAGCTTAGAGAAGCATCACAAGGATGATCTGGATATAGAGTGATTTTCGTATGAGGAGTGTTTGAGATTGAGCTCATACCTACTGGAGTTTAGCAATACAAGAAGAAAGAGATGAGACCTTATTGAAACATCTAAGATTCTTAGAAGGCTTAGCAGGGTAGATGTGGAAAATTTGTTTACTTTTGTAGGAAAGTGTAGGACCAAAGGGTATAATGTCAGAGTAAGGAGGCACGCATTTAAGACAGAGATGATAAAAACTTTTTTTCTATTAGAAGGTACTGAATCTGTAACTGAATACTGAAGCAATAAAACAGTAACTTAGGTAAGTGTAGGCAAAGTAGTAGAGGAAGGGGAGGGAGTTTAATGATAATAATGCATCAGTGAATAAGATCTAAGTAAATAATTGTAGTAAAATATAAAATTAAAATATCTTTAAATGAAACAATAAAATGTTCTAACTATACAAAGTAATGTAACAAATAGAGGTAAATGGGTTTGACATATTCATCATTGCTGAGTCATGGTTGCAAGGTGCTCAACTTTGAACAAATTAAACTGACAAAGATAGCATGGAAAATAATTTTGTAGAATACTTTCATGACAGCTTTTTACAATAATATATTTTGGAACCAACTGGGGAAAAACCTTATATTACATCTGGTATTAAACATTAAGGCAGGGTTAATTAGTGTTCTTATAGTGAAAGATCTTTAGGGAGTTATATTAAAATTAGCTTACATATTAAGTTTAAGAAAGATGTATGAATCCCAAACAATCCTCTTAAAGGTATGAACGTTTAGTAAAAGTAAGCTTATTAAGGTTGATTAACTGAATAGACCAAAATCTATGGTGATAACTAAAGAGCAGGAAATGTTTGAAGAAATTATGCAAATTTTTTAATGAAAGTATATTTTGATAAAGTCACAGACATGGTGAGGAAAATCAATCTGTAGTTTACTAAAATGTTATGGAACAAGCATGTAATATTGCAAAAAGTTGATGAAAGCATGTGAAAGGTTAGAGTTAATAGGAAACTTCTTCACTCAAAAAGTTGTGAATCTTTGGAATTGTCTGTCATGAATGCTCCATTGGTGAGTATGTTAAGGCTGGGAAGAATACAATCATGGCTGATCATCTGCCTCAATTCCACTTTCCCACCCTTTCAATATTTCATATGGTTCCCTGGAAGATCAAAAATCTAAAGACTGGTGGAGCAGATGCGATGGGCTCTATGGTCCAATCTTGCTCCTTTTTTTAGTGTTCACATGTCGAGTACAAGTCTTGAGTGACAGTAATTGCTACTGTGAGTGTGATGGAGGTGTGGTGTATTAAACATTATGAGAAGGTGGCATTGTGGGTATGAGATGTCCAAAGAAGATGCATTCATTGACACTGACTATCCTGAGAGTAGTCATGATTTGGAGATGCTGGTGTTGGACTGGGGTGTACAAGGTTAATAATCATACAACATCAGGTTATAGTCTGACAGGTTTAATTGGAAGCACTAGCTTTCTGAGCACTGTTCCTTCATCAGGTGGTTGATTCCAAACTCTAACTATTTGAACTTTCTGACCGTCTACTCTGGTTTCCTTCTGAGGGTAGTCCTTAAGAATGTCCTGGTCTCAGTGAGACCATAATATTTTTCCACCTGTCTGAAGTTTTTTCACCTAACTCTGCGGCTTCGGTCCTATAGGGAATTAAGGATTTAGCGCCTCAGGTGTAGGAACTGTCACCAAATTCATTCAGCTGAGGTGTGTGGATGAATTTATGTTCTACCCTCTCCATTTAAACAGGTGTAAATTATGGTCCCTGTGCCCAAAGATTGAGGCACAAGATTTTTGTTTTCATAAACCCAGTTCATAAACCCAGAGGAAGAAGCTGATTTCAAATGGTCTGGGGAGTTTATAAGTTGGACCAAGGGTTATAGTGAAAGGATGAGACCATGAAGCAAAATATTAATGACAATGAAAGTACACAAAACAATTCTAATGCAATCTTGTCATTTGAAATATTCATTTTTGATGTGTTTAGTTGTTTAAATCTTATTAGGAACTGTAGTTGCTGGGAACAATAAAGAAATGTAGATTTGAGAACATGGGAAGTGTTGCATGTTAAAAGAAAGACTCTCCTTAAGTAGATTACATTAAGCATTGGGGAAGACTGTTCATCAGGAAGGATGGTTTATGATTGCTTCAACAGTCCAGAAATGACCTTTATCACCTCTTATTGTTAGGTTTAGTTTGCATTTGATAAAACAGAATAAAAATAGAAGCAATTTATTGAGGTATGTGAACAAGTTATCACTCAATATACTCTGAAAAACAAGCCATAATGCATCTCAACAACAAATGTAACTGGGCATTTGCTTCAGCAAGTAAAAGCTAATAAAGCAGATGCAGGAAATCTGAAATACAAACAAAAAGTACTGGAGACAATCAGCATGTCTGGCAGCATCTATGGAGAAAGAGACAGAGTTAATTTTTCAAGTCCGACAGAGGGAGATAAGAATTTATCAACATTGCTTCTAATTTCCATCCTCCTCTCACCTTCATCTGGGTCCACTGCTGACACTTCCCTTCACTTCCTTGACTTCACCATTTCCATTTCAGGAGGTAGACTGTTCATTTAATATGCAGTACAACCCCACCAACTCCCATAGCACTTTGACTACACCTACTCGCATCCTGCTTCCTGCAAGGATTTCATTGCATTCTCCGAGTTCCTCTGTCCTCCTCACATCTGTTCTGATGATTCCACCTTCCCCTGGGCTGCCTCCTGCATAACCTCCTCTTTGCTCACAGAGGATTCCCTCTCCCAGTGTGCTTGCAAGGCAATCAGCCATGTCCAATTCATCTCTTACACTTTTGCCTTCATCCATTACCCTTCGTCTCAGAACAATAAGATATCCCCTTGTCCATATTTTCCAGGTGATCAATCTCTGCATTCAAAGGATCATCATCTGCCATTTCTGTGACATCCAACTGTACCATCAAATGTACCATCCCGTCCCCTCCGCTGTCAGTATTCCACAGGGATCAATCCCTGTCTGACACCTAGTTCCACTCTTCCATTACACCCATTTCCTCACTTCCACACAGCACCTCCCCATGCAATCGTAGAAGGTTGAACTCTTGCCTATTCACCTC
The DNA here is from genome assembly GCF_047496795.1 of Chiloscyllium punctatum. Lineage (NCBI taxonomy): Eukaryota > Metazoa > Chordata > Chondrichthyes > Orectolobiformes > Hemiscylliidae > Chiloscyllium > Chiloscyllium punctatum. Next base: position 35,600,537 of record NC_092763.1, read on the forward strand.
CTCCGTCCTCACTATCCAAGACCCAAAACACACCTTCCAGATGAAGCAATGGTTTACTTGTACTTTCAATTATGTCTACTGTATTCACTGCTCACAATGCAATCTCCTTTATATTATCAAGATGAAGACTGGTGACTGCTTTGTGGAACATCTCTGACCTTCCAGTTACTTGCCAATTCAATGAACCAACTTGCTCCCATGTGAACATATCCACCTTGGGACAGCTACAGCTTTTCAATGAAGCTCAACACGAGCTGGAAGATCAGCACTTCATTTTCTGCTTAGGCAATTTACAGACTCAATATCAATTTGCATAATTTCAATGCATGACCTGTATCATCTAATTTTCTTGTTTCTCCCATGCTGTACTAGCCATGTCTTGTTTGTATCATGTTGACTTTGCTCTCTATGGAGTGGACCCATGTTCTCCATTTTGCACCTTCAAATCCATTGGTTTTACGCCTCTAATTGTCCCTTACCACCATTAGCACTGTCTTTGTCATTTGCTTCGGACACCCTCATCATCTATTCCACTTGCACCTCCTCTCCCTCTGTTAGCAACAAAAGAATCATCACTTTCCAGCCCATTTTAGTTCTGTAAAAGGGTTATATCAGACTTGAAACAAAAACAGAAATTGCTGGAAAAGCTCAGCAGGTCTGGCAGCAACTGTGGAGAGAAATCACAATTAACATTTCAGGTCCAGTAATCTTTTCACGGAACTCCCATATCAGACTCGAAACTGTTTTAAAATTAGTTTATGGGATATGGGTGTTACTGGCTAGGCCAGTATTTATTGTAGTCTCTAATTGCCCAGGGAGCAGTTAAGAAAGAACCACTTTGCTGTCAGTCTGGAGTTATATGTAGGCAAGACCAGGTAATGATGATAGATTTCCTTCTCTTAAGGACTGTCTCTCTCCACAGATGTTGCCAAATCTGCTGAGTTTCTCCAGCACTTTCTGTTCTTATAAACTCAGCAGATTTTATTCCACACAAACTTAAAACAATGAGGTCAGGCCAGGAACAGAATGGATTATAGTTTCTTTGAGACATCAGTGCCCAATACAGTAGGAGTGACTCATTCATGTCAGACGTGCAGAAATCTTGCACCAATTTCAACGAATAAAAGAACATCCATTGTTCTCTACTGTGCCATTGATCAAAATGACAGTAATAATATTACTGACATAAAAATCTGATTGAAATCAATGACATAATTTAAAATGACAGCTACTTGACTTATGCAACTTCGTCCAAAAATATTGAGGATAAAAAGAGTCATGAATCAATTTGAGTAGTCACATAATTATTTTAAAATATGTGCCCTGTATGTTTATTTCTGTCTTCTTTGAGTTGATTTATGTAAGTGGAAGATCATTCCAATGTAGATATACACTGCCATATGAGAACCTTTGGTGTTGGCAACTTGAAATGAAAGATGACGTCTTATGAAGCACCACATACTTTTCAATACTATCCTGAAGGAGATGAAGAATTCATGAAATACATTACTCTCCTTACATCATGGATATCTGTTGCTGTGTCCACATCGCTGACTTTGTCAAAGTTGCTGAACCAGGTCAAGTACATTTCTCATGTACCTAAAGGCAAAGGATAATAATTTCAGATGTCATGCAGAAAAAGTAGGTTTTTTTTAAAAAATGATGGCCTTAGTGTGTTGGGATAGAGAGGGTATTCAAATAGATTTGAGCTTTGTAACTGCAATTTTTACAATGTGAACTGAGCCAGATGATTTGTTACTTGCAGGTGAAAATATACATTTTTGATTCATATAAATACAACTCTAGAACCCAAACCACAGTTATGAATGCAGTCATGAAAACTAAGTTATAGTATGTAACTTTAGTATACACTAATGATCAGTTCTGAATTCAACTTCTGATACTGTTGACTTTGACTTTTGGATGGATTTGGAGCCAATGTGATTAATATTTATAGCTGTGGAAGGTTAAACAGAAAAGTATCTTGACTTTCCAAAATCCTATTGGTAAAATCAGGTAAAAGTTCTCAGAACTATGAATGGTTAAAACAGTAAATGATAAACCAATTAATTTCTTTGATTAAAGATAATCAGTTTCTTCGGTTAAAGATAATCAGAATTAATGTGTATGATCCCAACAGTTAATTTGTAAACCCAGCTGCAAGACAAATGTCTGATCTGTTTGCTTTGTTTTTACCAAATGAACTGTATTTCCAAATTTTTACAGATCTCCTGTCATAATTAAGTCTCAATGTGTAACTCAATCAGCTTAAAGGAAACTGTGTATACAATTGCTTTGCTCCACCGAATAACCTTATTAAATTCCTGGCTGTGGTCTCACTAATATTAAATCCAGATTAAATCTAGAAATCTAGTTTATCTGATCACAGTACCCACTCATCTATATTATAGCTTCAAAAGATTAAATTTCACTGTCAAACAAGGAAGGGAGACAATATACTAATTTAAAATCATGGCTGTGCTCCAGGGCACAGGAGAAGAAAACTCAACCTGCAAAATTGGCACACTGAGAGCAGGATTACTCTAAAATGTGCAGCCACCAACCATAATCCAATGCACAGCACTCACTGTCCGCTGATAAATCCACAGCAACAATAATAACCAGCTGTATTTTTAAAATATTTTAATAGGAAAAATTGCCAAAGCACTTCATGGAAATGCAATCAGACAACAGAATCTGATTGACCAATACCTTTTGCCTATTATTTACTACATTCCGCAATGTGCTCCACTCTTTAATGGTGCTTTGGCCTGCAGCACCAATCAGAGATTCAAATAACAAAACCTCACATCATAAGTTCCGTTTCTTTTTAAAGACGTGGGTAAAATTCATTTCAGTTTGTCAAGGATGTCATTAAGATCTTACATTTTTTTAATTGATTTGTTAGCCATGTCCTGACCTTTTATAAGGGTCTAGATTGGGTGGTCAGGCTTGTGGATCTTGGGAAGGAGGTAGAATTGGGCGGTGGCCCAACATTTCAACTCCCCCGCTCACTCTGCCAAGGACATGCAGGTCCTGGGCCTCCTCCACCACTGCTTCCTCACCACCCTCATCTTCCGTCTCGGAACACTTCAACCCCAGGGCATCAATGTGGATTTCACCAGTTTCCTCATTTCCCCTCCCCCCCACCTTACCCCAGTTCCAACCTTCCAGCTCAGCACTTCCCTCATGACCTGTCCTACCTGCCTATCTTTCTTTCCACCTATCCACTTCACCCTCCTCTCTGACTTATCACCTCCATCCCCACCCCCATTCACCTATTGTACTCTATGCTACTTTCTCCTCACCCCCACCCCCTCTCATTTATCTCTCCACCCTGCGGGCTCCCTGCCTCTATTCCTGATGAAGGGCTTTTGCCTGAAACGTCGATTTTCCTGCTGTTTGGATGCTGCCTGACCTGCTGTGCTTTTCCAGTACCACTCTAATCTAGACTCGGGTTTCCAGCATCTACAGTCCTTGTTTTTACCACCCTGACCTTTTATAACCAGATTTTTCTTTCACGTATTTACTCCATTACTCTTAGCTTCATCTTGTGTGTCCAACATGTCGATGTGATGTGGCCAGTGGGTGGGTGATGAGAGTTGGCATGCTTTCTGTTTTTGTGTGTTAGTCAGCCATGGGTGAATAGCTCCACTGAATATGAGAATATAAGAAATAAGAACAGGAATAGGCTATTCAGCCCATCAAGCCAGTCCCACCATTCTACAAGATCATGACTGATCTGCAAAGGCTTCAACTTCCCTTCCTTGCCAGCTCAGCATAGCCATCAACCCCTTCATATTTCAAAAACCTATCTACATCTGTACTTTCCTCAAAAACTCTATGATTCCTCTTTTAGAACTTTCAATGATCTAGCCTCCACAACTCTTGGAGGTACAAGATTCCAGACATTCATTACCTTCTGGGAGAAAATAAATACCTTTGCATCTCAGATTTTAAGAAGTGTCCCCTTATTCTGTGACTATGTCCCCTGGGTTTGTGATTCCCCCACTAGTGTAAATATCAACATCTATCCTGATTGGCCCGTTCAGAATCTTCGATGTTTCAATAATATCACCCCTCATTCTTCTAAACTCTCATGAATAAAGGCCTAAAATATTTAGCTGTTCTAGGTAAGTCAACTCCTTCATCCTGCTTTATAGATACATCAGAAACATTGAAACCTAAGGGAGTAAAGCCCCAACATAAAACTTGGAGCAAAGTGCTCAAGTAAACTGTCTGAACATGTACCTTTTTCATCATCCCCTGCAACCAAGCTGGTGCCAAACATTATGCTTTTCAATCTTTGGGCTCAGCCGGGGAGGTTAAGAGGGTGACCCTGAATCTTGGACATCACAGGTCTCCATACATTTTGCCCAGGTTTGTGCCCTGGCGAGGACACTCCAGTTTTACTGTAGAGTGTTAACACAATACGAGGATAACAGTTGCACATGATAAGCACATGTCAATTGGCACAGAGAACAGGTGCTCTGGGGTGTCCCTAATAGTTGAAGGGATGATCACATCTTACTGGTCAGCCACTCAAGTCAGGAAGCACCCAACGGTAAGGTGCTCATCCACCAATCTGCTTCATTGGTTGCTTGAGGCTTCAATTCTCTACACAACAAATGAACAAAATCCACTGCACCAAGCAAAGAAATAAAACAAACCAAAAGAAAGAAGATCTTTGATTGACAAGTTTGAGTGTCAGGAGCTTTTGCATGGACTGATAGACAACCTGCAGCTGGGTGATAATACATGAAAGGCAACTATGATCAATAGGGAATGTGATGGCTGAATACTGACATTGCATTGCTACAAAAGACTAGACTTGCTGAGAGTATGTCACTAATGGAAAAACATTCCATGATTATCTCGCAGACGCAGGGTTTAAATCAAATACATGATCAAGGCATTGCCTCCATTGTAAGGAATTTACTGCTCTCAGTGATAAAACCCACCACAAATAGTTCAAAATGTGTTCTCTTCCACTTCCTTTCAACTCAAACAGTGCCTGTGAACCTCCTGCGTACATGTGCTTCAATGCTATGTTCTATTATAGAGGTGAAATACCAATTCGCTCAGGAGGTGGACTCTGCTATCAGGAAAATTCCTGAATCAGAAATTCTTTATTTACAAGGATATTTTAAAGCAAGATTTGGTGTGGACCCTGAAGCAGTCTGTGAAAAATAAATGTAAACAGACAAACTACTGGGAACCTTTCAACTACCACAACTTTGAGTAATTCACAATTTCTTTCAGAACAAAACATGTTACATAGAACCCTGGAGATAACCAAGATCAGAGCACTGGCCCCAGGTGAAACTGATCACCAACCGATATGATTTGCTAACCTGCATTCTCAATGTACACAGTTACCACAGTGCCAACTGCAATAAAGATCACACCCTGGTGTCAACTGGGGTGGCAATGCAACTCTTGAAGCTTTTTATTCAAAGCAGAAAGGCTATCCTTTGATTAACATCAGCCACACTGGATATCCAGGTAATAAGCAATTGTTCTGTCACTAAGTTCAATACACACTGTCTGGCATTCTCACACTGAATGCAGAAGTGAATGTAATTCTAAAATACTGCACTACTTAACATATGGGAAGCAGTAACTGCTAACTGGTTTGAAACAAACCTCACTGTGATGGAACTTGCCACACGAGGAAAGTGGTATGCGCTCATTAATTACAAAGAAAGATCCAAGCAAAGAGACTTCTGGCAGTTGCTAGAAGAAAATTCCAATAGATTAGATTACTTACAGTGTGGAAACTGGCCCTTTGGCCCAACATGTCCATACTGACCCTCCGAAGAACAACCCACCCCCCTATATTTACCCCTTCACCTAACACTACGAGCAATTTAGCACGACCAATTCACCTAATCTGCACATTTTTGGACTGTGGGAGGAAACCAGAGAACCCGGAAGGAACCCACATAGACACTGGGAGAATGTGCAAACTCCACACAGACAGTTGCCTGAGGCAGGAATTGAACCCGGGAATCTGGCACAGTGAGGCAGCAGTGCTAACAACAGTGCCACCATGCTGGCCTGAATAGACTGCTGGGTAGTATGCCAATGGCTACTGGTTACAACTCTGCCAGAATATCCACAGGTCCTTCTACCCAGAGAATATCAGGAATATATATAAAAGGATCAAAAAGACATAGTTCCATCAGGAAAGTAATCAGCCACATTGAAAACAAAGGCAGCAGAACACTTCACTGCTGCAATAAATGACTGGAGAGATGAGTGGAACACAATCATGAGCTATATTCTAGGTAAAACACTGTCATTGTGAAACATCTAAACTGTTGAAAGCCTGTGAATGATTGCAGAGCTGGATATTGAATACAGTAAAGGAGTTTAGCAAAGTTAGGGATTCACTTGTCATGGACAAAAATCAAGTTGATGATGCTATATTACTGAAACCTGAAAGCATGGAAACTGGCACTACTTCACCATCTGCATGAATTCCTCTATCTCTGATAGAAGAATGGGCAGTACCTCAGGATATTCATGATGCAAAGATTATTAAGGCACCTCATTGCTCAAGTATTTTGGGAAAAAAACTGGCCCGTGTTGCAATTGTCAGGGTTTATATATCAGCAAAAATTGAGGCTGGTGAATTATGCACCTTCTTAGCCTGCTGTCATCCTCTGAGCAAATGAAATACGGAAAGCAATGCCAGAGTGGGGCTCTGAACCATTCCAAGTGATGAATAATACAAAGTTGACCATCACATCTCACATCATCTTTATCAGAAGGCTGCCACAGAATTTGTACTTGTATTAATGTATTATTTAACTTCATTAAACTGGTGATTAAGCCTTCAATTTAATGATTTAAATCTTCACATTTGTGATTACTGCTCAAAAACCTAACACTAATTGTGGTGGAAACTCAGTGCCCTTTAATTCTCAAATACTCATACTTTTCTTGTGTAATATATGCAATAGTTATTGTTGACTCAATTTACACAGCAACAGAATATGACAAAGAGACACGACCTCTTCACTTGTTTTTCCACACTGACCACATCAAGCAGCCTGACCAGTTTCAGTTCAGCTGAATTGTTTGCATGCTTCCATAGCCAAGAGGTATAGTAGGTAAAATTGAACTGTGGATGCTGGAATTCTGAAACAAAGATATTGCTGAAGAAACTGACAGGTCAGGCAGCATCTGTGAAGAGAAGGCAGAGTTAGCTTTTGAGCCCAGTTCTTCAGAACTGGAGTTCTGTAGAAGGGTAATTGGACCTGAAAAGTTAAGTCTGCTTTTTCTCTGCTGATCCTGCCAAGTTTCTCCAGCATTCTCTGTTTTTTGTCTGTGGTATAATGGGGTAGTATCATCTTAACAAAATGCAAGTATAAATATCCTTTAAACTTATCTTTCAGCAGTGGCATTTTAATTGACTGGGATGATAATGAAAAATGGCTTGTGCTATTTAATTTACTTAGGTGACTGCCTGATTTGAAATGTGAATTAAGTGGTTAGAACTGGATTTTTTTCAAAATTGCAGCCTACACGGTTTTAGAGCCGCAGTATCTTCATTGTCATTGGTGTAAATATAAATAGATAAGACTGTAAAGAAAACACTCTCCAGTGATCTGTGCTGATGGAAAATACATCATCAGATTTAAATTTGATCCATAGAATTAACAAATGGACAATGTTTATTACCACCACGAATGCATTTGCTGATCTCAACCATGTTCACACTGGAGATAATAGAATTGCCCTCAGGAGCCTTTGAACAAGTTAGTGAGAGTCTTTGTTTTTGATCACTATTCAGCAACTCACTGGAAACTCCATCTGCAAGTGTTAGCTGAACAGTGGGTCGAGGTTCTTCCTTTTTATCCTCTAAGTTTCTAGCTTGTACCCTTTTGGGATTATTGTCTCTTGCACATTCCCATGGTCAAATGTCTTTAATGACCCAACTATATGTAAGGCATGGCCATTTGGAAAAACTCATATAGATTTCTGGTACTCATGGAATTGTATTCTAACTGACTCAAACCCTTCTGGAGAGTTGGGAAGAAAATTAGAGGGTAAAAATAAAAGGTTAGATATCTTTATTTTGTACTAGAAATTGGAACCTGTATAAAATACAAACATTGAGCAAAATTGCTGGAGCTAGGCCTATGTACAATGATTAAGAAATAAAATGCAGCCTTGTCACTTTAAGTCCCACTTGTCAATGACTTTATTCCTCTCTAAGTTGATAAACCTATTCTAATAAATGCTGTGTAAAAATCATCCTTATTTTTAAATCCCTCAGTAGTCTAACCCCATCCTAACTCTGAAATCTTCCCAAATCCTAGACCATCACACTGTACCCTCCCCACAAGGTATTTCGTTCCTTTGATTTTAATCTTTTCTAAGTCTCCATTCCTTTCTCCTACCCACGGTGATTGAGGCTGTTTTCTTTCAAAAACTCTTCACCATTCCATTCTTTCCTTTAAAAACCTAACTCTGGCAGAGATTGATAAATTCTTGATCTTGTAAGGAATTAACGGCTATGGGAAGAGTGCAGGTAAGTGGAGTTGAAATGCCCATCAGCCATGATTAAGTGGTGGAGTGGACTTGATGGGCTGAATGGCCTTACTTCCACTGCTATGTCTTATGGTCTTTCACCAAGCTGTTGCCTCCTTCCCCAATCTTTATAAAGGTTGGTTTGGAATTCATTTTCCTCATGTTTATTCTCACATCTGAAGTGCCAAATTATTATTTGGTTGAAGTTGTTAATGACAATACAAGTTGTTGAAATTTTTCCTGTTGACACTTGCCTTGACCTCAAATTTCACAGAGCAATGTAACCCAAGCATCTTTTAAATCTGAAATACGGTATGCCTGCACTTACCGTTTGGTGTATTGGTTGTGCAATAACTGACAGTACCAATTGCTGCACAGGACACTGGTAATTCACCTCCAGTCCCTCTCTCTGCACCAGGGTTTTGGATCTCTATTGTTTCCCAGCGGGTGACGCAGTGCGTTGGGGAAATTCTGGGTTTTGCCGCACAACAGAGCTGAAGAACCTTCTTTCTCACATCTTTTTGCCAATAGGAATAAATCAGCGGATTCAGCAGAGAGTTACACAGACTAAGGAGCCAGAGGTAGTCTTCAATGGTTGTATATAATTGGCACTTGGGGCAACACGCTTGCACAGAAGTTGCAATGAAGAAGGGCGTCCATGCAACCATAAAGCACCCAACAAGTATCCCTATGATCCTGAGAGCTTTGACATCTCGGATGTGACAGCGAGGTGGTGGAGCAGGGCTGGAGACTGCACTGATTCGCTCACTTTCAAGGATTTGCCGCGTGTGGGAGTATGCTATTTTGAGGATTACGCTATAGAAGTAGACGAAGATTAAGGAAGCAGGAAGAAAACAAGAACAAAATACAATTATAATATACTTCGGATTGATGATCGAGAACAGCGTACAGGTCCCGTTGTATTCTTTAGGCTGTAGCTGCCTAATGATCACTGGAAGGAACCCAATTATAAGTGCTACAGTCCAGAGACACACAATGATTAATGCCACCAGTTTATCAAGCATCAGTCGGCAGTATTGTAAAGGTAGTTTTATAGCTAGAAAACGATCAAAAGCAACCGACACCATTGTTAATATAGAGGCAGCAGAGGGCGAGATTATAAGTGAAATCCGTAACATGCACAACTCTCTACTGGCGGTGAAATCCTGTCTGGTGAGCACTATGACAGCCGTTCCAAAGCAGGTAAATCCGACCAGCATATCTGCAACTGCCAGGTTCAACACAAAGCACAAGCTAGCAGACCTGTTCTTCAGAATCATCAGGACCAGCGCCACCACCACGACAGCATTGGAAACTATGATCAGCAATGAAAGTACTGTCACAATACTGCCAAAGTGATTAACATCCATCGTGGATGTTCAATAAACAGAATCTGGAAAATAAAACTAGAGTGCTGTCTACCACATCTGGTACGGTCGACGAAATAGAACCAGGAAGATAGCTGAAGCAACTATTAATTTAGAAATTATAAGGACCAGCTTGCTGTAGGTATAGCATAACAATCAAACGGAGAGCACTGTCAAAGGTAACTTTTAAAGGTTAGCTTTCTTTCCTGATTCATTGATAGCTGTGTTTGTGTCATAATGAAGAGCAAAGTCTTGTTGATATGCAGCAACAAGACTTCACCACCTCTGCTTTTCATATGTTGCTAACCAACAAAGCTGTATATGTGCTAAGATGAATCCCTTCATTTATCATGTCACACTTATGATTGCATATGGAGTCTAATATTGAGGGATTTTCAGTTTTATCTTTTGTCATTTATTGCCCAGTTTGCTAGATAGGGAACATTAAGCATTTCTGATTACAACTCGTAAGCAACTTCCAGCAAGATGCTTCTAAACCATTATATGCTTTCCGCTATCCTTCTAACGCAGTAAAAATTACCTCATGGTGAGTTTATTTAAGATTATCTTTATTGGTATAGTTAATCACCTGTCACAGAAATGAAACATTGTGACCTTGTATTGAGAAATGGAGGTGAAAGATTAAGGTCCATTTTGAATAATATCAGTATTCACAAGGATAGGAGAGAAAATGAGATAAGTCAGGAAGTGAGAGAGGATTTGAGGATAGAATCATAAAAACAACAGCAACCCATTTGCCATTAAAGCAGAGTGCAACATTTCTGTTAGTTATGGCTTTCTTTTAACTTGTACTTTACAAATTTCTACTTCACCCCCACCCTTTAATAGATATATTTTAATTAATCTGTATAGCATTTTAGGGGACATTGCTGAAGGAGGCTTGAACACAGGCCACCTGATCCAGAGATAGGAATATCATGACCGCAGAACAAGAGTCCCATATATCCTAGCTGTCAAATATCACTGCAACCTCATATTCACAAGAAGTAGACGGTGCAATGAATTTAAAAGCTGTAGGCAGAAAGAAGAGTATTTAACATTTTTGGATTAAGAAAATATGGTGAAGAGGGTCATTCACCACAGTAGAATGATAGAATATTACACAGCAGGTGAAGGCTATTTGGTTTAACAAGTTTGTGCCACTTGAGATATCTAGGCTATTCCCATTCTCCCCCTTACACCATAAAAACTGACCAGAGGCTTTAAAACCACAACAACAGGCTAAATAAGTGGGAAATAAAGTGCAACACAGATAAAGGTGTTATAATACATTTTAGGAGGAAGAGTAGGGAAGAACAACAATGTCTCTTATTACTTGCAAAGTCCAAGTCCTGATGGGGAAGAGGAACAAGTGGATCTTGGAATACAAAGATACTAAACAGTACAAATTGCACCAGAGGCTAGCAAGACCATCTTGAGAAAAAAACCAAAGAACAAAGCTTTATTTGGAGTGAAATAGGATTGATAAGTAGGGAATTTGTGTTAAACCTCAATTAAATCTTGATTAGATCACAATTAAGAGTATTATTTTTGGTTTTAATAAAAAACATACAGGAGCATTGGAGAGTGTGCGGAGAAGATGTACAAGGATGATACCAAATGGGTGGTCACAATGATTTGGAAAGAGCTGATAAATTGGGTCACTTTTGAAAAACACAGGCCAACAGGTGACCTGATAAAGACCGTTAAAATTATGAAAGGTTTAAATAACATCCATGCAGAGTTAATGCCTTCTCTTGTGGGAAATTTGTAATGAGATAGCATCAACATAACATAGTCATTAATGAATCCAGTGGGACATATGGAAGAAATCTTTTTATCCAAAGAATGATGAGAGTGTGGAACTCACCACTGCATGGTTTGGTTGAAGTAAAGAGTATTGATGTATTTAAGGAGAAGTTGGATAAACATATGAGGGGATGATTCATAAAGGGAGAGTATTCCAGAGCCTGGGACTTCGATATCTGAAGTCAAAACTATCAATAGTGGAGCAATTAGAATGAGGGATGCACAAGAGAGTAGAAGAGGAGTGCAGATATCGTAGAGGGCTGTAGGTCAAGTGGAGAGCACAGAAGTAGGAAAATGCAAGGCCACAGTGAAATTTTAAGAGGATGGTTGTGTTAATTGGATGTAGAGGTAAAGGAGGCATGAAGTAAAGTTGCAGCAACTGATACTGGGTTTCTAAAATTCTTTGACAGGATTTGGGCTGGCTGCACTATTGTCCATTCTTAATTAGCCTTGAGAAGGTGGCGGTGAGCTGCTGTCTTGAACTGCTGCAGTCCATGATGAAGTAGAGGGGTTGGGGTGAGATATGCCCACAGTGCTGTCAGGAAGGAACCTCCAGAATTTTCAATCAATGGTAGTGCATTAATGATGATATAGTTCCAAGTGAGGATGGTGTTCTGCCTTGGGCAGAAGCTTACAAGTCCCTTGACCTTTCAAGAGTTAGAGGTCAGGGATTTCAAATGGCAGAGGCTTGGTGAGTTGCTCTGGTGCGGTGCGTTTAGCTATTGGTATGCATTGCTGCCAGTGTTTGTTGGAGTTAGAAGGAATTAATGTTTAAAGTGGTCGTTGGGTTGCCAATCAAGTGAGCTGCTTTGTCCTGAATGGTGTCAAATTTGAATGTTGCTGAATTTGCACACTCCAGCCATCCCACTGTTGACTTGAGTCTTGAGAATGGTGAACAGATTTTGTCAAATCTGAAGATTAGTTACTTGTCACAAAATTGCCAGCATTTGACCTATTTTCAGAGCCATAGTATTTATGTGGCTGTTTCAGTTCAGCAAAAACCTGTAGGATATTGATAATGAGGATTCAGCAACAATGAAACCATTGAATGTCAGTAGGAGATGGTCGGAGGAAGCCCTTGCCTGGTATATGCGAGATGTAAATGTAATTTGCACTTATCAGCACAACTTTGAATGTGGTCCAGATCTTAATGTATATGGATATGGACTTCTTCGGTATCTGAGGAGTCATGAATGGTACTGAGGCTTGTGCAATCATCACTGAACATCCACACTCCTGGCCTAATGATGAAGCAGCGGAAAATGTTTGGGCCTAGGACACAAAGGATGTTGGGAAATGTTATGGAGGTTGAAATAGACAATCTTGGTGATAATGGTATGAATATGAATTCAAAGGTCATGTTGAATTAAATGTTAAAAATCACACAATACCAGATTATAGTCCAACAGATTTAATTGGTGCACTAGCTTTTGGAGCGCTGCTCCATCATCAGGTGGTTAGAAGCAGTACTCCGAAAGCTAGTGCTTCCAATTAAATCAGTTGGACTATAACCTGGTGGTGTGTGATTTTTAAATTTGTACAGCCCAGTCCAACACCGGCATCTCCAAATCATGAATTAAATGTGACAACAAAATTGCAAACACACTAGCTTAGTCTCAGACTGTTGCCAGGAAGAGGAATGGAGCCAATAGTTAGGGAACAGAACTTTGGAAAAAATTGACACCAGTCCCCAAAACTCTGAGAAGTTTGGAGTGGTTCTGACAGACAAAGAATAGTCGTTATATAGGATTGTGCATTAAGCAATGACGTTTAAAAGCAAAAATTGGATGCAGAAAATCAGTACTGCATATCACAGCAGCATTCTACCCAGAGAAGAATATTTACATTTATAAATGAATTCTCACCCTTTTCAAGAACTTCTATATTTGACGTAATTAAGCGGTAGTGAAGAGCTAGTGGTATTATCACTAAATTGTAAATCTGGGGGCCCGGGTTCAAATCCCACCATGGAAGATGGTGGAATTTGAATTGAATATAGGGTTCAGAAAAGATTTAGAAGGATATTGCCAAAGCTGGAATATTTGAGCTATAGGGAGAGGCTGAATAGAATGGGTCTGCTTTCCCTGGAGCACCAGAGGCTGAGGGGTGACGTTATAGAGGTTTATGAAATAATGGAGGGCATGGATAGGGTAAACAGACAAAGTCTTTTCCCTGGGGTTTGGAGTCCAGAACTAGAGGGCATAGGTTTAGGGTGAGAGGGGAAAGATATAAAAGAGACCTAAGGGTCAACTTTTTCACACAGAGGGTGGTACGTGTATGGAATGAGCTGCCAGAGGAAGAGGTGGAGGCTGGTACAATTGCAACATTTAAAAGGCACCTGATGAGTAAATGAATAAGAAGGGTTTAGAGGAATATGGGCCAAGTGCTAGCAAATGGGACTAGATTAATTTAGGACATCTGGTCAGCATGGATGAGTTGGACCGAAGGGTCTCTTTCCATGCTGTACCTAAGAACATAGAACATAAGAACTAGGAACAGGAGCAGGCTGCATGGCACTTTGAGCCTGCTCCACTATTCAATAAGATCATGGCTAATCTTTTCATGGTCTCAGCTCCACTTACCTGCATTATCACTATATCCCTTAATTCCTTTATTTTTCAAAAAAGTATCTACCTTAGCTTTAAAAGTGACTACTGAAGTGGTGTCAATGACTTCACTGGACAAGGAATTCCATAGATTAACAACCCTTTGGGTGAAGAAGCTCCTTCTCAGTTCAGTTTTCAACTTGCTTCCTCTAATCTTGAGGCCATGGCGTCTTTTCCTAGTCTCACCTACCAGTGGAAACATCCTATCTATTTCCATTGTATTGATTCCCTTCATAATTTTATATGCTTCTATCAGATTCCCCCCCTCATTCTTTTGAATTCCAATGAATATAATCCCAGTATCCTCAGCCTCTCCTCATAAACCAACCCTCTCAACTCTAGAATCAACCTAGTCAACCCCCTCTGTACCCCCTCCAGTGCCAGTACATCCTTTCTTTAGTAAGGAGATCAAAACTACAACATTTTTACCATTCAAGTAATAATCCATTTTGTTGTTACTCCTACCAAAATGTCTATGACTCTATGACTTGAAAAGGGAGTAGTTGTTTGCATTTCAACAGCCCAACACTCAATTATATTCACATTCTGCTACATTAAAACATTATTAAGCCAAGCTCCAGACAGCACTACTTTATATTTATTTAATTTCTTAACAGAAAAACTCCATAGAGGAGCAATCAGAAATAAAGACTGACAAGTTACAAGGAGGGATGGCCAAAAGTTTAGTTAAAAAGGTGAGTTTTAAAGATATATAGATAGGAGGAAATAGAGAGTTGAAGAAGCCTAGGTGGGAATTCCTCGGCAGGGTAGCTGACGTTGCCATCACCGGTGGTGAGATGATGGGAGGGTCTGCAGCTGTGAGATAAATAAAGTTTTCATAGGATTCTATGTTTGGAGAATGTTAAAGAGGGAGCTAAGGTAATAAAGTAGAGAGGAGTTACATACTAAGATTACACATATCACACCCAGGATCTTGACCTAGTGCAGGAAGTGATTATAACATTTTACCTGACCGTGGGCCGAAGGGCCTGTTCTGTGCTATACTGTTCTATGTTCTGTTACAAGGGTGAGTATGACACTCTTAATATTTTCTTTCCTCACTTGATGTACAGTCAACATAAGTGCACACTGCACTATTCCTCATCATAAGTGCACACTTACTTTACGCTTGCTCTCTTTACAGCAGCAACTGACACTCTTCTCTGCTCATCTGATCACTTTTACAGAACTGTCAGCCTGTCACATCATTTACTTACTTCATCATCAACTGTTTTCCATTGAACAAATGTTTTGAAAACAGAAGGGGAAATGCAGGAGGTCTTAGAAAATGTAATGGTGCACAAGTCTCCATGGCCTGATCTCGTGTATCCCAGGACTTTGTGGGAAGTTAGGGAAGAAATTGCAGGGCCCTATAAATTTGTATCATCTATATTTATGGGTGAGGTGCCAAATGAGTGGTGAATACCTAATGTTTGCCTTAGCTTAAGAAGGATTGTAAGGAGAAGCCTAGGAACGATAGACTGGGTAATTGTGTGGATGTGATTCTGAAAGATTGGATTTATATGCATTTGGAGAAGCAAAAAATGATGAGGGATAGTCAGCATGATTTTGTGTGAGGGAAATAGTGTGTCACAAACTTGATTGAGTTTTTTCAGAAAGTAACCAAGAAGATTGATGAGTAAAGATTGGTAGACATTGTTTACTTGGACTTCAATAAAGCCTTTGACAAGAGTCCATATAGTAGACTAATTATTAAAGTTAGATCACATGGGATTCAGGGTGAGCTTGCCAATTGGATACAAAATTTGCTTAATGGGAGGAGACAGAGAGTGATGCTGGAGGGTTATTTCTCAGACTGGAGGCCTTTGACCAGTGGTGCTGGGTCCAGTTTTGTTTGTTATTTATATAAATGATTTAGATGAGAACATGGAAAGCATGATTAGTAATTTTGTGGCTAACACCAGGATTGGAAATATAGTGGACAGTGAAGAAGGTTATCTAAGACCACAAAGAGATTTTGATCAATTGGGTCAATGAACTGAAGAGTGGTGAATGGACTTTAATTTGGATAAATTCGAGATATTGCATTTGTTAAAACAAACTAAAGACAAAACTTATACAATTAAAAGTAAGGCCTTGGGCAGTGTTGTCAAACAGAGTGACTTTGAGGTTCTGGTATATAAAACTTTGAAGTTTGCAGCACATATAGATAAGGTGGTTAAGAAGGCATTTAGCATGCTTGCCTTAATTACTCAGACCTTTGAGTATAGGAGTTAAGATGTTATGTTGAGGATGTACAGGACATTGGTGAGGCCTCTTCTGGAGTACTGTGTCCAGATCTGGTCTCCCTATAATAGGAAGGATATTATTAAGCTAGAGAGGGTTCAGAAGAGATTTACTGGGATGTTGCTGGGAATGGAGCGTTTGAGTTATAAGGAAAGGTTGAACAGGCTGGGACTTTTTTCATTGGAGTGTAGGAGGTTGAGAGGTGACCTTATAGGGGTTTATGAAACAATGAGGGCTATAGATAAGGTTAATGGAAGATGCCTTTTCCCTAGGGGGGGATTTCAAGACTGAAGGGGCATATTTTTAAGATGAGATGAGACAAAATTTAAAAAGACTGATTGGCAATTTTGTTTTACACAAAAGAGGGGTTCGTGCATGGAATGAACTTCCAGAGGAAATGGTCAAGGTGGGTACAGTTACAATATTTAAAAGACATTTTGATAAGTACATGAATAGGAAATGTTTGGAGGGATATGGGTCAAGCAAGGGCAGGCGGGATGAGTGTAGTTTGGGATTATGATCGATATGGACATCTTGGACCGAAGGGTTTGTTTCCATGCTGTGTGACTCTCTGACTTTATAACTTCCCATCCTGACTCCAGTTGCTTTCACTCAACACATTCATAGCAGCAGAAACTCCACAACATATACAGTATACATGTCAGGAGGTACTAACTCTCAACAAATCTGTCTATATAGAACAATTCACAAGGAGTGATATTGAACTGGGAGTGACCAGTCAACAGCTTAACCATTGAAAATTATGATGGCCCCCTGGGTAGCTGTAGAATATGATATTTTTAGGCCAGGTGCTTCTATAGTGTCTGACTAACACTGTGTGAGCCAGTTATATAGGGTTGCTAGAAGAAGCAGGTTTAGGAGGATGAATAGTATTTATCATTCCACAGCTTATGTTCTGAATGGAGTTACGAACATTTCTTATTGTGCTTGTTACTTTACATAAGCTAAAGAGTAGAGTCATAGAATTATACAGCATGGAAATAGACCCTTTGATCCAACTCATCTATGCTGACCAGATATCCTGATCTGATGTAATCCAATTTGTTCACATTTAACCCTTATCCTTCCAAACCTTTCCTATTCATGTACCGTCCAGAAGCCTTTTAAATGTTGCAGTGTAAAATATTGCTGCAGTCTGCATATTAAGAACATTTTCTTAGATAATAGTCTTGATCATGGATCAGCTCAGTCCTTTCCCAAAGACTTTACAAAGGCAAAGGCTATGGTGAATTTAAGATGGCACTCATGTGTGCTTGCTATAGTTGTTTAAGCTAACATATTTGCCACGCAATATTACAGCAATAAAATGATCTGAGGCATAAAGTGCTATTTGTGTTGTATCTAAATACGCTGTCATAAAACTATCACTGGCTCCATTTAAATGGACATCATGTAGAACAGTTAATCTCTCAGGTAGCAGTCTATTGCCTGAATTTTCTAAGTTGCGAAAACATCATTTAATTTAGAAAAGTAATAAACAAGGTAGAAAATATTTGCCAAACATCACAGTATATTAAACCAGGAGTTAAACATAACAAATTAGTCATCATGATAATGGTCTTTTGCATAAAGCATTTTATTATAAAGAAAGACATTTATTTAAATCATATGAATGCAAACACTGGATAGTATATACTTCAGCAAGGTAGAAAAGGAAATGTGGTGGTGAAATGAAAACAGAACGTGCAGAAGAAACTCAACAAAAAAACGAGAAAGTGGTGAAACAAAATAGAGGGTAGAGTTTATTGTCTGGAGGTTTTGAACTCAATTTTGAGTCCAGGAGGCAGTGAAATGCCTAAACAGGAAATGAGCTGCTACCTTCAGTTTGAGTAGGCTTCACTGGAAAGCTGCAAGTGACTTTGGACGGAAGTGTGAGTGAGAGAAGGATGGGGCATTCGAAAGGCAAGGAACTGGAAGATGGGTGAGCATTCTCACAGGCTGAGAAGAATTGTCTGCAAAGTGGTCACCCAGTCCTACAATTGGATTCCATTTGCTCTCATTTTCCACCCAGCAACTTTTATATTCAAAAGGTTACCCTTTGCCATTTCTGTCATCTCAGCATTGTGTCACCATCACACACATATGAACATTTGAATTAGATTCTTCACTCCCTTAAGACTGCCCCAATAGTCAATAAGTTCAGGGCTGATCTGCTTCTGCACACGCTCCCATCTACCCCCAAAAAACTTTAGTTCCTTGCTGAAAAAAAATCAATCTTCTCAGCTCAGCAGGGAAACTAGACAGAGTGTCTTTTTTCTAATAGCCAAGAAGGCTGAGGGGGTCTCTGATTGGAAGTGTACTAAGTACTGAGGGGCATACACAGGGTAGATAGGGAGAAAATTTCCCACTTAGAAGAGGGATCACTAACTAGTGGACACAGTTTTAAGGTAAGGAGCCAGAGGTTGAGAGGGGATTTGAGGAAATATTTTCACCTAGAAGATTACAGATGCCTGGAATTCACTGCCTAAAAGTGGGGTAAAGAGTGGAAACCCTCGAGACACTTGAGAACTATTTAGATGAACACTTACAAAGGCCACAGCTTACAGGGCAACAAGCCAAGTGCTGCAAAATGGGATTAAAATATTTGATGACTGGTGTAGACACAATGGGCTGAAGGAGATCTTCCTGTGCTGTCTATGACTCTCCTTCTGCCGTAAAAATATTCAAAGTCTTTTTTCCAAAATGTTCTGAGGCAGAGAGTTCCAAAATCACACAATCCTCTGAGAGAAAAGTATTCTCTTAATCTCTGTCCTAAAAGGGTGAGCAATAATTTTAAAAGAGTGTCTTATCAGATTAATCCACAAGAGGAAACATCCTTTTCTCATCCACCTTGACAAATCCTTTCTGGACCTTATACGCTTCAAATACGTCATCCGTTACACTTGTAAACTCCAGTGGAAACAAACCCAGCCTCATAAGACAACTCTCTCCTTTTCGGTACCAAATTAGTGAAAATTCTCTGAACCGCCTTCAAGGCATTTACATCCTTCCATGAATAAAGAGACCAAACTGTGCAAAATATTTGATATGTAGTTTCACCAATGCCTTATTGTATAACTGAATCCTAAAGTTGTTATTTTCAATTTCTCTCAAAATAAACATAGCATCCTTTTAGCCTTTTAACCAGAAAACACAGATCTTTCTGCCCTTGTTCTTCTTTGTTAAGTAGTACTCTGCTTTTTTTTATTCTTCGTGTCAAAGTGAACAACTTCACATTTTCTCGTCTTATACTCCATCTGTCAAATTTCTGCACAGTCACTCAACCTATCTATGTCCATCTGCAAGCTTCATACATCTTCTTCACAAATTTACTTTGCTCCTTACTTTGTGAATTGCTCTTATGCCTTTGCTCCCTTCATTGGTGCCATTGACATAAATCATAAAATGTCAAGGATCAAGCACAAATCCTCCAGGATTCCATTCATCACGTCTTGTCAGTTAAGCAAGGATCCATTTATGCATATGCTTTGTAATCTTCCATGAGCTTTTATTTTCCATAATACACCATTAATGTGGCAACTAATCAAATGATTTCTGGAAATCCAAGAAGAGCATATCTACAGACTCGCCTTTATCCACTTCACATATGACTCCGTAAAGGAAATCCAATAAATATGTTAAACATGATTCCCTTTTCACAAAACGATGCTGACATTGTTCCAATCATATTGAATTTTTCTAATTACCCAGTTTGAACCTCTTTAATGAATGATTTTCACAGCTTGCCCAAGAAAATGGCACTCAACTGACCTTTTGGTTTCTGCTTCCATTCCTTCTAGGATAGAGGGATATTATTTTCTACTTTGTTGTGGTTCTGTTCGCCGAGCTGGGAATTTGTGTTGCAGACGTTTCGTCCCCTGTCTAGGTGACATCCTCAGTGCTTAGGAGCCTCCTGTGAAGCGCTTCTGTGATGTTTCCTCTGGCATTTATAGTGGTTTGAATCTGCCGCTTCCGGTTGTCAGTTCCAGCTGTCCACTGCAATGGCCGGTATATTGGGTCCAGGTCGATGTGCTTATTGATTGAATCAGTGGATGAGTGCCATGCCTCTAGGAATTCCCTGGCTGTTCTCTGTTTGGCTTGTCCTATAGTAGCCACACACGCAGATGACAAGCAACACGAGTTTAACTAGGACAACACTACTATTATAGGACAATTGTACTAATGTACCTATCTAAGCAATCCCTCAACACTACTGGCAATTTAGCATGGCCAATTCACCTGACCTGTACATCTTTGAATTGTGGGAGGAAACCAGAGCACCTGGAGAAAACCCACACAGACAAAGGGAGAATATGCAACTCCACACAAAAAGTTGCCTGATGCTGGAATCAAACCTGGGTTCCCTGGCGCTGTGAGGCAGCAGCACTAACCACTGAGCCACCGTACCACCCCAAATATACTACAAAGATAGCTTACACCCTAACCTCTTTGTGAATTAAATGCACGTGCCAGACATTGCAGTCCGGATACAATTTGATTTGTTAAACTTCCAGATTTGAAGCAAAACACATTTTATTATACAGTATAATTAAAACACAACAAAAGAAATAAGAAATTTGAATAACTTAACTCTATTGGAAAATTAACCAAATAATAGATTATTTAACTACTAAACAGTAACTATTCTGATATAGTAACATCCCATAAACACAGCTTGGTCAAAGCTAAATTCAGTAAAACAGATTGTGTCACATGCAATTCTAGGAGAAGGAAGAGAAGCCCCAGCTTTTAGCAGTAGCCGAGCGAGCAAAAATAGCTTCCACATCACAATCCCAGCAGCTGCTATGGGGAAACTAAAACTAAAAATCCTCATTCTATGGAAGCTTGCTGCACCCATTCAGACTGCTTCTATTGTTGCTACTTTAAAAAAAACCCAAGGTCTCTCAAGCTGTTTACTTTATGGGCTTTCAATAGACAACTCCATACCTTTGTCTCAAAATGTCTCTTCAAACAAATAAACAGGATAAAGTGCATCTCTTAAAACCAGAATATTGTCACATTTGGATGGTTCTGAAATTGATATTTAAGAGTTCCAGCTTGAAATGTATCACAAAGCTAGTCCTTTTTTTTTCTCTAAAAGCTGTTCCTTGGCTCAAGGATACTCTGTCCTTGATTTTTTTCAGAGTGTTAATATACCAGGCCGGGCTCTGATCAGTCTGGTTTGGTACAGAGATTAAAGGGCATTGAGAGGCCTTATTGTTTTTATGTAAACAAATGAGACTTCAGGCCAAAGTGGTCATGTTTTAGAAGTGACCTATATAAGGAAAGGGGAGTGGTCAGCTCTCTAGCTGAGCTAAGCAATTAACTTCAGTCCAGAACTGGTTGGGAGTTCAACAGTGAGCTGTGTGAAAACTCTCTCTCTCCTTCTAACTTCAACCTGTAAGCATTTATACTGGTTTTTAAGGGGGGTGGTTTGCTTATTGGGACTGTTGTGAATATTCGGAACAGCACACTTAAGTCTAGTTGGGATAGACTGAGTTTTGTAGGGGCACTTTATTCTGTTCTGCGTTTTTCATTGCATGATTTTGTGAATAAGTTTTTTGTCTGCTTTAAACCTGGTAGTCAACCTCACTAACTTAATCTGGGCTATTTTCACTGTACACTTACCAAAACAAATTGCAAAGTTATGGCCTGGGCTGCATGCTTAAGAATGCTCTGAGTGGTCTGACCAATTGTGATGGAGATGCAGATCTAAAAGTTGAAGTTCTAAATTGGAGAAAGACCAATTTTGACGATATTAGGCAAGAACTTTCAAACGCTGATTGGGGGCAGGTGTTTGCAGGTAAAGGGACAGCTGGAAAATTGGAAGCCTTCAGAAATGAGTAACGAGAATCCAGAGAAAGTATATTCCTGTTAGAGTGAAAGGAAAAGCTGTTAGGTATAGGGAATGCTGGATGACTAAAGAAATTGAGGGTTTGGTTAAGATAAAGAAGGAAGCATATGTCAGGTATAGACAGGATAGATCGAGTGAATCCTTAGAAGAGTATAAAGCCAGTAAGAGTATACTTTAGAGGGAAATCAGGAGGGAAAAAAAGGGGACATGAGATAGCTTTGGCAACCAGAATTAAGGAGAATCCAAAGGGTTTTTACAAAAACATTAAAGGCAAAAGGGTAACTAGGGAAAAAATAGGGCCCCTCAAAGATCAGCAAGGCGGCCTTTGTGTGGAACTTCAGAAAATGGGGGAGATACTATATAAATACTTTGCATCAGTATTTACTGTGGAAAAGGATATAGAAGATATAGACTGTAGGGAAATAGATGGCGACATCTTGAAAAATGTCCATATTATAGAGGAGGAAGTGCTGGATGTCTTGAAATGCATAAAAGTGGATAAATCCCCAGGACGTGATCAGGTGTATCATGGAACTCTGTGGGAAGATAGAGAAGTGATTGCTGGGCCTCTTGCTGAGATATTTGTATCGTCGATAGTCACAGGTGAAGTGCCAGAAGACTTGAGGTTGGCTAACGTGGTGTCACTGTTTAAGAAGGCTGGTAAGAACAAGCCAGGAAACTATAGACCAGTGAGCCAGACTTTGGTAGTGGGCAAGTTGTTGGAGGGAATCCTGAGGTACAGGATGTATAGGTATTTGGAAAGGCAAGGACTGCTTAGGGATAGTCAACATGGCTTTGTGCATGGGAAATCATGTCTCACAAACTTGATTGAGTTTTTTGAAGAAGTAACAAAGAGGATTGATGAGGGCAGAGCAGTAGATGTGATCTATATGGACTTCAGTAAGGCATTCGACAAGGTTCCCCATGGGAGACTGGTTAGCAAGGTTAGATCTCACAGAATACAGGGAGAACTAGCCATTTGGATACAGAACTGGCTCAAAGGTAGAAGACAAAGGGTGATGGTGGAGGGTTGTTTTTCAGACTGGAGGCCTGTGACCAGTGGAATGCCACAAGGATCGGTGCTGGGTCCTCTACTTATTGTCATTTACATAAATGATTTGGATGTGAACATAACAGGTACAGTTAGTAATATTACAGATGACACCAAAATTGGAGGTGAAGTGAACAGCGAAGAGGGTTACCTCAGATTACAACAGGATCTTGGCCAGATGTGCCAATGGGCTGAGAAGTGGCAGATGGAATTTAATTCAGATAAATGCGAGGTGCTGCATTTTGGGAAAGCAAATCTTAGCAGGACTTATACACTTAATGGTAAGGTCCTAGGGAGTGTTACTGAACAAAGAGACCTTGAAGTGCAGGTTCATAGCTCCTTGAAAGTGGAGTTGCAGGTAGATAGGATAGTGAAGAAGGCATTTGGTATGCTTTCTTTTATTGGTCAGAGTATTGAGTACAGGAGTTGGGAGGTCATGTCGCAGCTGTACAGGATATTGGTTAGGCCACTGTTGGAATATTACATGCAATTCTGGTCTCCTTCCTATCGGAACGATATTGTGAAACTTGAAAGGTTCAGAAAAGATTTACAAGGATGTTGCCAGGGTTGGAGGATTTGAGCTATAGGGAGAGGCTGAACAGGCTGGGGCTGTTTTCCCTGGAGTGTCGGAGTCTGAGGGGTGACCTTATAAAGGTTTATAAAATCATGAAAGGCATGGATAGGATAAATAGACAAAGTCTTTTCTCTGGGGTCAGGGAGTCCAGAACGAGGGGGCATAGGTTTAGGGGAGAGGGGAAAGATATAAAAGAGACCTAAGGGGCAACTTTTTCACACAGAGGGTGGTACAGGTATGGAATGAGCTGCCAGAGGATGTGGTGGAGGCTGGTACAATTTCAACATTTAAGAGGCATTTGGATGTGTATATGAATAGGAAGGGTTTGGTGAGATATGGGCCGGGTGCTGGGACTAGATTGGGTTGGAATATCTGGTCGGTATGGATGGGTTGGACCGAAGGGTCTGTTTCCATGCTGTACATCTCTATGACTCTCGTCCATAACAGATTGGGGCTTTTTGTGGGATTTTAATCAGTGAGAGGTAGGTGCTAGTGTCTTTATTTTTGGTGTTGGTTTGGTTGGGTAGACAAAGCTTGGGATACTAATGTCTCTTTCAATTGCCAAAGGGTTTCTGGATATGGATGCGGTGATGTTGGAAGTTTTGCAAAAAAGTGAATAAGACCAAGTTGCAGGAATTAGCAGAGAAGCTGGAATTGGAACTGCCTGCCTCTGTGAGGAAAGGTGAGATAATTACAGCAGTAGCTCAGCTTCTAAACTTGCTGAGAAACCATCAGAATCTATAGAGATGGCAAGAATTCAATTGCAAATGAAGCAACTTGATTTAGATGTGAGCGAAAGGAAAGAGCAGCAGAAATGAAACTGTTTGAGTTAGGATTAAAAGCAGAAGAGAGGGAAAAAGAGAGCAGCAGAAGAGAAGGAAGAAGAGAGAGCAGAGAAAGGATGAGAGGCAACTTTTGAACTTCAAAAACTGGCACTTGAATAGGAAAGTCAGTTTAAAAGGCTGGAGATAAAGGCTGAAGGTAACCTTAACGAGGAAGTAGTGTGAACTCGTGTGGATGAGCAGAGAGTTAAAACAGAAAAGTTAGCAGTTGAAGTGGCTGATGATTATGAGCTGGTCCATAAAACTCAGTTTGACTTCCAGAATCAATTTCAGCCCAAGAGGGATATAAATGGAGGCAAAAAGAATGGGAACGGGAAAGGTAGATCTCAGGGAAGATCATAAAGATAACTTACCACAGGGTAAAAAAGAAACCCTTGAGGGGGACAAAGAAGTTAAAAAGCTCTGGTGTTTTCATTGTAATAAAGTGGACTGCACGAAATCAGTGTTGGTGGGCTAGGAGAAAGAGATGTAGGAAAACAGAACAAACCTGGAAGTTTTGTTGGACTAGTAACAAAAATCACAAGAGACAACTGCCTCAGAGTGTACAAGATGTTCAGAGGAGGAAGTGCCACACCTGTTTAAAAAGTATAAATACAACGGTTAAGTTTATTTACATAGGCCAGGAGGAGTAGGTAAGGAGGGTACAATATGAAGGGACACAGGATCCTCTCAGTCTGTAATGCTGAAGGACGAGGAGATATGTACTCCTGAGGAACTATTGTGAAAAAAGTTGCTGGTAACAGGAATTCATGGTTAGACAAAGTGCTCAATTATGTAAGATGAGACTAAAGAGTCCAGAGAGGAGTGGAGAATTTGTGGTAGGAGTACTGGACAAACTCTCAGTTCCAGGAATACAATTTGTCCTTGCAAATGATATAGCTGATTCACCGGTAGGCATGCTGCCTACTCTAGTTGAAAACCCATGGGAGACAACTGAAGACATGAAGAAGGTTTTTCCAGGAATTTTCACTGATTGTGTGATCACAAGATTACAGAAGCACAAGTTGAAGCAGGAGGGATCAAAAGGCACAGATAAGGAAGCTGACGTAGTGTTATCTGAGACATATTTTGATCAGATAAGTGGAACAGAGAAGGAGCAAAGTGGTAAATATGCAAATATCTATAGCTCTGCTAAGCTGATTGAATTAGCAGAAAGATGAGGAGTTAAAACAGTTATATCAAAAGGCATTTATGGAGAAAATGTGTTATTACTTAACAAATTATGTCTTAATGGGCAATGGAGACCATCACATGTCCAAGCAGATGAGAAATGGGCAGATTCATATAACTATTTTGCTAGTAAGATATAGAAAGGAGATGCTGCAAGTGGCACATGAGCTACCACTTGAGGTCATTTAGGGTTGAGGAAAACACAGGCTAAAATACAAAGACATCTTTACTGGCCTGGACTACGCACAGATGTAGTTGAATTTTGCCAGACATGTCATACATGTCAGCTAATTTGAAAACCACAGGCAGTAATAAAACCTGCACCTTTAATAGCTATTTCAGCATTTGAGGAACCTTTCACAAGAGTGTTGATTGATTGTGTAGGTCCCCTACCTCAAACAAAAAGTGGGAATAAGTATTTATTAACAGTAATGGATGTATCAACGAGATTTCCAGAGGCAATCCCATTACACAACATCACAACAAAAAGGGTTGTTAAAGAATTACTTAATTTTTTTTACTAGATACAGACTGCCAGTAGAGGTCCAGTCAGATCAAGGATCAAACTTCACATCCTAACTATTCAAGGAGGTTATTGATAACTTGGGAATAAAGCAATTCAAATCTTATAGAGGTTTATAAATCATGAGGGGCATGGATCATATAAATAGACAAAGTCTTTTCCTTGGGGTTGGGGAGTCCAAAACTAGAGGGCATAGGTTTAGGGTGAGAAAGGAGAGATATAAAAGAGACCTAAGGGGCAACTTTTTCACACAGAGGGTGGTTCGTGTACGGAATGAGCTGCCAGAGGAAGTCGTGGAGGCTGGTACAATTGCAACATTTAAAAGGCATTTAATGGGTATATGAATAGGAAGGGTTTGGAGGGATTTGGACCGGGTGCTGGCAGGTGGGACTAGATTGGGTTGGGATGTCTGGTCGGCATGGACAAGTTGGACCAAAGGGTCTGTTTCCATGCTGTACATCTCTATGACTCTACTGCGTACTAGAATTGCAGGGAGTGCTAGAGGGATGGCATCAAACACTAAAGACCGTGTTGCTGGCTTATGGTCAGGATTATCCCGATGATTGGGATAGGGGAGTTCTGTTTGTACTTTTTGCGATCAGAAATGCACCAAATGAATCGATCAAATTCAGTCCATTTGAATTAATTTTGGGGCATAAAGTAAGAGGACTGTTAAAATTTATTAAGGAGAAATTAAAATGTCAGGATTCAGAGACCACCATTTGGACTCTGTGTCAAATTTTAGAGAATGATTAAATAGAGCTGGAGAATTGACTAGACAGCATTTAAAAGTATCTCAGCGTACTTAAGATAAGCAACTTAAATTTCTAAGTTGGACTTGCTCAGAGGCTACTGACAAGTACCTCTGTCAGAGAGAGCAAAGGCAATTTCTGTGTTCATTAGACCAAATGGACTATATCAGTTCAGAGTCATGCCATTTGGTATGAAAAATGCTCCAGCCACATTTCAGAGACTGACTAATAAGGTCATTACTGGATTACCCAACTGTGTGGTGTATATTGATGACCTGGTGATTTTTAGCCACTCAAAGTTTGGGAGACGATTTGTAGCTCGGGTGCTCGTTGTTGTGGTTCTGTTCGCCGAGTTGGGAATTTGTCTTGCAAACGTTTCGTCCCCTGTCTAGGTGACATCCTCACTGCTTGGGAGCCTCCTGTGAAGCGTTTCTGTGCTGTTTTCTCCGGCATTTATAGTGGCCTGTCTCTGCCGCTTCCGGTTGTCAGTTCGAGCTGTCCACTGTAGTGGCCGGTATATTGGGTCCAGGTTGATGTGTTTGTTGATAGAGTCTGTGGATGAGTGCCATGCCTCTAGGAATTCCCTGGCTGTTCTCTGTTTGGCTTGCCCTATAATGGTAGTGTTGTCCCAGTCGAAAACAGAACGAGGACATGCCGCAACCCAAAGGACTAGCCACACTACCATACATCAGGAGCATTTCTGAACTGACAGCCAGAATACTGCGACCACTAGGACTCATAACAGCACACAAACCAACAGCCACGCTCAGACAACAACTCACCAGAACAAAGGACCCGATACCCAACATGAGCAAAACTAATGTAGTGTACAAAATCCCATGCAAGGACTGCACAAAACACTACATCGGACAAACAGGAAGACAGTTAACGATCCGTATACACGAACACCAACTAGCCACAAAACGACATGACCAGCTATCCTTAGTAGCCACACAGACAGATGACAAGCAACATGAATTCGACTGGGACAACACTACCATTATAGGGCAAGCCAAACAGAGAACAGCCAGGGAATTCCTAGAGGCATGGCACTCATCCACAGACTCCATCAACAAACACATCGACCTGGACCCAATATACCGGCCACTACAGTGGACAGCTCGAACTGACAACCGGAAGCGGCAGAAACAGGCCACTATAAATGCTGGAAGAAACAGCACAGAAGCGCTTCACAGGAGGCTCCCAAGCACTGAGGATGTCACCTAGACAGGGGACGAAACGTTTGCAAGACAAATTCCCAGCTCGGCGAACAGAACCACAACATTTTTAGTCACTCATGGACAGATGTTTTACAGCATTTATTGGACTTGTTCAATCAATTTTGGAAGGCAGGCTTGGTGGCAAAACTAGCTAAAAGTGAATTTGCCCAAGCCCAAGTCACCTTCCTGGGTCACCTTCCTGGGACATGGACAAATGGCCCCATAGGATGTAAAAATGAAAGTAACTGGGGAATATCCCACACTGTTGACAAAAAAAGTAGCACTACTGTTCCTGAGATTGAATGGATTTTACCGAAAGTTTGAGCCGAACTTTAGCAGTGTGGCTGCTCCACTCACACACCGAATTGTTAAAAAAGGGCAAGAAGTTTCAGTGGGCAGCAGACTGTCAAAAGACATTTGACAGCCTAAAACCAGTGCTAACCACTGCCCCAATATTAGCCAAACCGGATTACACAAATCCTTTCAAGGTGGCTATCGATGCCAGTGATGTGGGTATCAGTGCGGTGCTCCTACAGGAGAATGACAAAGGGATAGAAAGACGCCCGGGTATTTTTCCAGGAATTTGAACAGTCATCAACAGAAATATTCAACAGTCGAGAAAGAGACTTTAAGCTTGGTGTTGGCATTCCACATTCCAGTGTTTATCAGCAAAGCATCTGAGACAATTGTATACACTGATCATAACCCATTGACATTTGTAGAAAGATTTAAAGACAAAAATGCCAGACTGTTTAGATGGAGCTTGTTGTTGCAGCCATTCACGTTGACAATTGTGCATTTGGCAGGTCGCGAAAATGTGATTGCCAATGTGATATTGAGACTTGAATAAGATACAGGGACATTCGGTGGTGGGTGTACTATAGCCTGAATTTGCAAGTGGTTGTGCATGTTTGCATGTTTATAGTTAGTATAGTGTATATCTGTGTTTAGACTACTAACTGGATTTTTAAAGGGTTAAAAATGAAGCCATCTTTTGTTATTGATGGTGCATTTTTTTAAGGGGGAAGGCGTCACAAAGCTAGTCCCCTCTCTTCTCAAGGAGACTCTGTCCTTGACTGTTTTCAGAGGAGTAATAAAGCAGGCCAGGCTCTGATCAGTCTGGTTTGGTACAGAGATTAAAGGGTATTGAGAGGCTTTTTTGTTTATATGTAAACAGATGAGACTTCAGGCCAAAGTGGTCATGTTTTAGAAGTGACCTATATAAAGAAAGAGGAGTGGTCAGCTCTCTGGCTGAGCTGAGCAGTTTAGTTCAGTCCAGAACTGGTTGGGAGTTCAATAGTGAGCTGTGTGGAAACTCTCTCCCTTCTTCTAACTTCAACCTGTAAGCACGTGTACCACTTATACTGTTTTTTTTAGAGGGGGGGGGGTTGCTTATTGGACTGTTACATATATTCGGAACAGCATACTTAAATCTAGTTTGAATAGACTGAGATTTTTAAGGGTTCTTTATTCTGTCATTCGTGTTTCATTGTGTAATTTTGTGAATAAACTTTTTGTCTGTTTTAAACCTGGTAGTCAACCTTGCTCACTTAGTCCGAGTAATTGTCACTGTACACTTACCAAAACAAATTGCAAAGTTGTGGTCTGGGCTGCCTGCTTAAGAATGTTTTGAGTGATCTGACCTAGTCCATAACAAATGGGAATGGTAAAAAATCAGACCACTTTCCTTCCTCAATGATCTCCATCAAACTGCTAAAACATATGAAAGAATAAGAATATTTGAGTGATGGACTGTCTCATTCATTATGTTGAGATCAACACATGACTTATAACGGTTTATAATTTTAGTCTTCTTATATAGTGAAGGATATGCTTGACTTAGACAAGGTACTGTAACAGTTCAAGAGATCCACTCTGGATAAATAGGCTAATCTATGATAAACAGGATAATCTGTGAGTCATTGAAAAAATAGGAATATATTCCATTAAATTTAGAAGAATGAGTGTGATTTCGTTGAAATGTGCAAAATTCTAAGAGGGTTTGATGCTAAGAGGCTGCTTTCTCTTTTTTCTGGAGTCTGGACCTAGGGGTCAAAGCTTCAGAATATGGGGTCAAACGTTTAGCACTGAGATGAGAAGACATTTTTTTCACTGAGAATTTGCATACCTTGAGAATTCTCTCATCCTGACATCCATTGATGTTCAGTCATTGAGCATATTCAAGACTTAAATTGATAAATTCCTTGACATTAAGGAAATCAAAGACAATGGGGAAAGTAGAAATAGAATAGAAAGTAGTAATGTTGAATTAGGTGGTGGGAACGGGGAGTTGATGTAAAAGTTCAGCCACCATGTTTTATAATACTGGAAAGACAGTGCAATTCCTGGTCAAGCACTAATTCTTATAATACAGCTGTGTCATTGACAAACATAGAGGTCTTTTACGCAGAAACTTCCAGGCTTTTATTGGTGCACGCATGTGTCCACATTTCTAAATAGTAAATGAGTGCCAGTGATTCTGATTGCAGTTTTCTGAGACACAATAGGAATGAAAATGTTCACTAAGCATCTGGAATTTTCTGATGCTTTGACATTGTTCTGAATAATCTCATTTGTGACAACTGACCAAACACTATTGTAGCAACCTAGAAGTTACACATAATTACTTCCAGCAGATCTACTTACTGATTACTGTCTAAGCATAGCTAAGAGACTGTTGTGGGAAGCATCCTTTAACGATAAGCCAATCAAAGATTAACCAATTTGTACCATTGTTTCTATTCGCAACGATGGCCCTCAGGCACTGGCTGTTGTCAGCTTTGCTCAGTGGTCTCACTTCCATTGCTTCACTCCTCTGCTTTCAGCCTAACCGTTTCAGAAATGGCCAGGGCAGTGTTCGGTGAGTAAACTGGAATTATTTTACAGCTTAATGGGGACATCATCCACTCAATTTTGCATCGATGAAAAACGACTCTTAAAGGCTACTGTTTTTTTGTTAATCAGTAATTCTATTTATAGATAGTTGGTGTTAGAACATGCTCAAATATTTGACTCTAGTGGAAACAGAAATTCCCAGAATCTCTCTAATAAGCATGATTTTTGGAAAGATGTATAAATATGATTTACATGCCAAGATATTTGTTTGATAGCTTTACTTAGACCTGCAAAATCTATGGCATTTATGAAAACATTTTCACCATAATTTTGTATTATCTTTTATGGCACAGACCAGGCAATCTTTCCAGAGATTTCATAAAGATAATACCTTCTTTCATTCCTGATGGTTTAACATCAGTCAACAATTAAAACAAAATGCGTTTGAGTCCATGTTGTTAATATGTAAATGAACTCCAACATTTCATAATAGTTCAACTTTATACGTATGACTTTGTTGGAATAAGTAAGACTGCTATTATGAGATAAACTGTTGGTATATGAGCTTGCTTGTGCAAAATGTTTTGACCAGTCTTTGGGTGAGGTTCCCCATTTTGTAAATGCTCTAGATGGGTTATGCCAAAGTTTTAAGCTCCAAGATGAGAGAGATAAACTGACTCTCTTTCTTTCACTTACTTCTTGGTTTAACAAGATTTGCATACCTTTCAACTAGATCCAAATGAAATTATACTTTAAAAGGAACCAATTTAACCAGGCTTTCTTGAGTTGACATAGTGAGTGAGTTTATTAATTACTACATATGAGAAGAAAAACTACACAAGACACATACACCCTGATTAGAAATAAGCAACGAGTTCAAAATATTTGAAGTAAAAAAGAGTGATACAGATCAGCCTCTGAATTGTTTGTGAAGAGGAGAACAGATGATGTTGCAGCCATTATTAACTTGCATTGTTGCATTTATGCTGGCGGTTAAACAGTTGATTTTTGAGTTTTGCGGTCTTATAGGCTGACTGATGTTCCTTTGTCCTAATTTCTTCCGTCTCTGGCTTTCAGCACTCAGAATTAGAAAAGTTTTCCTTTTCTTCACCTCCTTTGCAAGAGTGCTTATTGTCTAATTAAAATGAAAAGACTGGTGTGGGAGCTCTTTTCTGATGCCTTTTTTGTACATGCCTGAAAGGAGAAATAACAGCAATGTCTGCAGGAAGTGGCTGTCGTTTTGAGAGCACTGGAGGTGGAATAGTGAGTTTCCTCATTATTTCAGTCACAATGTCTCTGATTTTAATTTCTTTGACACCTTTAAGTGTTACAATTCTTCAGTCTCACACATAACATTTTGCCAGCCAGCCACTAATTTTATACCTGGATTTATTTTGGCTCTGTAACAGTCTTCTTTCAAAAATGAATACATGTTGTAATTAAAGATTCAAATGCCTGTAGCATTTTCCAGCACATCATTTTAACATCTCTGCTGCTGGATGAATGAAATGCGATTCATCCTAATTTCATGACAAGGGTGAAAGAGAATTGAAACTATAAAACAGAAGACATACTTAAACATGTATTGATTCTATTAGCCTGAGACAATGTTATCTTTTCAATTCTAACTGGGTTTCCTTGCGTTCTGGAAAAAGTATCTGCAATCACATTTGACTTCTTTTTGATTGATTTTTAGTGGTAAAGTTGAAGGAACAAAACACAATGGAGTAACCAAGCATTCTAAGCTTTAAACTTTTCCACCAAAGTTAATGCGTTATGGTCAGTATGGACTAGAGACTCTCTATACCTATTTCGGACACATCTCTCACAATGTTTGAGAGCCAATAATAAACAAAGAGATTCTTTCTCTCTTGTGCAGCATTGTCTTTGATGTTTGTTTAGGTTTTTTGGAGAAGTACCCAATTGGTCTGTTGTTCCCAGATTAATGTTCCTGAAGGATAACAACTTAATTAAAAGCAAATTCTTGTGGATGCTAGAAATTGGAAATAAAATGGCAAATGCTGGAGAAACTCAGCAGGTCTGGCAGCATTTGTGGAAAGAGAAATAAAGTTAATGCTTTGAGTCTGATGTGACTCCTCTTCAGAACTGAGGACACCTAGCCCAATGTCACTCATATTAATGGCCGACTGTTAATTTCCAAAAGAGGACTTCCAGTTGCTCTAAGTGCTTTTCCCAGATGTGACTGTACACTGAAAAGTAACTTCCCCACAGTTTTTTTTAGAACATGCAGAATTGAATGCAGATATTTCTGTAGTGTGTCAATGGAAACACAAGCGATTATTTTGCAGTTTTTCCCATTAAAATTAATTTCAAAGTAACAATTCACCATTCTAATTCTTCTGTTTTATCTGTGAGTTCAAGTTGTGGGATGAGTCTCTAGTTTGTTATTACTGAACACTGAGCAAAGATTCCCAATTCATTATGGTTACAGACTTGGATCCACTGCTCTTCATCATTTATATAAATAATTTGGATGTGAACATAGAAGGTTTGGTTAGTAAGTTTGCAGGTGACACCAAAATTGGAGGTGTAGTGGACAGCGAAGAAGGTTACCTCAGACTACTATGGTATCTTGATCAGGTGGGCCAAAGAGCCGAGGAGTGGCAGATGGAGTTTAATTTAGATAAATGTGAGGTGTTGCATTTTGGAAAGGCAAGTCAGGGTAGGACTTATACACTTAATGGTAAGATCCTAGGGGGCATTGCTGAACAAAGAATGCAGGTTCATTGAAAGTTCCTTGAAAGGAGAGTTGCAGATAGATAGGATAGTGAAGAAGGTATTTGGTATGCTTTCCATTATTGGTCAGAGTATTGAATATAGGAGTTGGGAGGTCATGTTGCAGCTGTGCAGGACATTTGTTAGGCCACTTTTAGAATATTGTATGCAATTCTGGTCTCCCTCCTATCACAAGGATGTTGTGAATGTGAAAGGGTTCACAAAAGATTTACAAGGATGTTGTCAGGGTTGGAGGGTTTGAGCCATAGGGAGATGCTGAATAGGCTGGGGCTGTTTTCCCTGGAGTGTCAGAGGCTGAGGGGGGACCTTATTGAGGTTTATAAAATCATGAAGGGCATGGATAGGATAAATAGACAGGGTATGTTCCTTGGGGTGGGGGAGTCCAGAACTAGAGTGCATAGGTTTAGGGTGAGAGGGGAAAAATTTAAAATGGGACCTAAGGGGCAACTTTTTCATGTAGAAGGTGGTGCGTGAATGGATTGAGTTGCCAGAGGAAGTGGTGGAGTCTGGTACAATTACAACATTTAAAAGGCATCTAGATGGGTATATGAATCAGAAAGAATTAGAGGGATATGGGCTAAGTGCTGGCAGATGGGACTAGATTAATTAAGGATATCTGATTGGCATGGATGATTTGGAGCGAAGGGTTTGTGTCCGTTGCTGTACATCTCTATGACTCCAAGACTGTATGTGACAGTCCAAACAGCTAAGCTTCTGGGTGAGCATGGAGAACTGGCTTCCCTTCTTTATTTACCCAACTCCTCTCTTGGTTATAGTAAGGTTACATATTTAATAGGACATTTTCCTCGTGGATACATTTGGCCCAGTACCAAATTAGCTGGTTTTAAAAGGAGTCAAAAAGTGGTACTGGAAAAACACAGCCAGTCAGGCAGCATCAGAGGAGCAGGAGATTCGACAGTTCATGCATAAGGTCTTCATCAAGAAGATCTTATACTCTAAACGTCAACTGTCCTGTTCCTTGGATGCTGGCTGACCGGCTGTGCTTTTCCAGCACCACACTTAACAAAGCTGCAGTTTATCATTTGCTACACAGGAGAAATAAAGCTGCACACAATACATTCATGCAGAGTAGAAAGAAGAGTTGAGTCCAAAAAAGCTAAAAGTAACAAAAGTGGTTATACAGATCTATCCCTGAATTATTCATAAAGAGCAGATAAGGTGACATTTCAGCACTAATTGCGTTGCACTGCTAGTGTTGATGTTAGTAGTTAAACAGTGGAGTTTTGCAATTCTTTGTTCTGTAAACTGGTTGAAGTTCCTTTGTTCTGATTCCTTTTTAAACTGGTCTGCAGCACTTGGAATAAACATCTTCATTGCAAGCGTGTTTGCTGTGTGATTTCCACTATGTACAAGGCACATTCTTGTCTAGAGCAGCCTGATAATTATATACTGACTTGTGTTAAAACTCTCTATAAATGTCTTTCTGTAAATCCCTGGAAAGGAAAACTGCAAAAATGTCTGTAAGCGGTGGTTTTCTGCTGTGTGGTTGAGGTGAGGTGAGGGTATCACAGTAAGCCTGCCTGTTAGCCCTCTCTCAGTTTGAAATTTCTTTACGCTACGCTAGGCTATAGTCCAACAGGTTTATTTGCAAGTGCAAGCTTTCGGAGAACTGCTCCTTTATCAGGTAGCTACCTGACAACGAGCAGTGCTCTGAAAACTTATACTTCCAAATAAACCTGTTGAGCTATAACCTGGCGTTGTGTGATTTTTTAACTTTCTGATGAAGGGCTTTTGCCGAAACATCGATATTCCTGCTCCTTGGAAGTTGCCTGGCCTGCTGTGCTTTTCCAGCACTACACATTTGACTCTAATCTCCAGCATCTGTAGTACTCACTTTCGCCTAGTTGATTTTTAACTTTGTCTACCTCAGTCCAATATCGGCTTAGATTACTTACAGTGTGGAAACAGGCCCTTCGGCCCAACAAGTCCACACCGCCCCGCCGAAGCGCAACCCACCCATACCCCTACATCTACCTCTTACCTAACACTACGGGCAATTTAGCATGGCCAATTCACCTAACCTGCACATCTTTGGACTGTGGGAGGAAACCGGAGCACCCGGAGGAAACCCACTCAGACACGGGGAGAATGTGCAAACTCCACACAGTCAGTCGCCTGAGGCGGGAATTGAACCCGGGCCTCTGGTGCTGTGAGGCAGCAGTGCTAACCACTGTGCCACCGTGCCGCCCACGTGATGAAATTTCCTTGACACCTTTTGGCATTACAGTCGATTGGTGCCACGACCTGATGTTGTTTTGCCTCTATAACAGTTCTTGTTAAAAGAAACACATTTTGGAATTAAGAACGAAAAGCATCTGTGATACTTCAGGATTGCAACCTGTCAATATAACAAGACTGAATCTATTCGCAAATATGGGTCTGCTGAGGGTGCTTTGATTTCATAGCACAGTTTATCCAAGTATAATACTCTATAATTAATGGGGAGAAGTTTTCTAACAAGTTTCTCCTGATCACTTGCTTTAACTTGCGCAAAAGATTAGCCAAATCTTTGAAGAAATGACATACATGGTAAAGCACTGTTGGTCTTCATCAACAGACTTAACTTAGACCAACAATCTAGGTTCTTGTGGTGCAGTGATAGT
The DNA here is from genome assembly GCF_047496795.1 of Chiloscyllium punctatum. Lineage (NCBI taxonomy): Eukaryota > Metazoa > Chordata > Chondrichthyes > Orectolobiformes > Hemiscylliidae > Chiloscyllium > Chiloscyllium punctatum. The sequence continues at coordinate 35,637,309 of NC_092763.1, forward strand.
GTCTCTACCCTGGACTAGGAGACCCAGGTTCAAATGCCACCTGTTCCAGAGGTTTGTAATAATGTCTCTGACCATGTTGATTAGAAAAATACGTTGAATTTAAAATATCTAAATAGGAGGGAAGGGACCCTGTGGTCGTGCATGGGTAGTGTCCCTACTCCTGGACCAGGAGGCTTGGGTACAAATCCCACCTGCTCCAGATATATGTAATAACATCTCGAAACAGGTTGACTGGAAAAATAAGCCAAATTTTAAAAACTTTAAAATTTATACCAATAAGCTAGATGCTGTGGCACAGTGATAATGTCCCTACCCCTGGGATAGAAGGTCTAGCCTCATGTTTCAACTGCTCCAAAAAAAGAAACTTAAGGTTTTATTAAAAAAAGGTGACATCTCAGCTCAGAATATATCACTTCTTTTTATATTTTGATGCATTGTCTAAGCTGACATGTCACCTTCTATTATACTTTAATGCATTGTCCGAACTGAGATGTCACTTTTTTTTGTAAAACCTTAAGTTATTTTGGGAATGTGACTTGAAAGATGTTCTGGGATTTACATACTAATGAATCTAAACCTGCAACCCATTCTAAAAGATGAAAAACTTAACATAATCTGGGTTTGTTCAATATATCATATCATGATCTTTTGCTATAAATTCTGTGTCCTATGATCCTGCTCCACTAGCTACTGAAAGAAGGAGCAGCACTCTGAACGCTTGTACTTCCAAATAAACCTGTTGGAAGATAAACTGGTGTTGTGTGATTTTTAACTTTGTCCGCCCCAGTCTAACATTGGCACTGCCACGTCATTCCTTAGTAATGTTAGAGGTTATATATACAGAGGTATTATTTCTATCCAGTATTACTGTAGTGAAAATTATGTGAGATACATCTTATGTATATTTCACCCACTTGTATTTCATCCTGGTGATTTTGGTTCCATTCGAAGTGTTTTGAATGACTGAAGAGGTTGAGGACAAGATAAGTAAATATTGTGGTAAAAACAATGACTGCAGATGCTGGAAAGCAAATACTGGATTAGTGGTGCTGGAAGAGCACAGCAGTTCAGGCAGCATCCAACGAGCAGCGAAATCGACGTTTCGGGCAAAAGCCCTTCATCAGGAATAAAGGCAGTGAGCCTGAAGCATGGAGAGATAAGCTAGAGGAGGGTGGGGGTGGGGAGAGAGTAGCATAGAGTACAATGGGTGAGTGGGGGAGGAGATGAAAGTGATAGGTCAAGGAGGAGAGGGTGGAGTGGATAGGTGGAAAAGGAGATAGGCAGGTTCGACAAGTCCGGACCAGTCAAGGAGAGTGTGCTGAGCTGGAAGTTTGAAACTAGGATGAGGTGGGGGAAGGGGAAATGAGGAAGCTGTTGAAGTCCACATTGATGCCCTGGGGTTGAAGTGTTCCGAGGCGGAAGATGAGGCGTTCTTCCTCCAGGCGTCTGGTGGTGAGGGAGCGGCGGTGAAGGAGGCCCAGGACCTCCATGTCCTCAGCAGAGTGGGAGGGGGAGTTGAAATATTGGGCCACGGGGCGGTTTGGTTGATTGGTGCGGGTGTCTCGGAGAATTTCCCTAAAGCGCTCTGCTAAGAGGCGCCCAGTCTCCCCAATGTAGAGGAGACCACATCGGGAGCAACGGATACAATAAATGATATTAGTGGATGTGCAGGTAAAACTTTGATGGATGTGGAAGGCTCCTTTAGGGCCTTGGATAGAGGTGAGGGAGGAGGTGTGGGCACAGGTTTTACAGTACCTGCGGTGGCAGGGGAAAGTGCCAGAATGGGAGGGTGGGTCGTAGGGGTGTCTGGACCTGACCAGGTAGTCACGGAGGGAACGGTCTTTGCGGAAGGCGGAAAGGGGTGGGGAGGGAAATATATCCCTGGTGGTGGGGTCTTTTTGGAGGTGGCGGAAATGTTGGCGGATGATTTGGTTTATGCGAAGGTTTGTAGGGTGGAAGGTGAGCACCAGGGGCGTTCTGTCCTTGTTACGGTTGGAGGGGTGGGGTTTGAGGACAGAGGTGCGGGATGTGGACGAGATGCGTTGGAGGGCATTTTTAACCACGTGGGAAGGGAAATTGCGGTCTCTAAAGAAGGAGGCCATCTGGTGTGTTCTGTGGTGGAACTGGTCCTCCTGGGAGCAGACATGGCGGAGGCGGAGAAATTGGGAATATGAGATGGCATTTTTGCAAGAGATAGGGTGGGAAGAGGTGTAATCCAGGTAGCTGTGGGAGTCAGTGGGTTTGTAAAAAATGTCAGTGTCAAGTCCGTCGTCACTAATGGAGATGGAGAGGTCCCGGAAGGGGAGCGAGGTGTCAGAGATGGTCCAGGTAAATTTAAGGTCAGGGTGGAATGTGTTGGTGAAGTTGATGAATTGCTCAACCTCCCCACGGGAGCATGAGGTGACGCCAATGCAGTCATCAATGTAGCGGAGGAAGAGGTGGGGAGTGGTGCCGGTGTAATTACGGAAGATCAACTGTTCTACATAGCCAACAAAGAGACAGGCATAGCTGGGGCCCATACGTGTGCCCATGGCTACGCCTTTGGTTTGGAGGAAGTGGGAGGATTCAAAGGTGAAATTGTTAAGGGTGAGGACCAGTTCGGCCAAACGAATGAGAGTGTCAGTGGAAGGGTACTGTTGGGGACGTCTGGAGAGGAAAAAATGGAGGGCTTGGAGGCCCTGGTCATGGCGGATGGAAGTGTAGAGGGATTGGATATCTATGGTGAAGATGAGGCGTTGGGGGCCGGGGAAACTGAAGTCTTGGAGGAGGTGGAGGGCGTGGGTGGTGTCTCGAACGTATGTGGGGAGTTTCTGGACTAGGGGGGATAGGACAGTGTCGAGGTAGGTAGAGATGAGTACAGTGGGGCAGGAGCATGCTTAAACAATGGGTCGGCCAGGGTGGTCAGGCTTGTGGATCTTGGGAAGAAGGTAGAACCGGGCTGGTTCCTGGACTATGAGGTTGGAAGCTGTGGGTGGGAGATCTCCTGAGGTGATGAGGTTCTGTATGGTCTGGGAGATGATGGTTTGGTGATGGGGGGTGGGGTCATGGTCGAGGGGGCATTATTGTCCCAATATTGTCCCAAATTTCAAATCCTGACAACCCAGATTAACAGCATCTTTCTGATTGTTCCTACTCAGAATGTTTGGGCTTTTGACTTTAAAAATAAGATTTATTGATTATTTATAATATCACAGCAATGGATTAAGCCAGTTGAGTGGAACAGGCTCCTGGTGAGTAAGCAACCTGATTTACATTGCACCCAATTGTCTTTCTATGAAAGTCCCTTGGAGCTGAGTATAAAGCAAGTTGCGAATCTAAAGTAAGCTTGTTTAGCATAACTGGGACAAAATAATTTCCGCCAGTTTTACTCCGGATTTAACTTTCCACAACAAATTTGGAGGATCACCGCCAGAAACTTTGGATAAGTGTCAGTATTAACCATCTCCCTTCTCTTGCTGTTAGTTCCATTTGTCTCCTTCTGGAAAACCTTTGAGGAAATTCCAGGCATATATTTTAAAGGACAACAACAATCCTACAGTGAAATAATAAAGAAACAGACATTTTGCAAAAATGTACTTCAGAAATTCACTAAAGTTTCTCAGACAGTACCTTCCAAAGCCACAACCACTACCATCCAGAATGACAGGGTGGCACTTCTGAGAGGTCATCACTACTCTCAAATTCCCCTCCAAGCCACTGACCATCCTGACTTGGAAATATATTGTTGTTTGTTCAGCAGCACTGGGTCAAAGACCTGGAACTTCCTCCTGAATGGCAACACAAAATGGACTGCAGCGATTCAAGAAGGAAACTCATCAACACCTTCACAAGGGCATTGAAGAATGGCCAATAAATACAGCCCCAGCCAGTGACTACCGTATCCCATAATGAATTTAAAAAATTGGAATTTTCCAGTTTATTTTGAAAATATTCTGAATCCCACATTACAAGAATCACTTTTATGAATGTAGCTAACCTTGTTTCATTGAATTTTTTTAACAAAACATAGCTATTTTGAATACCATAGCGATCTGTCATTATTTGAAGAGCTATGGATTTTCTTTCAGATTAAATAATTGTGTTGAAACTTAGATAAATTGACTTTTGTAACCTGTATAACACAATGAAGACACAAATTTGATCCCTGATGTGAACTTTGAATTTGCATTGTCTGAATTCTTATGCTGATTTTAAACATACAAGTCTATAACCATTCTGTTTCTTTATATTTTCTGACAGGAACTTGGGCAATCTGCTTCAACGGTTGTATGAACGGGTTGTTCGGCTATTTCGAAGTACCATGTGACCTACTGCCCTTGCTCGAAGTCTCAGTAATTATGAGTCCAGAGTTGATTTGAATGTGTCTGCTCTCCTAAGTGCAGAGAACTCTGCTGACAGATTTGCTCTACTTCAGCTTCACATTGCCATCTTCCAATTCATAGAAATCAATAGAAATGGCAATACATGAAGTCTATTTTTCAGGAAATATTTTGAAAATGATCTGAATAATAGCTTGGTTAGTGAATTATTCCACAGAGGTAACAAAACTACTCTTATCAACAAAACAGAACATGGGGGATTAACTGGATAAGTTTGAGTGCTGCTCGTAAAACAGCAGATATGAAGGTATTGTTTGGACAGTTCAAAACAAGTATACGTTTACTAACTTGACATAATCCATTTAAATAGTGACCCCATAAAGTGCAATCACGATACTAACAGAATTTATGCATGATTAATATACTTTGCTACAATTCTTTACAAAAAAGGCAAGACACCATGAAATGTAAACCTAACACATTCTTTAGACTTTGTCTAAAAGTGCAGACATCTCCAAACCATCAGTAATTTAGCACCAGTTATGGATTTTGAAGGCAGAAACATCTGAATAAATCCAATTAACAAGTTTTAAGCATGTTGAGGCAATCTGATTCATTATAATATTAAATCTCCCAACAGTGCGCTCCAGACAGTATCTGTCATTATGGACCTGGTTAACTTGCAATAACTGAGAGGACATACTTAGAGAGGCCAAGAATTAGAAGGGGCATTAGAACTGTAGTGTTATCACCTTCAGCAAGACAGTCAAGATTGTTGGGATCCTAAAATAGCTGATACCTTGACCAAATAGGGACATCTTAGCATGTAGCAACACTTTGCTCTTTATCTTTGCAAGCTACAAATACTCTGTAAAACAGTGTTTAGCAGAGCTCGAAGTATAGGGTGACAAAGCCACAGCTGAGCAAAAATGTGACCATGAGGAAATAGTGAAACAATAAACCAAGAAAACTTTGCTTTAGATATTATTTCAAGATACTTCCCATTGAGTGCTGGAGCTGCTTCTTATAGTAAACCTGCAATCCACATTTAAAAATGATCTTCTTCAGAAGCATCTTGATGCACACATTTTTGCACAGTTGTCAAATATTATCTGTTTTGATCTTTTGCTGTGCTTCTGGCTGTATTCTAAATGGGTCCAATGTACCTATCGAACAAACACAATTTGATCAAAGATACAGAAGTGGAATTTCCAAGACCATGCAGTGCATTTTCCATGGTCACAAGTAACTTTTGTAGCCAAGTCCATTTAAATAGAAAGCTCAGTTAATTAACAGGTAATGAAATAACTAAATGCAGCAGAAGCAGGAACAACATTACATCACTGTTAGGTGCCTGATCTTCAAGGGATCAGAGCAGTTGCTTATCTTAACCCATTCACCATGATTTATCTTGTCTTTCCTTCTTAATCTTCCTACCTATGTATTTTGGAGTGAACATAGCTGTACCATTACTTGATAGAAGTGAGAATAAAAATAATACTTGATGCTGTGAAATGTTGTTTATTTGGGGAGAAGTGTTGAGTTTTTTTGTGTTCTCCCATTGTTGGAAAAAAGACAAGTGAGAACCAAGCAATAAAGTGCAGTCTCAAGTAACCAGAATTAACCAGTTCAGTTATTGCATGATGCTTAAGTAGAAATTGCGTTGTGTGATGATGGACTAATTCCACACTGACATTGCACAACATTAGGATTCGAGCCATCTCACTCCACTTTCTGATGTTCTCCTGATCAATTATATTGAGGGTGTTCTATGCCATAAAGCAGCAGGGATATGGCCAAAATGCAAAACTATGAAAAACAGTTGCATGGTTTCAGAACAATCCTGCATACTACAAATTGAATGTCTATAATACTTGTGTAAAGTTCTCTAAGAATTGCCATATATATTTTAGAAATGTATCAATAGATTTAAAAGCGTTCTTTAATCTGGTATAATTGTGGCAGGATAACCTTATCTTACTTGTAATCTTACTGTATTACATTTTCAACATGAAATATTGGCATAAATTGCACTTTTGTATGCCTTGTTACTGGTAATTGTAATGTGTAGCAATATTGCTCCCATATTTTAGAAGATTACATACAATCTGACATATATTTTCAACATCCTTTTAGCTGGGGATTTGGTTTGCAACATTTTCCTTTCTGCTACCACTCTCCCTACCTGTTGAGTAAAGTGAAAAGAGGAAGGGAAATGTGGCTATCAGCCTCATAAAGTCGTTCCTTTCTCTCCTTCCTCTCTGTCCCTTCTGTCAGCACGTGATTGATAAATTTTGCTTTCCTATCCAGGATTGCTCTGTCACAATAGCCTAGAAAAATATTATGCTTGATGACAAATACTTGTCAGCATGACTGATAATGCTGCTTCATGGGATGGTCTCTCATGTGAAGATTAAGATACCAATTTGGGGAAGGCATATTGACAGTATCACTAGATTATTGATCCAGAAACTCAGGTAATGTTCTGGGGTGCCAGGTTTGAATCCCACCGTGATAGATGATGGAATTTGAATGAAATAAATACAAGGAGATAAGAGTCTAATGAATACTATGAAACTGTCCATTGCTGAAAAAACCCATCTGGCTCAGTAAAGTTCTTCAAAGAGGGAAACCTGCCATCCTCACTTGATCTGGCTTGCATGTGACTCCAGATCCACAGAAATGTGGCTGACTTTTAAATGCCCTCTGAAATGACCTAGCAAACCTCTGAATTTTACCAATTGCTAGAAAGTTTCAAAAAAAAAGAAACTAAAAACAACATGGCAAAAACAACCCTGTTGACCCTATCCTTTGGGAACTAGTGCCAAAATTGGGAGAGCTGCCTGACAGACTAATCAAAGAACAGCCTGACATCGGCATAAACATGATAACATACCTGACAGACAATGTCCCAGACACCACCATCACCATCCCTAAATATGTCCTGTCCTACCAGCAGGACAGACCCAGCAGAGGTGGTAGCATAGTGGTTTGCATTCAGGAGGGAGTACCCTGGGAGTCTTCAACATTGACTCTAGACTCCATGATGTCTCATGACTTCAAGTGAAACATGTTCAAAGAAACCTCCTGCTGGTTACCATATACTATCCTCCTTCACCTGATGAATCAGCACTCCTCCACGTTGAACAACACTTGGAAGAAGCAATAGGGATGGCAAGGATTCAAAATGTACTCTGGGTGGGGAATTTCAGTGTCCACCACAAAGAATGGCTTGGCAGCAGCACGGCAGATCGAGCTGTTTGGGTCCTAAAGGACATAGCTACTAAACTGGGTCTGCGGCAAGTGGTAAGGGAACCAACAAGAGGGAAAAACATACTAGACCTTATCCTTACCAATCTGTCTGCTACAGATGAATCTGTCCATGACAGTATCCGTAAGCATGACCACTGTATAGCCCTATTGGAGACAAAGTCCCACCTTCACATTGATACTGCCTTACATTGTGCTGTGTGGCGCTATCACTGTGCTAAATGAGACAGACTAAATCTAGCAATGTGAGACTGGGCCTCTATGAGGTGCTGTAAGTGATCAGCAGCAAAAGAATTGTATTCCATCTCATTATCCTACTTCATGGCCTTACAAATCCCCCACTCAACTATTACCATCAAGCAAGGGGATCAACCCTGATTCAATGAACAGTGCAGGAAGGGAGACCAGGAGCAACACCAGGCATATTTGAAAATGGTGTCAACCTAGTGGCGCAATAAAACATTACTACTTGCATGACAACCAGCATAACCAGCAAGTGATAGACAGAGCTAAGTGATCCTACAATCAACGGGTCAGATCTAACCTTTGCACTCCTGCCACATCCAATCATGAATGGTAGTGGACAATTAAATAACTCACAGAAGAAGGAGGCCCCACAAATATTACCATTCTCAATGATGAGAGAACCCAGAACATAAAGCTGAAATATTCACAACAATCTTCAGCCAGAATGGTCAAGTGGATGATTAATGTCAGCCTCCATCAGAGGTTTAAAAATCACACAGCACCAGGTTAGAGCCCAACAGGTTTAATTGGAAGCACTAGCTTTCGGAGTGCTGCTCCTTCATCAGGTGGTTGTGGAGGACACAATTGTAAGACACAGAATTTATAGCAAAAGTTTACAGTGTGATGTAACTGAAATTATAAAAATACCTTGATTGTTTGTTGAGTCTTTCATCTGTTAGAATACCATGATGGTTTCACTTCTTTCATATGTAAGTCACAAGACTTTTTAAAAAAGTTACATTCTCAGGTTAACTGTAACAATTGGTGTCAGCCAGATAATATGTTGAAGGTGTCAGCCCCCTGTGTTCCCTGTTTGTGCCATAAGGTTTAAACTGATTCTAATCTAAAAAGTGAGTTAACAGAGTCTTGCAGTTTTTGAGCAAAGTACAATATAACTGCAAGTACAAATTCACTCCACAAATGTATATGTGTATGTGTGCATGTGAGTTTGTGTGTGTGTGTGTCTGTGTGTGTGTGGTGGGGGGGTTGTGAGTGTGAGAGCGTGTATATGTGTGTGTATGTAAGTGTAGAGTGTCTAAGTCTGTGAAAGGGTGCATGTGTGAATGTGGGAGTGTGTGTGTCTGTAGTAGTGTGTGTATGTCTGGGGTGGGGGGTTGTGAGTGTCTGTGAGAGTGTATATGTGTCTGTGTGAGAGTGTAAAGTGGTCTAAGTCTGTGAGAGTATGCATGTATGAGTGTGGAAGTCTGTAGGAGTGTGTGTGAGTGACTGTGTGCATGTCTGTGTATAGGAGTGCCTGTGTGTATGTATGTGTATAGGAGTGTGTGTGTGTAGGAGTGTCTGTGTGTGTGTATAGTGCAATGGTGGTCACCTGTAGTGTGACATGAACCCAAGGTGCCAGATGAGGCCCTCCCTATGGGTACGGAACTTAGCTATCAGCCTCTGCTCGGCCACTTTTCGCTGCTGCCTGTCCCGAAGTCTCCCTTGGAGAACGGTCACCCAAAGATCCGAGTCGAATGTACTGGACCCTGATGTGTTCTCCAACTGGGAGGGAACACTCCTGTCTGTTGATTGTTGTGCGGTGCCCATTCATCCATTGCCATAGCCTCTACTTTACACATACACAGACACTCCTACACACACACATACACACACACTCACACACAGACACTCGTATACACACACATATACACAGACACACATATTCAGTCACGCACACAGACACTCACACACACTACTACAGACTTCCACACTCACACATGCATACTCTCACAGACTTAGACCACTTTACACTCTCACACAGACACATATACACTCTCACAGACACTCACAACCCCCCACCACAGACACACACACACTACTACAGACACACACACTCCCACACTCACACATGCACCCTCTCACAGACTTAGACACTCTATAATCACACACACACACGTACACTCTCTCTCACACTCACAACCCTCCCCCACCACCCCAGGCAGACAGACACACGCAAACCCACATGCACACATATATACATATGTTTGTGGGGTGAATTTATACTTGCAGAATTACATTGTGCTTTGCTTAAAAACTGCGTGAATCCATATAAGACTCTGTTAACTCACTTTTTAGATTAGAATCAGTTTAAACATTATGGCACAGACAGGGAACACAGGGGGCTAACACCTTCAACATATTATCTGGCTGACAACAATTGTTACAGTTAACCTGAGAATGTAACATTTTTAAAAAATGTTTTGTGATTTACATATGAAAGAAGTGAAACTACCATGGTATTCAAGCAGATGAAAGACTCAACAGACAATTGAGATATTTTTCAAAGTATAATTTCAGTTACGTCACACTGTAAACGTTTGCGACAAATTCTATGCCCTACAGTTGTGTTGTCCACAACCACCTAATGAAGGAGTGGCACTCTGAAAGCTAGTGCTTCCAATTAAACCTGTTGGACTATAACCTAGTGTTGTGTGATTTTTAACTTTGTACACCCCAGTCCAACACCAGCTTCTCCAAATCATGTCCATCAGAGGCGCCTGGCATCATAGGTGTCAGTCTTCAGCCAATTTGATTCACGAGATGTGATATCAAGAAATGGTTGGATGCACTGGATACTGCAAAAGCTATAGGCTCTGACAAAATTCTGGCAATAGTACTGAAGGCTTGTGCGAGGTAAAAACAATGACTGCAGATGCTGGAAACCAGATTCTGGATTAGTGGTGCTGGAAAAGCACAGCAGTTCAGGCAGCATCCAAGGTGCTTTGAAATCGACGTTTCGGGCAAAAGCCCTTCCTCAGGAATAAAGGCAGTGAGCCTGAAGCGTGGAGAGATAAGCTAGAGGAGGGTGGGGGTGGGGAGAAAGCACAATGGGTGAGTGGGGGAGGGGATGAAGGTGATAGGTCAGGGAGGAGAGGGTGGAGTGGATAGGTGGAAAAGGAGATAGGCAGGTAGGACAAGTCCGGACAAGTCATGGGGACAGTGCTGAGCTGGAAGTTTGGAACTAGGGTGAGGTGGGGGAAGGGGAAATGAGGAAACTGTTGAAGTCCACATTGATGCCCTGGGGTTGAAGTGTTCCGAGGCGGAAGATGAGGCGTTCTTCCTCCAGGCATCTGGTGGTGAGGGAGTGGCGGTGAAGGAGGCCCAGGACCTCCATGTCCTCGGCAGAGTGGGAGGGGGAGTTGAAATGTTGTGCCACGGGGTGGTGTGGTTGGTTGGTGCGGGTGTCCCAGAAATGTTCCCTAAAGCGCTCTGCTAGGAGGCGCCCAGTCTCCCCAATGTAGAGGAGACCGCATCAGGAGCAACGGATACAATAAATGATATTAGTGGATGTGCAAGTAAAACTTTGATGGATGTGGAAGGCTCCTTTAGGGCCTTGGATTGAGGTGAGGGAGGAGGTGTGGGCGCAGGTTTTACAGTTCCTGCGGTGGCAGGGGAAAGTGCCAGAATGGGAGGGTGGGTTGTAGGGGGCGTGGACCTGACCAGGTAGTCACGGAGGGAACGGTCTTTGCAGAAGGCGGAAAGGGGTGGTGAGGGAAATATATCCCTGGTGGTGGGGTCTGTTTGGAGGTGGCGGAAATGTCGGCGGAAGATTTGGTTTATGCGAAGGTTGGTAGGATGGAGGGTGAGCACCAGGAGCGTTCTGTCCTTGTTACGGTTGGACGGGTGTGGTCTGAGGGCGGAGGTGTGGGATGTGGACGAGATGCGTTGGAGGGCATCTTTAACCACGTGGGAAGGGAAATTGCGGTCTCTAAAGAAGGAGGCCATCTGGTGTGTTCTGTGGTGGAACTGGTCCTCCTGGGAGCAGATACGGCGGAGGCGGAGGAATTTGGAATACGGGATGGCATTTTTGCAAGAGGTAGGGTGGGAAGAGGTGTAATCCTGGTAGCTGTGGGAATCGGTGGGTTTGTAAAAAATGTCTGTGTCAAGTCGGTCGTTATTAATGGAGATGAAGAGGTCCAGGAAGGGGAGGGAGGTGTCAGAGATAATCCAGGTAAATTTAAGGTCAGGGTGAAATGTGTTGGTGAAGTTCACTTGTAATAGAGTTGTTCCAGTACAGTTACATCACTGACATCTACCCAACAATTTGGAAAACTGCACAGGTATGTCCTGTATACAAAAGGCAAGAAAATCCAACCCGGCTAATTACCGCTCCATCAGTGTACTCTCAAGCATCAGTAAAGTGATAGAAGGTGTCATCAACAGTGCTATCAAGCAGCATCTACTCAGTAATAATCTGGTCAGTGACACCCAGTTTGGGTTCCACAAGGGTCATTCAGCTAATGACCTCTTACAGCCTTGGTTCAAACAGGTGAGGTGGGAGTGACAGCCTTTGAAATCAAGTTCACTTTTGACTGAGTGACATCGAGGAGCCCCAGCAAAACTGGAATCATTGGGAATCTGGAGGAAAACTCTCTGCTGGTTGAAGTTATACCTGGCACATAGGAGGTTAGTCATGGTTGTTGGACGTCAATCATCTCAACTCTAAGACATCCCTGCAGGAGTTCCTCAGTGTATTGTCCTAGGCCCAAACATCTTCAGCTACTTTATCAATGACCTTCCCTCCATCATAAGGTCAGAAATGGGAATGTTCACTGATAATTACACAATGGTTTGCACCATTCACAACTCCTTAAATATTGATGCAGTCCATGTCCAATTGCAGCAAGACTTGGACCATGTCAAAGTTGGGCTGAAAAGTGGCAAGTAACATTTATTCCACTCTAATGCCAGGCAATGGCCGTCTCCAATAAGAGACAATCTAATCAGTATCCCTTGACATTCAAAGGTGTTATCATCACTGAATTCCCTGCTATCAACATCCTAGGAGTTTACTGTTGAGCTGAAACTGAACTGACCATATAAATGTAGTGGTGACAAGAGCATGTCAGAGGTTAGGAATATTGCAGAAAGTAACTCATTAAAGCCCGTCCACCATGTACAAGGCACAAGTCAGGACTGTGATGGAATACTCCCTACATTTCTGGATTGGTGCCATTCCAACAACACTCAAGAAGCTTGATATCAACCATGATAAAGCAACCTGCTTAATTGGCACCACATCCATAAACACTCACTCCCTTTTCCACCGATGCTCAATAGCAGCAGTGTGTTTATCTACAAGATGCACTGAAGAAATTTACCAAAGATCCTTAGACCTTCCAAACCCATGACCACTTCCATCTAGAAGGAGAAGGGCAGCAGATACATGGAAACATCACCACCTGCAAGTTCCCATTCAAGCCATTCACCACCCTAACTTGGAAATATGTTACCGTTCCTGCACTGTTGCAGGGTCAAAACCCCACAATTCCCTCCATAATGGCTTGGAGCATCTACTTAAAGCACATGGATTGCAGCAATTCAAGAAGGCAGCTCACCATCATCTTCTCACAAGCAATTACAGACAAGCCATAAATGCTGGTACAGCCAACAATGCCCACATCCCACGAGTGAATAACAAAAAGAAGCAGCAAAGTTATAGATTAATGAACAAGTCCTTTAACGATTAAAAAACTGAAAATCAGTCAATGAAGAAGATGCTGATAGTTATACTTAGACAATTTAGACCCACAAGTATCGATTGAAGATAATAAATGCTGGAGATCACAATGGGTCAGATAGCATCCATTGAGAGACAGCAAGCTAAGGTTTTGAGTCTAGATGACTCTTTGTCAGAGCAATTTCGGTCCAGATCCCAGCACCTGCAGTAATTTGTTCCTATCCAAGGAAGATGTTCCTTTCAGAATTATGACCTTGAAAAGATGTCATGTGATGCTGCTGTGTAAGCCTCATAGATGGATCTTTTGAATGATACCCTAAGCCAAGAGAAGAGCAGATGAAAGCATGGAAAAAGACATGAAATAAGAATAACATTTGATTTATCAGATTGCTCCATCCATAGATCACAAAATCATTCAGATCATGGACACTGCTTGAGCTATTTTATTTCCAAGAAATTCTTTGGCTAAGCACTCTGTTATTCCCAAGAATAATAAAAGAAAACTCCACAATACTTGCCTGTCCTTCCATCAGTGCTATTTAACCACTGTTAGATTCTCACAACTGGCAATATTGCTTGTTCCTTTTCCTAGCAGAACATGTACCATTTATTTTATAGATTATTTATTTTTCAGTGTTGACCTGATGTTGAACTCATTTGGCAACCTAGGGTACAGTAAGAAGGACACTGAACAGAGGTTAGGAACAGAGCAGGAGAGTAGGTGGAGATGACCGAATGTGCAAGTTGAACCTACTTTGAGTCACCCTTTGAAATTGGGTTACCAAGAGTAAGGATTGAGTTCAAGGAATGTGATGTTTAAATCTACAATTCCATCCTCAGCCAGAAATTCATTCAGCTCTTTTAAAAAGGAATGGTTAGTCTACTTAAATTTGCAACTTAACTATTGCAAAGAAATTATGACTAAACTGGACCTTCCAAAAATTCATATTCTGTCCAAAAATGGTTTACATATCGTAACATAATGGTGATTAATAATACGGAGTACGTTGAGGTATGTTGTAAGAAAGTTCTAAACATTAAAGTATATTTGTCCATCATGTGTAAGAGTGTGTTTTTAAGGTGTTGTTATCATGAAACAAATTCTTAGATTCTGAAAACTTGAGAAATTGCAGTTACAAAGAAAATCTCTGCCTTGTATTAATTTACACAGTTTATGTCACATGTTTGAAATTGTGGCACTGGGCAGGGTACAGGTGAATAGCAGGTGACAAATTATTGCATTAAACTGTGCTTGAGACATTGTACATTTAATAATAAAAAACTATTCAGGCTAGCATGGAGATACTTAAGGAAATCTGAAATTTAGTTAATAAAATATACTTCTACATATGAGTTTTATGATGTTTATCGACTTGGAATTGCTGGTACCAAGACCAGATTTATCCATTGTAATCGATTTGAACATTTTTGAAAGATGAACTAAAACACATCAGGCTGATTGTACACTACTATTTAGCTTTGTGTAATATCTGCTTTATTAAAGTGTTTTTAATGATGCAGTATTTATTTTCAAGGAATCGTGTTAACCCGTGCATTCTTGTGCCAAGTTAACCATAAACTGTTGGGTATGTGTGGTAAGATTGGGATACATCAGGATGAGAGGAATTACATAATGATGATAACAGGACTTGTTTTAATCTCTACTGTTGTTGATATACCTAATTGTGAAATTGTATCTTTTGAAATAGGAGAAATTTAATCTCAATCTGTGGGTCACCCTGAGTATGGTCAATAATGCCCAATAACACAGTACTCTAGCTAATCTTGACATTCAAGTTTACATTTTCAATGCCTTCAGAGTGAATTGCACAACAGAAAGTGCCGAAAATATTTTATTAAAAAAATCTTATCAACTAACTTGGAGGGAAAATCGAATTTGTCAGAGTAGATTAGGGAAATCGCAGAATCTGTTGTAACGTGTCGCAATGTGACAATGCAGAAGCCTTAGTTACATGGATGGGTTCTAATAGAACATAAACAAAACCAGAAATTGCTGGAAAAGCTCAGCAGGTCTGGCAGCATCGGTGGAAAGGAATCAGAGTTAACATTTTGAGTCGACTAACCCTTTCTCAGCTCTGCGGAAGGATCCTGAGTTCTCAGGAAGGGTCATTCAACACAAAATGTTAGCTGTGATTCCTTTCCACCTATGCTGCCAGACCTGCTGAGCTTTTCCAGCAATTTCTGTTTTTGTTACTGATTTAGAGCATCTGCAGTTCTTTTAGTTTTTTCCTAACAGAACATCCTCACTTCACAATTCCATTCTCCTAACTGACAGACACATTACAATGATCCCAGTACACTTCTTTTCCACATGTTTCAAATTAGGCATCTTGCCTAGTGTCCAATCATGCTAAATTAAAACTATCAACAACCATTAGCTTTTCACAGTCTTCAGGATTTCTGGTGGTCCTTCATGTAATGTGTAAGCCAGGGAACAACTCTTTCAGGGCTTGGGTGAAGTAATTTCATAATTCATTGGACACTAATGCTTCTGCACATTTATTATATTTAAGCTCACATGCAGAAATGATGAAGCAAAGTAACTAATAGGAAATTTTTCTTTGTGCTTTCAAACATTGTTCATTAACTACTATGGCATTTGCTGTTTTTCAGTTGTTCTGGCAGCTCACTGGCCCATTGCTGCCTGTAACGGTCAAAACAGACTTTTCATAAATGCTGCCTGTACTGTTTAATATTTCCAACATTTTCCGTTTTTGTTTTTGACTTAATGAGCCAGGTTAGCATGCACCATGTCATCAGCTGACTTTTCAAATTTTTCATGATAGTAAAAAGTAGACCTGGAACATCTGTACCAGAACATTTAATTATTTATTCTATCCTTTATAATTTACAGTGATGAATGCACAGCATATTTTCTGCCCCTTGGTATTCTTTTATCTGATAATATGTTTACAATGTAAATAAAACCAATTTCTCATTTGAGCTCAATATGAACTTACACAGCTTCTAACAAAGAGAGACTGGACTGAAAATGTTAACTTTGCTTTCTTCACACAGACGCTGCCACTCTTGCTGAGTTTTGCGGGAATTTCTGTTTTTATTACAATTAACAGTGTTACTTAAAAAAAAATGAACAATGCTATGGTTCTTCATTTGAATTTAATTTTACTTTTAAAGAACATTTGTTGCTACAAGGGCTCCTAGTACTCCAACACATTGCTAATTAGTGGTTGCCGGGAAATTATCACGGACACTATTGACCTCCTATTGACAGAAATCTCTCCAGCAGTCTGCTTCTTCATATGTTAAACTGTTGCTATTAATTACTATAGCAACAAAGGCAAACAACAACTGAAATGACGCACAACATATCACCTACATGTTAACTAGGCTAAACGTTACATTTTCTCCAAATAGAGCCTCAAATTAAGTGATATATTTATTTAATATTTATATATTTATTTAATTATTGCTATTTTCATCAATCTGCCTGCCATGCTTATGTAGGAGCCTTTGTCAATGTATGGTTGTTGGCATCTCATTGCTATCTTATACAATGTTATCACAAACAAACAGTCTCCAAAGCCTCTTGGTTGATATGATGATATGTTTAATTGTGAATAATTGGCTAGTGCAGTAGGGAGCAGATCAAGTACCTGTTGCTGAATGAGGATTCTACTAATGGAACATGATGAAAATAAACTAGGACAAATATGGAAAGATAAAGGATGGGTTTGGAGTTTACTTACAGAAATGCAAGGAGGGTAAATAAAATTGTTGAACTGGAGGCACAACGCACCAGATTTGGATAGGATACAGTGACAAGAAAATCTAGCTCAAAGCAGTGACGACAGCAACAGAAAATATTAGTACTCAGTAGACAACACTGGTGGAGACAAATGGAGTTCGGAGGTCACATTTCATCCTCGTGTTGAGTCCGAGAGGTTGAGAAATTCCCTGGCTAAGACAGCCCACCTTGGAAGAAAGAGTCAGTAGGGATAGGATCATCATTGCCAAGGGGCAGATGCCAGCTGACGGTGGATCGACATACCCTGGGTAAAGTTTGGAGGTAGCTACAGACCTGCCTGAAGCCTGCAGGACCTTGTCCCAGTAACAATTAAATCAGAAGGCCCTCCTCCGCATGTCTCATTCTCCATTTCACCCCAAGCACGCCCCACAGCCCGTCCATGCCCTTTTGAATCCTTTTGCTCCTCAAGCTCCCATTCCAGACTATGCTGGTTCATCCAACTCCATAGACCCTCATATATATACCTCCCATGATGCTTCCATATTCAATGTCCTAGAGTGTCTACAAAGAATGAATGAATCCTATGAAACAACTGGATGTGTAATAAAATAGCTTTTTAAAAAAGTTATTCTTGTTATTGTTCCACAATATTAAAAGTCTCTTTATCACTGCAATAAAATTAAAATGTCAATTGTCTTGTCTCTTTATAAAAATTTCAATAGCTGAAACTTAAAAATCTTGACCTTTGGTAAATGAGCATTGAGGAATTGATAGCAGAAATCAAATAACTAAAGCTGTCAATCAGCAGTGACTCATGTATTTCAAGGAACTAATGGATTTTTGGGCTCTCAGCCATGTATCATAATGTATTCTTGGCACAAACACAGTCCATTTGTCTGAAAATTGTCGAGTACCAGGCCAAGCCTGTCTCCCTAATGGAATTAGCATGTTGGGATTGCTGGGTGTGGGTTTGTGATGCAAACCAGCATGCACCCTTAAAAAGCATCCCTGAAAACCAGAAACCTTGGGAATGGGGTCAGGAATCTCAGAATCAGGACTCTCATGCCATTGAGTCATCACAAGTCAGCAAAAATCCAAATTGAAGTTTCAGGTTAATGATTGTTCATCAGAACCTGCAAAACGGACATGGTTTAGGTACAAAGTATACATATGAGTATACGGACAAAAGAAAATAGGAGCAGAGTAGACCAAACATTGGTTTGAGCCTGCTGTCATTTGGTAAGAACATGGTTAATCTTCTGTCTCTATTCATTTTACTGCCATTCCCCGTATTCCGCGATATCCTCAGAGAACACACATCTGAGCCTTTATCTCAGCCTTAACCATATTCACCTTTCTGTGACGGAGAAATCAGATATTCACGTTTCTTTGAGTGAATTAGGTTTCACTCATCTCAGTCCCAAATGATCAAACCCTTATCCTGAGCTTGTGCCCCCATGTTCTCAATTTCTCAATCAAAGGAATCAATCTATTAGTGCCAAACATAGCCAGCCACTTAAGAATCTTGTCATATTCAAAGAGATTATCCCTCATTGCTCTAAACTCAAGAATATAGATCAAATTTACTCAGCATCTGATTGTTCAAAGAAACTATCCAGTGAATATATACTGTATCACCGCCAATACAAATCAATCCTTCCTTAAAGGTGGAGATCAAAACTGCACAGTAGGTCTTTAGGTATGATGTTACCAAAATCCTGTTCATATTCTTGAATGAACATACGAACTTATGAAATGTGATATATACTTGAGTTATATACTTGAACCTTTCTGCCATTCAATAAGATTATGGTTCAACTGTTTTTGTTTCAAATTCTACATTCCCAATAACCTTTGATTCCCTTTTGTAACAAAAGTCAATGTATCTCTACCTGGGCCTTAAAAATATTCCACCTCCTTCTGAGGCAAAGTCTCAGAACACTCTGACAGACAAACACATTTTTTTGTGTTCTCTATAGTGAAGATGAAAACAACATTTTTGTTTATTTCAACTATCATTTCCTTCTTATGTACTTTTAACTTCCCATGTCCGAGAGAACCAACACTCACTTTCCTTATCCCTTTTTTAAAATACCTATAGAAGTTCTTGTTATCCATTTTTATGTTTCTGACTGGCTTCCTCTCATACTCTAATTTCTTCCTCCTGATTAATCAGTCAATATTCTCTGCTGTTCTTTATATTCTGACCTGTCACTCATCTTTGTGCAGTTATATGATTTTTCCCTAAGTTTGCATGATTTCCTTAATTTCTTTAGTTGATGGTAAATGGTGACCCTTCTCTTTAGAATTTTTATTTGTAGTAGGAATATACTGCTGAGTATTCTGAACTGTTCCCGTAAACGTTTGCCACTATATCTCTACTGATCTATCACTAGCCTAATGAGCCAGTTCATTTCATCTAGCTCAGTTTCTTACCAACCTAATTGCCCCTTTGCAAGTTTAAAATACCGGTCTTAAACCCAATCTCCTCCCTTTCAAACCAAAATGAAATTATACTGAGTTGCTGCCACCTAGGGTGTGCTTACTTTGAGATAATTAATTAATCCTGTCACATTACACAAGACCAAGTTTATTATAACTTGCACTTTGGATAATTTCATAACATGTTGCTCCAAGAACTATTTGAAAATATTGCATATACTTTCATTCAGGCTACTACTGCCAACTTGATATTTCTAGTTTATATGTGGATTCAAATCACCTTCACCAAAAGCACTCAATATGTTTGTAGTATACTTTGTCCTACATTGTGGCTATTGTTAAAGTGCCTCCAGACCAACCCTATTAGTGCTTTCTTTCCCTTACTATTCCTCACCTGTACCCAAATACACTCCACAACCGTATCTCCTGAATGAAGGTCACCTCTAGCTATTGTACAAATGCGCTCCTTGATTAACAGTGATTCCCATTACCATTACCTAGCTTTCTATTCTGATTCATAGAATTATTCATACAGAAGAGGCCCTTCGGACATTGCCAAAAACATACTGCTACCTACACCAATACTTTGTCACACTATGCTCACAGTCTTGAATATCACGACACATCAAATGCTAATGCAAGTACGTTTACAGGTTGTGAAGTTTCCTTCATTCTGTCAGTGCATTCTGGTCATCGACCACCCTCTAGGTGAAAATGTTTTCCTCAAATCCCCTCTAAACCTCTGCCTTTCACCTTAAAAGTATACTTCCTTCTGCTCCCATTTCATATGTTCTTAATATTCAGGATCCAATCCTTGTCATTTCCGCAGCCACATCTCAGTGATCAGATCTTTTTGGATCATATTTATTTGCTTTAGTATTTTGCTTTTATTTGCTATCAATTCATTTACTTTCTAATGAATGGTATGCGCATCTGGTCCAGAACCTTTCATTTCGTCTTTTTGTTATCTTTGCAACATCTAATGTTCATTGTTGGTACATTCTTAGATTTTTTCTCTTTAACCCTTGCTCTCATTCTCTGAATCTCATTTCCCACATTATTATTTTCTTCTCTTGTCTGTACATGTACCGCATATCATACTTGATCTCTTACCCTCACTAGTTAGTTTGAATCCCCTCTACTTCCCTGGTTATGCTGGTCACAAGGATACTGGCCCTAGCACAGTTTCAGTGTAAATTATCCAAATGGTACAGCCACCAATTTCTTCAGTACTTGTGCCAGTGCCTCACAAATTGGGACCCACTTCTCCCAATAGTCTTTGAGCCACTTATTCATCTCTCAGATTTAATGCACTCTATGCTGACTCATTTGCAGCACAGGTTCTAATCTAGAGATTATAATCATTGATGATCTGCTTTGTAATTTAGAGCCTAGCAACTCATAAACTCTCTGCATAGTTTCTTTCCTAATTTGACCTCTGCCATTATTTACATAAATCATGACAACTGGATCCTCCTCCTTCCATGTAAGTTCCTCTTTATCCTTGAGCAGATGCCCCAAACCCTGGCACAGGACAGGCAACACAACCATCTGGACTCTTCCTCTCTGCGAGAGAGAACAGTGTATATGGCTTTTACTATACTATCCTTTGCTACATTCCTTGTTGCTTCCACAACTTGGATGGTTTCTTGTATCATATATTCCAGTGAATGGTATCATGGTCAGTTTGTAGCAACCCCCTTCCCCAACTCCATTCAAACAATTTGAGAGAACATCAAATCTGGATAGTTGCAAAAGTTGCCACACCTACAATTCTGCCCTCTGGACCTCCTTACCTGTCTCACCTGCAGTCCCACCACTGGGCAAGTCAAAAGATTCTACCATAAGTGATGTGACTGCATACTGGTACAAAGAATCCAGATAACCTTTCCCCTTTCCGAGGTATTGCAGTGTCTACAGTTCAACCTCTGGTCCATAAAGTCTGAGCCTTACTGCTCAAACTTCAACAACTTATTAGAGACCTTTTTGGCCTGGATCACGATGATATACATGAGCTCCCACATGCTGTAGCCTTAACAAATCACTTGCCCTACCAGCCTCAATGAGATTTAATTAATTACCTCATTGTATTATTTATGTTTGAATGGCGTTGGCAGGCTGATCACCACCCACAGATCCTCAAAATAGCCACACAGCTTAGCGGGAACATTGTTGCCAAACCTACTGGGTTTCTACAGCACTTTCTTTTTTTATTTCAGACTTCCAGCATCCACAGTTGTTTGTTTTTATTTAGATGATAACTGACCACTCACCTTTTTAAACTTGCTGGCATAAGAGAGTATGATCCCACCTCTGGGATCACCATCCAGTTCAGGATGGCCAGAGGGAGAGGTGCCCAGCTGTTCCAATGGAAGGTTTGGCAAAGTTGTTCAGACATCAGCCAAACCAGGAGAGGTGAGTACTGATGTGAAAGGCATGAGAATGCAAAGCTGCTTCAGGATGGAAGTGACCTCCGAGAAAGGGCAAACTACTTATAACGATTCATGGGTACAACTACCAAGCCATGATTGCCCTTTCACAGGAGAGCCCCTAGCTGCCATTGAGAGGCCAACTCCACAGTGTGGGTCCAATCTCTCACTGGTTAGATTCCAATAGCATCCCCAAGTGGTCAGTTAATTGGCACTAATTGGTTACCTACCACTGCCAGTGGCAATAACATCTGGAGGTAGGAATGTGCTAGATGGCAAAACATCATTCTCAAAGCATTTCTGATCCCTCATGCTTAACTAAGTCTCTCCATGGCTGGTGAAAATCTGTACAATGACTCTAATTCCAGACCCAGGGGACTAAGTTAAGAGGAGAGATTGGCTATCCCAGAGGTTTTCATTCATGGAAAGACTGAAGTATGATTTCTGAGCTGGGAATGGGATATAAATACTTCATATAACTTTTAGGAGAGGTTAGTTAAATGGGCCAGCAGTCTTCTGTTGCTGGAACTCTTAGTTTGACTTGGGTCTGACAAAAAAAAAGCAATACTGGTGAGTTAATTCCCCATGACAGCAAGAGATCTGATCGATTTGGTGACAGAAAATACAGTCACATTTGTTTTTAACTCTGAAAAATGTACTTTCCATTTTTCTGGTTCCATTCTCACAATGCCTGCTGATGTTTTATCCCTTACTGCTTAGAACTGCCAATGGGTATTTTGCTACATTAGGATGGCCCTTTTGAAGGGGGTAGCAATGCAGTTGAAAGAGGTTTCTGCTTGTGATTTGCTTTGACAATGAAGCCCGCCCAAATCTTTGAAGATGAGTAATTTAAATATCCACTTGTATCACTTGCTGAGAAGTCAAAACTTGAAGGGCAGCTTGCTGCTGCACAAAAGGAAATGGGAAACATAGGGCATTGAACCTTTATAATGGTAAAGATCATCCCTCAGATGAATCCACAGTGTTCTCAGCTCAACCAAGACCCAGAATTAGATCACCATCCCTGTTGACTAACATCACCTTGAGCCCTTCAGAGACAATTTGATGGCATTTTTTAGGCAAATGAGAATTGGCCTAAACAAATCCTTGGATAGAACTGAAATTATAAATTACCTCTGATTGAGAATTTACTGTGGAACATAAGCAGAGTGGAAATAGGTCTTGGTCCTCACCTGTCCCTACTTACCAGAATCAGTGGCAACGCTGTCTATCATATTAGATGTTTAGATTCAATTCTATTTCAGTTGTGAATCATAGTGACTGCATTTTACAACCATAACACAGGATGGCAGCATCACCCTCCCTGATGTGACCTTACAGACGTCTGAGTGCAGAGAACAATCAAAACAGGCCTTCAGCTTGTGGCTTTAGTGTAGATAAAGGACCCAGAGAAGCTTCTCAGAAACATAATCAAATGATGAGTTCAAAGTCAAAACAGGAGGTAAATGACCAAATTCTGCTCAAAGACATTTGGTTTGTGAGGATACTAAGAAGAAAAGTGAGAGGTGAAGGGGTCAAGGGAGGCAATTTTGGAGTGTTGGGCCAACTAAGTTGATAAAATTGGGAGGAGAAGCAAGTGTAGCTGGAGATTTGGGTGCTGCAGGGGGGAAGTGTGTGGTGAAGAGAAGGTTATAGAACTGGTGAGGACACCATAAGTAGATTTAATCACAAAAATAAGAATGATTAATGTGAAGTTTTTCATCTGGCTTGGAAAGAATAGGTGATGGGTGAATGTGAATTAGTACATATTGGTGGAAAGGGCATGCAGCTTGTGGCTACTGCAAAAGCTTTGGCTTTCCAAATATTTAGCTGGAAGAAACGGGACTTCATGGAAGACTGATGATTGGGCAGGTAATCTGACAACTGGAGAAGCAGTGAAGTAGTTGAGCACAATAAAGAAAAGTTATAACCTTGTGCAATCAATGTACATGCAAAGCAGACCACATATCTGCACGTTATATTTTAATGGCTGTTTTACACATGACAAAGAGGTTGGGCCAAGGATGGATCTTTGTGACACCAGAGGTCATAGTGCAAGGCTGCAAGAGAAGCCATTACTAAAGATGAGTACAAGGAAGTGTAAACTAAAACATTCAGATGAACGACAGGGGATCAGAATGTAGGTGTAATTTAGGTCATGATGAGGAATTGCATGGGAAAGAAGTCACTCGTGGGAGTGATTTATGGCCTGAACTTGCTATTGTGTAATATTAGAGATTAATTACTGGCTTCTGAATAAAAGCACCTCTATGCAGCAGTGATATTAATGTGATTGAAATTTACATCCAGTTTGAAAGGAAGAAGAGTGGGTCTAAGATTGGTATTTTTGAACTTGGAAAAGTATAACTGTGGCATGATAGCTGAGCTAGCTGAAGTGAATTGGAATATTAGGCTAAGGGATAGATTAGTAGGGAAGAGGTGGTTGGGTTATATGGGACGTTTCAGAATAAATAAGTACATTCCTACTATTAAACAAATTCCAGGGGCTGGAGGACTCATTATCTGTAGTTGCCTAAAGAAGTTTAGAGAGCATAAAATTTAAATTTAAAAAAGGGTGGCAGAACGGCTCAATGGTTATCACTGTTGCTTCAGTGCCAGGGACGTAGGTTCTATTTCACCCCCAGGCAACTGTCTGTGTGGAGATTGCACATTCTCACCGTGTCTGCATGGATTTTCTCTGGGTGCTCTGGTTTCCTCCCACAATGCAAAGATGTTCAGGTTAGGTGGATTAACCATGCTAAATTGCCTGCAGTATTCAGGGTATGTGAATTAGCCAAGGGAATTACAGGGATAGTGTAGGGGTTGAGTCTGAGTGGGATGCTCTTCGACAGGTTGGTGTGGACTCAATGGGTTGAATGGCCTGGTTCTACACTGTAGGAATTCTATTTTACTCTATTCTGTTTAATTCCAGAAAATTGAGTGACAAGTCAGATGATTGGTCATAATGCAAAGAATGGCAGAGAATGGCTAACCAGTTAGTTAGCACTAATAAATAGAAATGTAAAAACAGCTAGCAAGATTTTCCATAGGTTTCTAAAAATGAAAAGAGTGTGTTGATCCACTAGAGAGTCAGAATGATAAGTTAATAGTAGACAATAAAGAAATGGTTAATGTAATACATATGTATTTTATTTCTGTCTTCACTAAGTAGGATGCAAAAAAACATTTCAGTAAATAATTATAACACGGGGGGTTGAGGAAAGAGATAAACTTAGCATAATTATAATCACTAAGGAATGAGTACTGAATAAAGTCATGCTGCTGCAGATTGATAGATCTCTCAGTCCTGATGGACATCATCCTGGAGTCTTACATGATTGCGAATATGGTGGTAAATCCATTACTGACATACAGCCCTGGAGTCATAGAGATGCGCAGCATGGAAACAGACATTTCGGTCTAACTTGTCCATGCCAACCAGATATCCTAAATTAATCTAGTCCCATTTGCCAGTATTTGGCTCCTATCCCTTTAAATCTTTCCTATTCGTTATACTTATCCAGATGTTGTAAATGTACCAGCCTCCACCACTTCCTCTGGTAACTCATTCCATGCACACACCACCCTCTGTGAGAAAACGTTGCCACTCAGGTCCCTTTTGAATCTGTCCCCTCTCACCTTAAACCTATGTCCTCTACTTTTGTATACCCCCCCGATTCCCACCATTGGGGAAAAGATTTGTCTATTTACCCTAACTATGTTCCTCATGATTTTATAAAACCTCGAGGGAAAATAGCCCCCAACTATTCAGCCTCTCCCTGTAGCTTAAACTCACCCACTCTGGCAACATGCTGGTAAATCTTTTGTGAACCCTTTCAGGTCTCACAACATCCTTCCTATAGCAGGAAGGCCAGAACTGCACACGGTATTCTAAAAGTGGCCTAACCAATGCCCTGAACAGCTGCAACTTGATCTCCCAATTCCTTTACTCAATGCACTGACTAATAAAGGCAAGCATACCATACACCTTCTTCACTATCCTGTCTACATGTTACTCCACTTTCAAGGACCTATGAAGCTGCACTCCAAGATCTCTTTGTTCAGCAACACTTTCCAGAACCTTACCATTAAGTGTCTAAGTCCAGCCCTGATTTGCCGTTTCAAAATGCAACACCTCACATTCATCTAAACAAGAATCCTTTTTGTTTGAGGTGTTTTCAGTATTGAGCTGATTTCCTCAAATTCTAGGTGCAGTAATTATTGTTTTATAAGTTGCTGCATTGTTTTGAAACTTGGGGGAAAAAAGGGATCAAAACAACTGCACTTTTAAAAGGAGGAAGAGACATAAAGCAGTGACAATATGAGAAGTAAAACAAGAGGTGAGGTAAACCCACATAGCTGTCTGACAATATTCTGAAAATTGTCAAGTTCTGGAAGATTATAAAGATAACGGATTAGTGGTGCTGGAAGAGCACAGCAGTTCAGGCAGCATCCAATGAGCACCACTAATCCAGTATTTGGTTTTCAGCATCTGCAGTCATTGTTTTTACCTTATTAAGATAATGCCTCTATTCTAAGAAAGAGGGAGACAGGAAACAGAAAATTAAAACCAGTTAGCTTAATTTTGTCAAGGGAAAAGTATTAGAATTGTTGGTTAATGAGGTTATAACTGGGTACTTAAAAAACTCAAGGTAATCAGGATGAGATAGCATAGTTTTGTGAAAGGGACATCTGTTAAGACAATTTATTGGAATTTTTGAATAAGTAACTTGTGCTGTTGATAAAAAGGAACCTGTTGATGTACTGAATTTAGACTCGTAGAAGGTATTTGACCACTTAAAGGTTTTTATGCAAAGTAGGTGCTGATGGCATAGAGAGTAACATAACATGGGAAGACATTTGCTGGCTGATAGAAAACAGAGAGACTGCAGAAATGAATCTTTTTTAGATTGGCATTTTATGACAATTGGCATCTGCAAGGGTCTTTCTGGGCACTCAACCTTTTACCATTTATATCACTGATTTAGATGAGAAACTTGAAAGCCTAACAGCTAAACTTGAGATATCATAAACATATGTAGGAAAGCTAGTTGTGGAAATGACTTAACAAGGATGAAGACTAATATAGATTGGTTAAATATTTGGGCAAAAATCTGGCAGATGGTGCATAATGTGGAAAGATGTTAAGGTGTTCACTTAGTAGAAAGAATAAAACAACAGAAGGTTATTTATACAAAGATTGTCTGCAGAATTCCAATGTGCAGAGGGATTCAAGCGTTCAAGTACAATAGACATAGAAATTATAATCACATCACAGCACATAATCAGGAAGGCTAATAGGATGCCTTTATTATGAGAGGAATTGAAAATGTGCTCTGTTATACAGGTGACTGATGACACCACATCTTGAATAATACATACAGTCTTGGTCTCCTTATTTAAGGAATAATGTCAATGCATTGGAGACAGATCAGAGGTGAATTACAAGATGGATACCGATAATGAACAGATTGTCCTAGGTAACCAGAACAGATGGGACAGTGATGAAGAAACTGGGAGAATGGAATAGACACGTTACAGGAAATAGGTTGGGAGTAAGCATAATCAGGAAAGTTGTGCATTAAGTCATTTCTGTGCTTTGGGGTTTGGCCACCAGCAGTTCATTTTGTTTGGAGTAAGGAGAGAAGTTTGTCAATGTCATGGATTGAATGAGCACATGAAGGATATCAATGATGGACAAGAATGTAAAGATAAATTTAGATTCAAGTATAGCTATTGGTGCATTTGGTTGAATGAGCAAAGGGAAGGGAGAAGTAACAAATGCAGTGGGAACATAAATTCTTAATCTTTGCAAAGACAAGGTTCATGAGCCCCTTAAGTTTATTGAGGTGAGGGTGCATAGTTTAGTATAATGAGATCCACTTAAAACATAATAATGTAACTGATCACAGAAATCTGATATTAGTGGAAGAGAAGACACCAGTTTAGATTGGACATATGAAGGGAGAGGTCTTGGACACTATGCTAAAGAACTACATTTGAGAATCAACCATGTACAGAAGTAAAATCAAAAGGACATTACAATATATTAAGAGTTGAAGATCCTTATGTAACGATAAGGACATGCAACCTCAGGGACAGTATACCCACAGCTCAAGATAATCCAGACTGGTATTTCAATGTGCTGATCGCATATGCTTTAAAGCATAAGGTAAGGAAGAGAATACAGGAAACAAAGTATAAGAATACAGTTAGTGCTACAGAAAATTAGCCTTGGACAAACTTCTCCCTCTCCAGGAATCTTTGAGAAGCATGTAGTTTTGCGAGAGGACAATAAGTTTTGAAAGCACTTGATGTAGATAAGTCAGACCTCGTGATCAATGTCTTGACTGATTATATTGGACTTGAGGAGGCAAACCCTTACTGGAAGAACAATGAAACTGGAAAAAAAGATATACTGCTCTGGCAGGTTGCAAGGATAGACTGACTTTCACCTTTTTTGACTAAAAATTGACATTATCTTCTAAAATTAGCCTACTGCATTGTATCACTTTCTGATGTTTCAATATAATAAGCAACTATTAATGGAAGTCTTTTCTTTATGCAAACTAAACTTCCTTGCTTTGATTCACATACACATTGATATAGCAAATCTCAACCAGGAAAGAGAGATGCTGGAATTGACCTCTTTCTCATTGTCCCTTCACCAGATAGTCACTTAATAGTTTGTTTTTCATCCCTCTCTAAAATCTTTGTACAGGTTGCATTACACATATATTTTTAATCAACCTGTTCAGAAGTGTTATGAGACCATTCTACAGCAGATGAGACACAACAACTGCACTAGAAGAGTCCCCACTAGTTTTTATTCTGTCATCTGGGAGGCACATACGATTTAGCACTCAGCTGTAGATGGAGAAGTCCTTAACTACTTCCCTGACCATAGGACCTTATTACAGCTGAGCTTTCATGAATAACTTCCTCAACCATCAACCTTTATTTCCTGCCTGGCTTGTTGTCAACCATTTGGTCCACAGTGGGTTCATTTTCCTTGTGTTGACTTTTTCCAAGATGTTATCATTGACACAGTTATTTGTCAATTATTCCTAACCTTACGCATTGACTATTTCTCCACCCCAAATGATTGGCAATACCTTGCTCTATATATTAAGTACTCTTGCTAAATTGCTGCCTCCCAGTGTGTGTATTCTAGGCACACTTTCATCTCCCCAATGTGATGCAATGCCAGCTTTATATCATTGTATTGTAAGTCATTGCATTACATTGAATTACCATTCCTATTCCACTTTCTTTTCTTCCCTTATTAAATATTTTTAAAACAAATGAATTACATTGCCATTCAGTATTTTCCTCCTCATTCTTTTCTAAAGTAAGTATTCATTATTTTCAGCAAGGTATTTGTCAGACTACGTGTCACAGTCTGGAAGTCAATGTATTTAAGTTACAAGGGCAAGGTAGTAGTTTTAGAACATATCATAATCCAAGTGAATATTTCCCACTTGTTGAAAAGATTAGTTTGAACAGCAGGGATAATACTTATTGAGCTCCAGCCAATTCTGCAATCCTGTTTGCCTTTGAAAGTAAAAGTCATGGTAGCTTTGTCCAACCTCAGGTAACCCACAATGTGGACTTCTCTGCTTGGGTGGCTGAGAAGTCCATGCTGAGACAAGGAAGGATTCAGGACAAATTAACTGCATTAGTGTTGGGCCTTTAAAAGAACAATCGCTGAACTGAAAACATCATACAGCCTCTTTCTCTGGACGCAAGAAAATAAGGATCGTTCCACAGATTTCTGAATATGTCTTCCCTAAATTCTTTCAACATTTTTCCTGAAAGACTTCATTCACATGTGGCTTAATTTTACAATTGATGGCTCTTGTTTAGTACCTCTACTGGTACTGGACAATTTTTCCTCTGTGTATCTAAACAATAAGTGTAGTGGCATGCTTCTCACTGATGATGCTGCCTTCACTCATTATTTAACATACAAGGTTTCAAACAATGATATCTACATAGGAATCAATTAGAGAATCCCTTGCAAAATGTTACCCTCTATATCTGAAAGCAAATGTAGAACCCTATTGGTGCAGATCACCTTATTCAATATTCATTTGACTGGGCTGGATCTCGTTGAGGAGGCTTTTAGTGACAAGTGTGGAAGCTGGTCTCATCCCATTCACTCACTGTGTTAGATTTGAGTGATGTGACCTGTCCTACTGGCATAAGATTTTGCCTTGCAAGAAATGGACAAATGTTCCACCTCTCAACATACAGAAAGCATTCTGAGATGATGTGATCCGGGGCAAACAGAATTCCACTAGTGTTTTACTAAAGTTAGAGTTGAAGATCATCATTGAGAAATTTTGGCTCTGTCATTTTATATTTACTGGACATAGTAAAGATGTACAGCACAGAATCAGGACCTTTGAGCCAACTCATCCACACTGACCAAATGTCCTAAATTAATCTTGTCCGATTTGCCAGCATTTGGCCTATATCCCTCCAAACACTTCTACTCATATAGCCATCCAGTTGCTTATTTTTCTCCACTTATTCACATTTTTTCCAGACATTCTAATTATAGACCAGGTATTTCTAAAAGTTAAAGGATCATCCTTTCTCTCTTTGAATCCAAAGTGTGTACATTTTTGGTATGATGCAGCATGGTTATACTAAGTGTCAGCAGCATTCATTTCTGAGTCAAGTTTTGAGGGTTTCAACATGTAACCCAACTTTCTTTGGTGAGCAGTTAAACTGAGGTCTCTTTGTGCAAGTGGACATAAATGGTATTATTCAAGAGCATTCCAATTTCATCCGTCCTCATCTATAAATCATTACCATCAAGAACAAATTGACTGGTTATTTATCACATTTACAGTTTGTGTGACTTGCATGTATACATATTGGCTGTTATATTTGCTCATATAAACAACAATAACTATACTTCAAAAGTAAATAATTCACTGTCAAACATTTTGGAGATGTCAAAGATTTTGTTAAATGTAAGTTCTTTCTTTTCTTCATTCTTCCAGAGCTAACTGGCTTCCTATTCCCTTTCTCTGGTTCTGAATTACTCTTGTTACCCTACTTCTAAAACTGAACTTTTTCAGGCTTTACCTTTCCTAGCTAAATGGCCTTGCTCCCCTGCTCTTTGTGCCACTCTCTTTGGCAGAAATTTCGCATCTCAATTGTGAAATTGAAATTAATATATTTGATTGCAGGTGCACCAAAGTCATTTCAAACAAAAGCCTTGTAATCAGGTTTAAATGCATAAGTCTGAACGGAATGTAAAATTGTCTCCTGTATGAAGGAAACTTGGTCTAAATAATTTTTCAGCATTTCTATGTGCGACCGGCCTTTTCTGTGCTGCATGAGGAACAGGTTATGGTGGTTAACATTAAGCAGAAATAAAAAGTAAGGTAGAATTCCTGCAAGAATAGGAAGATTTTTATTGCCTCACTGGTGAACATGTAAATTGTCTCACAGAATAAGTTGCATTTAAACCTAGCTATTCTCCAAAAAGAGAGAAAATTATTAGACTAAGGAATAAATTGATGATATTAATGGGGAATATTTACTATATTTATATGACATGTCTATTGTTCTAGTACAGGCAGGTACTAATCTGCTTTAACTATGGTAATTTCTCTGTTATATAAAAATGTTCATTCATTAACATTAGCAACACTGAATTCTTACCTTTCAATTAATTTGCTTAGAGAGTGCACTTGCAATATAAGTTCCTTAGCTAAAATTTTAATAAAGATCAGCTGTTATGTGAGTTAGCACACTATCTGTGTTTTCCCAAGCAACTGTTGCTGATGGATGCCAGAGTCTATTTTGGAATTGTCAGTAACTTTGACATTGACTTACTGCTAAGCAGAAGCTTGTGGGTGTTTAAGCTTATTTTGTGATTTTAACACTGTATTGGATTTGACTCAGCAATAAACTTACTGTCAGTGACTGTCTGAATACATCATTAGAGCCAATTAGGACACAAACACAATTCACTTTAGCAATCATGTCGTGTTCAGACTAATGTCATACCATTTATTTTTATTTCAAATTACTATCATGCAGAAAAAGACAGTCCAGTAATCCAGTGTTGAAATTAGTTAGAAACTTTGACTTGGGTGAAATACATACCATAAATCTTTAACACTATTGGTCCAAAAACATTAACTTAGCCAAGTGTTTGGAGGAGCAAAACCAATTAATTTAAATCAAACTGTATATTCCCTGTATTTATCTGGTTTATTCTGCCAGTGTTATACCTTACACTTTGATAAGGCTTTAATTGCTACTGGTAGTCAAAAATCAACGTGATCAAAGTTAATTTTAAATATCTTTAGTTTTGTCAGTTACTTTGTCCTTGCATAATGCATCCATGCAGACAGTACTTTCACATTCTAGTTTTGTTGTGTTTTACTGAAACTGTTTTACACTGTAACAATTGTGACAATCTTTGTGCCACATTACAATTTTGCATTATTCTGAAGGTACATGTTGATGTGACCATTGAAGTAGGGACAATTATTTATCTGATGGAACTGACACAAGACAAGGCACCTTGCACATGAATTCATCAATGACAACAAATCTGTCAGGTATTGGAGAGCAAGATAGGTAAATATTCTCGAAACATTAATCATTACAACTCAGAAAATGAATGAAGTACACTGACTGCATGGTGTTGCCATCAAGCAGAGAGGCCAATCTAGAGGTGTAGTAATTGTCTACAGCTGGTACTATACTTGAGTTACATTGGACCAATAATGTTTGGGTGACAGCAAGGAGTGATTAGATTAGATTAGATTAGATTACATTACAGTGTGGAAACAGGCCCTTCGGCCCAACAAGTCCACACCGCCCCGCCGAAGCGCAACCCACCCATACCCCTACATTTACCCCTTACCTAACACTACGGGCAATTTAGCATGGCCAATTCACCTAACCTGCACATCTTTGGACTATGGGAGGAAACCGGAGCACCCGGAGGAAACCCACGCAGACACTGGGAGAACGTGCAAACTCCACACAGTCAGTCGCCTGAGGCGGGAATTGAACCCGGGTCTCTGGTGCTGTGAGGCAGCAGTGCTTGACAAGAAGGTGGAGACCAAGGTTCTAAAAGTCTTAGGTCTGCGGAGGGCAAAGTGGGGGAGTGGACATCAGTTAAATACCACAAGTGGTGGAATGAGATACTAAGGACCCACCTACAGGGCTCAATTAATCCACATAGGAGCCTGGGGCTGCCTGATGTCATTTGCATGGCTTGTATAGCTGTAGTCAGAGTCATAGAGATATACAGCATAGAAACAGACCCTTCGGTCCAATTCGTCCATGCCAACCAGATATCCCAACTCAAGCTAGTTTCACCCGTCATATCCCTCTAAACCCTTCCTATTCATATACCCATCCAGATGCCTTTTAAATTTGCAATTGTACCAGCCTCCACTACTTCATCTGGCAGCCCATTTCACACACGCAGCACCCTCTGTTTGAAAAAGTTGCCCCTTAGGTCTCTTTTATATCTTTCCCATCTCACCCTAAATCTATGCCCTCTAGTCCTGAACTCCCCCACCCCAGAAAAAAGACCCTGTCTATTTATCCTATCCATGCACCTCATGATGTTATAAACGTTTATGAGGTCATCCCTCAACCTTTGACACTCCAGGGAAAACAGCGCCAACCTATTCAACCTCTCCCTATAGCTCAAATCCTCCAACTCTGGCAACATCTTTGTAAATCTTTTCTGAACCCTTTCAAGTTTCACAACATCTTTCCAATAGGAAGGAGACCAGAGTTGCACACAATATTCCAAAAGTGGCCTAACCAATGTCCTGTACAGCCACAATATGACCTCCTAACTCCTATACTCAATACTCTGACCAATAAAGGAAAGCATACCAAATGTCTTCTTCACTATCCTGTCTACCTGTGACTCTATTTTCAAGGAGCTATGAACCTGCACTCCAAGATCTCTTTTTTCAGCAACATTCCCTAG
The DNA here is from genome assembly GCF_047496795.1 of Chiloscyllium punctatum. NCBI lineage: Eukaryota > Metazoa > Chordata > Chondrichthyes > Orectolobiformes > Hemiscylliidae > Chiloscyllium > Chiloscyllium punctatum. Next base: position 35,671,192 of record NC_092763.1, read on the forward strand.
GACCTTACCATTAAGTGTCTAGGTCCTGCTAAGATTTGCTTTCCTAAAATGCAGCATCTCACATTTATCTAAATTAAACTCCATCTGCCACTCCTCAGCCCATTGGCTCATCTGATCAAGATCCTGTTGTAATCTGAAATAACCTTCTTCGCTGTTCACTACACCTCCAATTTTGGTGTCATCTGCAAACTTACTAACCATATCTCTTATTCTCACATCCAGATCATTAATATAAATTACAAAAAGTAGTGGACCTAGCACCGATCCTTGTGGCACCCCACTGGTCGCAGGCCTCCAATCTGAAAAATAACCCTCCCCTCCAACCTCTGTCTTCTACCTTTTGTCTTCTACCTTGGATCAGGAACAAATGGGAAGGCTGCCCGCTGGTATAAAGTGCCCCTCCCATCCTCAACCCATCAACAGGAGAGTGTAAAATCCAGCCCTGCATCCTCGCAGGTGGGTCTGTATTCAAAATGGTATATGTATGTAAAGAACTGAAGAATGAAGATCAAATCGATATTGTAGAAATTCCACTATCAAACATGCATCTGAAACCTGGAGATTAAAAAGCTAAGTGACTGTGTACTTGGTCAAACCAGAAAATGATTGCTTCTGTAGCATCTACTTATTCACAGTCTTTACCTACCCCTTTCATATTTCTATCTCTCTCTCTCTCTGCATTTCATATTTAACTCTCTGCTCACCTCTCCCCTCCCCACTACCCTCCTCCTAACTTCATCTTCAATATAAGTACCATCTTTTCCTAGCTATTGACAATTATGAAGAAGTCACTGGACTTGAAACATTAACTTTGCTTTTTTCTCACAGATGCTGCTAGATCTATTGAATTTCACCAGAAGTTTCTGTTTTTTGTTGCATAGCTTCTACCTTCTGTGAGTAAACTGGATAATTCCTGCCTTTTTTCGTAGCTTATTCCAGATGCATCTGCTAATCACAGCCTTAAAAGCATGTCCCATTTCTTTAATGGCTTTACTCAATGAATCCTACTTTCTGCATCTCTATAAGTCTTGTTCCTTTTAATGGTTTTTCCTCGGTAATGCCCATTGTCTGCAGCTCTAAATAATTTAACCTCGCTGCTTTCACTATTATTTCCTGAATGATTCCACTGTCTGTGGTTTAAGTAAATGCATCTCACTTTTATCAGGATTTAAGTAATTGATCTCTCACCCTTTTCTGTATCCTAACTTTCTGCTTTGTTAGGCTTCATCTGCTTAGCTTCTAAATTGCTTGTTTATGCTTTTAACTCTTTCTTTGCAACATTCTCAGGTCAATGACTTCATTTTTAACTGTTTCTATGGCCCTTGATTTCCCTTCCCGTAACTGTGTCTTGTAGTGCCTGCTCACTTTGGTGGCAACATTCGAACTGAACTGTAAGTACTTTGTACACTTTTGGCTTTCCCAGGCAGTAATCCTGCACCTTTTATTAAAAACAATTCCCTTGCTCATTCGTTAAAAATCACACAACACTAGGTTATATTTGGAACAACGGGTTTATTTGGAAGCACTAGCTTTCTGAGTGCTGCTCCTTCATCAGGTTGTTGTGGAGTATAAGATTGTAAGACACAGAATTTATAGCGACTGAAATGATATTGGAAAAAGACCTGGATTGTTTGCTCATTAGGGATTTTAACTCGACTGACAGAGCCTCCAATGTCAATTTACTCTCTGGCTGACTCAGGACCATTTCTACAGATCACCAACACCCAAAGCAGTCTGTAATCATCTTGGACTGACTAATATTCCAGATTCAGAGGGTTCCAAAGGCACTGCTGCGAGAGATCTGTAATGATTTTACCATTAACTGTAGATTTTGTCTTACTGAATCCTTGCATGAGGTGCTATTGTGTCTGATTCTGAAATGTTCAACTTTTCCAGTTGCTGATGCAGTGCTTCAGCAGCCATTTAAAGCTGTGATCTGAAGAAACCTTCAGACTTTTACGTCTGTCAGTAATAAAATGACAGCCAAATGGAACCTACACTGCTTTCCACCATGTTGTATAATGAATTCTCAGCGTTACTGATGATGTTGTAGGAGTGATCTAGGAGTCAGCCTACCTCTGCTGGGCTTAATCAAAGTTATGGGCAGAGCTGGGGCTAACAGTGGGGTAGTAATCATGGGGAGAGAGCAGGAGTATGCCATTGAGAGAGAGGATTGACCTGGTTAATTGAATTATGAAGCAGACTCAATGGGCCTAGTCTTCCTCCTAGTCTACACATAACTGCCTGATTGGCCGATGATATTGTTAGGCCTTCCTTAGAAGAGATGGTACAATTCTTTTACCAGCACGCCAGCTGGCAGATGAGCTCCTTAATACTAAAGGGGGATAAAGTTAGGGTTAGGAGAGTTGGCACTTCAATCCATTTATTAACCTATGATAATAAGATCAAATAATCCAAGAAGGTAATACATATCAATTCCATCAACCTCATGAGGTTTCTTCTGAGCAAGATTGTGACTGTTATTTTCTATGTCCAAGGATACAATTACATTTTGGTGTTTGACCATTTTCCCAAATTCTCTTTTGTGTGACAAATCAACATTCCACTTGTGCAAAAGCTGTTGATACGTCGACTGCCAATTTTGTGCCCAAAAACAGTTGACAGTACACATGCATATTTCTAGGACATGGCGTGTTCAACACATTACATCCTCCCATTGTTATTGTAGGTTGAATGGTCTCTCAAAATGCACAATTGGGACTGTAAAATCCATGATCATTGAATGTAAAGAGACTTGCCAAGACTTTTGGATAGTTGTGTTTAATCCACATGCGACTTTTCCAGGCAGCAGTTTACCTTCAATGCCAGCTCTTATTCTTGGAAGGTAGATCCACACAGTCCTTCCCTTGCATTGTCTCACTACCCAACCACAAGTGAACATCACAATATTGGAAAGTGAGATAATGGTACAAAAATATGATAATAAGCATGCAAACAGTTATCACAACTTGAATTAGGACAAGGCATATGAGCTTGCTATTGTCATGTGAACACATAGGTTTGTGGAAACATACTACATTATTGTACCCAGTGTAGGGGTAATAACAGAGGGAGAGGCTGAATAGGCTGGGGCTGTTTACCCTGGAGTGTCAAAGGCTGAGGGGTGACCTCATAGAGGTTTATAAAATAATGAGGGGCATGGATAGAATAAATAGACAAGATCTTTTCCCTGGGGTGGGGTGAGTCCAGAACTAGAGGGCATAGGTTTAGGGTGAGATGGGAAAGATATAAAAGAGACCTAAGGGACAACTTTTTCATGGTGAGGTGGTGCGTGTGTGAAATGAGCTGCTAGAGGAAGTGGTGAAAGCTGGTACAATTGCAGCATTTAAAAGGCATCTGGATGGGTATATGAATAGGAAGGGTTTGGAGGGATATGGACCGGGTGCTGGCAAATGGAACTAGATTATTTGGTCAGAATGGACAAATTGGACCAGAGGGTCTGTTTCCGTGCTGTACATCTCTATGACTCTAAGTCCTGCGAAGAACTAGATGACATATCTGAACTGCACATCATCAACAATCTATCACAAAGAATGATGACTCAGATACTGAAAACATCATGTCAGCCAATGGTCCCACATTGACAAGCGATATACATCATTGATGACAAATAGCACACTATAGACTGAAATGACACCACCAAGTCATGTAACTGTATAAGGACTGGATCTGGTTATGTCATGTATTTACCAAAGCATTATTTGAAAGTATAGGGACAATGTATTGATTACGCATGTCTGTAGATGATATTAGAAAAAGATTCTCATCCTTTGACAGGGAAAAGGAGGAATGTTGTATTATGACACAGATTCCAGATCTGTACCTTTAAGACAGTTATATGATATCATGAAATCTAATGTTCCAGGATGAAGATACTCATCTTGCATTGAGTCACTCTCTTTGTATGGTGAAATCTGTCAGTTTTATATGTGTAATGTATGGTCAACATGGAACCCAGTTTATGTGAGTAGAGTCATAGAGATGTACAACATGGAAACAGACCCTTCAGTCCAACCCGTCCATGCTGACCAGATATCCCAACCCAATCTAGTCCTACCTGCCAGCACCTGGCCCATATCCCTCCAAACCTTTCCTATTCATATACCCATCCAAATGCCTGTTAAATGTTGCAATTGTACCAGCCTCCACCACATCGTCTGGCAGCTCATTCCATACATGTACCACCCTCTGCGTGAAAAAGTTGTCCCTTAGGTCTCTTTCATATCTTTCCCCTCTCACCATAAACCTATGCCCCCTAGTTCTGGACTCCCGATCCCAGGGAAAAGACTTTGTCTATTTATCCTATCCATGCCCCTCATAATTTTGTAAACTTCGAGAAGGTCATCCCTCAGCTCCAGGGAAAACAGCCCCAGCCTGTTCAGCCTCTCCCTGTAGCTCTGATCCTCCAACCCTGGCAACATCCTTGTAAATCTTTTCTGAATCCTTTCAAGTTTCACAACATTTTTCCAATAGGAAGGAGACCAGAATTGCATGCAATATTCCAACAGTGGCCTGACCAATGTCCTGTACAGCCGCAACATGACCTCCCAACTCCTGTACTCAATACTCTGACCAATAAAGGAAAGCATACCAAACGCCGCCTTCAGTATCCTATCTACCTGCGACTCCACCTTCAAGGAGCTTTGAACCTGCACTCCAAGGTCTCTTTGTTCAGCAACACTCCCTAGGACCTTACCATTAAGCGTATAAGTCCTGCTAAGATTTGCTTTCCCAAAATGCAGCACCTCGCATTTATCTGAATTAAACTCCATCTGCCACTTCTCAGCCCATTGGCCCATCTGGTCCAGATCCTGTTGTAATCTGAGGTAACCCACTTCGCTGTCCATTCCACCTCCAAATTTGGTGTCATCTGCAAACTTACTAACTGTACCTCTTATGCTCGCATCCAAATCATTTATGTAAATGACAAAAAGCAGACGGCCCAGCACCGATCCTTGTGGCACTCCACTGGTCACAGGCCTCCAGTCTGAAAAACAACCCTCCACCACTACCCTCTGTCTTCTACCTTTGATCCAGTTCTGTATCCAAATGGCTAGTTCTTCCTTGTATTCCATGAGATCTAACCTTGCTAATCAATCTCCCATGGGGAACCTTGTCGAACGCCTTACTGAAGTCCATATAGATCACATCTACTGCTCTGCCCTCATCAATCCTCTTTGTTACTTCTTCAAAAAACTCAATCAAGTTTGTGAGACATGATTTCCCACGAACAAAGCCATGTTGACTATCCTGAATCAGTCCTTGCCTTTCCAAATACGTGTACATCCTGTCCCTCAGGATTCCCTCCAACAACTTGCCCACCACCGAGGTCAGGCTCACTGGTCTATAGTTCCCTGGCTTGTCTTTACCGCCCTTCTTAAACAGTGGCACCACGTTTGCCAACCTCCAGTCTTCCGGCACCTCACCTGCGACTATCGATGATACAAATATCTCAGCAAGAGGCCCAGCAATCACTTCTCTAGCTTCCCACAGAGTTCTCGGGTACACCTGATCAGGTCCTGGGGATTTATCCACTTTTAACCATTTCAAGACATCCAGCACTTCCTCCTCTGTAATATGGACATTTTGCAAGATGTCACCATGTATTTCCTGACAATCTATATCTTCCATATCCTTTTCCACAATAAATACTGATGCAAAATAGTCCTTTAGTATCTCCCCCATTTTCTGTGGCTCCACACAAAGGCCGCCTTGCTGATCTTTGAGGGGCCCTTTTCTCTCCCTAGTTACCCTTTTGTCCTTAACATATTTGTAAAAACCATTTGGATTCTCCTTAATTCTATTTGCCATGTCCCCATTTTGCCCTCCTGATTTCCCTCTTAAGTATACTCTTACTTTCTTTATACTCTTCTAAGGATTCACTGGATCTATCCTGTCTATACCTGACATATGCTTCCTTCTTTTTCTTAACCAAACCCTCAATTTCTTTCATCATCCAGCATTCCCTATACCTCCCAGCCTTCCCTTTCACCCTGACAGGAATATACTTTCTCTGGATTCTTGTTATCCCATTTCTGAAGGCTTCCCATTTTCCAGCCGTTCCTTTACCTGCGAACATCTGCATCCAATCAGCTTTTGAAAGTTCTTGCCTAATACTGACAAAATTGGCCTTTCCCCAATTTAGAACTTCAACTTTTAGATCTGGTCTACCCTTTTCCTTCACTATTTTAAAACAAATAGAATTATGGTCGCTGGCCCCAAAGTGCTCCTCCACTGACACCTCAGTCACCTGCCCAGCCTTATTTCCCAAGAGTAGGTCAAGTTTTGCACCTTCTCTAGTAGGTATATCGTGATATCGTAGCTTTGTAAATATTCAGTATTGTAAGTAAACTTTGTGATGTCTGACTCAGCAGAACCCAACTATCTGTGCTATATGTTTGTTGACCTAACATATTTAAAAGCACAAACAGCATTAAGTTTAATTGCTTTTTGAGTTGAAACCCACACAGATACAGCTGTTTTTGCCTAAGGTCCACTTTTTAGGTGAACTACAAGTGCGTGGGTCTTGGCTCTTGCTGCTTTTCAAAACTAGAGTTGACAATCAATTTCCAGTATTCCTGAGGTACAATATACTAAAGGAGAGCAAAGTAGGATTCAGACCTTTTAGAGATGTACAGGTTATTATCATGTCAAATGATGCCTTTGTGTACTGAGACATGATGAGGGTTGTTAAATATAGATCTTTCACAAACCATATCATGGAAAATAACAAAAGAATTTTAAGAGGTTAATGGGTCTGAAATAGTTGCCTTCTTTTCCACTTTAAGTAAGTGCCATAATCCATATGAAATGAGGCAGTTCTGAACAAAATGCATAAAGCTATTTAATCCATAGTAGCCAAATCTTTGTGCCAGCTGGCTGGCTTGTAGGTCTGCATGCAGCAGTAAACATATTTACTTTCTGGGTGTGTTCTGGGTTCCACCCTTTGCAAGACTGGAATGAAAAACCTCAAAGCTTTTGGTGCTATAAATATTAAATTCTCACTTCAATGAGCTCTGACTTCTTTGATTAAACCTCCCACTGTAAGCGAAACTTCAGCTGTGATGAGCTATAAATGCATTTTACTAATGAACAAAACATTTTCTTATTTGTCCTAAGGATGTAATATTCATATTGTTTTATTTAAAACAGTTAATTTTCAAGAAAACCTATTCACTATGTTTGTTTAAAGTTCTTTCACCAAACACTGCAGTCTGACAAGTTCTCAAAGTTTCTTAAAAACATATAATTTTGGGGCCCATTTGAGGTTTGCTTCCAAAATGGAAATTTCAGGTATCAATGGCTAATTCATTTTCCCAGAGCTTGTGTTCCTCTTTCTCTGTCTCTCAGACAGTCTAGATAATCACAATCCAATTCCTACCGGCTTCAGGCTTAAAAAAAGCAAAGTGCATTAATAAATGAAAAAAATTAATCGGCATATCACAAAGCACTTCACAGCAAATGGATTGCTTTAACATTTAGTAACTTTCAGGTAACTGGTGTGTGGAGTGATGATGGGGAATGTGAAACATGTGGCAAGACGGGAGATGGTGAGGTACGATGGGGCTGGTAGAAGTTCTGTAAGACTGTGCAGTGCACTGGTGTTGCTCTTGGCTCCACATAAAGAAAGAAATTTACTCATTTTTGCTGGTGACTGATTATTATGTTGTATCAATGCAGAGAAAGCTTAGTTCAGTTTCTAAATCAAGCATTGGGCCCCTCAGCACAAGGACTGGAGTGCCTGCTTCATCACATTTCATTTACATATCACCAAACACTGAGACAAGTATGTTATCACTGAGCCAAGCCATCTTTTTCGCACAAGTTAGTAAAGAATAGAGAATCACATCAAATGATTACAAGTATATTTGAGGTAGGAAATGGAAATTGAACATTGGTGTTATACAAAAGAAGGTTTAGAGTGTTCAAAATTCTGAAAGGTAGGTAGGAGCAAATATGTTTCTAAAAATAAAACAAATGGCCAGAAATGAGATTTCCGATTTCCTGTAAGAAATTTAGAATAAAAAGCAAGAGGAATTTTATACACAGAATTGTAATGTTTTGAAATTCATTTTCAAGATTAAATTCTACCTCAATCACTATCTTATTCCTCAAGAGAAACAGGCATATGTCGGAAAAGTGGGCTGACAGGATATGAGAATAGAGTGGGTAAATTTTAAAATGACTAATGAATTAAGCGAAGAAGTAGGCTATGTACCCTCTCAAGCCACTTGCTGTTCAATAATGAATGATCTATTTGTATTTCTGATTCTAGATCCCCATTTATTTCTGAAATTCTTTGATTCTCTTGCCTAACAAAAATCTATTTCCTTCTGAAAATTACTCAAAGAGCTCTCGTCCAATGTCTTCTGAGATAAAGAATTCTAACGTCCCACAACCCTTTGAGTGAAAAACATTTTCCTCATAAAATCATAACCATACAGCATGGAAACATACCCTTTACTCCGAATAGTCTGCATTGAACAGGCAGGCAAAAGCGAGGACTGCAGATGCTGATGAAGGGCTTTTGCCCGAAACGTCGATTTGCCTACTCCTTGGATGCTGCCTGACTTGCTGTGCTTTCCCAACACCACTCTAATCTTGACTGTGTATTGAACAGACACCCTAATCTGACTTAGTCCCATTTACCACGAATTGGGTAACATCCCTTTGAACCCTTCCTATTAACCTACCCATTCAGATGCCTTTTAAATGTTGTAATTGTACCAGCCTTACCCCTTCCTCTGGCAGCTCATTCCATACATGCACCACGCTCTGTGAAAAAGTTATCCTTCAGGCCCTTTTTAAATCTTTCCCCTCTCACAATAAACCTACCCCCATCCTAAAAAAAATGAATGTGTCTATTTACCTTATCCAGGCCCCTCATGATTTAATAAATCTCTATCAGGTCATCCTTCAGTCTTCGATGTTCCAGGGAAAACAGCCCTAGCCTATTCAGCCTTTCCCTATAGCTCAAACTCTCCAGTCCCGGCAACATCCTTGTCAATCTTTTCTGCATCCTCTTGAGTTTAACAACATCCTTCCTATAGAAGGGTGACCAGAACTGTATGCAGTATTCGAAAAATCTGTCCCTAAGTTAGGCACTCCGTATTTTAATGCCCCATAGTTCAGACTCACCCACATGAGGAAGTATCCTTGCCAAGACGACCTTGGCAAAACTTTTCAGGATTTTATAAACTCAATAAAGTCATCTCTCACACTTCTAAACTCTTGTGAAAACAAGCCCAATCTGCCTAATCTAAAACAATTCATTTATTCCAGTTATTAATCTAGGATATTTTCTTCTAAACTAATTCTAACATATTTACAATCTTCCTAAATGAGAACACCAAAACTGTACCACACATTCGAAATGTGGTCTCATCAATGCCTCGTATAACTGAGTTAAAAATCACACAACATCAGGTTATAGTCCAACAGGTTTATTTGGAAGTACTAGCTGGTGAAGGAGCAGTGCTCTGAAAGCTAGTGCTTCCAAATAAACCTATTAGACTATAACTACATGTATTGTGATTTTTAACTTTGTCCACCCCAGTCCAATACCAGCACCTCCACATCATGGCTAGCATACAACTGAAGAACAGCATCTTTACTTTTACATTCAATCCCGCTTATAATGAGTTACCATTCCATTAGCTTTTTTTATTTACTTCTGTATCTGTATGCTAACTTTTTGGGACTCACGCTTTAGAAAACCCAAGTCTCTCTGCACCTCAAAATTCTGTAGCCACTTAGATAATTCTCTGCTTTTTAAATTTTTCCTGCCAAAGTGAACAATTTCACATTATACTGGATTAGTGGTGCTGGAAGAGCACAGCAGTTCAGGCAGCATCCAACGAGCAGCGAAATCGACGTTTCGGGCAAAAGCCCTTCATCAGGAATAAAGGCAGTGAGCCTGAAGCGTGGAGAGATAAACTAGAGGAGGGTGGGGGTGGGGAGAGAGTAGCACAGAGTACAATGGGTGAGTGGGGGAGGAGATGAAGGTGATAGGTCAAGGAGGAGAGGATGGAGTGGATAGGTGGAAAAGGAGCAGGTCGGACAAGTCCGGACCAGTCAAGGAGAGTGTGCTGAGCTGGAAGTTTGAAACTAGGATGAGGTGGGGGAAGGGGAAATGAGGAAGCTGTTGAAGTCCACATTGATGCCCTGGGGTTGAAGTGTTCCGACTCCCATAGCTACCTGGATTACACCTCTTCCCACCCTATCTCTTGCAAAAATGCCATCCCGTATTCCCAATTTCTCCGCCTCCGTCGTATCTGCTCCCAGGAGGACCAGTTCCACCATAGAACACACCAGATGGCCTCCTTCTTTAGAGACCGCAATTTCCCTTCCCACGTGGTTAAAGATGCCCTCCAACGCATCTCGTCAACATCCCGCACCTCCGCCCTCAGACCCCACCCCTCCAACCGTAACAAGGACAGAACGCCCCTGGTGCTCACCTTCCACCCTACAAACCTTCGCATAAACCAAATCATCTGCCGACATTTCCGCCACCTCCAAAAAGACCCCACCACCAGGGATATATTTCCCTCCCCACCCCTTTCCGCCTTCCGCAAAGACTGTTCCCTCCGTGACTACCTGGTCAGGTCCACACCCCCCTACGACCCACCCTCCCATTCTGGCACTTTCCCCTGCCACCGCAGGAACTGTAAAACCTGTGCCCACACCTCCTCCCTCATCTCTATCCAAGGCCCTAAAGGAGCCTTCCACATCCATCAAAGTTTTACCTGCACATCCACTAATATCATTTATTGTATCCGTTGCTCCCGATGTGGTCTCCTCTACATTGGGGAGACTGGGCGCCTCCTAGCAGAGCGCTTTAGGGAACATCTCCGAGACACCTGCACCAATCAACCAAACTGCCCCGTTGCCACATCATTTCAACTCCCCATCCCACTCTGCCGAGGACATGGAGGTCCTGGGCCTCCTTCACCTCCGCTCCCTCACCACCAGACGCCTGGAGGAAGAACGCCTCATCTTCCGTCTTGGAACACTTCAACCCCAGGGCATCAATGTGGACTTCAACAGCTTCCTCATTTCCCCTTCCCCCACCTCACCCTAGTTTCAAACTTCCAGCTCAGCACTGTCTCCTTGACATGTCCGGACTTGTCCGACCTGCCTATCTTCTTTTCCACCTATCCACTCCACCCTCTCCTCCTTGACCTATCACCTTCATCTCCTCCCCCACTCACCCATTGTACTCTATGCTACTCTCTCCCCACCCCCACCCTCCTCTAGTTTATCTCTCCACGCTTCAGGCTCACTGCCTTTATTCCTGATGAAGGGTTTTTGCCCGAAACGTCGATTTCGCTGCTCGTTGGATGCTGCCTGAACTGCTGTGCTCTTCCAGCACCACTAATCCAGTATTTGATTTTCAGCATCTGCAGTCATTGTTTTTACCTAATTTCACATTATACACCATCTGTCAAATTTTTGTCCATTTACTCAGTTTGGTTTGCAACTTCCCAATATCTTCTTCACAGCATATTTTCCCATCTTCGCGTCAAAGGAAATTTTGTGAAAGTGTAACAACCAGCCTTTGATACAGATATAGATGCAAGCCAAGTAGTACAGTAAAATTCAGCAGATATTTATTATACCTTCTAATATTTACATATATATTACAATCACAGGCACTGCCATATCAGGGCTAAGACTGAACAATACAGTTACAACTCAGAGTTTCCCTCCTTCAGTGTGTCATGCTGCAAGTAGCCACAGTTAGGTGACAACTGAGACCTTTATACCATCAGGTCACACGTTATGAAATAGTGGTGATACCATGCATATCTCTCTTAAAGATACATTGAATATGAGCTGTGAGACAAAACATAGTAGCTCCCTTTATCCAAAACAAAATAAATCTCTAAGCGCTACACATAATTGTACAGATGCATGTAATGTTAGTTCAATAATTTCATGAACAGATAAAACAGAATTAACAGGATTACTGATTCAGATTTTAATATAATATTTTGAAGGTTTGATAGCTACTCCTGATTTGGTGATTGCTTAACTATCTGGCGAGGTATATGTTATTCAAAGTTGCTCTTAGTCATCTTGCAGCTCATTGCTTTCAGGCAGCTTCATCACACAATCATCATCAGAGTTTTCTTCCTCACTCTGTACATGCATGATGGACAGGCAGAGATTTACCTGCACTTCATCCAACCTCATCTATTGCATCCATTGCTCCTGATGTGGTCTCCTCTATATTGGGGAGACCAAACACAGACTCAGGGATCGGTTCATGGAGCATCTGCGCTCTGTACACACTAACCAACCCGACTTTCCAATTGCCATCCATTTTAATTCCAACTCCCACTCCCATAGCAACATGTCCATCCTTGGCTTCATCCACTGTCAGAGTGAGACCAAATGGAAATTGGAGGAACAACACCTGGGAAGTTTACAGCCCAATGGACTCAATATTGACTTTACCAGCTTCACAATTCCTCCCCACCCCAGCCTTATCCCATGTCCATCCCTTCCCTTCCTCCTTGCCTCCCTGATCTGACCTAATCTGTCCATCTTCTTATTCACCTATCTGCTCCACACTTCCCACTGACCAATCACAACAACCCCTACCTACATCCCACTTACCCTTCCCCTAGCCCTACCCCTCTCCCTCTATGTACTCCTGGGCTCCGTCTCTCTCCCCAATCCTGATGAAGGGTTTCAGCCCGAAACATTGGCTTTCCTGCTCCTCGGATGCTACCTGATCTGCTGTGCTTTTCCAGCTTCACATCTATTGACTCTGACTTCCAGCAAATGCAGTCCTTACAGTCTCTATACATTGGTCTGAGCTGACCTCCATTCATTTGCAGTGTAGAATCATGATAGATAATGACTTCATATAAGTGGGGCTTATGGCACATCTTGGAAACCCTTGCTGGTATCTAGGTATGTGTGACTGGATTCCTGACTCAACCTCTGTTCCATGTGTAGTTGTAGTAGTTGTTTAACTGCTTGCTGGCTATGTTTCTCTTTCATTCTCTTTAACAAATGGCCTGTGTCTCAAAATGGTTAGACAATTGGTTGCTATTCAAGATCATACATGCCTGTGTTCCAAACATAACATGGGTAATAGCATTTTATGAATCTGTGCGTTGCACTTCCTTGGGGGATTTATAAATGGGGTTGTATCATCCTTGAGATACAACATTGCATGAACCTTAAGATCTCTGATCTTGTCAAATCTGTTTGAGATCACTTATTAATTTATTTGGTTTATGCCTGGTCTTCTCCACTGGAGTGGATGTACATTGGATCTCAGATGGTTACCATTTGAATGTGTGCACACTTGTAGTCGTGTGATTACAGGACTATTAGAATCTATCCGGTAGAAGAGTTTGGGAATCTAAGGTGAGTTTTCATATTGGTACAGCTATTTGATTGTGCCAATGAATAGTATTGTTGATGCATGATCTGCAGCAATCCACAAGGATAGGTGCCACCATCTACTCCCAGCTATTTCATACTCACCTGACTTTGCCGCCATACACAAACCTCACCTATGCTCATGGACTGTATGATTGTATGCAGTATCTTCACTTTACAGCTCCCAAATGCCATATCCATCACTCCCACTAAACCTTTCCAGCTGCTATTTAAAAGGTAACACCTGCTGCAGAGAATTGCAGCTTCTGTGTAAGTGCAAAGAGAGTGACAACTAACAATGAAGCTAGGAGCAATAGATACATCGTACATAGATACATGAGAAAACTGTCCAAGTGAACAAATTACCAGGCAGATCCATGCATGTCAAGGCGTTCCTGAGCTCTAAAATGATGCCCTGAAATGTTGAAGTGGATTCTGAGATGGTTCAAAATCAGCCATGGTAAAATATGTTAAGGCTGGTGATTTGTCGATGTCCACTTTGGTAGATGAAGGGTGGGGAAGGGCACTGTCTATACAGCCTTCAAGGACATGTTAGTGAAGGGACATTAAAATGGAGGCCTAGAGAAACTAACTGTTAGCTGATGCAGCAGATTAACTCTCAGACTCCCAAGTCAGGAATTGTTACCATCAAGTTTCTCAAAAGAGGGAGAAAAAGGGGTGAATTGCAACTGCATATAAGTGAGGCAAGTTGGGAAACTAATGAGATTCCAATGCCTAGAAATTGGATAGTTGCCACGTGTCAGAGAGCTCCTGATCTCTTAAGTGAAAAATTGAACATTTTTCTTGAAATCAAGATTCTGACTTTCATTCTCACCATACTTTCCCAAATATTTTCCATAGACCACGGCGCCCAAGGCATGGGAAAATCCCACCCATTATCTTTGTGTTGGCTCATTAACAGAGCTATCCAATTTGTCCTGCTACCCTGCATTCCCCACAGTCGTGCAAAATTATCCCCTTTAAGAAACAATCCAATTACCATTTGTAATCGACATTGAATCTACTTTTCTTACCCTTTCATGCCAAGCAATCTAAGTCATAAAAACTCAAGTTTCATTCTTATTTACACTTTGAGAACCCTTCATAATTTTGAACACATATTAAAGATCCTATTAACCTATTTGTCTTCATGGAAAACACCCAGCTTCTGTAGTCTCTCCATGATGGAAGCTTTGACATTTTAGTACCAGTAGAATGAACCTTGTCTGCATCCTCATCTGCATCCTCTGGGAGACCATGACAATCCTCCTAAAGTGTGGTGCCCAGAGTTGGAAAGAATGGATTGAATTTTAATGCAGAGTGTGTGGTTTGGGAGCAATTAGTAATAAGTGGAAAAAAATTGATGATGCTGTAAACTGGTACCAACTTGTTAACTTCCATTTCTCACTGCAGTGCAATCAGTTGTGTGCAAGCTACTTCCTCAGGAGAGACAAGTCATCTTACATGTTAATCACTGAATTAGAGCAACATGTGGACTTCTCAGTTTAACTTTGTGTTCCATAGTTTCCCTGGCTTCTCACCCATCAAAACAAGATGATTGCACAATTCCAATTCAGGGATTTGATTCAATCCAAAGGAAATATGTCAATAGATACTCAAAATTCATAGCTGCTTTTCATTCCTACTTTTAGGAAATGCCTTCTGTCAGTACAGACCTTTGTTGTATTGTAAAGGTCAGAAATGGGGATATCCGCTGATAATTTATCAATGTTCAGCATCATTCATGACTTTTCAGATATTGAGACAGTTCAATGTCCAAATGTAGCAAGATCTGGACAATATTCAGGCTTGGACTGACAAGTGGCGAGTAACATTCAAGCCACACAAATGCCAGGCAATGACCATCTTCAATGAGAGAATCCAAATAGTATCCATTGATTTTCAGTAGCTTTACTATTGTTTAATGCACTGCTAACTACATTCTGGGGGTTACCATTGATCAGAAACTGAACTGAACTAGCTATATTAATACTGTGGCTACAAGAGCAGGCCACTATTCTTAAGTAATTAACTCATATCCTGACTCCACAAAGCCTGTCCACCATCTAGAGGACACAAGTCAGGAGTATGTTGGAATATTACCCACTTGCCGGGATGAGTACAGCTCCAACAACACTCAAGAAGCTTCATCCCATCCATGATAAAGCAGCAGGTTTGATTAGCACCCCATCTAAAACCTTCACATTCACTCCCTTCACTACTAATAAATAGTGGCAGCAGTGTATACTATCTAGAAGATGCATTGAAACAACTCACCAAGACTCCTTAGATGGCACTTTCCAAATCAGCAACCTCTACTGCCAAGAAGGACAAAGGCAACAAGTACATGAGAACAACATCACCTCCAAATCCCCTCCAAGCCACTCATCATCCCAACATGGATGTACCTTGGCATGTGTCTGCACCACAGGGACTGCAGCAGTTCAAGAATGCATCTGACCCTCTCGAGGGCAATTATGGACAGGGAATAAATGCTGGCCCAGCTAGAAAAGCCCGCATCCCACGAATAAATAAAATAAAACTTGTACTGATATGTTACTTTGGGAAGTTTTGCTTGATGTGTTAAAATTGTCATCACACTGACACATAGATGTACAGTTAGAGGATAATATGCCTGAACAGGAGTGTCACAAGAGCCACCAGGAAGCTTGAAGTAGGTTATAGCTGTCTGCTGAAGCCAGACTTATCGCCAGACGGTCATGCTTTACTATTGGTTGTCAAAGTCACCACAACAGATATTGCCTTCCCAACTTGTGCTGCTAACTTTCATGGTTTTTTTTTGCTTTGCTGTTAGGTCTTTCTGTTCTTATTCATGTTTTAATATGGTATTGTTTGCTTATTTGTGTCTCTCCATTCTTCATGTCCAAATACATTAATTCACACTTTTCCATATTAAGTTCAATTTGGCACATGTCTGCCCGTTTCACTAGTGCTTTTTGCATTCTGAAGTCTATTATGTTCCTAATTGTTAAGCACACTTCAAGGTTTACTGAAATTTTCAATCTTCATAATGATACCCTGCAGACCAAAGTTCAGAGCTGCAATTATTCCCTCAGCAACTTAGGATGCATTCCATCTGAACCCAATGTCTTAGAATGCTGCCAATGTCTGAGTACAATCTCTTCACGTATTTTTATCCATTCGCATGATTGTTTCCATTAATAGGATGATGACATGTGACTTGCGTTAACTTTAAATCGGTATTAATTATTTACCAATTTATTCCACAAAATATTGCCAGGGTTGGAGGGTTTGTGCTATGTAACCTGGGGCTATTTTCTCTGGAGAGTCAGAGGCTGAGGGGTGACTTTATCGAGGTTTATAAAATTACGAGGGGCATGGATAGGGTGAATAGCCAAGGTCTTTTCCCGGGAGTGGGGGAGTCCAAAACTAGAGGGCACAGGTTTAAGGTGAGAGGGGAAAGATTTAAGGGGCAACTTTTTCACACAGGGGGTGGTGTGTGTATGAAATGAGCTGCCAGAGGTGGAGGCTGATATAATTAGAAATTTTAAAAGGCATCTAGATGGTTGTATGAGTAGAAAGGGTTTAGACGGTTATGGACTAAATGCTGACAAATGGGACTAGATTAATTGAGAATATCTGGTTGGCATTGATGAGTTGGACTGAAGGGTCTATTTCTGTGCTGTACAACTCAATGATTCTATGACTCTAAAGAATTGTGGCTCAGGCATCTCTGCAAACAAAACATTGCCACTACTATAGAGGTCGAGTCCACAACTGAAGGTTTCTGTCGGGTGACATCAAGCTCTGGATGTGTGAAGTAAATTGGCCATGTCTACAACTTGGAACTGTCAGTATCTGTTCATACACATGGTTTTCCTGCATTCAGGCTGGCCCTGAGCAAATTGGCGGATTTGCTAATGAATTTATAATTGTAAACACATACTGCATGTGAAACTAGAAAGTTTTCAGAAAGTAACAGCTTGCTTTTATATATTACCTTCCGTGATTATGCACCATGCTTTCTTTTTGATGTGTAGTTATTGTGCAAAATAGAGTAACTAACATTAGACACAAAATCCCATACATAGCAATGAGTTATTAACCAGACGATTTGTTTTTGTTCAGTCTGCATGACTGAGGGACAAATATTGGCCAGATAGTGGCAAAGTATCCTCTTCTTCATCAAAATATTTTCTTAGGATCTTAACGTCCATATAAGGGGAGGAAGGAACTTCATCAAAAAGACCAATGCCTCACATAGTGGAGCATGCCTTTATTATCGCACTAATAATATTGCTCTAGATATTGCATTCAGGTCACTGATGTGGAAATTAAACTTTCAATCTGCAGAGTCAGAGGTGAAAGAGGTGACATCAAGTAATGCCCAATACCCAAATAAATGTTTAACACCTAAGTTTAACTTTCTTGTCAGACTGATATTTTAAACCACCTGGGACAGCCATAGGGAACATCCCAATTGGTTTCAACCTCCTAAGCTAGAGAAAAAAGTATCAGCCAAGGATCACTGAATAAAACCTGGCACCTGCTCAGTTATGATGTTGACCATTTTGAAAGATCTTCTGGCATTCTGTCTGTCCAACATTTCATATAGAGTTGGTCACTTTGGCATGGTACTAAGGGCTGCTGGTTAGACTCATTACATACAGAATGGGAAGGAACAATGTTGAAAAGACTGAAAAAATTGCCCTGTTTCCATTGTTGCTATCCATTTTCTGTTTTTTGTTTGAATTAGTGGGTACTAGTGGTATCTCTGAGGGCAATGCTGATGAAAAAAATAAGGTTACAGATCAAACGCAAGAGTAGGTAAGTCATGATGGAGGTGAATAAGATGCTAGTTAGGCCACAACTTAGAAATTTAAAGATTTTAGATTTTATTGTCACATGCACTCAAGTACAGAAGTACAAGAGTACAGTGAAAAATATATGATTGTGCTAGAAATGGTGCCATCTTAGGTACCAAGGTAAACAGGTACAAAAAAGGCTTAGGTACAAAGTAATAAGAGAAACAAGAGTTAAAAAGTTAAGCATTACTTCACAGAATAGAAAAAATAAACAGGTAATAGTTTACATTAAAGTTTTTCTTAGTTTATAATAGGAATATAGAGGAATTAATTAAAAGCTCAACAGTTTTTGATAAGTTCTCCACTTATCTCACTCTGCTGTCTATTCTTGATGCCACCACTGCAGACCTGGTTGCTGCTACTGAAGGTGCTGCCTCTCTGATCTCCCTGGTGTTTCGTGAACATGCCTGTGTAGGATGCATTCGCACACCGAGCTGAAATACCACTACAAGCCACCAAGAGAACAGGCCATGGGCCGCCATGAGACCAGGCCGAAATCTGCCTCACGAACAAAGGGCAAAAAAAGAAAAAAGGCAGCAAAAAGGGAACAGAAAGAGTGGAGGAGCTCTGGTTGGAACGTCTTACTCCGACACCATCTTGACCTGAGTTCTGGCTGGAGTACTGCATGCAGCCTGGTCACCACACTATCGGAAGGATGTGATTGATCTGTAACAGGTGCAGAGGAGGTTCACTAGGATGTTGCCAGAACTGGAGAGATTCAGCTTGAAGAGAGACCAGACAGGCTGGGATGGTTTCTCTAAGAATAGAGTACTAAAGGGGGATCTACCTGAGGCGTACAAAATTGAGGAGCATAGATTGAGTAGACAGGAAGAAATGTTTCCCCTTAATAGAGGAATCAATAAACAGGGGGCACAGATTTAATTTAAAGGATAGGAGATTTTTAGGGATTCAAGGAAGTTTTTTTTCACTTGGGGGTGGAACTCATTGATTGTTAGTAAGGTAGAGGTGGGAACCATCACAATATTTACAAACTGTTTGGATGATCACTTGAAGCACCATAACAAAAATGGCTGTGGCCATGCGCTGGAAAATGGAAATAGAGAGCATGGACAAGATAGGCTGAAAAGGCTCCATTCATGCTGTAAGACTTAAGGATGCTAAGTCATTGAAATCTAATGTGTAGGTACAGCAAGCTATAAGGAAGACAAATGGAACATTAGCCTTTATTGCAAAAGAATTTGAGTACAAGAGTAGTAAATTGTAGGATAGTTTGGCGTGTTGCTTGCAGTTTTAGTCTCCTTACCTCAGCAAAGGTAGTACTGTGAAAGTGATTTATATCATGGGTTTACCAGACTTGCTCTGGGATGGCAGGACAGTTCAATGAAGAAAGACTGGGCACATTAGGCCTGTTTTCTCCAGCATGTAGAAGAATGACATGATCTAATTGAAACCTATAAATTATTAAGAGGCCAGATATGATAAATGTAGATAAGATATTTTACCTAGTAGAGGACACAATTTAAAAATAAGAGGCACAATTAAGGACTGAGATGTGGTGAATATGTTTTACTAAGATAATTGTGGACCTCTGGAATTCTCTAACATAGACAGCTGTGGAAATTCAGATTTGAGTATGTTTAAAGTCGAGGTAGATAGATTGCTGATTATTAGTGGCACATAGGGCCATGGGGATGGGAGTGGGTAAAACGCATTGAAGTGTTTGATCAGTTTTGATCATGTTGAATAGCACGACAAGCTGTAAAAATTAGAGTGGCCAAGAACTATGCAAAAATTTACAACTTTATTTCTTTAAGTATAATCAAGAATAATTAACTAACAACTATTTACAATTCCTTCCTCTAACCTGCCTTTTACCTTCCCTTCTATAATACTAGTCCGATAAACTCCTAATTAAGATTTACAGAAAAATCCAAATTTTAAAATCAGCCAGCAGTCGAATCGTCTGTTTATCTTCGTCGGTAGATTGGCTCTCCAGATCAGTGTTGAGGTATTTCTCCATGCAAACTCCTTCTTCAGACAGGTACCTCTCAGATAGTTCTGACTAGCAACCCACAGCTGTTGGTTTGGTGGCAGTTCTCCTCCCAACTGTTCAATTTTCCCCTGTCTTATACCCCAAAGCATCAGATTGTGTCATTGGCTTTTAAGATTGTCAATATGTCAATTCAAACTTGATTGGAATTTGGTATTTTTCGGGGTATAATTTAAACTGGTTGGCCTACTTCAAATCTGTTTGCTGTTTCCAGGCAACTAGCTACCCCTGTATCTGGAGCACATGTTACATGGTGTCTTATTGAGAACACCTGGTGTTGTCACTGCTAGCTTTTACTCTCTTAAAGATACAATACATCCACATCTTGATAACACTTCCACCTTAAGAAAAAATGACCCATCCTAATGAAAAGATGGCTTCATTTTTTTCTCTATTTTTTAAACACATTACCCTAACATACAGGTAACTTTAATATAAATTCACCTTAACTCCTTCATATATATATCTTAAAACATTAATTAAAGACAAATCTCATCTGAACTCTATTAGTTAAATCTGCGATAACGTTTCTGCAATTACATTCTTGCGACCCGCAACATGTACAATTTTTAAATTAACAGTTTGTAACATAAGACTGCAATGAAATAGTCTCATATTCTTGTCTTTAAAACAGTCTAAGAACGTAAGTGGATTGTGGTCAGTGTACACAACCATCTCTGATATATTGTTTGTGACATACACATTAAAATGCTATAAGGCCAGTTCCAATCTCAATAGTGCTTTTTCGATCGTGGAGTATTTCCTCTGGTGGATGTTGATCTTCAAAAAGTAATCAACTGGCAGTTCAATCCCATTCTCATCTTCCTGTAGGAGTACAGCTCCAACTCCTATGTCACTAGCATTGATGGCAACTTTAAAAGGTTTTGAAAGGTTTGGTGTAGCTAAAACTGTTTTGGTGATTAATGTTGATTTCAAATAGGCGAATGCCTACTGGCATTGTTCTGACCACCGACACTTTGTGTTCTTCTTCATCAAATCGGTTAACGGTGCCATTATACTGTTGAAGTTTGGAACAAAGTTTTGATAGAATCCGCTGAGTCCCAAGAATCGAAGGTTAGTCATGAAAATTCCTTGATGGCCTTGGTCTTTGCGTTCCATGGGGTCAACCTTCCCTGACTGATGTTATGTCCCAAGATCTTCACCTCTGCTTTCGCAAATTCCATTTTATTTAAGTTTATCACCAGTTTTGCTTTCATAGTCATTCAAAGAGCTCTGTCAACTGTACCATGTGATCTTTCCAGGACTTACTAAAGATCACTACATCGTCCAAATAGACTGCACAGTTTGTTAACCCAGCCACAACTCTGTTCATGTGGCTTTGGAATGTGGCGGGTGCGCTCTTCATTCCAAAGGGCATCACTTTAAACTGATATAGCCTATTTGGAGTTACAAATGCAAAAATTTCTTTCGCCCTCTCCGATAAAGGTAGCTGCCAGTACCCACGCATTTAGTCCAACTTGGTGATGTAACTGGCTTATCCGATTTTCTCAATACAGTCCTCCAATCTAGGAATTGGATGTGAGTTCAATTTTGTAACGACATTGACCTTCCCATAATCCACGCAGAATCGTTGAATCCCGTCTGGTTTGGGAACTAAGATGATCGACAAACTCAACTCGCTGTGGCTTCGTTCGATGATGTCCTCGTTGAGTGTGGCCTCCACCTCCATCTGGACCTATCTGGCTTTGAAAGGATTAAGCCAATAGGGGTGTTGTTTTATCAGAACAGTATTTCCTACGTCTACTTCATGTACAATAGCATTAATCCTCCTCATCTGATTCTTACATATGTCCTAGCAAGGCAGTAACAAATCTTTCAACTGTGTTCTATGCTCCTGAGACAGATAGCTTACTAACCTATCCCACTCCGCAAGGACTTCTTCATTTTTTAATCTATTTTGAGGCACATCAAAATCCACACCATCTGGATTTGATTCTTCACTTTTTGGGGCAGCAACTAATACCTGTTTCTTCAGTTCTTTCTCTCTAGAATAATACGGTTTCAACATGTTCACATGACATACTCGATACCTTTTTTCTATCTGGCATCTTTACTAAATAGTTCACTTGACTCAACTTTTTCTCATTTTGATAGGAACCACTAAACCTAGCTTTGAAGGGATCTCCTATCACTGGCAACAGTATTAACACGTTATCCCCTCAGGAAAACATCTGAGTCTCAGAGCTTTTATCTGCCACCTGTTTTATTCTATACTGTGCCCTCTTTAGGTGCTGTTTAGCTCACTCATCTGCTCGATTTAATCTATCCCTCATTTTCGATACATAATCTAAGTGTGAGATCTCCAACTTTGGTCCTGTCAATTTTTATTTAATTAATTTCAAAGAGCCTCTCACTTAATGACCGAATATTAACTCAGAGGGAGTAAACTGAGTAGAGTCGTTTGGGGCATCAAACAATACGAAAGGGATACCTTTATCCCAATAATTCAGGTAAGCCTGACAGTATGCTCTCAACATGGTCTTCAAAGTCTGATGTCACCTTTCTGAAGCTCTCTGGGATTCAGGGTGATACACACTGGATTTAAAGTGCAGTATACCTAAGTTATCCATAACCACCTTAAACAGCTTAGCAATAAAACTTGACCCTTGGTTCGACTGAATCTCTCTGGGTAGCCCATACTTTGTGAAGAAAGCTAATTACTCCTCCACTACCCTTTTTGTCTTGATACTCCATAATGGAATTGCCTCTGGAAATCTGGTAGACACATCCATTATGGTTAACAAGTACTGGTTCCCACTTTTAGTTCTCAGGAGGGGACCTACACAGTCAATTATAACCTGTGTGAAATGTTCTTCAAATGTGGGAATTGGCAAAAAAAGGTGCTTTTTTTTTTAACCGGCTGTGGCTTACCAACCATTTGCCATGTATGACATGGACGGCAAAAGGTAACCACACCCTTGTGCATTCCAGGCCAATAAAAATGTTTTTGTACCTTAGCCTGAGTCTTTCATACCCCTAGGTGACCTCCTCCAGGTAGTTCATGTGCTACCTGTACACCTCCTGTCTGTATGCTACTGGCAACACAATCTGGTACACTTTGGCCTATTTCTCCTCTGCACTAACCTGCCGTGGTCTCTATTTCCACCTTAGGATTCTATCTTTCAGATAACAACCCTCAGAAATATTCTCTGCCTCCTTTTCAGAGTACGCATCCACATATATATCTTTTATTATATTGTCTTGTTGTTGCAAGTCTCCTTGCCTTCCAGGCCTAAACATTTCTGTCTGAATCTCTGCCTGTTCAAGTTTTTTCCTGCACCATTCTGTCAAACAGGGTATCCACTAACTGAACCTCAATTCCTTCATCTTTCTATGTACTTTTTGCTTCATGCAGTGACTTCTGATAGTGGGATCTGGTTACCACACAGTCTGGGAAAATACCAGGATATTTCTGTTTTAACTCCTCCATTTCTTGTTCTTCTTTGGGCTTCTCTACAACAAGGGGCATCGGTCCCACCATGGATCATGCCAAATCATTCCCAAGAACAAACCAAATTCCTGGAACTGACATTCTGTCAGTCACTCCCACTGTAACTTCCCCAGTCTTGAGTTGGCATTCCAGCCTGATCTTGCATAGAAGAATGCTAAATTTCTGTCCATCTATCCCACAAATTACCACATTCTTGGATAACAGATCAGAGAGAGTACATATCGCTCATCCCTTGCTATCAGTGACTGGTTAGATCCTGTATCTCTCAAAATTATAACGTCTTGTCCTTCTCCCACTCTTCTTTCTGAGTAAACTTTCCCCACAGAGGCAAATTCTTTGTCGAGATCAGGTACTAACTCCATACCCAGCCCCTGCCTAGGCTGTGCACTCTCCTGCAGCTCCTTGGCTCTTCTTGGGGTCTCCTCTACTACCTTCACTAATGCCACCGGCTTAGCTTCTTCTACCACATCTTTTTCCACAGTGCCTTTCTTTAATAACCAGCACTGTGACTTTACGTGTCCCACTTTACCACAGTGGAAACACTTGAGGCCTTTCACCTTCTTTCCACCCTCCTGAGCTTCTTTATCATTCTATGGTAAATTCTTACTAGTGTTGTCTACTCTTGGTTTCGTAGTGTCGGATCTCCCTTTCTCCCAACTTCTATCCCTCACAGGATGGAATTCTGGTCGGAAGCTTGTCTTCAGCACCAACATGTACTCATCTGCTAATTCTGCTGCCCTTCTCACTTCCTGAACTTTCTGTTCCTCCACGTGAATCCTTACCATCTCTGGAAGTGAGTTTTTAAACTCCTACAGCAGAATAATCTTAGAGCCTCAAAGGTCCTATCTATTTTCAAAGCACGCACCCATTGATCAAAATGACTATGTTCAATTCTTTTGAATTCAACATAAGTCTGACCTGGTCCCTTCTTTGTGTTTCTGAACCATTGCCTATATGCTTCTGGTACCAATTCGTAAGCACTTAAAATAGCCTGATTAACCTCTTCATAATCTCTTGACTCCTCACCTTACAATGCAGCAAATACCTCACTAGCTCTGCTTACCAGTTTAGTCTGAACTAGCATTACCCATATATCCTTGGACCACTCCATCTGCCTCATCAATTTTTTCAAATGAAATAAAGAAGGCTTCAATATCTTTCTCATCAAAATATGGCAGAATTTTGACAGACTTATATATATCACTACATTACCTTACAATCTCCATCCTGTTAACTTGACTTTAATGACTAAGTCGCAGCACCTCAAGTTCAAATTCTCTCTCTTTTTGCTCCACTAAGAACTTTCTCTCTTTTTATTTCTCCTTTTCTGCTCTCTCGCTTTGCTCAGCCAAGAATCTTCTCTCTCTCTCTCTTTTTCCTCTCTCTCCCTCTCTTCTCTTTCTCTCTCCTTCTCTTCTCTCTGTCTTTCTCCTCTTTCCTTTTCTCTCTCCCTCTCTCTTTGTTTATCTTCTAACTCCATTTTCCTCAATTGTAATTGAAGTTTTTCTCCCTTTACTGCATTTGTCTGTTTCTCTGACACATCTAAGTGTTAGAGTATCCCCTTTACAATTTCAGCTTTACTTTGTCCTTGATTAAACCCAAATTTAACTTATTTACTCATTCTAAAGGTATGGGCTTTTTCTTTCCTTCTAAACTTTCTTGACAAATTTGAGAAACGTCTTCAAATCTCAGAACCTCTTTAGTCATTTCTCTCATTTTTGATTTCCTCAACCACCTTCTAATGTCCTGAAAATGAAAAGTGTAGACTGATGACGAAAATGTCTGTGACCACAGTTGGAGTGGGTAAGGCAAATGACTCAAACTGTATGAGAGTGAGCTGTGGGACCAACCAATTTTAGGGCTTCTAAAGAGTAAGAACATTAGAGGCTGCTCCATGTACTGCCCAGGACAAAGACCTGAGGGACCCTTAATCCCTGGCCATCCTAATGCACAGTCCCCCCTGCTCCTTCTCCTGTGTGTGTGTTGCATTGCCTTCTCACAGATATTGCTGAACAGTCATTCAGACCAACACATCTGGATATAGAGGCCATGACGAAAATAGGGGTGTTGCCTGAGGAGGGCCAAAGATGTCAGCAGCACCCATTGGCCTGTATACCTCTTGTTCCCCCTCACTTTCAGATGCTGCAGCAGGCTCTCAGCACAGACCGCCATTCATGGGATGTTATCTAAGTACCCAGGGGATGATGTGGCCCAGTGTGAGTTGTTCTGGTAATGTTGTGTGATAAAATGAGGCTGAAATCTGACATGACGGATATCATAAGGGCAGAGTAAGCTGTTAATGCAGTAGGTTCAGTAACGTATGGTGAGAAACCCGCTAGGCTTGAGATGAAATACTTTCCACAAAACTCGGACTCAGCTAAAATACATAGGTTCAGGCCATAGTGTTTAGGTTAAATAGATATATCTTGAATACCAAGTAAGGAAGTCAGGCTTAACTATTAAGATAGCAGTTTTTGAAGATAAAGACATAGAGATGTACCTCCTGGAAACAGAGTCTTTGATCCAACTTGTCCATGCTTACCAGATATCCTAAACCAGCCATTCTCAATGGGGGTCATATGGCCCCTGTAGAGGCCCTGGCACATTTGAAGGGGGCCACAGACTGAAAACTGTAAGAAGGGGAGCCCCAAGGGTTTATGGGGGATCCGGTAGCTGAACCAATGAAATACCCAAGCCCATCCTAAATTGGAGCCTGATATCATGAAACTTGCAGAAAAGCACCAAGCTCAATGATCGCATTAGGCCTGATAGGTGTTTAATTTCATACCGTCTTTTTTTAAAGTTTTGTCCAGTATTTCAGAATGTTCAAGATTACTTGGTATTCAATAGTAAATGATTTTCTGTCGGTCTACCTGTTCGTGTTGCACCCCTGTTTGAAAGGGGGGCCCTGGAACTGGAGAAGAGCTCCTGGAGGGGGGGGGGGGGGGGGGGGGGGGGGCGGTGGCCAAAAATCAGTTGAGGATCACTGTCCTAAACTAATCTAGTTCCATTTTCCAGCACTTGGCCCATATCCCTCTAAATCCTTCCTATTCATATACCCACACAGCTGCGTTTTAAATTTTGTAATTGTACCAGCTTCCGCCATTTCCTCTGGCAGTTCATTCCAGCATAAGAAAACTAAGTTCTTCTCAAACATTTTTACTTGTTAACTTGATGCAGTGTTTTACTCCTTGTTTTGCTTTAAGGGGTGATGTGTCCTGCATTCTACAGCACAGGAATAAGCTATGGGTACACTCCTTAAGATGCTCTTCCCAGCGTTATTTAGCTCACCCTGTCAACAACAACCTTCTGTTCCCGCCCTATTCATTGCACGAGGAGGTTGAACAGTTCATCCACTTTACCAACACCTTCCACCTTGACCTCAAATTTACCTGGAGTGGGATATGTGGAACAGTCCATCTTCCGCAGCTACACTGGCACCACCCCCACCTTTTCCTATGCTACATCGATGACTGTATTGGCGCTGCCTCGTGCTCCCATGAGGAGGTTGAAGAGTTCATCCACTTTACCAACACCTTCCACCCCGACCTCAAATTTACCTGGACGTCTCAGACTCCTCCCTCCCCTTCCTAGACCTCTCCATTTCTATCTCGGGTGACTGAATCAACACGGATATTTACTGTAAACTGACTGACTCCCACAGCTACCTAGACTACACCTCCTCCCACCCTGCCCCCGTAAAAACGCCATCCCATATTCCCAATTCCTTCGTCTCCACCGCATCTGCTCCCAGGAGGACCAGTTCCAATACCATACAACCCAGATGGCCTCCTTCTTCAAAGGCCGCAATTTACCCCCAGACGTCCACATCTCCTCCACTTCCTGCTCCTCCACCCTTGAGCCCCGCCCCTCCAATCACCACCAGGACAGAACCCCACTGGTCCTCACCTACCACCCCACCAACCTCCACATACATCATATCATCCGTCGTCAGTTCCGCCACCTCCAAACGGACTGGTCCTCACCTACCACCCCACCAACCTCCACATACATCATATCATCCGTCGTCATTTCCGCCACCTCCAAATGGACCCCACCACTAGGGATATATTTCCCTCCCCTCCCCTATCAATGTTCCAAAAAGACCACTCCCTCGTCAGGTCCACACCCCCCACCAACCCAACCTCCACTCCCGGTACCTTCCCCTGCAACCGCAAGAAATGCAAAACTTGCGCCCACACATCCCCCCTTACTTACCTCCAAGGCCCCAAAGGATCTTTCCATATCTGCCACAAATTCACCTGCACCTCCACACACATCATTTACTGCATCCACTGCACCCGATGTGGCCTCCTCTATATTGGGGAGACAAACCACCTACTTGCGGAATGTTTCAGAGAACACCTCTTGGACACACGGACCAACCAACCAACCCAACCACCCCATGGCTCAACACTGCAACTCCCCCTCCCACTCCACCAAGGACATGCAGGTCCTTGGACTCCTCCATTGCCAGTATAGCAACACGGCGGCTGGAGGAAGAGCGCCTCATCTTCAGCCTAGGAACCCTCCAACCACAAGGGATGAACTCAGATTTCTCCAGTTTCCTCATTTCCCCTCCCCCCCACCTTGTCTCAGTCCCAACCTTCGAACTCAGCACCACCATCCTAATCAGCAATCTTCTTCCTGACCTCTCCGCCCCCACCCCCACTCCGGCCTATCACCCTCACCTTAACCTCCTTCCACCTCTCGCATTTCCAACGCCCCTCCCCCCTACCTTTTATCTTAGCCTGCTTGGCACAGTTTCCTCATTCCTGAAGAAGGGCTCATGCCCGAAATGTCGATTCTTCTGCTCCTTGGATGCTGCCTGACCTGCTGCGCTTTTCCAGCAACACATTTTCAGCTCCGATCTCCAGCATCTGCAGTCCTCACTTTCTCCTATTCATTGAATCTGTTTGCTTTATTGACTATATCTACTCCATATTAAGAGTTAGTTAGTCATTTTAGTTAGATCTGAAATAAGATTCAATCTTTCATTTGTGAAAATAAACCAAAGCAATAGAAAATAGAAAGCAGAGAAAATATTTCTGTTCAAAATAACTCCAATGTGCTGCAGTGACATGCTTTCCTCAGCAGATTCGAGTCAGATGAAATTTAATAGAGACAACTATAAAGTTTTGCAAAGAGGAAGAGAAAAATGTCAGATGTGCATCCTGAATGATGTCCATAACAGCTAAGGATGAAATTGAATTCACTGTTGAGGTATTAATTTATTCAATTCTCAATAAATCTAAATTCTGCAGTAGTGCAGAATTAACAGAATAAATCGAATGGTAAATGTTCTAAGTTGTTTCCACAATGCAGCACAAACCTTTGGTGGGATATCTAATGTTATCACTTCAGCATTCACTTTAGTAAGGTTCAGGTGGTCTTTCTGTAAACAGTTCTAGGTTAAAGACCCTCCTTTCCAGACAACCACTGAAGTACCTGTCCTCATGAACTCTTGCCCTATCTCCTCCCCATGATTGATCTTGGCACCTTCAGAGCCCACTTATCAGGACACACATTCACCACTTCAGCCTTGATAGGAGAAAACTCAGAGGACACCATAAAGGTATGCCTGAAATTAAAATGTTTTAAGATTCATTTATTGATAAAATTATAGACCCATTGTTTAATTATACAAAGTCACTGCAGAAAGAAAGTTAAGTTTGTTCACACTTTTGAATACAGCTGATAAAGTAAACTAAAGATCTTAACACTGTGGAAGTCACCTTCTGTGCAGATCCACAGTGCAAAAATGGTTTAAGATACAGGTGGATGTTATGATGGAAGGAATCATATGTTCTTTGTGGATGGAAGAAGTAGAGTAGACTTACTGGTTATCTGTCTTAGGAATTTGCACCTCAAAATACCTTTTATATTGACACCATTACAAATTGCTTCTACATAATACTGAAATAGCTCACTTATCTTTCAAATTTTAAACTTTCAACACTTCATGAACTAATTTTGAGCATGATTAGACTGTTTTCATCAGACATCATCAAGCCATTATTGTCCAGCCTTGTTAGTAATGTCTCTCAGGCTTTTCAGTATCTCTCCTCTTCCCTTTTACCAATTTGTTTATCACTTGATGTACATAGAGGAGGAAAATTATGAGAACCTATCAACATTTTCTTGTGACCATTGCCACCATGTGCTTATATACATAAAATTATTTCCATTCTCAGAGTAACTGGAAATGACACAAATCAATTCATTCTAAATGTATATACTGTATGATTCAATGCGAAGTGAAAGTATTAATAGTCGAGTTCCTCATGACCAACATACCCTCAATTTTGTCACTATTTACCACTAGTGTTTCACAAAAGAAGCAAGGTATCATGTGATATATTTGCAGCAATATCAATACTTGCAATCTAACCCCACCTAAGAATATAGGAATAATTGTCAAACCAGAACAGTTGAGGTGAGATGGAGATAAAGGTAGAGATTCATACCATAACTGGGAGCATAAACACTGGTAAGAATGCTGCTCTTAATAGTTACATGTGACTGAATGGCAAACCACAATCATTCTAGTACTCCTACTACAGCAGCTGTCATGTGTGGAAAATTCTACTCAATAGGAGTTAATTGAAGCATGTATAATCAGTACATTCCATCCCACTTTGCATTTTAACAGTGTTAGGGTGGGTTGGGTGTGCCTATTCTCACAATGTCATATCACAATACAATTTTAGATCGGACTCTAGCCAACTCCTAAAAAATTCTAGTTTAATGATAACAAACTGCTGTTTACTGCTTGTCAGCCTTGGCTCATTTTTGGCTGCTCACATTATTTTTCCCATCCTTTGATTCTACCTCAATCATCCCCTTATTAAATAGATGTTTAATTGCTAATAAGCTGAAAAATGTGTTGCTGGAAAAGCACAGCAGGTCAGGCAGCATACAAGGAGCAGGAGAATCGATGTTTCGGGCATAAGCCCTTCTTCAGGCTTATGCCCAAAACGTCGATTCTCCTGCTCCTTGGATGCTGCCTGACCTGCTGCGCTTTTCCAGCAACACATTTTTCAGCTCTGACCTCCAGCATCTGCAGTCCTCATTTTCTCTTACTTGCTAATAAGACAACAATGATTTGTGCAGTACCACTTAATGAGTCCAATTTTATTCAAAGCAGTATTTAAATTTCAGACAATTTAACATTTTTCTTGTATCTGCGACTGTTAATGCTGTATCAGGATAAATTATGTCATTCTAATTCCCTTGATTAGTCCCACTGAAAGTACTGGTGGGTTTTTTGAGGGGCTTGTAAAAACCATATCTTTTTCTGTGTCTGTATTTTCGATTATGTTCTGAAAATGTTTCAGAAATGCAGTGAGGAAATGCTTAGTTTCAGATCAGGATTAGAGGGGTGCTAGAAAAGCACAGCAGGTCAGGCAGCATCTGAGATGTAGGAAAATCGATGTTTCAGGCAAAAGCCCTTCATCAGGAATGCAGTCCTTACTTTCACTTAGTTTCAGGTCACCTGGATCCAGCGGCAGCGTGCCAACTGTCTCAACTAGCAACAGGCAGCTGATTCTTCTGTGATATGGTGACCAGTTATTGATGACAAAGACCTTCCGCTTGCCAACGGCTTTGATGTAGTGCAAATGTTTGACCGAGAAGCCATCAGATTTCTGTAAGGGAGGGGGCTGTTTTCACTAGTTATTTCCCCCACAAGCTGCTGGAAACTGTGCCCTATGCCTCCTGCAATAAAAGGTAACGTATCAAGGAAGAAAGGAACAAAGATTGAGAAGCAGCATTCCAATCAGCAAAGTGATCATTTCAACAAACACTTTGGACAGGGACCTCTGTACTAATTTCCTGTTTTCCCTCTACCTATAATCACTGATTCGTTTTTGCCTCTGTCTGCATGAGTGTAGCAAGAATTTGATAAGTGAGTGGAAGTTTTAATGAGGGGAGTTTATATAAATGGTACCTCATTGTTTATCTGTAGTTATAATCTATTCACTTGTAATAAATAGGAATTCTTATCAGGAAAAGAAATCTGATCCATGCTACAGTGGCACAGTTGTTAGCACTGCTGCCTCACAGCGCCTGAGACCCGGGTTCAATTCCCGCCTCAGGCGACTGACTGTGTGGAGTTTGCACGTTCTCCCCGTGTCTGCGTGGGTTTCCTCCGGGTGCTCCGGTTTCCTCCCACAGTCCAAAGATGTGCAGGTCAGGTGAATTGGCTATGCTCAATTGCCCATAGTGTTAGTTAAGGGGTAGATGTAGATGTAGGGGTATGGGTGGGTTACGCTTCGGCGGGGCGGTGTGGACTTGTTGGGCCGAAGGGCCTGTTTCCACACTGTAAGTAATCTAATCTAAAAAATCTAAAAAATCTTGTCAACCTGGCTCTAAACAAAAAATAAGTTTGGGAATTCTTCGTAGAATCTTTTTTTTGTGATGACTCCGGGAATAGTGTGGTTTGATTTCTAGTGCAGAAAAAAAGGCAATCACTGGCATTGGATTTCTCTCCCTCATCATGTGGCGTCAACATTGTTAGTTCACAATCTCTAGGCACACGCTGTTAACCCAATACGTCATATCTTCTATCCACAAGGGACCAGGGGAGTACTTCAGATGAGACATTGTGAAAGTAGTGGAACAAGAAAGAGCTATGGTGGTCAATGCCAGAGGGCCCGTGGAGTCTAATGCAATGTAACAAGATGTTCAATAAGTTCATATGTAAAAGTCAGTGAATGTTTCTGCAAATGCCATTGCACCAACTGTATCAATAGGTTGAGACATTGTTGAATATATCACAGCTATTTACTCACCTCCCAATAATCTCTATCAATTAGGAATTATTCCTAATATTCATAGCCTCCCCTATTCTCACATAGAACCCTGAACCCAGAGCTTGTACATGCTGCTAGCCAATGATATTAGGCCGATCAATCAATAGTGCTGTCTAAAGTTTCACGTCATTCTACAAGGTGGGTTGTAGTCTCCTCCACTGAACATCAACTGCCTTTCACAGCCACACTGCAGTCACTTGGGTACCACAGTAGGAGGTCAGGAAAAGGTCAAAAATGAATATTGGAATTCAAAAGGGTGGTTATTGATTTTGTGAGTCCAGTATCCCAAGTTTTGATTTGTAGTTCCGTTTCCTCCACCCTGGCCCCCCCACCTCCCATTGGTTTTAATTTAGCATTGTAGCAATGAGGACAGTATGACTATCAGCAATAGGGGTGGGGTGAGCTGTTAGGGCTGTTGATGCACTCAGAGTAGAGATTGAAGTTGCTTGGTGGTGAGTTGATCATAATTTTCATCTAGTTGGTTTGTCTATGTTGGCTGCTTCCTCATTCTTCTCATCTTCCTTCTCCATGTCCATCTCCCCAACATTCTTCTCCTCCTCCTCCACCACTGCCTGTTGTCTCACTGTTAGCAAGGGCTATCGTCTCAATGTCAAGGATATGATTCATGTGGCAGACCACCACAAGTCTTGACACGTGCTCTGCTGAATACAAGAGAGTTCCCCTAGTGAAATCCAGGCAGCAAAAGCAATAGTTAAGTATCCCAATGGTCTATGTGATCACATTTCAACAGACAGTGTCACTTTTGATTTGTGCAAGCTTCTCACTGGAGTCATAAGCCATATGGTCATCTACTTTGCTGCTCAGCAGCCACTCTTTGGTTTGTCGTGGTAGTTCAAATGCAGCTGTCATAGTGATGGCAGAATGATTGCACTATGAATGCCGTTAAGATACATATAATTATATGTTGTATTTGGTTTCAAATCAGTTTGATGTTGAGGGAAGATTTTTTCGAATGAATGTATCAAATTTGACCCGATGTTTCACAGATAACCTGTATACATTTGTGTCACCCTGCACCATGGGCAATGTACCCACGTAATGCTGTGTGTTTCACTTCAATTGGTGCAAATATCATCTGTTCCTACTTGGAAGGAGCTAGTTATCTTCACCACTATCTTCCTGGTTTGATCTGTGGTTGCAGATGTGATGGGAGATTTTAGTAAGAATATCCTAATGATTGAAATGAAAATATTTGATTCTCATGGAGTTCCTCATGTAGTTTCAGGTAGGACTGGTTCTATAATGATCTGGTAAGATAAGATCTCCTACTGGGTGTCTTTACATTCACTTATCCCTTTCTTCTCCGTCAACTTGTGCGCCCATGTCTGGGAGCTAGTTTTCAGTATAGAATCTTTGACATCAGCACAAAAAAACTCCACATCATGTGCCATGTTGTTTCCTGTAAATTTCAGTAAGTTTAAATGACTGTATCACTAAACTCTGCAAATCAGCCATAGCCAATAGAAATTGGTGACCAACCTAAAAGTAGTTATTGATCCTTTTAAACAACACTGCAAGGGAGTTCTTTCTGACTCACAATGCATGCTTAGCAGTACATATTTGACACCATGAGAGCAAATACATTTAGATTTTGAAAGTGGCAGCAGTAGCCTCAAATTTAGATTGTGTGCCAATGAAAGTCATGATCTGATATCTGGCCTAAGGCTGTAAAGTAGCTGAAGTGGAAAATGAGTTGCTGTTACTCCAGCCAGTGTTGGGTATTGCTGGAGCATGAGAGCAAGCAACTAATGGAACTCTCTTGAAATTGCATGCAACTAGAAGGTTGGAGTCATTATGGACAGAGCAGAGGTGTCCCCGTCACGACCATTCAGATAAACCCTTAGAAGTCGCAGAGAAAGGAGGATTGATTGCTGCATTCTGTGCTGTGTCTGTTTGAAGTGCAGAAAAGACAGAGCAACTAATGGTCCAGTGTAATGTAATGTTGAGAGAAGAAGAGACGCAGAGTCTCCCCACACCCCACTGAAACAGGGATCAACAATCAAGACATGGATGCAGTTTTGCACTTTTAACTGGTGAGCTGTAGCTGTATACTAGGGGAGGTGGGAAAAAAAGAACTTTGCTAGGACAGGACCTTTCCACCTACTTGCCTCGAAGACAGCTTTTGACAGGGTAGATCACAAATATCTATTCACGACTCTGTGAACATGTGAGTTTGGGACAGTTTGGCTCTGGATCTTATTTCTCCATACTCCTGGAGGAGGGTCAGGTTAGGGTTCATGGGTTCATGGGTTCCTGATAGCAGCCCTCCTGGGAAGGGAGAGCATCATGGCTGTCCATTGTGTGGCCACTTACATGCTATTTACGTGGAGTATTCTCATATTTCATGGAGGAGATTGTTGGGGCTTGTTCTCTACGGGATGAGCAAGGGGGTAGGCCTTTCAGCTCCTCATCTTTGCAGATCCAGCTCTCTTAGAGGATGTAATCATGCCCATCAATATTCTCTGCATGTCATCAGCAAGGATCAATTGAGGAAAATATTACAGACTTCTGGTTCGTGGGCAATGGCCTCCCTGCTGGAGGAGGTCACCAGGAGCATTGCCCATCTCCTCTATTTGACAAGGTAAAACAATGACTGCAGATGCTGAAAACCAAATACTGGATTAGTGGTGCTGGAAGAGCACAGCAGTTCAGGCAGCATCCAACGAGCAGCGAAATCGACGTTTCGGGCAAAAGGGCTTTTGCCCGAAATGTCGATTTCGCTGCTTGTTGGATGCTGCCTGAACTGCTGTGCTCTTCCAGCACCACTAATCCTCTATTTGACAATCTAAGCCTTGCTGAAGAATCCTGGTTGGCAGGAGCTCGAGGCCAAAATCTCCACTTGCCTCGGAACTGTGCAGGGCTGATGCAGGATTTGAGTGTGGTTAATAAATCGACTGATTGTCTCAATGTTGTGTTACTAATTGTTTACTTTGACCACTTGCCCAGGGTTTTTCAGAGAACAGAAGATGCCCACAGGCTTCTTGTGATACAAAGGGAGCACCGTGGTTCTCCTGAGATTAGGAGTCTCTCAATTAGCTAGATGGTCACATGCTAGTACATCTTTGCATGAAGATTTTACATCTTCAGATGCACCACTGATACCTTTATGGCAGGTTCCTATGGAGATTACATGGCCTACATCTGCCAGGTGTTCAATTATGACATGCATGTCCTGTTCATGGTTTGTCTTCATAACTCTTTATAGGAGCTGTTGTTTTTTTTAACCAGTTCTTAATCATGAAATGGGACATTGTCACCTGACACTGGAGCTCTCTCCCATCAGAAACCATGGATATCCTTAGGGAGCCCCTGCTCAGAGATCCAGATCCCCCTCAGTACAGGGTTAGGTGGCTGCTGTGGCTCCTGGACACAAATGTGCTGGAACATGATAGAATGGGCTACATGTTGCTGCAAGAACTTACCAGGTGAGTAGCTATTAATATAAACAAAGACAAACTGCTGGAGAAACTCAGCAGGTCCAGTAGTATCCATGGAAAAAAAGTAAAGGTAATGTTTTGAGACCAGTGACTCTTCATCAGTGTCTGCTCATGGCCAGTTCATAGCCAAAGCCATCCAGAGCCTTAGAAATAGTGCTGCTTGGTCTTAGCTGCTCTTATGGTGTTAATGTGGCTCAAGCATGCAGAGGGTTTCCACGTGAGCTGATCATATTAGAGAAATATCACATTGGTCCTGAGCCCCAGAACCTCCCCGAACCTTGAGTAATATCTGGACTACACCTACTAATGCCCTACAGTGTTGAAGAGTCCTTATCACATCCACCAGAGGATTAAATTGGATTGCCCCCCAAAATAGGTACTAGGATCACATTGCACAAGTAATCTGCTCCCAGGTACGCACATGTATAGCACATTAACTTGGTGCTACCTGCTTGTTTACTGGAAGGTACATGTAGCCAGTACTAACTCTGCCATGTTTTGGCTGCACGCTTCAGAGTAGGGCCCAAACATAGCAGTAACTCACACTACTTAGAGCTAACTTGCATTTCTTAAAAGGCAGGGCTTTGTCGCTGGAGTAAATGATGGGTGCTGTTAGGCAACAGAATCTAATCTGGAAAATATTGAAGAATGGGTGACCATGAAGGAGCATGGACTTATGGATGTCTCAAGAGACAAATTAAACTGACAGCAATGAGAAATCAGGAGAAAGAAAGATCTGGACCTCCAAATAGTAGATGTTCAGTAAAATTCGCTCATCTCTGCTGCAGCAAATGAAAAGCTTGTACTGGTAACTGCACAGATCCAAATGAGACTTCTATTATTTTGCAGGCCATTAAACTATTGACAGCTAAAAAGATTCTAAATGATTACCAAGATGTTCTTAGCAAGCTTAGATGATGATCATCTCAAATTGATGATAGAGAGGGATCAAGTACAGAGGAGAGTTCCTCAGTCCAATGTGAAAGACATATTTACAACATACAAGATCATATTGAATAGCAGAGCAGGCTCAAAGGGTCAAATAGCCTATGCCTGCTTCTATTTTTTATGTTCTCTTTCTGCCTGTGCACTCCTCACCTGATGTGTGAATACTGCATTATATGTGCTATCCTCAAAGATCTTAACCTGTGGGCAGCACAGTGACTCAGTGATTGGAACATGGTGCAAGGGACCTGGGCTCGATTCAACCCTCAGGTGACTGTATGGAGTTTGCACACTCTCCCCATTTCTGCATGGGTTTCCTCTGGGTACTCCAGTTTCCTCCCACAGTCAAAAGCTACGCAAATTAGGTGGATTGGCCATGCTGGCTTGCTCCATAGTGTCCAGGGATGTGCAGCTTTGATGTGTTAGCCAAGGGAAATGTAGGTTAGGGAGATGGGTCCGTGTGCGATGCTCTTTGGAGGGTCAGTGTGGACTTGTTGGGATTCTCCACAATTCCGCCAGCTATCAGTTAGATCCAAAAACAGATTTTCAATAGTTAAGAGACACTTCTTGATCATATGGTCACCTTGGACACTGAAAGATCTTATTGTGACTGACCCTTAAATTATGTTCTCTGTTTATTCCTCTATTTAAGTAACATTATGTCAGGGAACTTACCCTATTAATTATATTTTATATAACCTTAATCTAAACTAGAGACCAACTTTTACTATAAAAGATTGGACCATAGTAATGTGGGTGGCATGGTGGCACAGTGGTTAGCACTGCTGCCTCACAGTGCCAGAGACCTGGGTTCAATTCCCACCTCAGGCAACTCTCTTTGTGGAGTTTGCACATTCTCCCCGTGTCTGCATGGATTTCCTCCAAGTGCTCTGGTTTCCTCCCACCAAAAATCCAAAAATATGCAGGTTAGGTGAATTGGCCATGCTAAATTGCCCAAGTGTTAGGTGTAGGGGAATGGGTCTGGCTGGGTTGTGCTTCAGTGGGTCAGTGTGGATGTGTTGGGCCGAAGGACCTGTTTCTGCACTATAAGTAATCTAATCTAATACTCACCATGTCTTCCTTTATCAAAACCATCACTCATCTCAAGTTGGCTCCCAGTTCCATCTCGATTAATTTACATTTTCCCCTGCACCATTTCATTTGAATGTTTCCGAATCTCACTCCTTTCACACAACTTTTCAACTCCTGGTCTCTTTGAGATTGAAGATAGAGAAAGATAAAGGAACCCACTCACAACACTTCCACACTACAACAGAGCACTTAATCTCTCATATTTGTAGGCACAGGACTCAAATCACGTTTTTACCATGCAATTACAAACAACAGTCAATCAAATTACTGAATTGGCTGATCTCACCTGCTCTGCAGCAGAGCCCTTGATTTGTTTGTTTAGCCCTGCCAGGAAATCTTTAAGATATTTTAAACTTAAAACAGTAACTTTAATTTGCAGATAAGCCCCTGAATTTATGCAAGTTTAACCTTTAAAATTTAAAATTCTTCCTTTCCTTTGCACCAGTTCAGTCTTTCCACTTTGTATCAGAATATTGCAGAGTCATCTTTGGCTCCATCCTCTATTGACCCTTGGTTAACAGTTAACAAGGGTATCACCCAAAGGAATACATTTAAATTACATACACTTTTACACTTGCTGGTAATGTCAAACTGTTTGGTTGCATCAATTGCTTTCACAAGTGAAATTTGTCTTATCAATAATTTTGATTTTAAAAATTCATAGTGATATGAAGAAGGATTTCCTGAATTCTGGTCATTCCCTCTTTTCACTTACCAACAAGAAGAATTCCACATCCAAAAGTAAGAAATGTTAGATTGATTTTAATAATAGCAATAACTTTTAATTATATGACACAATAAATATAGTAAAACATCTCAAGGTGTTTCATTATCAAATAAGACTTGATGCAGGACCACACAAGAAGATGTTAAGAGAGATGAACAAAA
This sequence comes from Chiloscyllium punctatum, assembly GCF_047496795.1. NCBI lineage: Eukaryota > Metazoa > Chordata > Chondrichthyes > Orectolobiformes > Hemiscylliidae > Chiloscyllium > Chiloscyllium punctatum. Next base: position 35,710,137 of record NC_092763.1, read on the forward strand.
CTTTATCAAATAGACAGATTTTAGGAGTGGTTTAAATGAAAAAAAAGTAAGAGAGTCAGAGAGGATGGGGAGAGGGTGATTCCAGGACCTAGGACTTAAGTAGTTGAATGCACAGTCAAAAGTGGTGGAGTGAATAAAATCAGGATGGGCACAAGGCCAGAATTGAAATGGCGTGGATATCTCAGCAAGTTGTGGGGCAGGAGAAGATTACAGAGATAAGGGAGGAAAATGCTACAGAGATATTTAAAAACAAGGAGAAAAATTTCAAAATCAAGATTAGTGTTAATGAACAAAAATATAAGTTATCCCAGTTATACTTGCTAACACACATTTTATATCTCAAAACCTTTTACAGAAAAAAGATAAATCATACTTATCTTCAAGTTCTAAAGAAAAAAGAGTTTTGATTGCATTGATAATTATTATGGAGAGTAACTAAGGAGGTAAAATTAGGTTGAAAATAATTTACGACTTTGTGCATTAGACTAAGGCAATATTTTCTTATTCAGTTTTGTGTAAAATATTATAATTGATTATTAGTTGTAAACTGAAAGATTAATTATTTTATAATAACTTAATGAATAGCAGTTAACAGAGAATCAGATGAGAAAGATTTTACCCAAACTGTCTCCTTTGTTTTTTTCAACCCGCGGTAAAAGGTACAAAATATTTCACGAATACTTTCAGGGATCATTTGTTAGAGACTTACACAAAAACTATGAAATAACTTCAGAACTTTGGGGATATATAGTGAGTCTTTGGTGTGAATCAAAAATTAGCTCTAAGGGGCAAGGCATTAATATTTGTTCAGATGTTTTGTCGGAATTGAAGGATGGTATTTGTGAAATTGCTATAGGGGTCTTCTGTATTTAATTTACATTAAGATGGAGACAGAAACTCAATCCACAGTGGTCAAATCTGTCAAGGGTGGGAGAACAGGAGAATGCAGAGTTAAGCAATATATACCAATGGATTCTATCAGAAGTTTGCAGTCCTGCCACATCCAGTCATGAATAGTGCTGGACAATGAACAACTAATCAGAGGAGGAGATTTCACAAACATCCCCATTCTTAATAATGGCAGGATCCAGCATTACAGAACAAAAGACAATGCCAATGTATTTGTATCCATTTCAGCAAGAGCTTCAAGTGATCATCCATTCTGGCCCCTTCTAGATGTCCCTAGCATCACAAATGATTGGCTTGAACCAATTTGATTCACTCCACGTGATGTCAAGTAATTAATCCATTGAGTATTGTAAAGTTTACAGGTACTGACAATATTTTGGTTGTGATCTTGAAAACTTGTAATCTAGAACTAGCCACAGTCAAGTTGTTACAATACAGCTACAAAAAGCATTTACCTGACAGCGGAGAGCATGGTTCATTTATGTCTGATGTTCAAAAGGGAAAAAGTGAGGACTGCAGATGTTGGAGAGTCAGATTCCTGATGAAGGGCTTACACCTGAAACATCGACTTTCCTGCTCCTCAGATGCTGCCTGATCTGCAATGCTTTTCCAGTGCCACACTTTTTGACTCTGTGTTCAAAAGGTAAAACAAATTTAATTTAGTCAATTACTTCCCCATTAATCTACTTTCAACCATTAACAATGCAGGAAGGATAGATACACCAAGCCTACTCCTCAGTGACAACCTGCTCATTAATGCTCTGTATGAATTCCACCAGGGTCACTCAGCTCCAGAACTCATTATAGCAATGGTTCAAGCATAGAATAAATACCTGAATTTCAGATCTGAGGTAAGAGTGACTGCCTTGTCATCAAAGTTGCATTTGACTGAGTGTGGCAGCAATAAACCTCAGCAAAATTGAAGTAAATAGAAGTTGAAGGCATGCCCTCCATAGTTGGAGTCATAGTTATCTTCTGTCCAACCAGCAGAAGATGGTTGTGATTGCTGTAGGCCATGGGCAAAGAGTCCATGAATTCTCTTTTGTTGGAAGTGAGAGTGGATGAGGCAGGTTAGCTGGGTTCAAGAAGAGAGTTTATAATTGAAAAAAGAAATCAAGGATTGTCTTTGTTTTTCAAAGTTAAAAAATCACACAACACTAGGTTACAGTCCAACAAGTTTATTTGGAAGCATAAGCTTTGTTTTTCAAGCTATTGATCATTGCTGCTAATTGTAATTTGAAATGTTATAGATTTGTCAAAATGCAGCTGCTATTATTCTGTCACTTACATGTTTTGCCTCATGACTTCCAAAATTTCTGTGATGTTTCATTTTTATTTTGTTTCATTCATGGGATGTGGGCATCCCAGGCATGTGTTGCAAATACTGATTATCCTTAAGAAGTAGTTGTGAGTGAACCTTTTTGTTCTTGTATTCCCTGTTGCAGAGCAGGAGCTCTCTAATCCTTATTGCCCAACACCCAGAAATTCCCTATGTTCCATCCGTGCCAACTTATGCCTCCTCATGCTGCCCACCCACACACGCACGCAATCCCACACGCCCTCCATGCCAACCTATGCCTCTCTTCCAATCCCCATAGCCCAAAGTAGCCTCTATCCTACCCCCATAGCCCAATGTAGCCTCTATCCTACCTGTGCTCTTCTACCTACTGTACATTCTTCTTATAATTATGCTATCCCATTCTTCCACTCATCACTAGTACCCCTCGTACCCTCTACAATAACTCATTTCTCCTTTCCATTCCATGATCCTCTATAACCTCTATGCCAACTTAATTTCTATTTATTCAAACCCATGTCTCTACTCACCATCTTTTGCCCCTACCCACCCCAGGCCAATTCACATATATTCACCATGAACAGCCTTCAGGAGGTTACGGCCAGCAGAGTTAAATCCCTTTTGAGCTTTGCCATCACCCACCTAGCACCTTAATCTCTCACAATTTGGCCCTTTACCCCTCAGTCACCTCAAACTCTATTCCCCTGCACACCTGTAACTACCCCTGAAATGGGGGGAGGGGCTTATCGTGGCCTCCAATGTTGATCCTGAATGGAGTGGATGCCCAGCTTGTTCCTTTGATAGACATATTCAGGGCAGACCAGACTTGGATATCTGGCTGTAAGAAAATTGCTGACAGATAACTGGGAAATCTTTCATAGGATCACTGCTGATCAAACCTATTCTGAAGGTAAGCAGAGCATACAGACTGTTGTTAAGCAGCTTTTTTTTGCTTCCACCTGCTACACCCCCATCACACACACCGTTACTGTTGAAAATTCAACCTGTGCAAGCAGTGCTAGGCATTATTTCTGTGGAGTCTTCACGGTGAAAGCTGATGGGTTGTTTGATCTTGTAGCAGCTGGTAATAGTTAGTGAATATATTCAGACCCTCACTCTCTTGGGACTTTAAGGGCAATTCAGTCATTGCCTGTTGCCTGGTTGTGATCAACACAGGTCAAAAATGAAGCAGAGACACCTCTGTTCTCTATGGCTCAGTTACGTTGTGAATCTTTTCAAACATTATTTGACCCTTTTACAGATTTAGGGATTCTACACGACTGAATTGCCACCATCGTATTCACCACAATCCTGCTACATCTTCACCCCCACCCCCACCCCCACCCAGACTTTAATGGAAATCAACTCCTCCGGAAATTCAAAGGTCAGAGCCACTCACTGCCTTTATCTTTTTGATTGTAAGACAAAAGACATCCTGCTGATGGGAGAGTAAAGAAAAGTCTTGTTGTTGGGCAGAGGTCATCTCCTAAACCAGTTCAGCAACATTCTTTCATGTGAGCATTTTGGGCTCATTCACATCTCTGAGGAACAATGGAACCTTCTCTGTCTCCCAGCTTCACAGTTGAGAGCTTTAGTTTCAACAGGACAAACAAACCCATTATTATATCTGAACCTGAATTTTCATTTTTCAAACTAAAATTACAAAATACTTTCAGCAAGCATAAACCTGACTTTTTCGCTTCTTGTCCAGACCCTGCTCTTACACACAACTGAATGTTGTTTTTCCCATCACCAAATCAATGGTGATCAATAATGGTATTTTCAAAAAATCTATTAACCATCACCAGTAAATCACCCTTGTTTTCCAAATGATTAATCCAAATGCAAAGCCCGTTAACAAGTCTGACTCTTACATCTAGTAAGCAAAGTAAAACAGCTGTACTTTATTTATAGCTGTCCAAGCATAAGTATTTTTTTGGATTGTGTTCAATCAGCAACATAAACTTTATACAGTGGTAGGCACTGGATGAAAAGTTTCAGTTGTGGGAGTGGGATTTAAATAGACTTTAAGTTGCACATGTGACGTCATATTGGGTAATCAACAGGGCATATAATTATGGTAGGTCAGGCAGCATTCGAAGAGCAGGAGAATTGACGTTTCGGGCATCAGCCCTTTTCCTCCTCTCTCCACAAGGATTCCTGATGAAGGGCTTATGCCCAAAATGTCGAGCCTCCTGCTCCTCAGATGCTACCTGACCTGCTGTGTTCTTCCAGCACTCTCGACTCTGATCTCCAGCATCTGCAGTCCTCACTTTCTCCGATATAATTATGGTATAAATATAAAGAGAAAGTGCTGAAGAAATTCAGCAGATTTGGTAAATCTGTGGAGAGATAACAAAGTTAACATTTCAAGCTCAATATAATACTGAACTCAAAACATTAACTCCACTTCTGTCTCCATGGATGCTGCTCGACCTGGTGAGTTTCTCCAACATTTTCTCATTCAATTTCAGATTTCCGACATCCATAACATTTTGCTTTCAATTATAGTTGGATTCAGATTTAAGACATCACCGTGGAAAACCAATACTATAAAAGTGTACATCATTCAAAATTAGAATGTGTCAATCAATGACCATGTTGTATTGAAAGGTGACAGCTAAGACAAAAATGACAACTGCTAGATTCAGTTTTAGAGAAGGAAATTCTACCACTTCTCCACTGGCGTCTTTGAAGGTGGGAGGGATATTAAATTAAATAGGTGACCAGACCACTTCCCTCCAATCAACACTGAACTGTGCTCAGTAATATGGTAGACAGGAGTGGGTAAGCTAAGGGCCATATTCCATTGCATGGCTAGGGAAGGTGGAAAAAGGGCAGACTGAGGGGTGTTCTTAAAGAGGTTTATAAAATTATGAGGGGTATGGATAGGGTAAAGAGGCAAGGTCTCTTCCCTGGGGTGGGGGAGTCCAGAACTAGACAGCATAGGTTTAGGATTAGTGGTGCTGGAAGAGCACAGCAGTTCAGGCAGCATCCAAGTAGCTTCGAAATCGACGTTTCGGGCAAAAGCCCTTCATCAGGAATGGGCTTTTGCCCGAAACGTCGATTTCGAAGCTACTTGGATGCTGCCTGAACTGCTGTGCTCTTCCAGCACCACTAATCCAGAATCTGGTTTCCAGCATCTGCAGTCATTGTTTTTACAGCATAGGTTTAGGATGAGAGATGAAAGATTTAAAGGGACCTAAGGGGCAAATTTTTCACGCAGAGCGTGGTACGTCTATGGAATGAGCTGTCAGAGGAAGTGGTGGAGGCTGGTACAATTACAACATTTAAAAGGCATCTGGATGGGTATATGAATAGGAAGGGTTTGGAGGGATATGGGTCAAGTGCTGACAAATAGGACTAGATTAACTTATGGACAAGTTGGACTGAAAGGTCCGCTTCCTGCTGTACATCTCTATGACTCTATGACTGTCAGGTGCAGAGTTTCCCTCCAAGGGCAAAAGTCAACAAGGAAGGCAGAACCACCTTTGCAAGTGATCCCGTATGCCTATTCATTCACTTTGTGTCTTCTCTCCTGGTATCTAAAATCTGACCATCCACAGCCGAGATCCCCCCATTACATCAACACTCCCTGACCAAAGTCCCAGACCTATCTAATTCCAGTTCCTGATTCATCCTTCTCAGGTCTCTGTTGTCATGCCAGCAGTGGCCTGGTGTTGTTGGGACAGGAACTGTTAACCAATTCTTTGGCCGGCAATTCTCAAATGTGGGATTTCCTGTGTTTGATGGGCAGAAAAGACTCTCTCACTTTGTTGCGGCCACCCCAGAGTATCATTACTGCAGAATAAAAACCAAAAGAACTGAGGCTACTGTAAATCAGAAACAAAAATAGAAAGTGCTGGAAAAGCTCAGCAGGTCTGGCTGCATCTGTGGAGGGAAATCAAAGTTAACATTTCAGGTCTGGTGACTCTTCCTCAGAACTCAGGAAGTCACTGTTCTGAGGAAAGGTCACTGAACCTGAAACGTTAATTCTGATTTCTCTTCACAGATACTGCCAGACCTGCTGAGCTTTTCCAGCAATTTCTGTTTTAGTTTATTATGATTGCAGAGCAGACTGTTTTAGACTCAGTAAGCTCAAGGTAGACTATTATGTTGGGGAGAGGGCCGATAACTACAACACTTCACCATTCCTATAAAGTTTACCCCTGACAGTTTCAAATAGTCAGGGAATGAAATAGGTGCTGTTGTTTTAGCTCCATACAAGGTAGAAGACAGGATTCCCTATAAGAAATGAGAAATGTCAAGATAAGATAAAAGGCATCCTGCAGTTTAAAATGTTAATGCTTGCAGTTCTCATTAGGATCAATTTAAATGACAGCCAGAGGACAGTGTGCATGTTGAATGGATGTGAAGTTGAGGGTAAGCATCTCAATTGACCATGACTGGTTACTGGCTTGAGGTTAGTGCATAGAAGGGTGTTCTGGCTGAGAGGCGATGGAACTCTGGGCAGAAAAGATCACAATGTCCTTGCTTAAATTGCAGAAATACTCCTACTTGTCCTGGTCATAGGAGAAGGCTTTATTTTATTTTCAATCTTCTTGACGGGTGTCTTCAGTCTGTAGCTGAAAAATGTGTTGCTGGAAAAGCGCAGCAGGTCAGGCAGCATCCGAGGAGCAAGAGAATCGACATTTCGGGCATAAGCCCTTCTTCAGGAATGAGGAAGGTGTGCCAAGCAGGCTAAATTCAAAGGTAGGGAGGAGGGACTTGGGGGATGGGTGTTGGGAATGCGATAGGTGGAAGGAGGTTAAGGTGAGGGTGATAGGCCGGAGTGGGGGTGGGTGCAGAGAGGTCGGGAAGAAGATTGCAGGTCTGAAGAGCTTCAGGGCAGAGGAGATGACCTGGGGGGTGCAGTGAGAGAGGGACTCACTGAAATCCTTGTAGAGGGAGGAGGAGAGCATCTTCAAGGAAGGCATCCTTGCAAGAGGATCTGCGATAGGTTAAAATCAGGTAGGAGAAAGTGAAGACTGCAGATGCTGGAGATCAGAGCTGAAAAATGTGTTGCTGGAAAAGCGCAGCAGGTCAGGCAGCATCCAAGGAGCAGGAGAATCGACGTTTTGGGCATAAGCCCTTCTTCAGGAATGAGGAAGATGTGCCAAGCAGGCTAAGAGAAAAGGTAGGGAGGACAGTTACAGGGATTTCTACACTCAGGCTAAGTTGTAGTCATAGTCAGGGCTCAGTGACAGTCATGGCATTCATAAATCAGTCAAACATTGATGCATTGGCCAAATGTAGAATGCTCTGTTCAATCACACCTCTGAGATCTGCGAGAATGAATAACATTTTTCCAGTGGTTGAAATACCCAAGTACAGGTCTCATTAATGGCAACCATGCAACAATAATCTGTTAATATCATCAGTGTTGAGTAGAAGAAGAAATGTTATTCTCTAATATAAAGGATGCAACTTAATTCTGCATATTTTGACTGTGTTAACACCAAGAAGCAGCCTGAAATCTTTTCCTCCCAGATAACATGGGATACCTGCACTGTTTAGTAAGATTATTATATTAGAATGTTAGTTGCTAGGAGACCAGGTGTACTAACTTCATCATAACCTTTCTATCATCTCAGGGCATAGAGCTAAAGTAGAGAGAATGGAGCTTACTGAAGTTTAGTTAAAAAGTTGAATAAATCAAAATTCGTAAATCCACTTTCTAACATCTGATTAGGTTGGGAATTCCTTTTACACTCTGGGAATTATAAATTCCTCTTTAATTTAGCCCTCACAAAGTGATTAGGCTTTCACTGAACAAAAGAAAGCAGCAAAAGGAAACCAGCTGAATGCGCTGATTTCCAATTCACACTAATGATTTATTGCTTATAATGTTTATGAAGATAACTTTAAGGCTCACTCCATTATTTTTTAGCTACTTTTTAATAAACATTTGATTAAAGATTCCAAGAAATCATTTTGGATTTGAAATGTTAACTTTGTTTCTTTCTCCAAATGCACTGCCATACCTAATGAGCTTCTCCAGAACTTTCAGATTTCCAGTACCTGCAGTAGTTTGCTTTTATTTTTATTGTATTAAAGCTTAATGGATGTGGGGGTAATGTTGCATGATTATCTATGCCAATATAATGGATGCAGGCAGCATCTGCCTCCTAGTTACAAAGACAGTGTGTAGCCCAGTATGAAATGTATTGCAAGATGCCTGTACACTCAGCAATGAGCTCAGGTTCATGTTAGGCTAGCACCAACGTAAGCCAGCCTGCACTTCTTAAAGTGGGAAGTATGAGAATGGGAGTCTTTCAGTTCATTCAACTGACAGGGAAAATAATTTATCTGGTGAAAATGAAACCCAGGTAATGGAGCTGAAAGCCTTAAGGGCCTAAAGTTCTCGGATACAGTGCTAGAAGCTTTAATGGAGGAAACTGAAACAAGGAGAGAGACAATATCTTGCCTAAGACCAGGAAGAATTCTAGAGCAATCTGACACAGTCGGGAAAAAAAAACAATTTAATGCAAAAAGTTCAACTGACACACAGGTGGCAAATCGTAATTAACGCACCTTCAAATGCCATATTTTACCATGCGCACTATCAACACTGCACATTGCTCAGAACACAACATCCCCTTTACCGAGTAATGGCAACCTTTAATAACCAGAACTCATGCCATTTGTATGCTCTCCCTCCCCATCCTCATAAGCGTAGCATTATTGCAGATTTCAACCTACATCTCACAGCTTAAATATGCTGTTAATATTTAACCATGGCAACCACATCACCAATCACTTTGCACTATACTCACAGACTCATCCACAGGACATAGTGGTGCCCACTCAGAGACTGAAACATGAAGGATGATGAAAGATTAATTCAGCTTTACCCCTATCAAGGAGATGGTGCATAATTGTAATAGTTCGGTGGGGAGGGTGAAGCAGATAGTTGGGAAGGAAGATGAAGTCAATTTGCACGTCCTTGATGGAATGGAAGGTGGAGCTGAAGTAGTCGGCTACAGGGCAGTATGGGGTTGTTGGGTGTGTGTGTCCCAGAGATGTTCCATGAAACACTGCACGTCCCTCCCTTTAACCACACGGCATCAATGTCGAGTTCAATGGTTTCCAAATCTCCCCTCCCCGCGTCTTAACCCAGATCCAACCCTTCAACTTGGCTCTGCCCTCTTGACCTGTCCATCTTCCTTCCCATCTATCTGTTCCACCCTCCCCACTGTCCTATCACAATTACCTCCCACCTGCATTCACCTATTGCTTTCCCAGTTTCCTCTCCCCCAGACCCACCCTAACCCTCCTGTCACCCCCTTACCCCTCCACATTCCTGAGGAAGGGCTTAAGCCCTAAATGTTGACTCTCCTGCTTTTTGGATGCTGCCTGACCTGCTGTGCTTTTCCAGTGCCACACATTTTGACTCTGACTCTCCAGCATTTGCAGTCCTCACGTTCTCTCAGTTGCTGTATTGCGAAATGGGGACAGGCTTCAGAAACCTGAAGCACAAAAGGATTTGGGAGTCTTAGTTCAGGATTCTCTTCAGGTTAATATGCAGGTTCAGTTGTCAGCTAGGAAGGCAAATCTAGTGTTAGCATTAATTTCAACAAGAGGGCTAGAATACAAGAGCAGAGATGTACTGTTGAGTATGTATAATACTCTGATCAGATCACAGTTAGAATATTAGGAGCAGTTTTGGGCCCCCTTAACTAAGGAAAGATGTGCTGCTACTGTAAGGGGTCCAGAGGAGGTTAACAAGAATGATTCAGGGAAGAAGGGCTTGTCAAATGAAGAGCAGTTGAGGACTCGGGGTCTGTTTTTAAAGGAGTTTCGAAAGATGAGGAGGGGATTTTACTGAAGTTTACAGAATATTGAGAGGTATGTGGAGAAGATGTTCCCACTACTAGGACCTGGGGGCCAGCCTCAGAGTAAAAGCACAATCCTTTAGAACTGAGATGAGGAAGAATTTCTTCAATCGGAGGGTGGTGACTTTGTGGAACACATTGCCACAGAAGGATGTATGGAGACCATGTCATTGAGCATATTTAAGGCAGAGATAGATATAGATTCCTGATTAGTAAGGGGATCAAGGGTCACAGGAAGAGAGAGGAGAATTGGGTTGAGAAACATATCAGCCATGATTGAATGGTGGAGCAGCCTCATTGGGCTGAATAACTTGATTCTGTTCCTATATCTTATGGTCATAAGGTCTTACAATCATCTTCAACTGCTGGCAAAATAACTTGCGACCCAATGATGGCACTGTGCGGTACAAGCCTTGATATGTGCTCTACTACAAACTGCAGGGTTCCTCTCAGGCTGTTCAAACAGCAGAAGCATTGTTTAACCATTCTGATGCTCTGCCTCATCTAATTTTGTGGTACCATGGCTTTTGTTTTAAGCATGATGCCTGTGTATGCATGAGTTGTGTACTGTCATGAATTATGTGATCAGTCAATAGTCTTTGTCACCCTGTTATTACCCTCTGCTTTGTCAGGGCAGTTAAAATACAAATGGTACAAAGGTTGCCAGTCTTTAGCCAATTTAATTCACTCCATGTGAGATCAAAAAATGATTGGAAGCTGTGGATACTGCATGGGCTATGGCTTTGACAACATTCTGGCAGTAGTGCTCAAGACTTGTGCTCTAGACCTGCTGAATTAGGCAAAAGTGAGGACAGCAGATGCTGGAAAACAGAGTTTAGACCAGAGTGGTGCTGGAAAAGCACAGCAGGTCAGGCAGCATCCGAGGAGCAAGAAAATTGATGTTTCAAGCGGGCTTCTGCCTGAAACGTCAATTTTCCTGCTCCTCGGATGTTGCCTGACCTGCTGTGCTTTTCCAGCACCACTCTGATCAAAACTCCAGCCACATTGAAGTCCAGACAAGCTGTTCCATACAGCTACAACATTGACATCTCCCGACATTGTAGAAAATTGCCCAGGTATGTCCTGTACACAAAAACTAGAACAAATCTAACCCAGTCAAATACTGCCTAATCAATTTACTCTTCATTATCAGTAAAGTGTTGGAAGGTGTCATCAATATCAAGCAGCATCTGGTCAGTGACACCCAGTTTGGGTTCCTGCAGGACCACTCAGCTCTTGACCTCATTCCAGCCTGGGTTGAAACATGGACAAAAGAGCTGAATTCCAGAGGTGAGGTGAGAGTGGCAGCCCGTGACATCAAGACCATATTTGACTGATTTTTTTTTATTCTTGTGGGATGTGGGTGTGATTGGCTGGGCCAGCATTTATTTCCCATCACTGGACGCCCTGAGAAGGTGGTGGTGAGCTGCCTTCTTGAACCATTGCAGTTCATATGCTGTGTGCTGACCCACAAATACCCTGAAGGAGGGAATTCCAGAATTTAGACTTAGCGATAGTGAAGGAACAGTGATATATTTCTACGTCAGGATGGTAAGTGGCTTGGAGGGGATTTGCAGGTGATTGTATTCCCATGAATCTGCTGCCCCTGCCCTTCTTGGTGGAAGTAGTTGTGAGTTCGGAAGCTGCTATCTAAGGATCTTTGTTGAATTTCAGCAATGCATCTTGTAGATCGTACACACTTAGCGAGGTTTGAGAAGACTTGTAGCTCAGGTTGAGGTTCTGGATGTAGGTTTGCTCGCTGACCTGGAAGGTTCATCTCAAGATGTTTTGTCAACCTATTATGTAACATCTTCAGTGGGCCTCAGGTGAAGCAATGCTGTTAAGTCCTGCTTTGTATTTATATTCTTGGGTTTCCCTGGTTTGATGATGTCATTTCCTGTGTTGAAGTCATGTCCTGTTCGTTTTCTCAGGGTGTGGTAGATGGGATCTAACTCGATGTGTTTGTTGAAAGAGTTCTGATTGGAATGCCATGCTTCTAGGAATTCTCATGTGTGTCTTTGTTTGGCTTGACCTAGGATGGATGTGTTGTCCCAGTTGAAAAGGAAGGACACCACTTCGACAGGGACAACACATCCATCCTAGGACAAGCCAAACAAAGATACGCACAAGAATTCCTAGAAGCATGGCATTCCAACCGGAACAAACACATCGAGTTAGACCCCATCTACCAACCCCTGAGAAAAAGAACAGGAAGTGACTTCACCACAGGAAATGACATCACCAACCCAAAGAAACCCAAACAAATAAATAGAAAGCAGGACTTATCAGCAGTGCTTCGCCTGAGGCCCACTGAAGATGTTACCTAGCAGGCTGATGAAACATCTGGAAATGAACCTTACAGCTCAGCGAGCTAACCTACATCCATAGTATACACTACTGCTTCTGAGTATCAGAGGTGATATGACTGAAGGTGGATGTGGTGCCAGTCAAGTGGGCTGCTTAATTCTGGATTGTATCAAGCTTCTCGAGTGCTGTTGGAGCTGTACTCATCTAGGCAAGCAGGGAGTATTCCATCCCACTCCTGATTTTTACCTTGAAAATGGTGGACAGGCTTTTGGGAGTCAAGAGATGAGTTACTCGCAATTGTATCCCTCGACTTTGACCTATTCTTGTAGCCATTGTTTTTGTATGACTAGTCCAGTTCAGTATCTGGTCAATGCTAACCCTCAGGATGTTGATAGTTGGGGATTCAGTGATGGCAACACCACTGAATGTCAAAGGTGGTGGTTATACCCTCTTTTGGTTTAAGCGGTCACTTCCTGGCATTTGTAGAAACAATCTCTCATAGTAGTGAGGCAATTGTAGTTTGGATAGTTAATTGGGGCCAACAGTTAATCTGATTTAAAGCAGTTCCTCAAACTGCTGAGGTAGACCATAGAAAAACAATAGGCTTCTGTGCAATCAGTACAGAGTGCAACCAGCAGTGAGTAGAATGTGGGAGTTTGATATGTGTGTGGTTAAATGAAGTGGAAAGGAAAGTTTTTTCTTTTTTCTCCTATATTATTTTCCTGAATACTTCCACAGATTGTTTGGACCAGGAGCAGACCAAGGCAGAAGAGCTGGGAGATTATCAGGGATTAACTGAGAGGCATGAAGGATAAATGCAAGTCAGAGAATAAAAGGAGATTAAAGTAAAAGGAATATCTTTAAAATTAAGTAATTAGAAAAGTTAGCAGGTAGGACAAAGTAGGTTCACATTTAAGTCATGGCAGGTGAAGCCAGCTGAGTGAATCTTCTATTTATTTATTTTGTGGGATGTTGGCGTAACTGGCTGGGCCAGCATTTATTCACCGTCCCTAGTTGCCCTTGAGAAAGTGGTGGTGAGCTGTCTTCTTGAACAGCTGCAGTCCATCTGCTGTGGTTTGACCCGCAATGCCACTAGGGAAGGAATTACAGGATTTTGACCCAGCAACAGTGAAGGAATGGCGATATATTTCCAAGTCAGGATGGTGAGTGGCTTGGAGGAGGCCCTGAAGGTGATGATATTCCCATATATCTGCTGCCCATGTCCTTCTAGTTGGAAATGGTTGTGGTCTTGGAAGATGTTGGCTGAGGATCTTTGGTGATTTTCTGCAGTGCATATTTGTAGATAGGACACAGCGCTGCTACTGAACATCAATGGTGTAGAGAGTGGATGCTTGCGGATCTTGTGCCAATCAAGCAGGTTTGTGTGATTTATTTATAAAACCAGTTAAGTCACCTTTGGAGATTGCATACACTTCTGACCACAGAATTACACGAATATGTGATCACACTGGAGACGGTCGAGGGAAGGCTTAGGAATTTCTGCCAGGATTGTAGATCTAACTCTGAGCTCAGAGACTATGACTGATTTTGTAGACACGTGGACAGTGAGTGAAGATTTCATTGTGATTTACAATATGATGAAGGGCTAGGTAGTGTATAATGGAAAACCCTATTTCTCTTAACCATGAGAGCAATAGCCAAGGACCATAGATTTAAAGCAATTGGTAGAAGTGTTGGAGAGGTGTCGAGGGGAAATATTCTTACGTACACTTTGGTAATGATCTGTAATTCACTGCTTGAACATTTAACAGAGACAAAAACAAACAATCCATTTAAAAACTATGATCCTGAAGCATGCAAACACATAGAACTACGGACAAGAGCTGAGGAAGTGGGGTTAGGCTGAATAGAGTTTTTCACTCGGTGCATACACAATGGGTTTAATGGTCAGCCTTCCTTTTGTTTGTACATTAGATTTCATAAGATTGAGCAATGGCCATTAATATCTGATCGTTTTTAAGACACTGATTATGCTACTCCATGAGTGAAGGAGCTTGCTAACAAGTCTGGGCAATATTTAGAACATTCTATTTCAATTGATTAATAGTCAAGGTCTTTACCAGCACTAATCATGTCCTATCTTGCAAATAAGTACAAGTCAACGCACAAAACTTGAATTATTTTTAAACATAAAATCAAAAGCTTTTCTTGTTGTGATTTTTCATTCCATTTTTTCTCAAAAGGGACTTTTGAAAATACATAAATTTACATTTTGGATTGATGTCACAAAATTAGGCTCCATAACACCACTGGTTTGTGGGAGATAACTGCGGAAAGAAAATGGGATGGGGGTTGTTCCCAATGACTGCCAATATAGCCTGCATTGATTGGTATGGAGTGCACAAAAAGACTGTAGAGTGAGCAGATCATGGTGTATTTTTACATGTAACACTGATTTGATCCTTGAACAGTCATTTTGGACTTTGCTTGGACACCCTGTCAGGCAGGCAATGCTCCAGAAGAGAACAGAAGCCAATATCAGGGAATGCGTGCAATATTGGAGGGATACTAAAGGGAGATCAACTCATCACTCATTATATTAGAAGTGTTCGACTTTACATCAGAAAGGTATCCACAATCAAAGTTTGCCACTTCAGGGTGATTGGCCATTAACTTAGAATGTATTTGAACTGCTGGAGCAATCTTTTTGCGAAGAGGACATTAAGGAGGGCATTGTACTGCCAGGTACACTAAGAGCCTGTACTCTGTTTGAAACATAGCTGGATGTATATGTGTATGTTTGTATGCATGCTCTGTGGTCTTTCTTTAAATCTCTTGTGAATGTTTGTTATAAGTGCTATATAAGGAAACATGCATGCAAAAGCACCTCCAGCTGAATGGCCTATTTAAAATTGTGATGAAAATATTATTTTAAAATACGATTATCTGTAAGAACCATTCATTAGATTTGGATAAAACTTCTGAAATTGTTGCCTTCAGGATCCTTAAAAAGAGCTTGGAGATCTAAATGAGTGATATTGTGCATTCTTCTGGCTTGGCACCATTCTGTGCTGCCCTCTGGGCACATATTGCACTTGAATATTTATAATTTTGTCCAAGTGTAATAGAACTATTCATAAGGCACGCAGTGAAGTAAATTGAGAGAGAAATGATGAGCAAAGTCATTTTTCCAGTGTTATCATCTGCTCGAATCGCTGCTTAGACTCATTTATATATCACCAAATGTAATGTCTAACATGAACCAACACAATTGAGCAGCATTTTACAACAATTTTTAAAATTGCAAATAAAAATTCTCCCTTGCCATATGTAGGAGTTGTAATTTGGTGCAGTTTGATTATATTTGTATAGCAGAAAATGTGATGCTGGAAAAGCGCAGCAGGTCAGGCAGCATCCAAGGAGCAGGGGAATCGACGTTTCAGGCATGAGCCCTTCTTCAGGAAGGGGGAAAGTGTGTCCAGCAGGCTAAGATAAAAGGTAGGGAGGAGGGACTTGGGGGAGGGGCATTGGAAATGCGATAGGTGGAAGGAGGTTAATGTGAGGGTGATAGGCCAGAGTGGGGTGGGGGCGGAGAGGTCAGGAAGAAGATTGCAGGTTAGGAAGGCGGTGCTGAGTTCGAGGGATTTGACTGAGACAAGATGGGGGGAGGGGAAATGAGGAAACTGGAGAAATCTGAGTTCATCCCTTGTGGTTCGAGGGTTCCTGGGAGGAAGATGAGGAGCTCTTCCTCCAGCCGTCGTGTTGCAATGTCTGGTGATGGAGGAGTCCAAGGACCTGCATGTCCTTGGTGGAGTGGGAGGGGGAGTTGAAGTGTTGAGCCACAGGGTGGTTGGGTTGGTTGGTCCGGGTGTCCCAGAGGTGTTCTCTGAAACGTTCCGCAAGTAGGCGGCCTGTCTCCCCAATATAGAGGAGGCCACATTGGGTGCAAAGGATGCAGTGAATGATATGTGTGGAGGTGCAGGTGAATTTGTGGCGGATATGGAAGGATCCCTTGGGGCCTTGGAGGGAAGTAAGGGGGGAAGGTGTAGGCGCAAGTTTTGCATTTCTGGCGGTTGCAGGGGAAGGTGCCGGGAGTGGAGGTTGGGTTGGTAGGGAGTGTGGACCTGACGAGGGAGTCACGGAGGGAGTGGTCTTTTCGGAACGCTGATAGGGAAGGGGAGGGAAATATATCCCTGGTGGTGGGGTCCGTTTGGAGGTGGCGGAAATGACGACGGATGATACGATGTATGTGGAGGTTGGTGGGGTGGTAGGTGAGGACCAATGGGGTTCTGTCCTGGTGGCGATTGGAGAGACTGGGCTCCAGGGCAGAGGAGCAGGAAGTGGAGGAGATGCGGTGGAGAGCATCGTCGATCATGTCTGGGGGGAAATTGCGGTCTTTGAAGAAGGAGGCCATCTGGGTTGTACGGTATTGGAACTGGTCCTCCTGGGAGCAGATGCGACGGAGATGAAGGAATTGGGAATATGGGATGGCGTTTTTACAGGGGGCAGGGTGGGAGGAGGTGTAGTCTAGGTAGCTGTGGGAGTCGGTCGGTTTATAGTAAATGTCCATGTTGATTCGGTCGCCTGAGATAGAAATGGAAAGGTCTAGGAAGGGGAGGGAGGAGTCTGAGACGGTCCAGGTAAATTTGAGGTCGGGGTGGAAGGTGTTGGTAAAGTGGATGAATTATTCAACCTCCTCGTGGGAGCACGAGGCAGCGCCGATACAGTCATCGATGTAGCATAAGAAAATGTGGGGGTGGTGCCAGTGTAGCTGTGGAAGATGGACTGTTCCACATATTGTATGAAGAGGCGGGCATAGCTGGGGCCCATGCGGGTGCCCATGAATAGCACCTTGAATGTAACAAGATATCTCATGACAGGAACTTTAGAAATCTAAGAATGATAGTAAGCCATAGAAGACGCAAGAAGCACAGCAGGTCAGGCAGCATCCGAGGAGCAGGAAAATCGACATTTTGGGCAAAAGTCCTTCATCAGGATTAGAGGCAGGGCACCTGCACGGTGGAAAGATAAATGAGAGGGAGGTGGGGGTGTAGAGAAAGTAGCATAGAGTACAATACGTGAATGGGGGTGGGGATGGAGGTGATAGATCAGAGAGGAGGGTGGAGTGGATAGATAGGAAGGAAGATAGGCAGGTAGGACAGGTCATGAGGGCGGTGCTGAGCTGGAAGACTGCAGCTGGGGTGAGGTGGGGGAAGAGGAAATGAGGAAACTGGTGAACTCCACATTGATGCCCTGGGGTTGAAGTGTTCCGAGGCGGAAGATGAGGCGTTCTTCCTCCAGGTGTAGGGTGGTGAGGGAGTGGCAGTGGAGGAGGCCCAGGACCTGCATGTCCTAAGCAGAGTGGGAGGGGGAGTTGAAATGTTGGGCCACAAAGCGATGGGGTTGATTGGTGCGGGTGTCCCGGAGATGTTCCCTAAAGCCTTCTGCTAGGAGGTGATGAGTTTCCCAAATGTAGAGGCGACCGCATCGGGAGCAACAGATACAATAAATCATATTGGTGGATGTGCAGGTGAAACTTTGATAGATGTGGAAGGCTCCTTTGGGGCCTTGGATGGAGGTGAGGGAGGAGGTGTGGGCGCAGGTTTTGCAATTTCTGCCATGGCAGAGGAGGGTGCCAGGAGGGGAGGGTGGGATGTTAGGGGGTGTGGGCCTGACCAGGTAGTCATGGAGGGAATGGTCTTTGCGGAAAGCGGAAATGAGTGGGGAGGGAAATATTTGCCACTGACATTCGAACCGACATATGATTTACCAAGAAACTCACCCACATTCACCATTTATGTCCTAATGAGTAGTTTCCAACTAACATACTTATCTCCTCACTTAAACAAAATATGGGAAATTCTGTCCATTGTTCTCAAAGTATGTATTTTCCCTGGAGAAATTCATTAATTTCTGCACTTTACCAAACATATTCCTATTTCAACTCTTGTAGCAGACAAACTAAGATGCCAGCATGGATTTGAGTGAAAAGGATGAGGGAGTGCTTGCAGTGGGCATTCATGTGTGAGTTAGGAGCAGAATTAGGCCACTCAGCTCATAGAGTCAAAGAGATGTACAGCCAAAGGAAACAGACCCTTCGGTCCAACCTGTCCATGCCAACCAGATATCCCAACCCAATCTAGTCCCACCTGCCAGCACCCGGCCCATATCCCTCCAAACCCTTCCTATTCATATACCCATCCAAATGCCTCTTAAATGTTGCAATTGTACCAGCCTCCACCACATCCTCTGGCAACTCATTCCATATACGTACCACCCTCTGCGTGAAAATATTGCCCCTTAGGTCTCTTTTACATCTTTCCCCTCTCACCCTAAACCTATGCCCTCTAGCTCTGGACACCCCCGTCCCAAGGAAAATACTTTGTCTATTTATCCTATCCATGCCCCTCATGATTTTATAAACTTCACTATGGTCACCCCTCAGCCTCAGATGCTCCGGAGAAAACAGCCCCAGCCTGTTCTGCCTCTCCATGTAGCTCAGATCCTCCAACCCTGGCAACATCTTTGTAAATTTTTCTGAACCCTTTCAAGTTTTACAACATCTTTCCGATAGGAAGGCGACCAGAATTGCACAGAATATTCCAAAGGTGGCCTAACCAATGTCCTGTACAGCCACAACATGACCTCCCAACTCTTGAATTCAATAGTCTGACCAATAAACAAAAGCATACCAAACACCTTCTTCACTCTTCTATCTAACTGCGACTCCACTTTCAAGGAGCTATGAACCTGCACTCCAAGGTCCCATCATTCAGCAACACTCCCTTGACTGAGATTTTTGAAGAAACAGTAAAGAGGATTGATGAGGGCAGAGTGGTACACATGATCTACATGGATTTCGGTGTACAAAGTTAAAAATCACACAAGAAGTCCAACACCAGCATCTCCAAATCATGACTACATGGACTTCATTAAGGTGTTTGACCAACTTTCACATGGTAGACGGGTTAGCAAGGTTAGCAAGAATACTGGGGGAACTAGCCATTTGTATACAAAATTAGCTAGAAGGTAAGAGACAGAGGGTGTTGGTGGAGGTTTGCTTTTTGGACCGGAGGCCTGTAACCAGCAGTGTGCCACAGGGTTCGGTGCTGGGTCCACTGTTTTTGGTAATTTATATAAATTATTTGGGTGTGACTAGAGGAGGTTTAGTTGGTAAGTTTGCATATGACACCAAAATTGGAGGTGTAGTGGACAGTGAAGAAGGTTACCTCAGATTACAACAGGATCTTGACCAGATGGCCAATGGGGCTGAGGAGTGACACATGACATTTAATCTAGATAAATGTGAGATGCTGCGTTTTTGTAAGGCAAATCAGGGCAGGACTTATACAGTTAATTGTAGGCCCCTGGGCAGTAGTGCCAAACAAAGGGACCTGAGAGTGCAGGTTCATAGTTCCTTGAAAGTGGAGTCGCAGATAGACAGGGTAATGAAGGAGGTAAAAACAATGAATGCAGATGCTGGAAACCAAATTCTGGATTAGTGGTGCTGGAAGAGCACAGCAGTTCAGGCAGCATCCAAGTAGCTTCGAAATCGACATTTCGGGCAAAAGCCCTTCATCAGGAATAAAGGCAGTGAGCCTGAAGCTTGGAGAGATAAGCTAGAGGAGGGTGGGGGTGGGGAGAAAGTAGCATAGAGTACAATGGGTGAGTGGGGGAGGGGATGAAGGTGATAGGTCAGGGAGGAGAGGGTGGAGTGGATAGGTGGAAAGGAGATAGGCAGGTAAGACAAGTCCGGACAAGTCATGGGGACAGTGCTGAGCTGGAAGTTTGGAACTAGGGTGAAATGGGGGAAGGGGAAATGAGGAAACTGTTGAAGTCCACATTGATGCCCTGGGGTTGAAGTGTTCCAAGGCGGAAGATGAGGCATTTTTCCTCCAGGCGTCTGGTGGTGAGGGAGCGGCGGTGAAGGAGGCCCAGGAACTCCAAGTCCTCGGCAGAGTGGGAGGGGGAGTTGAAATGTTGGTCCACGGGGCGGTGTGGTTGATTGGTGCGGGTGTCCCGGAGATGTTCCCTAAAATGCTCTGCTAGGAGGTGCCCAGTCTCCCCAATGTAGAGGAGACTGCATCAGGAGCAACGGATACAATAAATGATATTAGTGGATGTGCAGGTAAAACCTTGATGGATGTGGAACGCTCCTTTAGGGCCTTGGTAGAGGTGAGGGAGGAGGTGTGGGCACAGGTTTTACAGTTCCTGCGGTGGCAGGGGAAAGTGCCAGGATGGGAGGGTGGGTTGTAGGGGGGCGTGGACCTGACCAGGTAGTCACGGAGGAAACGTTCTTTGTGGAAGGTGGAAAGGGGTGGGGAGGGAAATATATTCTTGGTGGTGGGGTCTGTTTGGAGGTGGTGGAAACGTTGGCGGATGATTTGGTTTATGCGAAGGTTGGCAGGGTGGAAGGTGAGCACCAGGGGCGTTCTGTCCTTGTTACGGTTGGAGGGGTGGGGCCTGAGGGCGGAGGTGCGGGATGTGGACGAGATGCATTGGAGGGCATCTTTAACCACGTGGGAAGGGAAATTGCGGTCTATAATGATGGAGGCCATCTGGTGTGTTCTGTGGTGGAATTGGTCCTCCTGGGAGCAGATACGGCGGAGGCGGAGGAATCGGGAATACGGGATGGCATTTTTGCAAGAGGTAGGGTGGGAAGAGGTGTAATCCAGGCAGCTGTGGGAGTCAGTGGGTTTGTAAAAAATGTCAGCGTCAAGTCTGTCGTCATTAATGGAGATGGAGAGGTCCAGGAAGGGGAGGGAGGTGTCAGAGATGGTCCAGGCAAATTTAAGATCAGGGTGGAATGTGTTGGTGAAGTTGATGAATTGCTCAACCTCCTCGCGGGAGCACGAGGTGTCGCCAATGCAGTCATCAATTTAGCGGAGGAAGAGGTGGGGAGTGGTGCCGGTGTAATTACCGAAGATCAACTGCTCTAAGTAGACAACAAAGAGACAGGCATAGCTGGGGCCCATACGTGTGCCCATGGCTACCCCTTTGGTCAGGAGGAAGTGGGAGGATTCAAAGGAGAAATTGCTGAGGATGAGGACGAGTTCGGCCAAACGAATGAGAGTGTCCGTGGAAGGGTACTGTTGGGGACGTCTGGAGAGGAAAAAAATGGAGGACTTGGAGGCCCTGGTCATGGCGGATGGAGGTGTAGAGGGATTGGATATCTATGGTGAAGATGAGGCATTGGGGGCCAGGGAAACGGAAGTCTTGGAGGAGGTGGAGGGCGTGGGTGGTGTCTCGAACGTATGTGGGGAGTTCCTGGACTAGGGGGGAAAAGGACAGTGTCAAGGTAGGTGGAGATGAGTTCAGTGGGGCAGGAGCATGCTGAGACAATGGGTTGGCCAGGGTGGTCAGGCTTGTGGATCTTGGGAAGGAGGTAGAACCGGGCAGTGCAGGGTTCCCGGACTATGAGGTTGGAAGCTGTGGGTGGGAGATCTCCTGAGGTGATGAGGTTGTGTATGGTCTGGGAGATGATGGTTTGGTGATGGGGGGGTGGGGTCATGGTTGAGGGGGCAGTAGGAAGAGGTGTCCTCGAGTTGGCATTTGGCTTCAGCAATGTAGAGGTCAGTGCGCCAGACTACCACTGTGCCCCCTTTATCCGCTGGCTTGATGGTGAGGTTGGATTTGGAGCAGAGGGATTGGAGGCTGCATGTTGTGAGGGTGAGAGGTTGGAGTGGGGGAGGAGGGTAGACAGGTTGAGGCGGTTAATGTCCCGGCGGCAGTTGGAAATGAAGAGGTCGAGGGCAGGTAATAGGCCAGCGCGGGGTGTCCAGGTGGATGCAGTGTGTTGGAGGTGGGCGAAGGGGTCCTCGGAAGGTGGGCGGGAATCCTGACTGTGAAAGTAAGCTCAGAGGCGGAGGCGACGGAAGAATTGTTCGACGTCACGGCGTGTATTAAATTCATTGATGCGTGGACGGAGGGGGATGAAGGTGAGTCCTTTGCTGAGGACTGATGCGTGGACGGAGGGGGATGAAGGTGAGTCCTTTGCTGAGGTGTTTGGCATGCTTGCCTTTATTGGTCAGTACATTGAGTATATGAGGTAAAAACAATGACTGCAGATGCTGGAAACCAGATTCTGGATTAGTGATGGTGGAAGAGCACAGCAGACATTGAGTATATGAGTTAGGAGATCATGTTGTGGCTGCGCAGGACATTGGTTATGCTGCTTTTCGAATGCTGCATTCAATTCTAGTCTCCTCACTCTCGGAAAGATGTTGTTAAACTTGAAGGGGTTAACAAAAGGTTTACAAGGATGTTGCCAGGGTTGGAGAGTTTGAGCTATTGGGAAATACTGAATAGGCTGGGGCTGCTTTCCCTGGATTGTCAGAAGCTGAGGGGTGAACTTATAGAAGTTCATAAAATCATGAGGATAGGGTAAATAGACAAGGTATTTTCCCTAGGGAAGAGGAGTCCAAAACGAGAGGGCATAGGCTTAAGGTGAAAGAGGAAAGAATTTAAAAGGGACCGAGGGGGCAACATTTTCATGCATGAATGGAATGAGCTGCCAGAGGAGATGGTGGAGATGGGTACGATTACAACAGTTAAAAAGCATGAATTAGGAAGGGTTTAGAGGGATATGGACCAAATGCTGGCAAAAGAGACCATTTTAGTTTAGAATATCTGGTCAGCCTGGATGAGTTGGACTGAACTGTTTGTTTCTGTGCTGTTCTTTTCTTTGACTCTATGAATAACAGCTAATGGGACCATTAGTGGCTGACAATCAGTTAATTGTGATAGCAACTCATGTGAAGACAAGACCTAGTGTGTTGGGACTGGTATGACATTGGGGAAGGTGATGAAATCCTACAATTATGGAACTCGATATGGAATGCAGGTGGCTGTATAGTTTCCAAGGGGAAAATGAGGTACTGTTCTTTCAGATTGCACTGAACTTTGCTGGAGCAGTGTAGCAAGACCAAGACAGAGACATTGGCCAAGGAACAGGGTAATGCATTGAAATGGCAGGCAGTTGGAAGCTCAGGGTCATTTTTCAGACAAAGCATAGGTGTACTGCAAACCGGTTGCCCAGTCTGCACTTCAACTCCTCAGTGCAGAGGAGACCACATTATGAGCAGTGAATACGGTAGACTAGATTGAGTGAAATGCAGGTAAATTGTTGTTTCACCTGAACAGTGTGTTTAGCCTTTTGGATACTAAGGAAGGACGAAGTAAATAAGAAGGTGTGGAAAACCAGCTAAGAATGTGGTGGAATAACTGAGTTTAGGGGTAGCAAAGGCATTCACGAGGGTTTGCAGATGAGCTGAGACAAAGATGAAGTCAGGTGATGTTACAAAGGTGGAAGTGGTTGTCCTAAGTGGATGTGCACATGTGAGGCTGGAGATTAATTGTTAGATTGCATGTGACACTGAAGTTGTGAATAAACTAGCACAATCGCAAACAATTGCAAGAGAACTGGATTGAATCTGTTGCTAGAGAACAGAGCTTGGAGTAGGCACTGTGATAATGGCTTCAGTCTTTGAGATATTTAATTGGAAGAAATTTCAGCTCATTCACTACTCGATGTTGGGTGAGCAATCTGAGAATTTAGCAACAGTCAAGACGTGAGAAAGTAATGATGATGGAGCTCAGAGTCATCCACTGAGCTTTGAAGTGAGTTACCCAGTGGCAGCATGTAGTTAAGAAACAAAAAACGACCAAAGACAGATCTTTGGGGATGCAGTTGAAAGTGGGTTTGTCTAGTTTACCACCTGTGGGTAGCCTGATTTTCAATAACAAAGATGACTTTAAAAAATGAGAACCAACTATTCACTAATTATGTTGGTTCATAATAATTTTTTCAAAAGTTAATGATAAGATGCCTATTTGTTTCTGTGCAACAAAAAGTCTAATTTTAAAAGGTCCGGAAATAGTTGCAAAACCAAAACCCACCAATGCGATTAATGCAATCTGGAAGGCTGGCAGTCTGGTGAGTAAGTTTGGCTTCCAGCAAGACGGTTTATGAACAAGTGCAAAAGGCTACGGAACTCAATTTGCACTGGATAGAGCTTGTGCTTGAAATTCCATTATCCTTCACATTGTTTTCATTTTTGGACAACTGCACATGAAATTGCTGGCCATTTGTGCCAACTTCAGTATAGAAAATGCCCACTAAAATAAAAGCAAAATAAAGAGGGTGCTGGAGATCTGAAATAAAAATAGCAATTGCTGGAGAAACTCACTGATCTGGTAGCATCTATGGAGAGGGAAACAAAGTTAACACTTTGAGTCTGATATGGCTCTTTTTCAGAACACAGAAATAACCATCAAGTTCCAAATACATTTCTACAGAAATTAAGCTATTGGGAATCAATAGCATCTGTTTATCTATGGAAGGTGATGGACATGCAGTAAATGTAATCAGTTGGCAAAAGGCTCATGTCATATGGTCACTTTCACAGATAGCTGAAGAGACCAATCCCTTTGAGGCAGTTTCTGCCTCAGTGCCACGTGTTTTCTTGGCACCCAACGTTAAGGGGCTGCAGCCACTGGTCATCACAGTGGTGCATGTCAGCCCACAGGTGGTGTTGCCACTCAACTGGTATCTCCCAAGTGTCAGATGAATGGGCCTTCATATCTCGCGTATGAGTATCCTTGAAGCAGAGCTTTTGGCCTTCCTACTACTATTCTAATTGTGGTTACTTTGTCATACAGACATGTCTTAGTATGTGACATTGTTCTAGTCTGTGAACATACCCAAGCTAGCAAAGTTGCCTCTACTTGATGAGTAGTAACATATTGAGGAGCTTTGCTTTTGAGAGGAGTGCCACATTCATGACTTTTTTTCTTCCATGAGATCTCTAGAGTGTGCTGCTAACAACAAAGGTGAAAGTAGTTGAGGTTTCTGTTTTAATAGTATTAAGTTGTCCCCATTTCAGAGTATAAAATAAGGTGCCTTATGAAACAGCATCAGCTTGATGAACTTCAAAGCGTGAAAATGTGTTGCTGGAAAAGCGCAGCAGGTCAGGCAGCATCCAAGGAACAGGAGAATCGACGTTTCGGGCATAAGCCCTTCTTCAAGAATGAGGAAAGTGTGTCCAGCAAGCTAAGATAAAAGGTAGGGAGGAGGGACTTGGGGGAGGGGCATTGGAAATGCGATAGGTGGAAGGAGGTTAAGGTGAGGGTGATAGGCCGGAGTGGGGTGGGGGCGGAGAGGTCAGGAAGAAGATTGCAGGTTAGGAAGACGGTGCTGAGTTCGAGGGATTTGACTGAGACAAGGTGGGGGGGGAGGAAATGAGGAAACTGGAGAAATCTGAATTCATCCCTTGTGGTTGGAGGGTTCCTAGGTGGAAGATGAGGCGCTCTTCCTCCTCTTCCACCTAGGAACTCTCCAACCACAAGGGATGAACTCAGATTTCTCCAGTTTCCTCATTTCCCCTCCCCCCCCACCTTGTCTCAGTCTCAACCCTCGAACTCAGCACCGCCTTCCTAACCTGCAATCTTCTTCCTGACCTCTCCGCCCCACCCCACTCCGGCCTATCACCCTCACCTTAACCTCCTTCCACCTATCGCATTTCCAACGCCCCTCCCCCAAGTCCCTCCTCCCTACCTTTTATCTTAGCCTGCTGAACACACTTTCCTCATTCCTGAAGAAGGGTTCATGCCCGAAACATCAATTCTCCTGTGCCTTGGATGCTGCCTGACCTGCTGCGCTTTTCCAGCAACACATTTTCAGCTCTGATCTCCAGCATCTGCAGTCCTCACTTTCTCCTCGAACTTCAAAGCCTACCTGGTGAACCACACAAACACAGCAGCTTCAATTACTGCATGCTGTGAAGCTAAGACCTAGCCAAGTCGTTGCAAGGAAATATTGTGGAAATAAATGCCAATCACCCTATGTCAAGAAAACCACCTTCTTGTGACAACTGAAATAGTGTTTGATATGATGGATCAAGAGGCTACTTGGTCTTACCATCTCCAAAATTGGATTTCCCAAGTCCTTCCTCATCAATGATGGAGTATTTACTACCTGTCCTTCATTGCATTTGAGGAGGT
The DNA here is from genome assembly GCF_047496795.1 of Chiloscyllium punctatum. Classification (NCBI taxonomy): domain Eukaryota; kingdom Metazoa; phylum Chordata; class Chondrichthyes; order Orectolobiformes; family Hemiscylliidae; genus Chiloscyllium; species Chiloscyllium punctatum. The sequence continues at coordinate 35,736,447 of NC_092763.1, forward strand.
AATGGTGAGCTGCCTTCTTGATTCACTGAAGGTGACAGAGCAACAGATGTTCCATTGGGTTGAATATAAATATGTGCTGTTCTTCTGTGAGATGGAGATCTCCTCGTCTGCATTGGATGTTTTCCCACATTTCATGTCATGGTTGCATTAGGTGAAGAACACACGTCACTTGAGCTCAAATAAGCTATTGATTGCTGATCAAGCAGTGAGACACTCAGCAATGATGGAATTCTAGCAGGACTACTCAAACACAGAAAGTAGCATCTACTACCACACCTCTGACAGCTTTCTTTTTGTGTTGAAAAGTAGAATCTGTTTTACAGGACAAATGTGATACAAAATCATCAGATTATAAAACAAACAAAGCAGATAGAGGACATTTACTACTCAGTAACTCCGGGAAGATCTTTGCAAAGGTCATGCTGAAAATAGCATCTATTTGCAGATCAGGTGTACCAGGAAGAGTAGTGTCATTTCCATGCTGACAAATCTTCAGTTGACCTAATTCTTTTCTGCAAATCATTTGTGAGAGAATTGTACACAACAGGACAAAACCTTTACAGACATTGCTGCTGTAAATCTAACTAAAGCCTTCAGCCTCCTGCCATCCCCCAGGCCCATGCTCTCAGGTCCCCTCCCCCTCTGCTCCACCCCTGCTGCCCCCTCCCCCAACCCTAATGCAGCCTCCCACAGGTTTTCCAACTCCATTCTCCACAGGGCTCATCAAAGGGGCAGGGCGATTTTCAAACCACGAAAAGGGATCATAGTGGGAAAACATTCGGGAAAAACTCCTTTCAAAATATGAGCAGAAGCTGCTGGAAGCTATTCAGAAATATTCTTCAGTGCAAGGAATGAATAATGTGAGTGTACCCAATGTACACACCGCACGTGCTCAGTCTGCATAATCCAAAGCTCGTTAGAGTTCCTGGCAAAATGTCAAGACCAAGCTTTTGGGAAAAGCAGAGTTCTTCAACTGAAAACATCAATTAAAGCATAAAACACACCAAAAAATATTCAATAACAAAGCTTTTTCATGTTTTGACATATGTAATTTGTTATCATTTCTTTAGGTTTTTAAATTGAATATTTAATACTTAAGCCATCACAGAAAAGAATGGAAGGTAGAAAAACATTCTGAGAATTGAGCAACCTAATGGCAATCACATTTTAGTAAATATTTTCCCATATAATGTGAGCCTACAAACTCAAACTGCAAAGATTTGATACAAAAATAGATTAAAAAGTATGATTCAGAATGTGACAGCAGGAAGTTAAGTTCTAGATCAGCTCTAGCCTGAAGGAACATTTTGCTGTAGTAAGATGCTGCCCTAATTCTTAAAGTAAAACAAAAGGGTCAGGCACATTATTAAGGTTATTCAGAACTGTAACACAAGTATCAACGTATTTAAATGTTTTTTTTAAAAAAAGCAGTGATCCCTTTGGTTGATTCCAGCCTGAACATGAGGACTGCAGATGCTGGAGATCAGAGCTGAAAATGTGTTGCTGGAAAAGCGCAGCAGGTCAGGCAGCATCCAAGGAGCAGAAGAATCGACGTTTCGGGCATAAGCCCTTCTTCATGAATGAGGAGGATGTGCCAAGCAGGATAAGATAAAGGGTAGGGAGGAGGGACTTGGGGGAGGGGAGTTGGGAATGCGATAGGTGGAAGGAGGTTAAGATTAGGGTGATAGGCCGGAGTGGGGGTGGGGGCGGAGAGGTCAGGAAGAAGATTGCAGGTTAGGTGGGGGGAGGGAAATGAGGAAACTGGAGAAATTCTTCAAAGACCGCAATTTCACCCAAGATGTGATCGACGATGCTCTCCACCGCATCTCCTCCACTTCCCGCTCCTCTGCCCTTGATCCCTGCCCCTTCAATCGCCACCAGGGCAGAACCCCACTAGTCCTCACCTACCACCCCACCAACCTCCATATACATTGTATCATCCGTTGTCATTTCCGCCACCTCCAAACGGACCCCACCACTAGGGATATATTTCCCTCCCCTCCCCTATCAGCGTTCTGAAACGACCACTCCCTCCGTGACTCTCTGATCAGGTCCACACCCCCCACCAACCCAACCTCCACTCCCAGCACCTTCCCCTGCAACTGCAAGAAATGCAAAACTTGCGCCCACACCTTCCCCCCTTACTTCCCTCCAAGGCTCCAAGGGATCCTTCCATATCCGCCACAAATTCACCTGCACCTCCACACACATCATTTACTGCATCTGCTGCATCCGATGTGGCCTCCTCTATATTGGGGAGACAGGCCGCCTGTTTGCAGAACGTTTCAGAGAACACCTCTGGGACATCCGGACCAACCAACCCAACCACCCTGTGGCTCAACACTTCAACTCCCCCTCCCACTTCACCAAGGACATGCAGGTCCTTGGACTCCTCCATCGCCAGACCATAGCAACACGACGGCTGGAGGAAGAGTGCCTTGGAACCCTCCAACCACAAGGGATGAACGCAGATCTCTCCAGTTTCCTCATTTCCCCTCCCCCACCTTGTCTCAGTCCCAACCCTCAAACTCAGCACCACCTTCCTAACCTGCAATCTTCTTCCTGACCTCTCTGCCCCCACCCCCACTCCGGCCTATCACCCTCTTCTTAACCTCTTTCCACCTATCGCATTTCCAACGCCTGTCCCCCAAGTCCCTCCTCCCTACCTTTTATCTTAGCCTGCTGGACACACTTTCCTCATTCCTGAAGAAGGGCTCATGCCCGAAATGCCGATTCTCCTGCTCCTTGGATGCTGCCTGACCTGCCGCGTTTTTCCAGCAACACATTTTCAGCTTCCTACCAACAATCAGGGTGAAGCCAAGAAGATAAATCGGGAGGCAGAAAAGTCATATAAGAAAAGTACTGTTTTAATGGGGGAGTTTTAATAAGTAGGTGGATTTGGGAAAATCAGATTAATAGCAGATATCAAGGAGAAGAATTTGTGGAAGGTCTATGAGATTTTTGTTTGGTGCAGCTTGTGGTAGAGCCCATGCAATTCTGGATTTGGTGATGTGTAATGAGGCAACATTGAATAGGAGGTTTAAGGTGAAGAAATCCCAAGGGAGCAGTGGCCATTATATGATAGAATTCACCCTGCAGTTTGAAGGGAGAAGCTGGAATCAAATGTAATGGTATTACTGTTGATAGCAGACTTGAGGAGGGAGCTGGCCAAAGGTAATTGGAAGGGGAGCTGTGCAAATGAGATGGCAACCTTTTGACTAGTGGAGTTCTACCACGGTCAGTATTGGGACCACAACTACTCACATTAACGATCTGGATGAAGACACTGAGGTCATTATTGCTAAGATTGCAGATAGTTGGAGGGACAGGTCGTGTTGGGGAAGTGGGGATGCTGCAGAAGAACTTGGGCAGGCTAGGAGAATGAGCAAAGAAATGGCAGATGGAATACAATATGGGAAAACGAGGTTGTGCACTTTGATGGGAAGGATGAAACCATTTTTACAAATGGGAAAAGACTTTGGAAATCTGAAGCACAAAGGAACTTAGGACTTCTAGTTTAGGATTAAGTTTAACATGCAGATTCAGTTGGCAGTTAGGAAGGCAAATGCAATGTTCTCGTTAATTTCAAAAGGGTGACAGTACAAGAGTAGGTCTGTACTGCTGAAGCTGTATAAGACACTGATCAGACTGCATTTGGAACTTTGTAAGCAGTTTTTGGTCCTGTATCTATGGAAGGATGTGCTGGCATTGGAGGGGTTCCAGAGGAAATTGACAAGAATGATCTCGATAATGAGGAGCTTGTCATATGAGGAGCAGTTGAGGACTCTGGGTGTACTTAATGGAGTTTATAAGAATGAGGAGGGGGATCTCGCTGAAACTTACAGATTACTGAAAGGGCTGGATAGAGTAAATGTGGAGAAAGTGATTCCACTAGTAGGAGAGACTAGGACTCAAGGGCACAGCCTCAGAGTGAAGAGATGACCCTTTAGAAAGGAGGTGAATTTCCTCAGCCAGAGGGTGGTGAGTCTGTGGAACTCATTGATATAGAGGGCTCATTGAGTATATTTAAGACAGAGATACATTGATTCTTGATTAGTAATGGAATCAAGGATTACAGGGAGAAGTATGGAGAATAGGGTTGAGAAACAGATCAGTCATGATTGAATGGCAGAGTAGACTCAATGGACCAAATGGCTAATTCTGCTGCTATATCTTGTGGTCTTATGCTGTGCAATGAGGTGGCCATCTTTTTTCTTCTGGATATACTGTTCCATTTGAATATCTTGGCCTATATTTCAGTGGATTTGCTAGTCTTAGCCAGTAACATGTAATACTGCACAAATCCTAAAGGATTTTTTAAAATACCATCCTTTAGCAGTTCATAGAATCAGAGAATCCCCACAATGTGGAAGCAGGCCATTCAGCTCATCGAGTCTGCACTGACTCTGAAAAACAATCCACCCAGACCCACTCCCCCCAGCCTATTCCTCTAACCTTGCATTTCCCATGCAGGGCATCTATCTAGTACATTCCTGCATGTAATGGGCAGTTTAGCATGGCCAATCCATCTAAATTTAGATCTGTGGAGTGTGGAATAAAACTGGAGCCCCTGCAGAAAACTCATGCAGACATGGGGAGAATGTGCAAACTCTATACAGACAGTCACCCAAAGTCGGAATTGAACCTGAGTCCCTGAGGCAGCAGGGCTAACAACCACGGCCTCCACATTATTCTGCCCAATACATTAAAGCTACTTTGCACTAAAAATAATTATTAAATAAAGCTCCCACAATGAAATAGTTATGCCATATGTCAAAAAGCCCCATAGCAACATATACTAATATGAACATCCTACTGTGCAGTTAACTTATCTGTGAGATATTGTGCAGCCAGGTATGGCCAGGGATAGGCACCTAGTCTTGGGGAAATAGAAGATTATTATCAGTTGGAACTAAGCACAGAACAGAAATCATTTTGACAACCAGAGCATTCTTGTTCTCAAATTCACTGAAAAACAACTGCTTCAAGTTATTTTCATTAAAATATGGCAAGGATTAAGGGCATCCTATTTTCCAGCCCTTTGCTTTATTACCTATCACAAGTCCAATACATCCGTGCAAACAATTACAACTGTCTAAGACAAACTATGGGAGTTTTGAAGAAGGGTCACTTGACCCAAACATTAACTCTGATTTCACTCCACTGAAGCTGCCAGACTTGCTGAGCTTTTACAGCAATTTCTGTTTTTGTTTCTGATTGACAGCACCCGCGGTTTCTTCAGTTTGTATAAAGGACGAGATTGGTTGTGTTGAGCTAGCTGAACTTATCCAAGTAAAAGCGGAGAGATACCATAATTCAAAAGGTTTCAAAGCTTCGTTAAGCAGAAAGAGTCCCTGAATTATGTCATACATGGGTTGAGATGCTCAGTTATAAACAAATGACTCCATAACCACAACATATCTCTCACTATTGGGAATACTGAAATGTTTCCTCTAAAGGATAAAAATAGCACATCACCAGTACATCAGACATGTTATGACACATATCCAGAGCAGGTGGCCCAGAGGTAGGAACACAACCACTGTACCACTACAGCCCTTTTATGTTGTTAGTCAATCTGTTTAGACATGTTACAGCACACTCTGGAGCATGTCAGACTTGAACCCAGACCTGCTGATTCAGAGGAAGGGGCACAACGAGTGCACCACAAGAACTCCTCAAGAAATAGCTGAATGGCTGTGACTCCAATTAAGTGCCTGTTAAGTTGTTTATGGAGCTAATTAAAAGGCCTCTCTGGGCTTGTTTCAGATTTTCAATCAGAAAGCCTTAGAAGGACGCAATAACAGTGCCATAGCATGGAAATGTAATTATATTAATTAATAAATCTGGAGTAAAATGTTAGCCTCAGTAATAATGATCAGGACTCAACTGTTGTAAGTATCTGTACAGTTAATTAATAACTTGCAGAAGGTTAAGTCCACTGTCTTTGTCTGATCTGAACTACATGTGACTCCAGACCAAAAACAATATGGTGGAATTTTAGCTGGCCTTTGAAATGACCTAGAAAGCCATTTAATTGTAGATAGCTAACTACACACAAGCATAGTTAATTGGGGATAGCCCAATTACTAATTGAGGTTAAACGGTGGCCTTGCCAGTGATGCTCATATCCCAAGAAAGAATTTTCAAAACCATACACAGCAGTAATGTTTGAAGTAACAGGCCCCTTGACCATCAACAGCGACAGAAGAGCCTTGGCTCTTAGATGCATTTCAGGAAATAGGGTTATTTGAAGTGACAACCACACCAGGCAAGGCTATGTCCACTGAAAGTCTGAAAGTTGCCTAGAGGAGGATGGCAATTAATGTAACCTGCTCCAACCCAAGTGCTTACACACATTGCAGGAGAGTTGATGTTCCCACAGGTAGTGTCAAGATATTCTTATACAGCCTTCAATCACCTCTGGTGTACAATGTGTCAGCTCACCTCACTGCTGATGAAAAAGGTTGCTGCCACCATTCCCTTTAAGGGTTGGAAATGACAGAGCTCGTGTTGTATAGGAAAATAATTTCTTTGTCTAACTGGAAGATTCACTTGTAGCTACAAGATACAGAACTTAATCTTGCTTCTTTACAAGTCTGAGCTGTGGCAGCTTTTCTGGAGGATTCATTGCCGTGTGGCCTAGTAGCTTTACTTGCCCATCCTTTCCAAACTTGTCTCATTAATTACCTACCCCATCCCTATTGTGCTTCTAAGATCCAATTTCTGCAACATTTTATGATGTATTGTTCCTAGAACAACTCACTTGGCAGTTGATATCCACCAAAACACCACCATCCCTTACACCCACACCATCATTAAAAGCCTATTGTGCAGCCTGGCAACCCAGTCAGTGAGTAGATGCTTTGCAATAATCTTGACTTTTACCCCCCGGCCTGGGAAATTGATCTTGTTTTGCAAACAGGGGCCTGGAGGTCCACCCCCCATCTTTTCCTCCGCTACATCGATGACTATATCAGCGCTGCCTCGTGCTCCCACGAGGAGGTTGAACAGTTCATCCACTTTACCAACACCTTCCGACCCGACCACAAATTTACCTGGACCGTCTCAGACTCTTCCCTCCTCTTCCTAGACCTCTCCATTTCTATCTCGGGCGACCGAATCAACACGGACATTTACTATAAACTGACCGACTTCCACAGCTACCTAGACTACACCTCCTCCCACCCTGCCCCCTGTGAAAGCGCCATCCCATATTCCCAATTCCTTCGTCTCCGCCGCATCTGCTCCCAGGAGGACCAATTCCAATACCGTACAACCCAGATGGCTTCCTTCTTCAAAGACCGCAACTTCCCCCCAGACGTGATCGGCGATGCTCTCCACCGCATCTCCTCCACTTCCCGCTCCTCCGCCCTGGAGCCCCGCCCCCCCAATCACCACCGCGACAGAACCCCACTGGTCCTCATCTACCACCCCACCAACCTCCATATACATTGTATCATCTGTCGCCATTTCCGCCACCTCCAAACGGACCCCACCACTAGGGATATATTTCCCTCCCCTCCCCTATCTGTGTTCCGAAAAGACCACTCCCTCCGTGACTCCCTTGTCAGGTCCACACCCCCCACCAACCCAACCTCCAATCCCGGTACCTTCCCCTGCAACCGCAAGAAATGCAAAACTTGCGCCCACACATGCCCCCTGACTTCCCTCCAAGGCCCCAAGGGATCCTTCCATATCCGTCACAAATTCACCTGCACCTCCACACACGTCATTTGCTGCATCCGCTGCAACCGATGTGGCCTCCTCTATATTGGGGAGACAGGCCGCCTATTTGCGAAACATTTCAGAGAACACCTCTGGGACACCCAGACCAACCAACCAAACCACCCCGTGGCTCAACACTTCAACTCCCCCTCCCCCTCCACCAAGGACATGCAGGTCCTTGGACTCCTCCATCGCCAGACCATAGCAACACGACGGTTGGAGGAAGAGCGCCTCATCTTCCGCCTAGAAACCCTCCAACCACATGGGATGAACTCAGACTTCTCCAGTTTCCTCATTTCCCCTCCCCCCACCTTGTCTCAGTCCCAACCCTTGAACTCAGGACCACCTTCCTAACCTGCAATCTTCTTCCTGACCTCTCCGCCCCCACCCTCACCTTAACCTCCTTCCACCTATTGCATTTCCAACGTCCCTCCCCCAAGTCTCTCCACCCTACCTTTTATCTTAGCCCACTTGGTACACTTTCCTCATTCCTGAAGTAGGGCTCATGCCCGAAACATCGATTCTCCTGCTCCTTGGATGCTGCCTGACCTGCTGCGCTTTTCCAGCAACACATTTTGAGCTCTGATCTCCATCATCAGCAGTCCCCTCTTTCTCCCTGAAGCTGGTGACTAATATGGCAAGCTTCCTTACTTTGTATAAAGGCTAAACTGTATGCAAGACAGCAGCAACAGAAGTCTGGTATTTCTGGCTGAGAGGCACAGTGCAAGAAGGCAATACCAGGCATTGATACTGTGATGGCACCTATGCAGGTGCAATGGGGAAGACCATTGAACTTCTTATTATAGGTATAGTGCTGGGCATTCATTCACACTGCTGAGACTGCACTGATCAGGGTAGCAATCTTGGACTGGGCTGGCAAAGACTGCAGTTTTCACCTTCTCTGCTAGTTCTGAGGGAGAATGAAGTTCCAAGTCAGCACCACTCTATCCAGCAGATCCTCCAGGCCCCTGCCCACAAAGCAAGTTCCCAATTTTCCAAGCTGACAAAAGTCAGCCTGGGTAAGCTCAAAGTGAATTGCAATGTGAACTAGCCAGAGATACAGCCAGGTAAAAACAATGACTGCAGATGCTGGAAACCAGATTCTGGATTAGTGGTGCTGGAAGAGCACAGCAGTTCAGGCAGCATCCAAGGAGCAGTAAAATCAACATTTCAGGCAAAAGCCCTTCATCAGGAATAAAGGCAGAGATCCTGAAGTGTGGAGAGATAAGCTAGAGGAGGGTGGGGGTGGGGAGAAAGTAGCATAGAGTACAATAGGTGAGTACAATATCCTTTCCACATGCTGTACATCCAATCTTTCATCCAAGTCATTTAAATAAATTGTAAACAGCTGAAATCGAACACGGATACTTGTGACATCCTGCCAACATGAAAAAGACCAATTTCTGCTGACTTTTTGCTTCCTCTTTACATCTATCTTCTATCCATACCAATATGCCACAACTATAACATGGGTTTTTATTTTCTCAAATAACCTTTGATGTGGTCTCTTATCAAATGTGTTAGTTCCATTTTATACACTGCACATGTTATTTCTTCAAAAAATGCCATGATAACCCTTTCATAAAACTTGTTGACTCTTCCTTCTACCTTGAACTTCAAAGCATGCTGTATAATAACCTTTAAAATAGATTCTAACATCTTTGCTATTACAGATATTAAGCTAACTGACCTATAGATCCCTATGTTTTTGATTCCCCACCCCCCCCCCCAACTTTTAGAATAAAAGAGTTAAATTCACTATTTTCCATTCTAATGGAACTAGGGAACTTTGGAAAATTAAAAGCAATTATCCACATAAGTTATCTCACTAGCCACTTCTTCTATGATTCTTGGATGATATCTGTCAGGAGCTGGCAACTTGTCAGTCAGCAGTTCCAATGATTTACTCAGTACTACTTCCCTGGTGATTGTAATTTTCTTGAGTTCCTCCTATTTCCTGATTTATAGCTATTCTGGAGGTACTCATTATGTTCTCTATAGTAAAGACTTTTGCAAAATATCGGTTTAATTTATCCATCTTCTCCTTATTTTCTATTATTTAATCCCCAAATTCACTTGTTGGAATGCTGTACAATTCAATGTTTTTGTGACAGGTCTGAAAAGGTCTGCGAAGTGTTAATACGGAGGAGTGTCATATGCTGTACTCCTTCTAATGATGTTATATGGACTACTGGGCAAAACAGCTCGAAGGAGGTTCTCATTAAAGTTCTGTCATAGCAATGTAACCTAGAACTAGTTAATAATGTGCAATAAACTATGGGTGCAATTTTATTTATGAGCAACATGGACTATAATAAGATTTGAGGCAGAATCGGGCGATAAGTGCAAAGAGTCCCATCTCAATGCCAAGATCATCTCACTCCATCTTTTAAGCACTTCAGAAGTGCCATGGTCAAATTCTTGCTAGGCAGCAGTGAGATGCTAATTGACGGGGATTAACATTTGTTAAATACTTTGTGAATGGTACAGTTTCCTAATTAATACTTAGCCTCTCATCTTAAAAATCTCACCAAGTTAGAAGTTAGGAAAACCCAACAAGAAAACCAAAGCTAGCTCCTGGTAAATTCAGCTCAACAATTGTTCCAAACAATGCCCAGCTTACAAACAAGGCACCAACATCTCAAGGCATAATCCATGGACACTAGCCTCTAATAAGTCTCATACTCACAGGGCAGCTCTGAACACCACTTCAATGCCACACTTTGGCTGTAACAACAATTGTCATTGTAATGCTGAAGCAAAGACATTGTGCACTCAGGGAAACACACACAGTTCAGCATCAATGTGGACTTCAACAGTTTCCTCATTTCCCCTTCCCCCACCTCACCCTAGTTCCAAACTTCCAGCTTAGCACTGTCCCCATGACTTGTCCTACCTGCCTAACTTCTTTTCCACCTATCCACTCCACCCTCCCTCCGCCCTGACCTATCACCTTCATCCCTTCCCCCAATTCCAAATTTGCTGATGACATAAAGATAGATCAGAAGATAAATTGCAAAGAGGATATAAGAAAGCTGCAAAGTGATAAAGATAGGTTAAGTGAGTGGGAAAAGATCTGGCAAATGGCGTGTAATGTGGAAAAATGGGAATTCATCCATTTCAGCAGGAGGGTAAAGAAGCAGACAACCTAAATGGCGAGATATTACAGAGCTTTGAAATACAGAGGGATTTAGACATCCCAGTGCTTGATTCACAAAAAGTAATAGAATGTTAATAATGTAATGGTAAAGTTAGTAGAATGTTACCGCTTTTGCAAGAAGGATCAAATGCAAAGATAGGGAAACTGTATCTGGAATATTATGTACAATGCAGATCTCCTTATTTATGCAAGGATGTAAATGTGTTGGAAGCAATTCTGACTGGGTTTACTTGACTAACAACTGGAATGGGCTAATTATCTTTAAGAGAAAAGGTTGCACTAGCTAGGCTTGTATCCACTGAAGCTTAAAAGGGTAAGAGGTGACTTCAGTGAACTATCTAAGATCCTGAGGTTGCCTGGAATGGTGCATGTGGAAAGGATATTTTCTTTTATGGGAGAAACTACACTAGAAGTCAGAGTTTAAAAATAAAAGGTTTGCCCATTTAAAACACAGGAGGAGTTTTTTTTTGCAGAGGACCGTGGGTCTTTGCAACTCACTTCCTTGAAAGATGGTGGAAGCAGGTCTTTGAATATGTTTAAGGCAAAGATAGAAAGATTCATAATAAGTGATGAGGTGAAAGGTTTTCAGGGGTAGGTGGAATTGTGGATCAGCTATGAACAAATGGAATGGCAGAGAAGCTCAATGAGGGTCTGTAGACTGTGAAAGAGCAAAAATGGCCTTTAGTAGAGTGATATGTACTTCTTGTCAGATGTGAGAGTTTAAAGAGAGTTTAAGAGTTACTGCGGATTATATCTGACATAAATGCTGTTGGATGCGAACCTTATTAGATCGAATGGATCACTTGGAGAGACAGTTAGAAGCGATGAGGAATTTGCAACAGCAACAGCATGTGATGGATGGCAGTTACAGGAAGGGGGGAAAGTCACAGGTACAGTCACATAGATGGGTTAACTCCAGGAAAGGTAAGAGCGGCAGGCATCTAGGGCAGGAGTCTTTTGTGGATCTACCCATTTCAAACAGGTATGCTGTTTTGGAAAATGTAGGGGGTGATGGATTCTCAGGGGAACGTAGCACAAACAGCCAAATTTCTGGTATTGAGACTGGCTCTAATGCAACGAGGGGTACGTCGGCTTCCAAGAGATCAATTGTGTTTGGGGATTCTGTAGTCCGAGGTACAGACAGACGTTTCTGTGGCCAGCAGAGAAAAAGCAGAATGGTGTGTTGTTTCCCTGGCGCCAGAATCAAGGATGTCTCAGAGAGGGTGCAGAATGTTCTCACGGGGAAGAGGGGCCAGCAAGAGGTCATTGTCTACACTGGAACCAACGATATAGGAAGGGAAAAGGTTGAAATTCTGAAAGGAGATTACAGAGTTAGGCAGAAATTTAAAAAGGAGGTCCTCAAGGGTAGTAATATCTGTATTACTCCCAGTGCTACGAGCTAGTGAGGGCAGGATTAGGAGGATAGAGCAGATGAATGCATGGCTGAGGAGCTGGTGTATGGGAGAAGGATTCACATTTTTGGATCATTGGAATCTCTTTTGGGGTAGAAGTGACCTGTACAAGGACAGATTGCACCTAATTGGAAGGGGGCTAATATACTGGCAGGGAAATTTGTTAGAGCTGCTCAGGACGATTTAAACAAGTAAAGTGGGGGGGGACCCAGGGAGATAGTGAGGAAAGAGATGAATCTTGGACTGGTACAGTTGAGAACAGAAGCGAGTCAAACAGTCAGGGCAGGCAGGAATAAGGTAGGACTAATAAATTAAACTGCATTTATTTCAATGCAAGGGGCCGAACAGGGAAGGCAGATGAACTCAGGGCATGGTTAGGAGCATGGGACTGGGATATCATAGCAATTAGAGAAACATGGCTCAGGGATGGGCAGGACTGGCAGCTTAATGTTCCAGGATACAAATGCTATAGGAAGGATAGAAAGGGAGGCAAGAGGGAGGAGGGGGTGTGGCGTTTTTGATAAGGGATAGCATTACAGCTGTGCTGAGGGAGGATATTCCCAGAAATACATCCAGGGAAGTTATTTGGGTGGAACATTGGGATTGTATTATAGACCCCCTAATAGTCAGAGGGAAATTGAGAAACAAACTTGTAATGAGAACTCAGCTATCTGTAAGAATAATAGGGTGGTTATGGTGGGGGATTTTAACTTTCCAAATATAGACTGGAACTGCCATAGTGTTAAAGGTTTAGATGGAGAGGAATTTGTTAAGTGCGTACAAGACAATTTTCTGATTCAGTATGTGGATGTACCTACTAGAGAAAAACTTGACCTACTCTTGGGAAATAAGGCAGGGCAGGTGACTGAGGTGTCAGTGGGAAAGCACTGTGGGGCCAGCGACCATAATTCTATTAGTTTTAAAATAGTGATGGAAAAGGATAGACCAGATCTGAAAGTTGGAGTTCTAAATTGGAGAAAGGCCAATTTTGATGGTATTAGGCAAGAACTTTCGAAAACTGATTGGGGACAGATGTTCGCAGGTAAAGGGACAGCTGGAAAATGGGAAGCCTTCAGAAATGAGATAACGAGAATCCAGAAAAAGTATCTTCCTGTCAGGGTGAAAGGGAAAGCTGGTAGGTATAGGGAATGCTGGATGGCTAAAGAAATTGAGGATTTGGTTAAGAAAAAGAAGGAAGCATATGTAAGGTATAGACAAGATAGATCGAGTGAATCCTTAGAAGAGTATAAAGGAAGTAGGAGTATACTTAAGAGGGAAATCAGGTGGGCAAAAAGGGGACATGAGATAGCTTTGGCAAATATAGTTAAGGAGATCCAAAGGGTTTTTACAAATACATTAAGGACAAAAGGGTAACTAGGGAGAGAGTAAGGCCCCTCAAAGATCAGCAAGGCGGCCTTTGTATGGAGCCACAGAAAATGGGGGAGATACTAAATGAGTATTTTGCATCAGCATTTACTGTGGAACAGGATATGGAAGATATAGACTGTAGCGAAATAGATGGTGACATCTTGCAAAATGTCCAGATTACAGAGGAGGAAGTGCTGGATGTCTTGAAACGGGTAAAGGTGGATAAATCCCCAGGACCTGATCAGGTGTACCCGAGAACTCTGTGGGAAGCTAGAGAAGTGATTGCTGGGCCTCTTGCTGAGATAGTCATAGGTGAGGTGCCGGAGGACTGGAGGTTGGAAAACATGTTTAAGAAGGGCGATAAGGCCAAGCCAGGGAACTATAGACCAGTGAGCCTGACCTCAGTGGTAGGCAAGTTGTTGGAGGGAATCCTGAGGGACAGGATGTAAAGGTATTTGGAAAGGCAAGGACTGATGTGGGATAGTCAACATGGCTTTGTGTGTGGGAAATCATGTCTCACAAACTTGACTGACTTTTTTGAGGAAGTAACAAAGAAGATTATGAGAGCAGAGCAGTAGATGTGATCTATATGGACATCAGTTAGACGTTCAACAAGATTCCCCATGGCAGACTGATTAGCAAAGTTAGATCTCATGGAATACAGGGAGAACTAGCCATTTGGATACAGAACTGGCTCAAAGGTAGAAGACAGAGGGTGGTGGTGGAGGGTTGTTTTTCAGACTGGAGGCCTGTGCCACTAGGATCTGTGCTGGGTCCTCTACTTTTTATTATTTGCATAAATGATTTGGATGCGAGTATAAGAAGTACAGTTAGTAAGTTTGCAGATGATACCAAAATTGGAGGCATAGTGGATAGCAAAGAACCTCAGATTACAACAGGATCTTGACCAGATGGGCCAATGGGCCGAGAAGTGGCAGATGGAGTTTAATTCAGATAAATGCGAGGTGCTGCATTTTGGGAAAGCAAAACTTAGCAGGACTTATGCACTTAATGGTAAGGTCCAAGGGAATGTTGCTGAACAAAGAGACCTTGGAGTGCACATTCATAGCTCCTTGAAAGTGGAGTTGCAGGTAGATTGGATAGTGAAGAAGGCGTTTAGTATGCTTTCCTTTATTGGTCAGAGTACTGAGTACAGGAGTTGGGAGGTCATGTTGCAGCTGTACAGGACATTGGTTAGGCCACTGTTGGAATATTGCATGCAATTCTGGTCTCCTTCCTATTGGAAAGATGTTGTGAAACTTGAAAGGGTTCAGAGAAGATTTACAAGAATGTTGCCAGGGTTGGAGGATTTGAGCTATAGGGAGAGGCTGAACAGGCTGGGGCAGGTTTCCCTGGAGCGTTGGAGGATGAGGGGTGACCTTATAGAGGTTTACAAAGTTATGAGGGGCATGGATAGGATAAATAGGCAAAGTCTTTTCCCTGGGGTCAGGGAGTCCAGAACTAGAGGGCATAGGTTTAGGGTGAGAGGGAAAAAGATATAAAAGAGACCTAAGGTACAACTTTTACATGCAGAGGGTGGTACGTGTATGGAAGGAGCTGCCAGAGGATGTGGTGGAGGCTGATACAATTGCAACATTTAAGAGGCATTTGGATGGGTATATGAATAGAAAGGGTTTAGAGCAATATGGGCCGGGCGCTGGCAGGTGGGACTAGATTGGGTTGGGATATCTGGTCGGCATGGACAGGTTGGACCGAAGGATCTGCTTCCATGCTGTACATCTCTATGACTCTGTGAGCTGAGTGGCCTAATTCTGCTCCTAACTCACACATGAATGCCCACTGTAAGCACTCCCTCATCCTTTTCACTCAAATCCATGCTGGTAACTTAGTTTGTCTGCTACAAGAGTTGAAATAGGAATATGTTTGGTAAAGTGCAGAAATTAATGTATTTCTCCAAGGAAAGTAAATACTTTGAGAACAATGGACAGAATTTCTCATATTTTGTTTACTTGAGGAGATAAGTATGTTAGTTGGAGACCACTCATTAGGACATAAAAGGTGAATGTGGGTGTGTTTCTTGGTGAATCATACAGTGGCATGGTGGCACAGTGGTCAGCACTGCTGCCTCACAGTGTCAGAGACCTGGGTTCAGTTCCCGCCTCAGGCAACTGTCTGTGTGGAGTTTGCACATTCTCTCTGGGTCTGTGTGGGTTTCCTCCGGGTGGTCTGGTGTCCTCCCACAGTCTGAAAATGTGCAGGTTAGGTGAATTGGCTATGCAAAATTGCCCGCAGTGTTAGGTGAGTGGGTAAATGTAGGGGAATGGGTCTGGGTGGGTTGCTGTTCAGAGGGTCGGTGTGGACTAGTTGGGCTGAAGGGCCTGTTTCCACACTGTAAGTAATCCAAACCTAATCTATTCTTATATCCAAGAAGCTTCCAGCCAATCACAAGCCTGCAGAACAAGGTCCTAAATTCCACTGATTGAAGAGATCCATCAACAAAAAGTTTAGCACTTTTATGCTCTTCTCATGGGGAGATGGTCACAGGGAGTGACATGGTCATTGTGTTAGGAGGTTGGGTAAGGAAATTGCTTTCTGTTTTGTCCTCCATTCATATCTCTAATAGAATCTCTCAACTTGACAGGTATCTCGCCTCAGTTAGGATACTAGCTACCTTTTCATCGACTAAGGAGTCACGTATTAGGAAGTTGGAATATTGAGGCTCTTGAGTGACCAAGAATTTACAACTTAATGGCCTAAGTTAGTGCTGAATTGAGAAGGTCATCTGTGGACCTTCTTATGCAGAGTTTATTTAGTGAGATGGTGAGAGGTAAGTCAATTTTTGTCCAGGCCAACTCACTAAATTTTATCCCCTTCTCACCTCCTCTGTCATCATCACCAGGTGGGGAAAGACATAGTCAGTCATACCAACTTTACCCAAATTGTTAGACTGCTTGTAAAACGTCAGTTAGTTCTAGGTATCTTTAAAAGTTTTTTTGTGTATTTTCTGCATTTATTTTACTTTTCTGCTCAACGATTCTTTCTGTCTCCAGCCATTATTCTGGAAGAGCTGAAAGCCCAAAATGGGACTTAGCTTCCCCCCTCCATCATCTGATGCCACAGCTGATCTACATTATTGAGACTCACTGGTGAATGTCAGCAGTGTCACTCAACCATGAGATAGTTGAAGCTAATCTTGTCCTCATTTGGGTGCTCCGCTTTCCTCCCACAGTCCAAACATGTACAGGTTAGGTGGACTGGCCATGGAAATATGACATTAAAGAGATGGTGTGGTCGGGGGGTTGGGGGGGTTGGGGGGGGGGGGGTGGGGAGGAGGAGGAGGTGTGTGCCTGCGACTGGGTGGGATGCTCTTTGAAGGATCGGTGCAGATTCAGTGGGCTGAGTGGCCCCTTTATGCACTGTAAGGATCTTAAGTACAAATAAACACAAAATAAGATATATGGCGGCTCCTGAAACATTAACAGGCATAACACTTGGTTGCCAAAGACTGGAATGGTTAATGGGGACCGGAGACAATAAGACTAAGAAAATACACCCAGAAATTCTAATTGTGAAAGTCTGTACCAGGTACACACTGAAACGATTGGAACCATGTATAGATTTCACAAAATATTAAGGGCTCATCCCATCAACAAATGTCTAATTGCATTGCTGAACTATTGTATACTGCAATGTGGATATGTAGGAACATTTGATCCAACATATAAATGCAGGCTACGAAGTATCCTCTTCCACCAAGGTATATAGACATGTGGTGTCATTTTTCATGTATTATCAGGTTTGAGTGGCAGCATAGTCACAATTTTTACCTCATGCTTATATTTTTACAAATGTTAAAGTTTCTGTATTTTTGCACAAACTAAGTAATGTTATATGTACAATTCAAAGAGAAACTTGGAAAAAAAACCTTGCCTCAAACCCAAAGTTCTCTGCATGCTGTGATGTAGTCCCACAGGGTGGGATCAGGAACAGCACTCTGTTTAGGATAGTTACGTAGCAGCTACAGCCATGTGTAGTGAAGGTCAAAGGGGGGGGAAGACCACTGTTAAAATGTAACGCATATATTTGCTGCTGTAAGTTTGTGTTGGAAAATGGTCACCTGAAAACATATCTTCACCAACTCATTAGGAATTGTCTGCTACCCCAGTACAGTATTTTAAAGAAGGTTTAAAATTGTTATTGTTAATTTCAAATGGATTGTGAACTTTGGTATTTTAAAAATATATTCAATGTATTTTAATTTTTTGAGTTACATGTTCTGTAAATATACTGTACGGGGAGTACAGCTTTTTGAAGAGTCTTGAAATGTTTACAGAAATAATGCACTCAGCAAATGTACTTGATGTCATATATGTTGTGCCTGAAGGTGGGTCCTTGGCTCATCATCTCTTACTGCTTAATCTGAGTTGTTTATTTAGCAATTTTTGTCAGTGGGGGTTTGTCATTGCCTTCCTATCTCAGGGGCAGGGTGAGGAAGCAGGTCCCAGATCTACCTCAGCCCAGAAAAACCATGCTGTTGGTGTTTTTCTGAACTACTCGCTAACCAACTAGCAACTGAGCTATGCCGCCCCCATTTACGAAACAACAATTAAGGTTAACGTTGCAACATTTTAAAAGAAACATATTGGTATATAGATTTCTCATTCTGACTATTACATCTCATTGCCATTGATATTAAAACAATCAGCAGGGAAGCAACTAAATGAAGGAGAATACAAGCTTGATGTGATTTTAATTTTTTTTAACTAGAGCAGTCCCTTCCCCCAGTCATTTGCTTTTCCCATGATGCTTCCTACCACTTGCTTTTCTCCAGTCTGATCAAAGAACAAGTGATGCTTTCTATTCAAGCTACAGTGCACCACAGTTGCCTAGCAATGAAAGACTTACCCTATTTGCAGACATAAGCTCAGTTGAATGCCTCCAAAAAATTGCATCACTAAATATATTCCACTATTTTCAGCCAATAACCCAATCTCAAATCTACATGATCTGTGACCCCACCTAATCCTTCTTATACCTGGCCAAAACTGAGGCAACAAGTGATTTAATGGATCTTGCTAGATTCCTTGCTCAGCTCTGTTAAATGCATGAATTGAAATTAAAGTTTCAGGTTATTTAGTAACGTAAACACGGCAGACTCACAATATATGTATAGCAAGTTAGAGTAGTGTACAAAAGTCTCTCAATTCATGGATAATGCCTCACCTAAATTGTTGCCAAAAAAATGGTGCAACTCGTGATGCTTGCCATCATTTACAGGTAAATGGTAAATTTATGTGTAACTTGAGGTAAGCAGCAGATGCACAATAAAATGTGAATTTCCAAAAATATAATTAGAATTGCTGTGCTTTAGCTTCATAAAAATGCATCTCACCATCAGACCTTTTTTAAGGAGGTCACTGTATTTTCTAATAGATTAAACATTAAAATTACCACTGAAATTTTACATCTTGTCATTATTTATACAAATATCCTTTTAACAATGTGATGGGTTAATATCTATCAACTATCCCCTCTGGTACTGAAAATTCATGATTAAACTGTAGAATTTAATTCCTTTTGGTTTTGAATTTTGAGATTTTTAAAATTATAAGTTTAAGACTTTTAAGTTTTGTATGTTTTTCTTAGATCAGTCTTCATTTCTCTCTTTTTATTTCTCTTTCTGTAACTTATTTAAATGGATTTTTCCATCTTCAATTCACTGTCCTCCTCGGTCTGTTCTATATTTACTTTTAACTGCATTTTTTGCCATCACAACTGCATGAAGTGCGCTCACAGCCATACAGTAACTGCACATGTATCATCACTGCCAGTAGCATCCTGGTGCTCAGAAATATATTACAAAACTGTAGAGCCAGAGCAGCATTTAGAAAGAGCCCTCAGTGTCTGACCTGCTCCCTGAATCTCTGAACAAAGTGGCAAGCCGCAGTGGAGGGTGCAACAATGGCTGCAGCCAATAGGATGGTAAGGGGAGCAGTCAGACAGGGAGTCAGTGGAATGGGGAGTGATGCAGTGAGGGTGTGCGGTCTGTGGGATGACAAGAGGAATAATGGAAGGAGTGCCCATCGGGATGGTGAGTGGAGCAGTGACGAGGGAATCCAGTGGTATAGCCAGTGGTGAAGAGAGGGGGCAATTGGTGGGACAGTGGGGGAACATGGTCAGTAGGATAATGAGGGAAGCAGTGATGGGCAGTGACAAACAGGATGATGTGGGAAGAAATCTAGAAGTAAGATTGCAATAATGGGTGCAATACTTCCAGTTTTGGTCCCAGCACAGTGTGGGTGCACAATGATGACATTAACATCACTGATTTCCTGCTCAGGTACATTGGCAGGAGATGGAGTGGTTAGTTTTGTCCACATGTTTAATTGTTCCCAGCTGCCCTTTTACACCACTGTATTGTTTTAGACTCATAACTGTGCATGGCTGGGAACTGAAACATGTTTTTGAGCTGAAGAACAAGCAATCTGATTACTGGTGGATTTTATTTGATGCTCTATTAGAGAAAATGCTGTTGTGTTCACTGTGAACAGGCATCTTAGTTTCTAGAAAACACAAATGCAGCTAAGTCCTGTGCAGTTTTCTGCTGAATGAATGCACTCTTTTTTACCATCTGCCTTGTCCTTTCAGCTTTAACTTTCAGTCCTGGGGAAGAAAATGGATGTTTTCCTCCCCTTCCCCACCCCACAGCAATATTACATTCTCTTCATCCTTGGCAATGGGCGATCTCTATCTTCAAAATTTGTTGGTGACATTGAGCCACTAAGCACAAGCGTCCCTGGAAAAGAAGCTGCAGCTGAACAATATCAGAGTCGTGAGAAGATGTTTGCCTCTATGACGTACATAGCAGTTGCATGACAGTGCTAAAAGGTGGTCTTTTATCCTAATTATTCTAAAGAGGATTGGAGTAAAGTATCTTTCAGTTCACAAAGAGAAATGGCCTTAGAACATTTTTAAAAATGTTTCCTAATCAGGTTGTTTGATAGTCCCACAACATGCCATGTTAGACATAGTTCTGGGTAACAACACAAATAAGACGCCTGAAGGTAGCAGAACACTTGGAAATGAAAGGTCATAACCTGGATGCATATTGAAAACAGATAAAGAAAGGAATTACTAGTACATTCTTCTCAAAACCATTGTGCATACAAGTAAATCCTAAACCTTGCTGTGTAAGCATTTCCAACAGGAAATACAATGTTAAATGACATTGAAATGACACTAACGTGTAATTATTAGCATTTTTGCCAAATGATCCAGGATTTTTCCAATTGTCATTACCATGTACTTTACCAACAAGCTCCTTATGTTTGGTTTGCTTGCGCCTTACTATTTGAAACACCTCTAAATTTTGCTAGATATGGCTTAACAGTATTATTGCTGGTCTATTTATCCAGGGACAAGAGTGTGGTGCTGGAAAAGCACAGCAGTCAGGCAACATCCGAGGAGCAGGAAAATCGGTGTTTCAGGCAAAAGTCCTTCATCAGGAATATTAATCCAGATACCCAGGCATTGTCCTGGGGACCCAGGTTCAAATCCCCACATTGCAGATGGTGAAATTTGAATTCAATAAAAGTTTGGAATGAAGAGTCTAATTATACCATGAATCCATTGTCAATTGTCAGGGGAAAATGGTCTGGTTCACTAAGGTCCTTTAGGGAAGGAAACTGTTATCCTTACCTGGTTGGCCTACATGTGACCCCATACCTATGGCAATGTGGTTGACTCTTAATTGCCTGCTGGGCAATTTAAGATGGGCAATAAATGCTGTCGTAGTGAGCAACGTCTTCATCCTGTGAATGAATTTTGTCGCCAAATTCAAATTATTTGTATAGAAAGCCATAAAGCAATGGACTTGGCAATGTTCCCTGTCACATCCTGTTCATGCTCACTTGTTTCATTCTCAAACACACTGGATTAATCTTGGGGCTTAACCAATTTGCAGTTCACTTCACAAATTTATTGCCCATTTCTTACAATTCTACCCTGAGAACTAATCACATGTGGTACAAATCAAAACTCTTGCTGATATTTAAGTATGACTTACTCATAAAATGTTCTTCCAACCCCCTATAAATCTAATTCTCTTCCAGTAGACCACACTTATAGATGTTTCATCTTCTCTACTTTCAAAATGCTACTTTTTAACCTTCTCATCATGATAACTACTACCTCTCTCTCAGAAACTTTTTGTTTCTAAGAGATTTATTATGTCAATGTCATGGTTATAATCAATTTCACTAGCCACTATTAATCACTTTTGTTTGAGTTCCAACTGACTTCTGGTCCTTAGCTAACTTTAAAGCCAGAAGTCACATGACGCCAGGATATAGTCTAACTATCTGGTGTCATGTGACTTCTGACATTGTCTACCTCAGTCCAACAATGGCATTTCTACATCATAGCTAGTTTTAATTTAATGCCATTTCTCTTTCATTCACTTTCCCACCTCAAGAATTCAAATTCAGTGATGTGAAAACAGTCCATCATTTCTTACTAACTTCCAATTTCGACTTTGTGAATTGAATTTAAAGCTGGATCTCTAGATAATTCATGCAGTAGCATTACCACCACTCCAATATCTCCACAAAATTGCATTTGGTGTAAAGCATTTCTAGATATGGTCCACTTTCCTTCAATGCATTTATCCTCTATCATGTACAAAACTGCCTCCTTGGGGCATGTATTAACATTTCAACCTGTTTTAAACCTATGCAACTTTCTGTTTCACACATTCTCCTTTCTTTGAGGAGTATAATTGTAAACTTCAATATATCATGGTCATTGCACTCTATTCTGCTCTTTCATTTTTAGTTTGTGATTCATTATTGGGCCTTATTCTCAGTACATTAAAATCCTCAACTTTATAAACTAATAGAAGAAAAAGTGGATTCTGTTAGAACGTAGGAGTAGAGCTGAAAGTATAATTTAAAGGGGAATTCATTATTAAAGGAAACAAGATGAATTTGAAGAAAAATAAATTAGCCGAATGTCTAGGGTAATAGGATTAGAGGGTTAAAAATCACAACACCAGGTTATAGTCCAGCAGGTTTAATTGGAAACGTTAGCTTTTGGAGCACCACTCTTTCATCAGGTGGTTGTGAAGGAGCAGTGCTCTGAAAGCTAGTGCTTCCAATTAAACCTGTTGGACTATAGCCTGGTGTTGTATGATTTTTAACTTTGTACACCCCAGTCCAACACCAGTTTCTCCAAATCAGGATTAGAGGGAATAGGTCCATCGTGGGTGTCAGGAATTGAATTGTTGTGACCCTACCAACATTTGTTTTTCAGGATGCATCCCATTTCATAACAGAAAATAACATTTTCTTGGGACCATCGCCCTGGTCTGTTTTTCAGTTCACGCCTAAATTGAAGGGCAAAGGCGGTTCCTGCCTGGTTAGGTTGGTCACTAGATTACACGTTACACTGTAGATTCCGAACGAAAGCAAAGTGATAAGAGCCGGGGATTTTGTTTTTGTTGGTGGTGGTGATGTTCCTCTCGAGGACGTAGTCTTATTTGAATACTGGCAATCAGTTGTGGAAGGGGAAGCTAATCCCTCGGCCTCCCTTATCTGTTTGAGGACTCTCTCCATCCCTAGCTACTGTGCTCAGGCGTTGCCGCACTGCGTGTTCCATGATACAGAACCGACGGGGCGTTGCCGCAAGGGTGGGGTTAGGGCCAGTCTGTTCGTTTCGACAGGCAGGATCGACATTTTTTTTATATATTTGAAGAAGGGAAAGATACACACCCAGTCCCTACGCCATGAGAACAAGCTGCTGTCAGCACCAGGAAGCAGTGTGAGAGAGAGGAGTGGCAGCAGCAGCAACATGCACTCGGAGGTGGAGAAAGTAAGTGGCGGACCCAGCCCGTTTTTTTTCTGTTTGTGTCTGTAATTCCTTCCCCTGCTCAACCTTCGCCGTTCCGGGGCAGGGTGAAGGTGGTACCCGGTGTGGGCCTCTCTTGCTCACATACACACTGAGGTTGGTGAGACTTGGGTTAACTGCTTGCCTTACGTTCAGCCGCCCTCGTCTCCTCCGCACTCACAAAGGAAGCAGGCAGACAGACAGACATGGTTAAAGCACAGCACCCGCCTCCCGAGAGCAGCCCTTCCCCGTAACTAGCATTACGGCTGCATTTAAATGCAGAGCTACAGCACCAGTGTTTTATACCGCTTGTGGGAATGTATTCAGTAACGTCGAGAGCGCTATTAATTGATGATTTTTTTTTGTATCCAGACACTCATTTCATATGATTACTACAATGCTTAGAATGCAATAATCCTTTAGTTTGTATTTGAATACAGGGTGAATGTTAGGATCGAACGAGTTTGTTGCTTTTTAAAAAAGTTTTTCGCACAATTCTTTCCTGTAAATTAAATATTCACATATTTAAATGTTTTCTGTATAATTGATGTACCATAATTTAGCTGGCATAGTTTTATACTTGAGTTTTTCCTTCCTTTTATGTTGACGGTTAGTTTTGCCACCACAATTTATAATTTCATGGCCAAATCTTGTTGTACTGAGTGCGTATACCAGAAAATGAGGTGCCAACTAGGTAAGGCGAGATGCGATCCCACAACAAACCAATTGGATCAAAGCTCTGTAGACATCTTAAATTAAATGCTGGGCAGTGAAACAACTAATGTAAACACCAAGCTTCACGAATATCTCAATCTTCAATGATAGCAGAGCCCAGTGAAAGAGTAGGCATTTGCAACTGCCTTCAGCCAAAAGATCCAGTGAATGATCCACCACTGCTCAGCCTTGAAACCATCACAATTAGAGAAGCAGCCTTCATACAGTTTAATTATCCTGTGTGTGGTGCTGTGTTCAGCTATTTTCTAATACAATATCAATCGAATCTTACCAGTTATCACTATCAGCCTCCTCAAACATCAGCAAAGTGATGGCATCTGTTTCAGCCTAGGCCAAACCCCCTCAATATGTTAAGATAGTTATAGAGATGTGCAGCATGGAAACAGACCCTTCAGTCCAACTCGGCTATGCTGACCAGATATCCTAACCTAATCTCATCCCATTTGCCAGCACTTGGCCCATAGCCCTCTAAACCTTTCTTATTCATATACCCATCCAGATGCCTTTTAAATGCTGCAATTGTACTAACCTTCACCACTTCCTCTGGTAGCTCATTCTATACATGTACCACCCTTTGTGTGAAAAAATTGCCTCTTAGGTCCCTTTTATATCTTTCCTCTCTCACCCTAAACCTATGCCCTCTAGTTCTGGACTCCCCCATCCCAGGGAAAAGACTTTGTCTATTTATCCTATCCATGCCCCTCATGATTTTATAAACCTCTATAAGGTCACCCCTCAGTCTTTGACACCGTGGGGAAAACAGCCCCAGCTGATACAGCGTCTCCCTATAGCTCAAATCCTCTAGCCCTGGCAACATCCTTGTAAACCTTTTCTGAATGCTTTCAAGTTTCACAACATCTTTCTGATAGGAAGGAGACCAGAATTGCATGCAATATTCCAGCAGTGGCCTAACTAATGTCTGTACAGCTGCACCATGACCTTCCAACTCCTCTACTCAATGCTCTGACCAATAAAGGAAAGCATACCAAATACTGCCTTCACTATCCTATCTACTTGCAACTGTTCTTTCAAGGAGCTATGAACCTGCACTCCAAGGTCTCTTTGTTCAGCAACACTCCCTAGGACCTTACCGTTAAGTATATAAGTCCTGTTCTGATTTGCTTTTCCAAAACGCAGCACCTTGCATTTATCTAAATTAAACTCCATCTGCCACTCCTCAGCCCATTGGCCCATCTGATCAAGATCCCGTAGTACTCTGAAGTAACCACCTTCGCAGTCCACTACACCTCCAATTTTTGTGTCATCTGCAAACGTACTAACTATACCTCCTATGTTCACATCTAAATCATTTATATAAATGATGAAAAGTAGTGGACCCAGCATCGATCCTTGTGGCATCTTATTGGTCACAGGCCTCCAGTCTGAAAGCAACTTTCCATCACCACCCTCTGTCTTCTACTTTTTGATCCAGTTCTGTATCCAAATGGCTAGTTCTTCCTGTATTCAATGAGATCTAACCTTGCTAACCAGCCACCCATGGTCTGGACTCTAAATTTTTCTTATTTTAAGGGTAAGTGTACATGTTGCATTTCAGATGCAATTTGACTTGTCAAACTACCAGATTCAAGAAAGCACACTTTATTCACACTATAGTCAAAATACAACAAAAGAAAGAATGAAAATAAAATTGACTTAGTTATAACTTTATTGAAGTCCTTAACAAAATAATCAATAGAGTAGCTGTTCTAATCATCTGTTCCCAGTAACATCCCATAAACACATGCCTGAGGAAAGCAAGTTCAGAAAAACAGATTGATCTTGTATGAAACACCAATCCAGCAGGAAAACATCAAAAGGAAATGCTTGAGAAAGAGATGTACTACAGCTTCCAAGCCCAAATTCAAGACCCCAGCAATAACTACTACTGAAATGAAAAATTCTGGTTCTGTGGGAGTTTGACCACACCCATTCAAGCTGCTTCTATTGTTCCAACTTTAAAATAAAACCAAGACCTCTCAATCTACTTACTCTTATGGCTCTGTCAACTGCTTGGCACCCCTGCCTTAAAACCTCTCTTCAAAGAAAAGTACATAGAGTCATAACCCTTTGGTTCATATTGTCCATGCCAACCAGATATCCTAAACTAATCTAGTCCCATTTGCCTGCACTTAGCCTATATCCCTCTAAACTGTTCCTAATCATTTACCCATCCAGATGCATTTTAAATGTTGTAATTGTACAAACCTCCACCGATTCTCTGGCAGCTCATTCCATACGCTGTGTGAAAAAGTTGTCCCTTAGGTCCCTTTTAAATTTTTCCCCTCACACCCTAAGCCTATGCCCTCTAGTTCTACATTCCTCCACCCCAAGAAAAAAGACCTTGTTTATTTATTTTATCCTTGCCAGTCATGATTTTATAAACCTCTGAGGGTCATCTGTCAGCCTCATGACTTTAGAATCCTGTTGCCTCCTTGGGACCAAGTTCAAAGATATAATTGAACAGCTGCAGGGCATTCTGAAGGGGATGGCAATAAATCAGTGGTCATAGTTCTCATAGGGAACAACAAAAAAGGTAGAAAGAGGGATGAGATCCTGCGACGAGAATTTTGGTAGCTAGTTAGCAGATTAAAAACCAGGAGCTCAAAGGGTTGGAGTCTTCGGCTGACACACAATGCTAGTAAGAATGAGAATAGGCCAGATGGAACAATTGAATGCATGGCTGAACAGTTGGACAGGGACGGCTTTATAATCCTGGGTCACTGGACCCATTTGTGGAGAAGGTGGGACCCATGCATGCCCGACAAGTTGCACCTGCATTGGCATGGGACAGATATCCTGGCAGGAGGGTTTGAAAGATTTTTTTAGGTGAGGTTTTGTTGCATTGGGGGAGTGGTGTA
The DNA here is from genome assembly GCF_047496795.1 of Chiloscyllium punctatum. Classification (NCBI taxonomy): domain Eukaryota; kingdom Metazoa; phylum Chordata; class Chondrichthyes; order Orectolobiformes; family Hemiscylliidae; genus Chiloscyllium; species Chiloscyllium punctatum. Next base: position 35,763,551 of record NC_092763.1, read on the forward strand.
GAAGATTAGTGAATGACACAATTTTGGTCAAACCTTCAAATCTCTTAAGCCATTTTATCGTCACAAAGGATCCATTGAAAGTTCTCTCAAATAATACCTATTCTGCAATAAACTGCTCGCTTGTGTTTGGTTTGGATTTTGACTGCCTAGACATCACAGCAACATTTGTTTGAGGATGGCATCAAGAAGCCTTTGTAAAATTGAAGTTGATGGAAATAGGGGTCTATCTACCCAATGTTTAAAGTCATGCCTAGCATGAATAAAGTTTATTGGGAATGAACCATCTCAGTCCAAAGATCATGGAGTGGGAATTCATCAGGATTGTATTCTAGGTACAAGCATCATCTACTTCTAGATCAATGATCTTGATCCTATCACAAAGGGAAAAGTGAGAGTCTTCACTGATTGAATAGTGTTCAGCTCCACTTACAATCCACCATTTATTGAAGCCCTCTTTATCTGCCTGGAGAAAGACCTGGGCATCGTTCTGACATGAGCTGAAGTGTAGCATCAATGTTATTTGTCACTCAGATACCGGATGGTGACTATCTCTATTTTCCCTTGATATTTATCTATTATAATCATAGGATTCCCTCACCATTAACCCAAGTGTTAACTGGATGTACCAGTACCATGTATTGTGTTAATGGCTGCAAGATCAGGTCAGAGGCTTAGTATTCAGTTAAAATCACATAACACCGGGTTATAGTCCAGCGGACTTATTTGGAAGCACTAGCTTTCAAAGTGCTGCTTCTTTGTCCTGGTGTTCAGTGTGAGTGATGCATCTGAAAACTATTTCTCCATCTGACAGTCACAAATCACTTGCCTGGATATATTCTGTTTTGTTGTGTTAATGTCAAACATTGTTTAATCTCCCAAAGTAAGGCCAAGAGTCCATTTCACGTCCTGTAGTAACTCTACTTGCAGCTTTATCTATACACATATTTATCTTCACGCTATATAAAGCTTATGCTGTCTTCCAGCTGTCATGACTTAACTGCGACCTTTACTTCCTCATCATAATTTTGAATGTTCTGATTCAAGGTCTGTTACCCTACAAGTGCAACAATCCTCAAGAAGCTCAATATCTTCCATGACAAAATTGTCCAATTGATCAGCATCCTATGCTTCCTCATCTGAAATCTCTACCCACCATACTTTCTGTAGTGCATATCATCTACAGGTTCACTGCAACAAGTTGTGATACATTCCAAACCTGTGACTTCTGCAGACTAGGAACACAAGCTCATGAGATATATGGAGACCATCTCCTCCATCACCTGCAAGTTATTTTCCATGGCATTCACCATCTGATTTGTATATGCATCACAACCCCTTCTGCATTTCTAGGTCAAAATCTTGGAGCTCACTTCCCAACAGCACCTTGGCTGTATCTGCAGGGGTTCAGCATTTCAAGAAGGCAGCTTGCCACCAACTCCCCATGGCTGTTTGGAGTCAGCAACAAATAAGTGTTGCTAGTCACAATTGTTATTTTTTTAAAAAAAAATAGGATGTAGAAGATTTAAAGTGGATCTGAATAGTTAGGAAATGGAATTGTAGTAATCATTAAATACAATAACAATTTGCAATTATATTGTCTGTTGTAATGGCTCTGAAAATGTCAGATCACTGTTCTTGAAAGACTAGCCTGGATTAGAAGCTGAAAAATATATAAACGGTGTTGGGGTGATCAACTAGCACTTACATTTGATACCACTTAAAAAATAAGTCCTCATTTTGAGCAGTGGAGAGTTTATTCCTTTATGCTCAGGATGGAAATCTCGCTTTGTAAGTTGGGGGTTACATTTCAATTGGCTTGTTCATTTGTTTTACAGTTCTATAGTAACAATGTTTGAAACTTCCTAATAGATATGTTATTTGGAACAAAAGATTGAAAGACTCATTGGCTACAATTTCCAGGCCTTTTGCATAGCAGTGCCAGTTTCAAGCACAAGAATGAGGACAGTAGGTGTAATTGACATACACTGCATGGATAATCTGTTATTTGTGTTGCTCCCTAAAACATTTGTCCAAACACTGCAAATCATTTAGATCTATGTGAAAGAGCCTACAACTGAAGTTTCTACATTTACTAAATACCAATTGTCGGGTGGCTTGGATTTGGCGATGGAGAAGGCCCAGGACTTGCATGTCCTTGGGTGAGGCGGAGTTGAAGTGGTTGGCCACAGGGCGGGGTGGTAATATTCCCCAGTCCTATCACGCCCCCTTGTTTAAGAAGGATTAGAAAATTGTGGCAATAGTCTCATGTGACTTGCATCCTTACTTCCCTTTGTAACCCAGAAAAGCATGTCACTTTTACACTGTAGACTTCCATCATTTTAGGTGCATCCTATTTATTTTTATCCTGTTGAATATTGCTGCCACACACTCACTTCGCTGTTTCTTTCGGCAGCATCACTTTTCATGAAGGCAGGGGCAAAGTTCACATATTGTAACTCCGCTATGCCTACTGATTCCACAGATTATCTGTTTTGCTTCCCACCCTTTTTATTATTAGCCCTTTACTATTTCTGTTTATAAAAGATTTGGATTCCTTTTTAGTCACTAATTTATGGTTATTTTCTCTTTGCTGTTCTTGTTGCTTCTTCTTAGTTTTCCTCTACTTCAATGCTCTATTTGGTCGTCTTAGAGTCATAGAGAGGTACAGCAGGGAACAGACCCTTCGGTCCAACCCGTCCATGCCAACCAGATATCCCAACCCAATCTAGTCCCACCTGCCAGCACCCGGCCCATATCCCTCCAAACCCTTCCTACTCATATACAAATCCAGATGCCTCTTAAATGTTGCAATTGTACCAGCCTCCTCCACATCCTTTGGCAGCTCATTCCATACACGTACCACTCTCTGCGTGAAAAGGTTGCTCCATAGGTCTCTTTTATATCTTTCCCCTCTCACCCTAAACCTAGGCCCTCTAATTCTGGATTCCCCGATCCCAGGGAAAAGACTTTGTCTATTTATCCTATCCATGCCCATCATAATTTTGTAAACCTCTATAAGGTCACCCCTCCGCATCTGACACTGCAGGGAAGACACTACCAGCCTGTTCAGCCTCTCCCTGTAGCTCAGATCCTCCAACCCTGGCAATATCCTTGTAAATCTTTTCTGAATCCTTTCAAGTTTCACAACATCTTTCCGATAGGAAGGAGACCAGAATTGCACGCAATATTCCAACAGTGACCTGACCAATGTCCTGTACAGCCGCAACATGACCTCCCAACTCCTATACTCAATACTCTGACCAATAAAGGAAAGCATACCAAATGCCTTCTTCACTATCCTATCTACCTGCGACTCCACTTTCAAGGAGCTATGAACCTGCACTCCAAGGTCTCTGTTCAGCAACACTCCCCAGGACCTTACCATTAAGTGTATAAGTCCTGCTAAGATTTGCTTTCCCAAAATGCAGCACCTCACATTTATCTGAATTAAACTCCATCTGCCACTTCTCAGCCCATCGGCCCATCTGGTCAAGATCCTGTTGTAATCTGAGGTAACCCTCTTCACTGTCCACTACACCTCCAATTTTGGTGTCATCTGCAAACTTAATAACTGTACCTCTTATGCTCGCATCCAAATCAATTATGTAAATGACAAAAAGTAGAGGGCCCAGCACCGATCCTTGTGGCACTCCACTGGTCACAGGCCTCTAGTCTGAAAAACAACCCTCCACCACCACCCTCTGTCTTCTACCTTTGAGCCAGTTCTGTATCCAAATGTCTAGTTCTCCCTGTATTCCATGAGATCTAACCTTGCTAATCAGTATCCCGTGGGTAACCTTGTCGAACGCCTTACTGAAGTCCATATAGATCACATCTACTGCACTGCCCTCATCAATCTTCTTTGTTACTTCTTCAAAAAACTCAATCAAGTTTGTGAGACATGATTTCCCACACACCCAGCCATGTTGACTATCCCGAATCAGTCCTTGCCTTTCTAAATACATGTACATCCTGTCCCTCAGGATTCCTTCCAACAACTTGCCCACTACCGAGGTCAGGCTCACTGGTCTATAGTTCCCTGGCTTGTCTTTACCGCCCTTCTTAAACAGTGGCACCACGTTTGCCAACCTCCAGTCTTCTGGCACCTCACCTGTGAATATAGATGATATAAATATCTCAGCAAGAGGCCCAGCAATCGCTTCTCTAGCTTCCCACAGAGTTCTTGGGTACACCTGATCAGGTCCTGGGGATGTATCCACTTTTAACCATTTCAAGACATCCAGCACTTTCTCCTCTGTAATCTGGACATTTTGCAAGATGTCACCATCTATTTCCCAACAGTCTATATCTTCCATATCGTTTTCCACAGTCGTCTTTGCTGTGATCATAAGTCTCCTTTTTCTACTTAATTTTACTTGATATCTTTAAGCAGGGATAAAGACCAAACCCCCAGAAAGCTAATTTAGATGCCCTTCCTTTCTTCACGGGAATATGTCTATTGTGTAGCTAAATTTCTTTATGAATGGCTCCCAATGGTCAGTTACTGTTTTGCCTCCTAATTTCTGATTCCAATTCAGCAGTTCCAGATCCCTTTTCAAATGACTAAAACTAGCTCTCCTTCAGTCAAGAACGTCTGCACTTGATTTCACATTTTTGTTTACATAACTATTCTAAACCTATTGTTGTTATGATCGATGTTTTCATGAGGCAGCACTTTGGAAACATGGTGCCATTTCATGGTGACATTTTCAGAGCCATTACAACAGACAATAAGATCATCAGATCTTGATCTAGCAATCAAAAAAGTTTTAGTGTACATATTTCAGGAATTCCTTCCCCACCTACTCCTTTATGCTGTTACTACCCCTATCCAAATTACCTTAGTTGAAGTCCCTGCTTGCCATGATTTCATAATTCTTGCATCTTTCTGTAATTTGCATGCAACTTTATTCCTCACATATGTTGACCATATATCCAGACTTTTAGACAATAGTTTAGTCACAAAGAACATCCTGTGTGATTGTGACTATCTTTGCTCATCCATCTCAACCTATCTGCTGCCTTTCACATAGTTAGACCACACTGTCTCTCCTAATATGTTTCCAGTTGGCACTGCACTTGTCTGATTTCACTGTTCTTTCTTGTTGCAGTGAGAGAATCACCATCAAAGACCTCTCTTGTCTTAACTGCAGTCTGGTATTCTCCAAGGACCTATCCTTGGTATCCTCTTTGTTCTCATCTACTTGCAGTTCCTCAGTGACATTATTTGAAAACATATATTGGCTAATGATACCAATCTTCCTCTCGCTGCTTCTCTTGATGCATTTTGCCACAAAGTTGTCAGGCTACCTCTTAGATGTCCAGTACTGATATACGAGAAGTTATTTCAGTTAAATGTTGGATAATCTAAAGCTATCATCTTAGACCTTCACTACAAACTGTTTTTGGATAGTTTACTGAATTAAAGACTCTATGCAAATATGAATTGTTCCTGCATCTGAGCCTCATTGGTGTATGTAAGAGCTGTGTGTTCCTAATTGCTATCTGAAAAAGCAAGGTGAAACACTGAAAGGCAGTGAAATTAGTTTTTTAAAAAAAGTGTAAAAACCACAGCAAGTATGTAGTTGCTTCATACCAGTAACCTGGGGATGTAACAAATCTTTTCTTGCATGGAGAATGAAATATTGTAACTTAACTGACAAATGTAGTTAACAAGCACTCCAAATGCTATTTTAAGAATGATTTCAGATTGAAAAATGGTTTTGGTTATTTTCTAACATTAAAATCTGTGCACAGATTTTAGTTATTGCTGTAGTGGAGTAATGCATTGTTTTACATGATAGCTGTACTCATTTTCTTGTTATTGTGATTTGGGAGTTTCCAAAACCATTGTTCCCCAAAGTTTTAAAGGCAAACCTGTTTTAAATAATCAAGTAGTTTCACGTGAATTTCATAGATATCACACATTTTGTAGCCTGGGTTTGAAATATTTAAATAATTAAGACATTTTTACTGAATATAAGTAAGCACTCCTCATTTTATTTTAACATTTATTTGAATTTTAAAAGAGGAAATTCTGGAAATACTCAGGAGCTCAGACAGCATCATTGGAGAGAAAAGAGTTAACACCTCAACTTGATGACTGTTGAAAACTATGTTGAATTTGTTTAAATAGACAACTTGTTTTGTGTTGCCTATTGTTTGAACACTGCAATATCTAATAATGAAGTGTAACAGTTATGACATTTTTGTATTTTAGAGATATCTTTGTTCCATCTGAATAGCTGTATGACAGACACATTAATTATATTTGTGTTTGTGGTGTGGGAGAAGATAAACTATTTTGGTAGAAAACTGACATGGGAATTATTGTACTGATGAGAACAGGTAGTTTTCTTTCACAGGTAGTCCCATCTGCCAATCCAACTACACTGTCTTGCAACAGGAATACATCTGGCTGAAACTTGTAACAAAAGGTGAAATATGCAGTTTTTTCTACAGTCTTCAGGCTTTGACAGAATTGCTCCGACTTAACACTTGGGCATATTTGAAGAATCATTCTTGATTCACTTAAGTGTGATCCCAATGATAAAAGTGTATAATTGTAATAGACGTCTCTACAAATTTATGCTTCTTGATTCAGTGTAGCAGATAACAGCTATTAGTATGTTGCTGATAAAGACATTTGTTAAGTCTAGATACTGCTGGGGTGCATTTATTCTTTGCATCTAAATCACTTTACAGTTTGTTATACCAGTTATATTGTCAACTTTACATTGGCAAAATTGATATGTGAATGTATAATTGGTCATAATACCCCAATTATATTGGTAGTGGATATTCTACATTAGATGTTTATTCTAAAATTGGATTTTAAATCTATATATTATAGGTTTTTATCTGACCTTCTGTGCTTTGTGCAGATAAACGACACTGTAGTAAGTGCAATATCTTGGATTGAGCATCTGCATTAACGTTAATAAGATGTTTTGTGGTAGTGCAACACTGAGTTAAATGACTGAAATCGCTGTAGTGCACAACAAGTGAGCTGCATTTTGTGTTCCACTAAATCTTTCAGAGCACTCCTATGGATAATCAACAAGTTTCCAAGTTTGTTACTCAGTTAATGATGAGCAATGCACTGGATGATCTCAGCTGAGGTCCGTGATCTTGGTATTAATTCTGCATTGGTGACTCTTGGTCTAAGGAATAAGCAAAGTCATCTGGAGTTCCTGATTCTCTAGCCTGGATAATGAGTGATGATAAGATTTGGACTGTTTACAAGAACTTCTCCTTTATTCTCATGATTATTGCTAATGGATGGCACATTCAGCCAGCATAATTTGTTGTGTTTAGGCTGGATGTGGAGAGAAAATAAATTGTCATTTTATTCTTGTTAAATGCTTCCCAGACATTTTCTCGCTGTAACGCCATCTTAAGGCTTGAAAATTGAACCCCTCCCCCACCACCACCACCTCGAAAAATACAAGAGTGGGGTAAGGCAGCTGAGAGAGTGGGAGCCTCTTAGTGCAGGAATACTTTTACTATAACTCAGTTGGACCTTCAAGGGACCCATTGCTGTCTCCAAATTGGGACCCCACAATGCCATTTGTGAGCACACTTGATGTCTCGATGCCCTATTTAGGTGGACCCTGGTCTAACCAACTGTCTATGTGGAAGTCCCTTTTCTGATTTACAGACTATTTGGATTCGCATACTCTCAATTATTGCTGCAAATTCCAGTGGCACAGTGGTTAGCACTGCTGCCTCACAGCGCCAGAGACCTGGGTTAAACTCCCGCCTCAGGGAACTGTCTGTGTGGAGTTTGTACATTCTCCCTGTGTCTGTGTGGGTTTCCTCCAGATGCTCCGGTTTCCTCCCACAGTCCAATAATGTGCAGGTTAGGTGAATCGGCCATGCTAAATTGCCCGTATTGTTAGGTGAAGGGGTAAATGTAGGGAATGGGTCTGGGTGGTTGCTGTTCGGACTTGTTGGGCCGAAGGGCCTGTTTCCACACTAAGTATTCTAATCTAATCTAATTTACTCAATATGAATTCCAATAAGTTACTATCCATTACATGAACACATCACCCTGTTCACTTCAGAATCAAACTAGTTTATGTTCGTGCACTGCCACAGAAGGTTTCATCAACTGATCAGTGATTAAGAGAAATGTTAGCCATGTAGGGCTGCTTGATCAGTTTTTGATGACTCTGACTGGAAAATGAGGTTGTGCGAGGACAGAATCGGGCATGAATGGATCGTCTCCCAATAATAATTAGTATGCTGACAGAATTTGTCAGAGAGTGCATAACAAATGACTATTAAGCTGAGGTAGACACCTCTCTATTGGTTTGTTGTGTTGCTGATACCTTTTGTGAGAAAATTAGAAAAGGCAGAAATTCGATTACCTTTACATTGTGCAGCAATCTATTCTGTTTTTAAGATGCGGAGGTGCTGGTGTTGGACTGGGGTGAACAAAGTCAAAGTCATGTGATAACAAGTTACAGTCCAACAGGTTTACTTGAAATTAAGGTTTCATCACCTGAAGAAGGAGCGGTGCTCTGAAAGCTTGTGATTTCAAATAAACCTGTTGACTATAACCTGGTGTTATGTGACTTCTCACTTTGTTTTTAAGATACATTGATCCAGCTAATACACTGGGGTTGCTCCATTTCTTCGGCCAGCTTTGAAATTTGTGCATGTGACTGTCATTGTCCGTGCTGGAATGCCAAATGGTTAAGTTTGATGTGCTAACTCTGATTTCAGCTGCTTCTGCAATATTATCATGTAGAAGTGGCATTTAGATCCTTAATTGTGCATCTTTAAGGAGAAATAACAATGGCACCTTTGCATTCATTTTCAACTTTAATATTGTGAGAAGACAATTAGTGAAAAGATATGAAATTCTAACTCTGTTTAAGAATTGATTACTAATATAGATATGTTGCAGATAATTCCAACTAATATAGATATTGGCACTTTTTATACCTGTCTGCTAAATAGCAACAATTTAATCAATCAAATGTACATGGAGTGGTGTGCTGCAAGGATTGGTGCTTGGTCCACTGCTTTTTATCATTTTTATATTAATGTTTTCAATGTGAATGTAAGAGGAATGGTTAGTAAGTTTGCAGGCGACACCAAAATTGCAGGTCTAGTGGACATTAAAAAGGTTATCTCCGAGGACAATGGCACTTTGATTATATGGGCCGAGGAGTGCCAGGTGGAGTTTAATTTAGATAAATGTGAGTTGTTGTGTTTTGGTAAGGTAAATCAAGGCAGGACTTATACAGTTAATGGTAAGGCCCTGGGGAGTGTTGCCAAACAAAGAGACACAGGGGTGCAGGATCATAGTTTTTTGAAGATGGAGTCACAGGTAGACAGGATGGTGAAGAAAATATTTGGTACATTTTCCTTTATTAGTCAGTACATTGAGTATAGGATTTGGCATGTCATTTTATAGTTGTACAGTACATTCGTTCGGCCACTGGCACGGTGGCACAGTGGTTAGCACTGCTGCCTCGCAGCGCCGGAGACCCGGGTTCAATTCCTGCCTCAGGCGACTGACTGTGTGGAGTTTGCACGTTCTCCCCGTGTCTGCGTGGGTTTCCTCCGGGTGCTCCGGTTTCCTCCCACAGTCCAAAGATGTGCAGGTCAGGTGAATTGGCCATGCTAAATTGCCCGTAGTGTTAGGTAAGGGGTAGATGTAGGGGTATGGGTGGGTTACGCTTCGGCGGGGCGGTGTGGACTTGTTGGGCCGAAGGGCCTGTTTCCACACTGTAAGTAATCTAAATCTAAATCTAATCTAAATCTTTTGCAAAACTGCATTCAATTCTGGTCTCCCTGCTATAGGAAATGATGTTGTGAAACTTGAAAGCATGCAGAAGAGATGTGCTGGTGTTGGGTTTGAGCTCTCATGAGAGGCTGGTTAGGCTGGGGCTATTTTTCCTGGTATGTTGGTGACTGAGGGGTGACCTTGTAGAGTTTATTAAATCATTCAGGGCATAGGTAGGCTTTTTGGAGGAGAAAGTGAGGACTGGAGTTGCTGGACATCAGAGCTGAAAATGTGTTGCTGGAAAAGCGCAGCAGGTCAGGCAGCATCCAAGGAACAGGAGAATCGATGTTTCGAAGGGCTGATGCCCGAAACATCGATTCTCCTGTTCCTTGGATGCTGCCTGACCTACTGCGCTTTTCCAGCAACACATTTTCGGCATAGGTAGGCTTTTTTCCCAGGGTAGGGGAATCCAAAATTAGAAGGCATAGGTTTAAGGTGAGAGGGGAAAGATTTAAAAAGGGACTTAAGGGGCAACATTTTCACACAAAGGGTGGGCCAAAGGAAGTGGTGAAGGCTGGTACAATTACAACATTTTAAATGACATCTGGATGGGTACACAAATAAGGAGGGTTTAGAGGGATATGGGCCAAGTGAGACTAGATTAATTTTGGATATCTGGTTGAAATGGATGAGTTGGACCAAAAGGTCTGCTTTAGACTGTATAACTCTGACTCTATGCGATAGCAATACCTGAAAAATAAAGTTAGACACGAGGGAAATATAGAATCTTGATTAGTTGTGCAGATCCTAGCATAATTTAGGCAATAGAAGTTGTGTAAGTCCTTTTCCAATGATAATACTGAAAAGGTCCGAGGAAGGATTATTTTTATTTTGGTGGAACAAAGCATTAAGATTTAGTAAACAAAAAAGCTGATTGTGAAAGATAAAATACAGTAAAGAGGATTGTTGCATTTAAAACCTGATGCTGCAGCCTTGAGTATATGCTGTGTGTGCGCGCGCGCGCAAAGGGGTCATCTCCCAAATTTCATATCACTGCAAATTTTAAGCCGTAATGGGATTTAACTTCCCTTTTCCCCGGAACAGTGACCTAGTATTTGTCTAATTGCAGTGCATATATAGGGGATTTTGAACTATTTAGCAGAAACTGGTTTTATGTTGGGACAAATAAACGTGCAAGTGGCTTAAATCTTGGTAGGAAAATTCTAACTTGAGCTTTGGTTTATTTGGTCGGTATGTTTTTGTGCCAAATTTGCAGTCAACCCCAAGTCCCCTCCTTTAAACCATTGCAGATTCTGGGTATCTGCTGTAGTTTGAAGCAGAGGGCGGATGTACTGTATTGTGCAGCCTCGACAGATAAGTCCCACCCACTGACCAGCAGCGCAATTAACTGTCATGTGACTGCTGACGAGGGCTGACAAGTGCAGTGGGCGGAAGAATAGGTTAGGCAGAAAATCAGCAATGTAAGAAGTTTCCTCTTTCTTTTTTTTTAAAACAAAACATTGCAAGACCCTGTATAAAATCAGGTCAGTTGATGCTCCACGCTTGTTTGTGAATAGCGTTGTGCTTTAATACTTTTCTTGACATCAAATGAAGACATATGGGGAAAGAAACTTTTAAGATGCTGAGAATGAGCAGAAGTAACGATTTTGCTAGGCCTGCAAAGCAAGACAACTCCAGGAAATGATGCAGCCTTTACTAAGCTCTAATAGTGTGCTTCTAATGTGTCACATGAACAATATTACTTCTAAGTTTAACTTTATCTCTCTCCATATTCTCTTCCTATTTTTCAATCACAAGCTTTGCAAATATTTTTTGGTCTTAAACGTGTTCTGTTTCTTTTCATGCTGTTGTCTCCGTCTGTCAATGTTTTTTTTGCCATAAGTACTGTTGCTGTACTTGTTGAGTGAATTGGTTTACTCTCGTTTCCGTTGTGAGCAAACTAACTATACAGGAGAGTCAGAGCTCTCCTCCTCCCCCACCACACTGAATCATAACGTTGGACCCTGTTAAATATCTACTGGGCCACCTCCGGTCTCTGACATTTTAGAACTGTGCTTAGTTTCTTGTCATTCTACTCTCATGGCTCTATGTATGTTTAAGGAATTTATGGAGCATATTTTGGGATTGCAGCAATGATATATTAAACCCTGCACAATTTCTAGCTGGACGTTTTGGCTGGCATTAACAGCCCTTGCACACCAGCATTATAATCGGTAATATATCAATTTGACAGAAAGGAGATCAAATGCAAAATGTTGCTTTTCTGGATAAGAATCTGACGCTGCCCATAACTAGTGGACATTTAAAAGATAAATGTACAGATTTGGTCCAGCAGCTGGGTTTTTTTTTTGAAAGAGGAAGTGAGGTACTTGTTGCCTACAATTCCCTAAAATGGGTCTGCAGTTAGTCTCCCCTTTTGAGTTCTCTGCAAATGGAAGTGGACGGAAAAAAGCATTCAAATAATCCTGGGGTGAATTGCCTTTCATCATATTTAGAGAGCTAAATACACCGAATGAAAGAAAGACTCCCTCTGTTCTCAAGATAATTTAAAATTTAAGATAATTTAGAGCTAAGAGCAGCGAGAAGGGGACATGAAAAGTCCTTAGTTGGTAGGATTAGGGAAAACCCAAAGGCTTTCTATAGGTATGTCAGGAATAAAAGGATGACTAGGGTAGGTATCGGTCCAGTCAAGGATAGTGGTGGGAAGTTGTGCGTGGAGGCGGAGGAGATCGGTGAGACACTAAATCAATACTTTTCGTCAGTATTCACTCAGGAACAGGACATTGTTGCCGATGTGAATATTGAGTCACAATTAATTAGAATGGATGGCTTTGAGGTATGTAGGGAAGAGGGGTTGGAAATTCTGGAAAGGATGAAAATAGGTAAGTCCCCTGGGCCTGATGGCATTTATTCTAGGATCCTCTGGGAAGCTAGGGAGGAGGTAGCAGAGCCATTGGCCTTGATTTTTATGTCGTCGTTGTCTACGGGAATAGTGCCAGAAGACTGGAGGATAGCGAATGTGGTCCCCTTGTTCAAGAAGGGGAGCAGGGATAGCCCGAGTAACAATAGGCCAGTGAGTCTAACTTCTGTTGTGGGCAAAGTCTTAGAGAATTGTAAGGGATAGGATTTATGAACATCTGGATAGGAATAATGTGATCAAGGATAGTCAGCATGGTTTTGTGAAGGGCAGGTCGTGCCTCACAAACCTTATTGAATTCTTTGAGAAGGTGACCAAGGAAGTGGACGAGGGTAAAGCAATAGATGTGGTGTATATGGATTTTAGCAAGGCGTTCGATAAGGTACCCCATGGCAGGCTAATGCAAAAACTACGGAGGTATGGCATTGAGGGTGCATTAGAGGTTTGGATTAGGAATTGGCTGGCTGGAAGGAGACAGAGGGTAGTAGTTGATGGTATAGGTTCATCTTGGAGCGCAGTTACTAGCGGTGTTCCACAAGGATCTGTTTTGGGACCATTGCTGTTTGTCATTTTTATAAATGACCTGGAGGAGGGGCTTGAAGGCTGGGTGAGCAAGTTTGCAAGTCGGTGGAGTTGTGGACGGTGAAGAAGGATGTGGCAGGTTACAGCGGGATATAGATAAGTTGCAGAGCTGGGCAGTAAGGTGGCAAATGGAATTCAATGTAGCTAAGTGTGAAGTCATTCACTTTGGTAGGAGTAACAAGAAGATGGATTACTGGGCTAATGGTAGGCTACTTGGTAGTGTGGATGAGCAGAGGGATCTTGGTGTCCATGTACACAGATCTTTGAAAGTTGCCACCCAGGTAAATAGTGCTGTGAAGAAGGCATATGGTGTACTGGGCTTTATTGGTAGAGGAATTGAGTTCTGGAGTCCTGAGGTCATGTTGCAGTTGTATAAGACTGGTGCGGTCTCATCTGGAGTATTGTGTGCAGTTTTGGTCGCCATACTATAGGAAGGATGTGGAGGCATTGGAACGAGTGCAGAGGAGGTTTACCAGGATGTTGCCTGGCATGGTAGGAAGATCGTATGAGGAAAGGCTGAGGCACTTGGGGCTTTTCTCATTGGAGAAAAGAAGGTTTGGGGGGATTTGATAGAGGTGTACAAGATGATTAGGGGTTTAGATAGGATTGACAGTGAGAACCTTTTTCCGCTAATGAAGTCAGCTGTTACTAGGGGGCACAGCTTTAAATTAAGGGGTGGTAGGTATAGGACAGATGTTAGGGGTAGATTTTTTACTCAGCGGGTTATGAGTTCATGGAATGCCCTGCCAGTATCAGTGGTGGACTCTCCCTCTTTATGGTCATTTAAGCGGGCATTGGACAAGCATATGGAGGTTATTGGGCTAGTGTAGGTTCGGTAGGCTTCGGTCGGCGCAACATCGAGGGCCGAAGGGCCTGTACTGCGCTGTATTTTTCTATGTTCTATGTTCTATTAAAACATTTTGTATCAGGTGAATTAGTTTGGCTACTGCATTTTTACTTTAATCAACTTGTCTAAACATGTTATGACACACCTCCAAGGTAGCCGGGACGTGAATCCAGACCTTCTGGCCCAAGTTTGAGCAGACAGTGGTCTAGCAGACAATGGGAAGACTACTTAATTTATCTTTAGTTGTAGTGTGTGGTTGATACATGCTGAGCAGTACAGTCACTCTGTTCTTTGAATAAATGCCAGTTGTGAGTTGGTTTCATGATAAAGATTGTGATGGGGTAATGTTTTACCAAAGATTGGGTATCTCTGAGAATGCAAATTTCCTGTGAATCCAAATTTCGTGTGCCAGTGCCTGGAATAATGTTTGAATCCAAAACCATAGAGTCAAGCAAACACTTGTGTGGGAATGGTTATAGAAAATTGGATTCAGTTTAGAGATCCAATAGGGAGGCAAAGGATGGATTTGTGCTATCAGTGCCATTGGGGTTGTGGATTACATTCACCAGTGGAGTAGAACTTACTTGACGTCCAAGGAGGAGGTCAGGGGAACATAGGGATAAACTGTAAAACTGCACTTGCCTATCCTGTCTGTTCCTGAGATAGGAAACTTTGTTTAATATTCTGACATTTAAGCAGTTGGACTAGGTGAATCGGATGGTCCAAAAGCCTCATCCATTTTATTTCAGCTGAGCATTGACTCTTGGGAACCACCTCAGAATCCATGAGAGAACACCTTAAACTTACCAATGGAGTTAACATAGACGGCCATTTGAGAAAGTGTTCCAAGCCTCACTACTCTTTGCATGTAGAAGTGCTTTCTAACAACTGTCCTGAATGGACTGTCCCAACTTTTTAGACTATGTCCCTGGTTGCAGAATCTTCAGAAACAGTGGAAATCATTTATCATTCTCTACCCTGTCTTTCCCTGTTAATATCCTGACAACTTCGATTAGATCGTCCCTTAATGTTCTAAATTCTGGAGAATAAAGGCCTTATTTGTCCAATCTCTCCTCATAAAGTAACCTCCTCAAGTCCAGGTATCATCCTTATGAACTACATTGAACTCCCTCCAGGGCTAGAAATTTCTTCTGGGGGTGTAATGTGTAGATCTGCTCACAATACTCTGTGGGATCTAACTAAGGCTTTGTGTAAGTGCAGCCTAATGTCTGTATCCTTATGCTCCAGCCCTTTAGATATGAAGACACGCATTCCATGAGATACTTTAATTATTTTCTGCGTTCGTTTATGGCATTTTAAAGAGGTATGCACCTGAACCCCCCCAAATCTCGTCAGACATTCACTTATTTAACTTTGTTGTTTCTTACAAAAAAAACCACCCTGATCTATCCTTTTTTGGTCAAAGTAAATTACCTCATACTTGCTTATGTATCCATTTGTCACGGCTTTTCCCATTTCACCTAATCTATCGATATCCTTTTGTAATTTTATGCTGTCTCCAACACTGTCTGCAGTGCTGCCCAATTTTGTATTGTCAGCAAATATAGACATTTGTCTTGTTATGCCAGTGTTCCAAGGCATTAATGACTCTTGTAAATAATTGAGGCCAAAATTACGCAACATTTTTAGTGTTGTTTACTAGTAGTGGCTGGGTCAGGTTTGAGTATCATGATGTGCTGGATTGCCTATGTGTCAGTGAAGCAGACATAGTAAGGAAAAAGATATTTCATCAAGCTTATTATCTCTGTTTTTTGATTTCAAAATCTGCAGCTTGAAGTGTTACAACTGTGTAAAATTGTTTGTTTTTGCATGCAAGAGGAATGTCAATGTTACAAATCTCAGCAGCTCCTGTGGTGTGCTCAAACTCTAATCGAATGCATGACTAAATGAAAGCAGAGCTTCTATTAGTTGGAATTATTTTTCAGAGCATTCCTTTAGGTTTCATTCAAGTTTGTAAATAAAATGTTTGTACTGCTCCAGCATGCAATGAAAGTACCATTGCCAAGTGTTTTTCATACCACCTCAGTCAGTTTTTATTTTAACAGGACAAAAGGCCATCTACATGAAAATAGCAGTTTGGAATAATCTCCCATATTCCATTTGTCTCCTTTGTTTGCTGTGTGGAGATGCTCTCATGGTGGACACGACACTCTACCAGGCACTTGGTACATGTTGCTGTTGTCTACAACTCTATCATCATTTTCACAATTATGACATGGAATCAAATTCAGCAGGAAAAGATTGCAAATTCATGTATATTATGTGACCATCATCAAGGCATCTGTTTGAACCCTCATCATTCACAAAGACTGTCCATAGTTTCTGTAACTTGAGAATCAGTCACAACCTTGCATTTGGAAAGGCACGGATTGATTAGGGTTAGGTAACGTGGCTTTGTGTGGACTTATTTGAGTTTTTTTGACGAAGTGACAAAGAATATGGATGAAGGCAGAATGATAGCTGTTGTCCATATGTATGTCAGCAAAGCATTCAACAAAGTTCCGCCTAGTAGACAAGTTAGCATGGTTAGATCACAAGTGGATCTATAATCCAAGGGGAGCTGGTTAGTTGAGTAGAAAGTTGGCTTGAATGTAGGAGACAGAATGTGGTGAAGGGAGGGTTGTTTTTTAGACAGTGGCCTTTGACCAGCAGTGTACCATAAGGGTCAGTGCAATGTCTGCTGCTCTTTGTCATGTTATATAAAAGATTTTGATGTGAATATAGGAGCTATGGTTAGTAAGTTTGCAGATGATACCAAGATTGCTGGTGGATAATGAAGAAGGCTACCTCATAGTACAACAGGACCATTGGATGGGCCAATGGGCCAAGGAATAGCAGATGGAGTTTAATTTAGATAATGTGAGGTGTTTCATTTTGGTTAGGCAAACCAGGGCAGGACATGTACACTTAATGGAAGGGCCCTGGGGGGTGTTACCAAATAGAGAGACCTCAAGGTACAAGTGCATAATTCCTTGAAAGTGGAGTCACAGGTAGACAGGATAGTGAAGATGATGTTTGGTCTGCTTGCCTTCTTTGGTCAGTGCATTGAGTATAGGAGTTGGGACATCATGTGGCTATACAAGATATCAGTGAAGTCACTTCTAGAATACTATGTGCAATTCTGGTCTCCCTGCTATAGAAAGAATATTGTTTACCTTGAAAGGGTTTAGAAAAGGTTTACAATAATGTTGCAGGGTTTGGAGGTTTTGAGCTATTGGGAGAGACTGAATAGGCTGGGGCAGTTTTCCTTGCAGTGTTGGAGGCTGAGAGTTGACCTTTTTATAGAGGTTTATAAAATCATGAGGGACATGGATAGAGTAAATAACAAAGGTCTTTTTCCCAGGTCAGGAAGTCCAAATCTAGAGGGCATAGGTTTAAGGTGAGAGGGAAAAGATTTAAAAGGGACCTAACAGGCAACTTTTTCATACAGAAGATGGTGCATATATAGAATGAGTTGCCAGGGAAGTGTTTGAGACTGGTACAATTACAGCATTTATAAGGTATCCGACGGATACTCGAATAAGAAGGGCTTAGACTGATATGGGCCAAATGCTGGCAAGTGGGATTAGATCAGTTTAGGAATCTGGTCAGCATTGATGAATTGGATTGAAGTATCTGTTTCTGTGCTGTCTAACTCAATGATACTATTCCTGGGTGAAAATGGGTTGAACAGTTGGTGCCTCAGAGAGAGGAGATTGAAAAGTAGTTCACAACCTTGCTATACAATGAGTCAAAAAAATTCAATAATTCATGAGAAGTAGGAACCTTAAGGACAATACTTGACACTTGCTGTTAAAAGCCTTTTTTCTCTGCAAGAAGAGCAATATTCATTAAGTGAGCAGTTGAATAACCTTATGCATAACTCACCTGAAACCATCAGGCTGCATTTTGTTTGTGAGCTGATTCAGTTCATTGTCATTGTTAGCTGTTTACTAAAATGTAGATGATTTCTCAGTTGCATCTATCTAAGTTGATCGGCCATTTTTGTTTGAAGGAAACTATCCTACCTTTTTATAATTGATTAGGAATTACATATAATCCTCCGTTATAAATATTGTGCAGTATTGTATGAAAGTTCTGCATCTAAAGAGTCTCTTAAGAAGGGGGAGGCACTGGCATAGTGGTAACGTCACTAAATTATTTAATCTAGCACCAAGTTTGAATCCCATCGTGGTAGATGATGGAAATTGAGCTCAATAAAAATCTGGAATTAATGAATATCATGAAACCACTGTCAATTGCCATGAAAACCCATTTGATTCACCACTGCCCATGAGGGAAGGAAGTCTGCTGACAGCAGTGTGATCAACTCTTACCTGCTCTCTGAAATGGCCTAAGAAGCCGCTCAGTTGCAGCAATTGTGTCAAAGTGTTACAAGAAGTAATTAAGACCGCTGGACATCAACCTAGGCATGAGAAATGTCAATGGCAAATACAGTCCTGTTGATCCTGCAAAGATTTCCTTATTAACATTTCAGGGGCTAGTGCCAAAATTTGGAGAGTTCTCTGACTAGCTACGATGTGCTCATACTTGTGAAATCAGACAGCTTTCCCAGACACTACCATTACCATCCATAGGATATTCCTATCCCACTGGCAGGACAGGCCCAGCAGAAGAATTGCCCTGAGAATCCTCAATTGATCCTGGACCCCATGAAATTTCACAGCATCTGGTTAAACACAGGCAGGAAACCTCCTGTTGATTATAATGTACTGTCTTCTCTCTGCTGCTGAATCAGTGTTCCATATTAAATACCACTTTGGAGAAAGCAATACCAGTTACAGGGTGCTGAATATCCTCGGTGGGGGGTGGGGAGGGGGAGGGGGAGGGGGAGGGGGAGGGTGGGGAAGTGGGGGAAGAAGAGAGAGAAGAGAGAGAATGGTGGATTTCAATATTGACTACCAAGACTGACTCGGCAGCAGTTCTACTAATCAAACTGATTGAATCTTAAAGGATGTAGTTGCTTTACTGGGTCTGTGGCTGGTGGTGAGGGAACCAGCAAAAGGAAAGAACATATTTGACCTTATCCATGCCAATCTGCCTGCTGCATTTGATTGAGGGTGGCAGCGAGGAACCCGAGCAAAACCTGAGTCAATGGCAATCGGGTGGAAACTGTCTGCTGCTTGGAGTCATATGTTGTACAAAAAAAAAGTTGTGCTTATTGGCGGTCAGTTAAAGGATCTCCATTCTCAGACATCTCTGCAGGGGTTCCTCTGTGCACTGTCCTAGGCCCAACCGTCTTCAGCTGCATCCTAAATCACCTTTCCTCCATGCTAAGGTTGGAAGTTGGGATGTTCACTGATGATTGCATAGTATTTAGCACCATTTGTGACCCCTCAGATACGGAAGCAGTTGGTGTTCAAGTGTAATATGGCCTGGTCAATATTCAGGCTTGGGCTGAGAAATCAAAAGTAATATTCATGCAACTTTTAGGCAGTGACTATCTTCAACAGGAGAGGATTTGTCATTCCTTGGCATTTAATGGCAACACCATCTCTGCAACCCCAATATCTTTGGTGTTACCATTGACCAGAAACAGAAAGTGATTAGCTGTGTAAATACAGTGGCTACAAGAGCAGGTCAGAGACTAGAAATCCTGTCGTAAGTAACACCCCTCCTAACTCTCCAAAGCTTGCCCGTGGTCCACAAGGCACAAGTTGGGTGTATGATGGAATATTCCCCATTTGCCTGCATGAGTGCAGCTCCAACCATACTCAAGAAGCTTGATACCATCCCGGACAAAGCAGCCTGCTTGATTGGCACCAGTCCACCACCTTCAACAATCACTCCCTCCACCACCACCAACATTCAGGAGCAGCAGTGTTCAGCTGTAGAAAAATTCACCAAACCACCTTAGACTGCACCCTCTGAATTGGAAGCATGATGGTACCAAATACCTGGGAACATCACCACCTGCAGGTTTCCCTCCAAGACACTTGCCATCCTGACTTGGAACTGTATCACCATCCCTTTAGTGTCACCAGGGCAAAATCCTGGAATTCCCTCCCTAATGCTATTGTGTGTCTCCCTGACGAACATAAACTGCAGTCGGTTCAAGAAAACAGTTTACCATCACCTTTTTCAAGGGCAAATAGGCAAGGGCAATAAATGATGTTCAACTGGCAACACTTGTGTCCCTTTTTGGGGGGGTGGGGGGGGAAAGCAAAAAGCAAACTGGCCCTTAAAGACATGGTTTGTTTCTCTCCGTACAAGATAACTCACCCATTCTTTTGTGAACGTGTGATGTCTCCTCTTGGTTCACAACAACCAATGTTCCCAACAAATAATACTAGCCCTGTTTAATAAGCAGCCATTGTTTCATGGACCTCAAAAGTCTCGCTAGAAACCATTTCAAGATCCACTGTCCTAGATTACCTTTTTAGTATGCTTCCTCAACAATTGTGACCCTCCAGCTTGTAATTTGCGTGGGGTTTTGGATCAATTCATATTGAGCATATGAAGTTTCTTCTTTATTCACAATGGACTGTTTTTCTTATTTTGCACAGCATTTTTCCAGGTATCACATTTGAAGAACTATTAGTGTCCACTGTTTCTTGTCCATATTGCTTTTGTGTTTGAAATCCCACAATCTCCGATAAACCTCATTTGCATTTCACTTGTAATTTATTAAACATGCTTACCCAATGTCACAATTGGTTAATTGTGTGCAATTTATGCTGGGTAACTGGCTCTACCAATGAAGAACCTTCCTTTTAGTGCTCTCTCAATATATCCTGTCTTAATGAGTTGTGTTTTCCAGAAAATGTTCAAGGAGAAAGTGAGGACTGCAGATGCTGGAGATCAGAGCTGAAAATGTGTTGCTGGAAAAGCGCAGCAGGTCAGGCAGCATCCAAGGAGCAGGAGAATTGACGTTTCGGGCATAAGCCCTTCTTCATAAGACCATAAGACATAGGAGTGGAAGTAAGGCCATTCGGCCCATCGAGTCCACTCCGCCATTCGATCATGGCTGATGCGCATTTCAGCTCCACTTGCCCGCATTCTCCCCGTAGCCCTTAATCCCTCTAGACAACAAGAACCTATCAATCTCGGCCTTGAAGACATTTAGCGTCCCGGCTTCCACTGCACTCCGTGGCAATGAATTCCACAGGCCCACCACTCTCTGGCTGAAGAAATGTCTCCGCATTTCTGTTCTGAAATGACCCCCTCTAATTCTAAGGCTGTGTCCACGGGTCCTAGTCTCCTCGCCTAACAGAAACAATTTTCTAGCATCCACCTTTTCAAAGCCATGTATTATTTTGTACGTCTCTATTAGATCTCCCCTTAATCTTCTAAACTCCAACGAATACAATCCCAGTATCCTCAGCCGTTCCTCATATGCTAGACCTGTCATTCCAGGGATCATCCGTGTGAATCTCCGCTGGACACGTTCCAGTGCCAGTATGTCCTTCCTGAGGTGTGGGGACCAAAACTGGACACAGTACTCCAAATGGGGCCTAAGCAGAGCTTTATAAAGTCTTAGTAGTACATCTCTGCTTTTATATTCCAACCCTCTTGAGATAAGAGACAACATTGCATTCGCTTTCTTAATCACAGACTCAACCTGCATGTTTACCTTTAGAGAATCCTCGACTAGCACTCCCAGATCCCTTTGTGCTTTGGCTTTATTAATTTTCTCACCATTTAGAAAGTAGTCCATGCTTTTATTCTTTTTGCCAAAGTGCAAGACCTCGCACTTGCTCACGTTAAATTCCATCAGCCATTTCCTGGACCACTCTCCCAACCTGTCTAGATCCTTCTGTAGCCTCTCCACTTCCTCAGTACTACCTGCCTGTCCACCTAACTTCGTATCATCGGCAAACTTCGCTAGAACGCCCCCGGTTCCCTCATCCAAATCATTAATATATAATGCGAACAGCTGTGGCCCCAGCACCGAACCCTGCGGGACACCGCTCGTCACCGGCTGCCATTCTGAAAAAGAACCTTTTATCCCAACTCTCTACCTTCTGTTAGATAGCCAATCCTCAATCCATCCCAGCAGCTCACCTCGAACACCATGGGCCCTCACCTTGCTCAGCAGCCTCCCGTGTGGCACCTTATCAAAGCCCTTTTGAAAGTCCAGATAGACCACATCCACTGGGTTTCCCTGGTCTAACCTACTTGTTACCTCTTCAAAAAATTCCAACAAGTTTGTCAGGCATGACCTCCCTTTACTAAATCCATGTTGACTTGTTCTAATCAGACTCTGCTCTTCTAAGAATTTAGAAACCTCATCCTTAATGATGGATTCTAGAATTTTACCAACAACCGAGGTTAAGCTGATTGGCCTATAATTTTCCATCTTTTGCCTTGATCCTTTCTTGAACAAGGGGGTTACTACAGCCATCTTCCAATCGTCCGGGACCTTTCCTGACTCCAGTGACTCTTGAAAGATCTCAACCAATGCCTTTGCTATTTCCTCAGCAACCTCTCTCAGAACTCTAGGGTGTATCCCATCGGGGCCAGGAGATTTATCAATTTTAAGACTTTTAACTTTTCTAGCACTATCTCTTTCGTAATGGCAACCATACTTAACTCAGCCCCGTGACACCCTTTAATTTTTGGGATATTACTCAGGAATGAGGAAAGTGTGTCCAGCAGGCTAAGATAAAAGGTAGGGAGGAGGGACTTGGGGGAGGGGCGTTGGAAATGCGATAGGTGGAAGGACGTTAAGGTGATAGGCCGGAGTGGGGTGGGGACGGAGAGGTCAGGAAGAAGATTGAGGTTAGGAAGGCGGTGCTGAGATCGAGGGATTTGACTGAGACCAGGTGGGGGGAGGGGAAATGAGGAAATTGGAGAAATCTGAGTTCATCCCTTGTGGTTGGATGGTTCCTAGGCGGAAGATGAGGCGCTCTTCCTCCAACTGTCGTGTTGCTATGGTCTGGCGATGGAGGAGTCCAAGGACCTGCATGGACTTGGTGGAGTGGGAGGGGGAGTTGAAGTGTTGAGCTATGGGGTGGTTGGGTTGGTTGGTCTGCCCTGCCCCTCCAACAGCCACCAGGACAGAACCCCATTGGTCCTCACCTACCACCCCACCAACCTCCATATACAGCGTATCATCCGCCATCATTTCCGCCACCTCCAAATGGACCTCACCACCAGGGACATATTTCCATTCCCTCCCCTATCAGCGTTCCGAAAAGACCACTCTCTCTGTGACTCCCTCGTAAGGTCCACACCCCCCACCAACCCAACCTCCACTCCCGGCACCTTCCCCCTGCAACCACAAGAAATGCAAAACTTGCACCCACACCTCCCCCCTTACACTTCCCTCCAAGGCCCCAAGGGATACTTGCATATCCATCACAAATTCACCTGCACCTCCACACACATCATCTATTGCATCCGCTGCACCCGATGTGACCTCCTCTATATTGGGGAGACAGGCCGCCTACTTGCGGAACGTTTCAGAGAACACCTCTGGGACACCCGGACCAACCAACCCAACCACCCCGTAGCTCAACACTTCAACTCCCCCTCCCACTCCACCAAGGACATGCAGTTTCTTGGACTCCTCCATCGCCAGATCATAGCAACATGACAGCTGGAGGAAGAGCGCTTCATCTTCCGCCTAGGAACCCTCCAACCACAAGGGATGAACTCAGATATCTCCAGTTTCCTCATTTCCCCTCCCCCCACCTTGTCTCCGTCCCAACCCTCGAACTCAGCACCACCTTCCTAACCTGCAATCTTCTTCCTGACCTCTCCGCCCTCACCCCACTCCAGCCTATCACTCTCACCTTAACCGCCTTCCACCTATCGCATTTCCAACGCCCCTCCCCCAAGTCCCTCCTCCCTACCTTTTATCTTAGCCTGTTGGACACACTTTCCTCATTCCTGAAGAAGGGCTTATGCCCGAAACGTCGATTCTCCTGCTCCTTGGATGCTGCCTGACCTGCTGCGCTTTCCAGCAACACATTTTCAGCTCAGAAAATGTTCAAACCTACTATATAAAAGGATGAAAGCATGAAAAATGCCATTTCTGTGCTGGTCTTAGAGAGAAATTCTACTCACAATGACGTAAATTAGATCATATTGACATTCAGGCTGTCCAGCAACTATTTGAAATGCTCTTGCTCAGAACATTATGGATTTCCACCAATTATCTTGCTTAGATAAACAAGCCAGATATAACAGAAGGTTGCACATTCAATCTGTCTTTATGCAGCATTGGCTGACCTTGCCCAGGGTGCTAAAATTGGTCTTTGAATCGAAGCACACTGGAAGATAAAGCCTGTGAAATTGTACACCAGCATGAACTTACACCTTCAAGGCAGCAGAAAGGTTAAGGGGTGGGGAAATGTTGTTGTGACAGTTTACATATAACTTTAATTGTATCTTTCTAAAGGCCGTGGCACATTCTGGGAAATGGTTCCAGCATTGACGACTGGTATTATATCCAAGTGGCCATTCTTCACATGGGAGTTGCCAGGTAGGCAAGGGATATTGATGAGGTACCTTGAGATTACAACAGGCAAATTGGTGTCCATTTTCAAAACACAATGAACAGAATAGCTGCAGACAGTTATAGATGTCATAGGTTTACAGATTAGTTTAGTATCTGTGATAAAATTGATAATAATTTTCCTGTACAATGAGCAATATTAAAATGACTGCTGCAGAGATCAGACTTGCACTTCTAAAGATCAAGTTGCTGGTGTGATGTGGGGTGCTGGATGCAGATAGGTTACAGTTTTGGAAATGTTTCAATCTCTGCTTTTGAAGCCGGTGCCAAAATAAATTAGGATTGTGAAGGTACCAAAAATTTGAACTAATCTACATTGTTGTTATTTAGCAAATGCAAGTCCCCAGAGCCAAGCAATTGCCGTCTCATTTGCTGAGTGTAAGGTGAATGGTTCACCACTTAGGCAAGGTCTGGCTACACTACAGTCTACGTGCAGCATTAATTCTGTCTCTTCACAAGTCCACAAGCACTTGTACTGAGGCCTCAGCAATGGAGGACATTTGTGCAGGGGCTCAGATGTGATAGTTCAAAGCCTGCTATTTGCCAGTTGGCGTTTGTTACATCAAACATGTTAGTGACTTCCCTATTTCCTATTCCTTGAGCCAGGGAATGTAGATCCTGCTTAGGAACATTGTTCCGTATGTGCTGTTGAGATGAAAGGCAGACAATAAGTGGGTTCAATATATTATTATGCAGTGCTGGTTGTTTAGGGAGTGATGTTTGTCAGTATGGGAGACCTGGAAAGGGTGCACGGGATGATCATTTTTGTATGTAGTAAAGTGTCACCAGAATGACTGTGATGATCTATGCAGTACTTTGCTGTGGAATGTATAGGGCAGGCCTATGATATAATGAGGTCTGGATTGTCGTGGGACCAGTGCAATGGCAAGTGAAAGTGAAAAACTGCAGCTTCTGCAAGTCTAAAATGAAAATAGAAACTCAGGAGGTCTGGCAGCATCAAGGGAAAAATGTACAGAAGCATATACTAAGAAGAGGATCTCAATTATGATCTGGACTAAAGTGTAATAATTGAGCTTAGTACTTCTGGGATGAGAAAGTTGACCTGGTGTCCTGCTCTTGCTGGCAATTCAGTTATTAGCTGAAGTCCTTGCATGTCAGTATTGGGTGAGAATCTGACCAGATTCAGTTTGATGGTCTCGTTTCAAATTTAAATATTTTCTTGCCGTTCACTGTTCATAAGTGGAAGTGGTTAGTGGGCTGAGTGACTAGCTGGTTTCATATATATGTGTAGCTGCATGCTAGATAAAGCAAACCCCTCTGGTAAATGCAGAAGATAAAATTGGTAAGCAATAAATACTTGGAATTAATGATGCTGCCATTTTTTTTGAGGAGGAAAGCAGTAGTTCCTGAAGCTGTTGGACCAGTACTGCTGGTCAATTCAGAGGGCTGGATTTTCTTGGGGAGCTGGAGACACTCTGTGGAGGTATTAAAATGGTGGCAGGGATCCTTTACCCAGCGCATACAGTTTTACAGTGTTACCTGATTCACACCACAGGCCAACACATTGAACTCCTTCTGGCTTGTAGGGATAGGCCATTGTTCACAATCCTTATGGAATGAGGCTGACTTTTAAAGGGTGCCTGGTTCACTGCATCTTGGAGTTGTCATAAACCATGAATAAGAAACACTTTTTTTTCAAATAATTTCTAAAGGCTTTTCCCATTTTTCCCCTCAATGCCATGGCACTCTAGCCACCAACTATGATCCCTCATACTCTCCATGCCAAACACTGGTATATCTGCATTCATTCACACTAAATATTTTAGAGGCAATGAATAATAGGACGTGTTTCAAATAAACTTTTAAAAAGGAAATCAATTTGTTATTTGTAACTCTCTTCTATTAGAGTCAATCAATCAATCCTTAAAGTATTAATTACAGACCTGCGAACACTCGACTTCTTTATCTTTATGTAAATAGACATTGACTCACCAAATTTACTGACTAAATCAGAGCTGTCTAGAAAACCATGTTTTCCCACGAGCTCAGCTGTTTCAACGTTCTTTCTAAAAAAAAAGAAGATTTAAGGGTATGAGGGACATGTAAACATGAGGTGGAGTGGATGGGACATGGGAAAGATGTGAGAGATGGAGTTCCTTGCTCTTTTTATAATTGAGATGTTACCCCAAAGACTGACATGGGCTTTTTCAACAGTTCACCTCAGCCCTTTCGCTATCTCTGAACTCCTTTCGTGACAGTGGGCCTAACTCCTTGTTAGCTAATGTCAGTGTGAGAGGGAAGGTGATTTCTGAAATAACACCATTTAAATGGTACTGGGAAAGAATGGGACTAAAAACACTGGAGGATTTGAGACTAGGTTTAGCATATTAATTGTTTCCTCTTTATTCGCAGTTTTCCACAAATTCAGCATCTATTCTTGAGTTGTATCGTTCACATGGAGAAAATCTGGAGCAAAAAAGTGAGGTAATAAGACTCCTAAGCATAAATAATACTTGTGTATAATGGATGAATATTTTCCTAAAAAGCTAATTAAAGTTTTTACATTAGCAAGTGGCATATTCATGCAGAAAGGAAAAAATAATCAGTCGTAAATTTGAAATCCCACATTTCTACCTGTCTGGGTATTTCTGAAACTAACCATAGTCCAAGATGGTACTGTCCTTTGTGGTTGTATTGAAGCTTATGCTGTGGTTGTATTAAAACATGCAGCCCTCACTTTGTCATAAGTGAACAATCTGTTGTGGCTTTCTGTCTGTGCAGACTGACTCGTTACATCTACACATTTCATTTACTCTCCTCCTCACTCCACAACCAGAGTCTGGTTCTGTGGATATCTGTAAATACCTTGCCGAACTCTACGTACGAGCCTTATTATGACTAGTGCGAAGGGGTCATTGGCTTGCCTTTTTCTTTTGTCAACTGCC
Organism: Chiloscyllium punctatum; assembly: GCF_047496795.1. Classification (NCBI taxonomy): domain Eukaryota; kingdom Metazoa; phylum Chordata; class Chondrichthyes; order Orectolobiformes; family Hemiscylliidae; genus Chiloscyllium; species Chiloscyllium punctatum. The sequence goes on from NC_092763.1 coordinate 35,791,046, forward strand.
TTAGTTGGTCGCATCAAAACTTTTGATATTTTTAGCACCTTTCTCCAATTAAAATGTAGTTAAATAATTGTGCTGGAAGCAGTGAGCAATCACAAGGTTTCTTGAGTTAAAGAGCAAGCTTACCATCTGCCAACATGCATACACCCAATTACTCATCCCTACAAGCTGGAAAGGGCAGTACAGTATGAAAATAAACCAATACACAGCTTGGAGCCTTTGGGTTTCCTTGGGGCCTATGTTTTACTTTGGACTACCAGCAATAGCAGATATTGTAATTGTCTTGTAAGGCCGCAGTTTCCAGATGTTTTCTTTCCAGTCACTGCTCTTGAGTGGGGCACCTTGATGCTGCTTGTAGAGACAAAGAGAGGATGAGTTGTCTCTTACCTGTGTTCAGCTCTGGCAATCTAAAATTCATCTCCTCTACCAAAGGGAGCTCTCCTTGAAATAGCAGATTGTTTGTATGTTCTAAAGAAGTTTGTCTTTCCAGACTTAGTGATTGTAGATGATTTTATGACTAAATGTGAGGATGCTTATGGTATCAATCAAATAGGAGGTGAGGACCTTGTAATATCACTCATGATGGGGGTGGCAGGCTGGGCTGACTGACTGATTTCATTGCTCTTCTTGGCTTAAGATGTTAACCTCAGATTGTCTTTTGTTTAATTGACATTGGTTTCATGAAATGTGGCTATGCTGGGTTAGTCACATGATCCCATAGCCATTTTAAGTCAATGATTTGTTCCCTTTTATGGACTGAAACAATTTTTAAAAGTCCCAGGTATCAAATTGGCCAATGGAGTTAAACATCATTGTGACAGCCCAGGGAGAAGGCAGTTCAACAGGGGTACATCACAGCCCAGAATTGATGTCTAAGGAAGCCACCTCCTAACTTTCATGAGTTCCTGCTGCTTGGGGCATTGAAGTTAATAGTAATGGAGCAACTGCTTTCCTGATTAAGATGAGTTGAGACACAGAATGCGGATTGAACCTGGCATTTTTCTTTCCTTTATGGTGCGGTGTCTTTATTTTGATAGACACCTGAGGATAGAATATTTAATAAAATGTCAGGGTCTTTCCTGTTTAAAATAGATGTGCTTTGAATAATCCAAGTCTAGGCCATGATGTAATAACCAAACAATAATTCCATTTGTATTGAATTCCATTCAGTATCTTGACTAAATGCCTACTGTTCACCTTGAGTCCAGAGAGTGAATATTTCAATGGTTCACAGTTGATCCTAATTATACTTTCTTTCAATATGAACATATGCGCAACCCAGTAGGATAGGCATTTCTCTTTCAGTCCTGTTCTGTTATACCAATATGGGATAGGGTTGAAACTGGAATGTCCGTGATGAAGTAAATTTTGCATCATTTGTTACCATCACTGAGACTGACTAACCAGGAATCAAAGTGAGAACTATTTTTCATTGTTTCTAAATTCCATATGGATGAGTCCTGATTGATGGTGATTGGCACTAGGTGAGTGATGGGCGTCTGTAATGATTTCAGCACTATTTGACAGACTGATGCAGATAATAGGACACATCAGGAAGGTGCATTCTTTGACCTTGACTGTTCTAGAGTGAAATTATTGGAATTTGCATCCTGGTCCCTGATCTTGATGCTTCACATTGATTTCTATGACTACCTGCAACCACTGCCCTCTGTCTGGAGGAGTTGCTCTCCTCCTGTGTCAACAGAACATCTCTCTCCTCCACCACTAGTACATCCAATGCAGCGTGGAAACCTTGGAGGCTACTCTCTGCTATATTGTGCCTTTAGTTGATGGTTCCCAGGTCGCATTGACTTCCTACATATTGCCAACTCCTGTTGTTGCTACAATGCACCTACCTTTTCTGAGGTGCAGGATAACTTTAACTAGTGCTCATCACTGGGTCATATTAGCTTTTCTTGATGCAGCCAGCTAGTCAATGGCATTGAGTTCGTGATGCTAGGATGCCAGTATCTGTAGACGTCAGTTGATTACACGTCATGAGCCCAGGGTTATTTTTGGGGCTATCCAATTTAGAAGCCTGTCTGTTTTTCCGGGAGTTAGCAGAAAAATGAGCAGGCCATTTTCCAAGGGAGAAAGGATTGATATGATGGTTGTAATTAGGGCAGCAATGCACTGAAAATTAGTAAGGCTATTCCCAATTAAGAATGTGTCAGTATTTGGTAGTATTTTTGCAAGTTTATGCAAGTGACAGAAAAATAAATTGGCACATAAAATATCTTATATCAAAACTGAAGAAAGCAATATTTTGTAAGTTTATTAACAGCATATAAATAATCTTGATTTCTTCAGAGGTATTAGCAATGATTTGTGTACAGACCTAACTATAGATGCAAGTGGGACAGATCCAGTTCTACTGCTGTTCCCTCTGTACCACCAATTACCTTCCGAAATCTTCATCTTTTATAGGACTTTGGAGAGAATATTTGATAGTCTTTGTACAGACATTGCTATCTCATTGTGTGAGGTAATAGAACTTCTAACCACTGACTCGCAAATTATAAATCTTGAACTAAAAACTTTGAACTTAGAGCAGTGTGCATTGACTGAAGGATTCTAACCCTGATAGATATTACAGTAAGATTGGAGAATGACTTTGTGTACTTGCAGTTTCTAACTTTTTCTCTGTTATTCTGCATTTTCTTCTCTCAGTACCAGGTTCTTAAAGTCTAGAAACACAAGATGCCCTTGAATAACCTACCCAAATATTCATGTTGCAACCTTCACTGAACATAGAAGCTATTTATGTATTAGTAAGAGACATTACAGATCAGTGTGATATTGATCTCCAACTGGTATCTACTGACCAGTAAGTCAGGTGAGGGCTCTTACAAGACAATTTATGGGGTACAATTCTGGCTATAATTGATTCTTATTATGTCCCTTAACAATCCAAGAAATGCTGTAAATATGTTGCTGGAAAAGCGCAGCAGGTCAGGCAGCATCTAAGGAGCAGGAGAATCGACGTTTCGGGCATGAGCCTTTCTCCAGGAATGAGGAAAGTGTGCCAAGCAGGCTAAGATAAAATATAGGGAGGAGGGACTTGGGGGAGGGGCATTGGAAATGCGATAGGTGGAAGGAGGTTAAGGTGAGGGTGATAGGCCGGAGTGGGGGTGGGCGTGGAGAGGTCAGGAAGAAGATTGCAGGTTAGGAAGGTGGTGCTGAGTTCGAGGGTTGGGACTGAGACAAGATGGGGGGAGGGGAAATGAGGAAACTGGAGAAATCGGAGTTCATCCCTTGTGGTTGGAGGGTTCCTAGGCGGAAGATGAGGCGCTCTTCCTCCAACCGTCGTGTTGCTATGGTCTGGTGATGGAGGAGTCCAAGGACCTACATGTCCTTGGTGGAGTGGGAAGGGGAGTTGAAGTGTTGAGCTACGGGGTAGTTGGGTTGGTTGGTCCTGGTGTCCCAGAGGTGTTCTCTGGAACATTCCGTAAGTAGGCGGCCTGTCTCCCCAATATAGAGGAGGCCACATCGGGTGCAGCGGATGCAGTAAATGATGTGTGTGGAGGTGCAGGTGAATTTGTGGCGGATATGGAAGGATCTCTTGGAGCTTTGGAGGGAAGTAAGGGGGGAGGTGTGGGCTCAATTTTGCATTTTGCAATTTTGCAGGGGAAGGTGCCTGGAGTGGAGGTTGGGTTGGTGGTGGGTGTGGACCAGACGAGGGAGTCACGGAGGGAGTGGTCTTTTCGGAATGCCGATAGGGGAGGGGAGGGAAATATATCCCTGGTGGTGGGGTCTGTTTGGAGGTGGCGGAAGTGACGATGGATGATACGATGTATATGGAGGTTGGTGGGGTGGTAAGTGAGGACCAGTGGGGTTTTGTCCTGGTGGTGATTGGAGGGGTGGGGTTCAAGTGCGGAGGAGCGGGAAGTGGAGGAGATGCCGTGGAGAACCCCACTGGTCCTCACCTACCACCCCACCAACCTCCATATACATCGTATCATCTGTCGTCATTTCGCCACCTCCAAACGGACCCCACCACCAGGGATATATTTCCCTTCCCTTGGACCTGCTGCGCTTTTCCAGCAATACATTTTCAGCTCTGATCTCCAGCATCTGCAGTCTTCACTTAATCCAAGGAATGCTACCAACTTTGATTTCAATTAAACTGAGCTAATTTGCTGTTGTCTGGTTAATGTGTAGCTTTTAACGAAATGTTTTCATATGCATATTCTTTGCAGGTTTATTTTATTTCTTTTGTAAACTTGGAAAGTGTTTTTATAGTTTATTTTGCTGCCTTGGAATAACTTACTGATTAGCTTCTTCAACTCTGTGTACATTTCTCTGAATGAAGAAACTCGTATTGACTAACCTACAATGTTCCAGTGGATGCAGACAATTTGCCCACAGTTTCACTCCCCTTTGCCTCCTACTGGGAGGATTTTTGTAAATTCTGAGTGATTCATTTTGTCTGCTTTTCACAGCAGATATAAAGTAATGAAGACTGGGTAAAGGCCAAAGGTACTTTAAAATTTAATATCCTTTAATGCAGGAGAAAGATTTTCCATCTGTGTTGTTGTTTTTGCATGTTTAGACTGCTTATTTTGCAAAAGTTTGAAGGCAAAGTTTTTATTTTTAGTATAGAATTTTGCATTGTTTTAGTTAACAATTAGGCTGAGTAGTGTTTCCTTTAGCTACCATGAAAAGCATGCCAATAGCAGTAACCTTAATTTCTGTTAGAAGCATCAAAACTACACTGGGATGGTGTGTTCACTCCCTTCCTCCAAAGTGCTGTTGAGCTGTTAGTCCATCCACTGAAACTGGGTTCTTGGTCCACTCATGCACTGTGACTGAAGATCTGTTTTTTTCCTCAACCTTGTGTCTCAACCAGGATGACAAGATTGAGGCTGCAACTTAGTACTAATTCTACATAAACTCTGACGCTTCGTTTGTGGCTTTGGAGAAAGGTGTACAGAGAGACTGGCAGCAAACATCTTGAGACTAACAGGAACCGGGCAGAAGCTGTTCAGTAGTGGAGAAAGGCTATGTGTAATTGGTCACAAGTACTGAATTTACTTGATGTTGCCAAGTCTTTTTTTAGTTACCCTCTGTCCTGACAGACCGCTTTTCTTCAACTCTGGTGTTGTGGTCCTGAGGGCACTAAATAATCCAATGTTGGATGTGTGCATCAGTGTCTTGTGGTGTTTGCTGAAGCAGGTGGTTGGGGTGCTCAGGTTTTCACATGATTCTTTTGTTTGCGTTAGGTGACCATCCGGGACCGTTAGCAATATTTGGGGTGGTTGGCACATTTACGGATGTTACTACTTTAAGTTGGATAGTCTTGGATTGGAGATTTTCACAAATTAGTGGTGATGTTGCATTTTTTTTTCGCAGGGAAATTTTGGGGATATCATTTGTGTTTCCTCTGCCACCTCATTGTTTGACATGATGAAGCTCAGAACTTTGTTTTGAAGGCTTTGTGTCAGGCATGTGGATGAGGTGGCCCACCCAATGCAGCCTGTTAACTACAACCAGTGCCTTGATGCTGGGGTTGTTGGCCTGGGAGAGGACACTGATAGTTGACTGCCTATGTTACCATTGTTCCTGCAAAATCTTGAAGGTTCATCCACTGGTGATAGTTCTCCAAGGCATTGAAGTGTTTGCTGTACATTATCCGTGTCTCTGAAGTATACAGGAGGTGTCCTACAGATCACAAACTTGGTGTTGGGTTTGGTGTGTTTCTCATTAAATACTCTGTACCTCAGAGTGTCAAATGTTATGCTGGCGGGCTGGAGGCAAGATTGAGTTTCATCGTTGATGTCCATCTACTCTTAGGAGGCTCCCAGGACATGAGACAAATGCACAATGGTCGAGAAATTTCAGCCTGGCAGAATCTGCAAAGGAAGTTATACTGGACCTGAAATGTTAACTCTGGGTTTCCTTTACACAGATCCTGTCAGACCTGTTGGGTTTCTTCAACATTGTTTGTTTTGGATTTCTGTCATCTACGATATTTTGCTTATCCCAATGAACGAAAATTGATCCCACCTTGTCCACTGGCTCACATGGAGTAGGCCAGTCAAGCACCTTTGAAGTTCGGATGCTGAGCCTCTCTGACAGGTGTTTGGAGCACTGTCTCTCTCTGCATTAACGCACACGTGATCTGTATATTGCAGCTTGATAACAAAGTTTGAGGTGATCTAGGTTCTTGAATTTGAATAATTTCCTATTTGTACTGTGGAGCATCCCCACTTCAGAGGGAATGTTCATGAAGGTAGGATGAATGATGTGGTAAATAAGTTGGAGAAAAGCATTGGTGCTTAGTTTCCACTAGTCGCCTTATTGATTTCTAGTTGTCAGATAGACTTTTCAACCTTGCAATGAACTGGGTTATGATGAGATGGTGGGGGATAATATGTTTTAGGATATAATTTGAGGAGACTGAAGTTGAGAACCATGCTTCAGTTAAGGTTGATTGAGTCTTAGTTGAGGAAATCCACAAAGTGCTCCACCCTATGAGTGCTGACTGCCTGTTTGCCTTTGATCTATGTCACTGTTTTTAAGTCCCCATGAGATGGATTCTAGTTGATTGGGCTGCATTGAAGAATCCATGCATATCATGGCTGTTGGTGAGTTGTTGAATTTTGTGTGCTCTTTCTGTCCATCATCTGTTTGTGAAGTTATAGTTTTGTTGTTGGACCTTTTGCCTTCATTTGTTGCAGATTTGTTTTCCTTCCCTTGAAGTTTGGTGAAGGCTCCAGGTTAGTTGCACTTGCATTTTAGTAGGTCTGGGATCTCCTAGTTGTTGTTCTCATACCCCTGGTAAGAAACCAGTGTTATCTTTACTGGTGTTGATTATGATGATTTGAAGGGCATTCTGGATATTCTGTGCTTCCTGCTTGGTAACATGGTCAGGTTTACTATGAAGTACTGAGTGAGTCAGTTTTCTTTACAAAATTGTCAAGTATATGAACATTTACTTTCTTGCAGCTGCTTTTATGCTACTTCTGCCTTTTTTTTTAGCCAGGCTGATGGAAGTAGTAGACCAAATGAGGCAATGGTTGTTCCAACAGTTAGCAGCTCCTGTCAAAATGTGAATGATTGAACATCCTGAGGTCCCTCACTTGGATCATGATGTGGTCAAGCAGGTGGCCATATCTGAAGCGAGTGTGTTGTCATGGATTTTAGATTTACCTCTGATGAAATAGCGTCTCGTTTGACCAGACCGTGTTGTCGGCATTACCATTAGTACAAATTTGTATTGAGGCTTGGCATTGGAGTGAGGATGTTGGTTATGGGATGAGAAGGTTTTTCTGGAAAGCATTAAAAGAATTAAGTATGTAGATAAGCACGGCATAGAAGAGGGTTTCACCAGCTGGTAGACTGGGATGTAGTAGAGATGGACGTGGAAGATGGAGGTGGAAGATGTTGGTCTTTGTGATTGAGAGAGAATGTAGTTCCTTTCATAATTAAAGTTAATTTTGAATCCTATGTGTTTTTGTCCATAATACAATTCAACGTGTCTGACAGATTGGGTTGTATCCCTTTATTTCTTCTTTTAGCTACTCCAGCAGCAGCTATGTTTATTTTTCATTGATGTATGCTGAAAGCTTGCATTGATGTTGAGATTTTTATGAAGAGAATTTTAAAAATCAGATAATTTTTTAAAATGCTTGTGGCAAGTTTTGAAAGCTTTTGCAAATTATGACAAATGAAAAGTTGACAAGTGTGTTTCTTAGAGAATGGATTGGCAGAAATTGGCACTCTTAATTGGGCAAGATTTAAAATGTGATCTCTTGACCGAGGTGGTCCATATTAATAAAATTGTTGAGCAGATCAAAATTCTGAAAGATATATTTTCTTTTACACTATTGACTCAATTATAAGATCTTCTGAATCAATTTGAATTGGATATGTCATGGTTTTTCAGAGTCAAGATTAGAGTGGTGCTGGAAAAGCATAGCAGGTCAGGCAGCATCCGAGGAGCAGGAAAAATCGACGTTTCTGGCAAAAACCCTTCGTCAGGAATTCATATTTAACTGACCAAACTGGACTTTTTCATTCTGGACTGTAATTTTTCAACCTAACCTACCTGGCATGCCAAACACTTGTCAAGAGCTGATTAGATTACTTAGTGTGGAAACAGGCCCTTCGGCCCAACAAGTCCACACCGCCCCGCCGAAGCGCAACCCACCCATACCCCTACATCTACCCCTTACCTAACGCTACGGACAATTTAGCATGGCCAATTCACCTGCCCTGCACATCTTTGGACTGTGGGAGGAAACCCACGCAGACACAGGGAGAATGTGCAAACTCCACACAGTCAGTCGCCTGAGGTGGGAATTGAACCCGGGTCTCTGGTGCTGAGAGGCAGCAGTGCTAACCACTGTGCCACTGTGCCGCCCACATCTTGAGTACAACTGCCAGAATTGTGGCACATTGGGTATAGCAGTGGAAAATGTCATACATTTTCACTTCTTTTTATATCCCAACCTTCAGGAATCACCTAAAGTGCTCCTGTGCAGTAGTTTGAGATGTTAATAAAGCAGTCTTGAAATTTGTGCAAGGTTACAAATGGAAGGAAGTGTCTGCAACTTTTGATAATGGGAAGGCTTTGTCAAGAGCTTATGGGACTGAATGTTCTTGAATTTGAGCTTTTGAACCAAAATGTTGTCCATCCTGAATTGGATAATGTGTGCCACCCTCTGTAATACAATGTGTGGGTCCATCTGTTTACATGGTAATTGTGAAACAGTAAGTGCTAAAAGAAGATAAGAGTCTTGAGGTTTGGGTGGGAGTGGTGGAGGTGAAGTTGGTTGCTGGAGACGAGAAATGTTGAAATTAATTGTTTAAAAAAAGTCTTTATTTTATTAGCCCACATTTGACCCATGCTCTCAGCTGTAAGAACACCACACTTGGGCCTTCATTTCTGGAGTAAAGAATGGAAAATCAGTGCGACCACTTATCCTTTGCCTACTGCTGGCAATTACATGTGTGGAATGACAGGATAGATTTAGACACCCTGTGAGATCAAATCCCTTACTAACTAAATTTGTAAACAAAAGATTGACATTTGTGCAAGTTGTTATCCCTTGTGTATCGCTGTTGCAAGTCAGATCTTTCAGAAGAGATAAGGCAAAAATGTTAAAGTATGTTTTGTATTATAAACTAAAAAACTGTCATTTGTTAAATGTATTTACTGTCTAGTAACCAGGATACAATTGTTCAGTGACGTGTACTGACAATTTTACTTTCTTACAAACTATAATCTGATTGTGGTAGTTCAAATTCTAGACCTTGAATCTCATAAACTTGCAATGAGATATTTTGCAAATAGCAAGCTTTCTTGTTGGAAACTTCATAACTTCTATAAGGAATGATTCTATTCAATTGGATTGCCTATGTTATGCACATTTTGGGATAATTCCTAGGACTCAAGTGTGAATGTAGAGATTCAACAGTGTCAGTACCTGGGATTTGTATTGAAAATACATTAGCTGTGAATGTTTAGTGATTCATTTTCCATTTCTGAAAATACTGAGAAATGGCAGCTCCTTGTGTTTCACGTTAGAGAGTGAAATACTTGCTTGGATATCACAGGCTTTTAATGACTTCAGGATGTCCCCTAGTCCTTTACAGTCAGTGAAGTACTTTGGGGTGTGTCTCTGCGGTAGGAATCATGGCAACCGATTTGTACATGTAGGGTCCTGAGAACAGCAATGAGGTTTCTGCTTTGTTTTGGAGATGTTGCTCAAGATTGTGGTGCACATGAGAACAATCTGACTGTTCTTTGACAAGTGCCAAGTGTTCAAAATGTTAGTTTAAAATTCCATCCAAAAGATGCAGCTCTCACAATGCAGCACATCCTCAATTCTTCACAAAATGTCCTGATTTCTTTTGGATTGGAGCTTGAATGCCCAATCATTTCACTGACGTGAGACATTTGCCTCTGAACCAAAGCTGTTCTTGATTACAGTTTTCAAAAATGAATGATATTGGTCAGTTGGGGGCAGCATCAAAAGCAAATATTGTACGGTGTTGGGTCCATTTTCTAGCAAGGATTGGAAATCCAGACAGTTGTACCTTCTCATGCCTGCCAGTTTATCCAAGCTCTGAAGCTCTCTCCTTAAATATCTTTGTGTCTCTAATTCAATTACCGCATTTTAAAATACTTTTTAAAAGAATGACCCCTTTGATCAAGCTTTGTTAACAAGAATCCAGAGAAAGTATATTCCTATCAGGGTGAAAGGGAAGACTGGTAGCTATAGGGAATGCTGGATGACTAAAGAAGTTGAGGGTTTGGTTAAGAAAAAGAAGGAAGCCTTTGTCAGATATAGACAGGATAGATTGAGTGAATCATTAGAAGGCTATAAAGAAAATAGGAGTACACTGAAGAGGGAAATCAGGAGGGCAAAACGGGGACATGGCAAATAGAATTAAGGAGAATCCAAAGGGTTTTTGCAAATATATTAAGAACAAAAGGGTAACTAGGGAGAGAATGGGCCCCTCAAAGATCAGCAAGGCGGCCTTTGTGTGGAGCCACAGAAAATGGGGAAGATACTAAATGAATGTTTTGCATCAGCATTTACTGTGGAAAAGGATTTGGGGGTTATAGACTGGAGGGAAATAGATGGTGACATCTTGCAAAATGTCCAGATTACAGAGAAGGAAGTGCTGGATGTCTGAAACAGTAAAAGGTGGATAAATCCCCAGGACCTGATCAGTTGTACCCGAGAACTTTGTGGGAAGCTAGAGAAGTGATTGCTGGGCCTCTTGCTGAGATATTTGTATCATCGATAGTCACTGGTGAGGTGCCGGAAGACTGGAGGTTGGCAAATGTGGTACCACTATTTAAGAAGGGCAGTAAAAACAGGGAACTACGGACCGGTGAGCCTGACCTGAGTAGTGGGTAAGTTGTTGGAAGGAATCCTGAGGGACAGGATGTACATGTATTTGGAAAGGCAAGGACTGATTCGGGATAGTCAACATGGCTTTGTGTGTGGGAAATCATGTCTCACAAACTTGATTGAGCTTTTTGAAGAAGTAACAAAGAAGATTGAGGAGGGCAGAGCAGTTGATGTGATCTATATGGACTTCAGTAAGGGGTTCAACAAGGTTACCCATGGGAGACTGATTAGCAAGGTTAGATCTCATGGAATACAGGGAGAACTAGACATTTGGATACAGAACTGGCTCAAAGGTAGAAGACAGAGGGTGGTGGTGGAGGGTTGTTTTTCAGGCTGGAGGCCTGTGAACAGTGGAATGCCACAAGGATTGGTGCTGGGTCCTCTACTTTTTGTCATTTACATAAATGATCTGGATGTGAGCATAAGAGGTACAGTTATTAAGTTTGCAGACGACACCAAAATTGGAGGTATACTGGACAGCAAAGAAGGTTACCTCAGATTACAACAGGATCTTACCAGATGGGCCAATGGGCTGAGAAGTGGCAGATGGAGTTTAATTCAGATAAATGCGAGGTGCTGCATTTTGGGAAAGCAAATCTTAGCAGGACTTATACACTTAATGATAAGGTCCTAGGGAGTGTTATTAAACAAAGAGACCTTGAAGTGCATGTTCATAGCTCCTTGAAAGTGGAGTCACAGGTAAATAGAATAGTGAGGAAGGTGTTTGGTATGCTTTCCTTTATTGTTCAGAGTATTGAGTACAGGAGTTGGGAGGTCATGTTGCGGCTGTACAGGACATTGGTTAGGCCACTGTTGGAATATTGCTTGCAATTCTGGTCTCCTTCCTATTGGAAAAATGTTGTGCAACTTGAAAGGGTTCAGAAAAGATTTACAAGGATGTTGCCAGAGTTGGAGGATTTGAGCTACAGGGAGAGGCTGAATAGGCTGGGAATGTTTTCCCTGGAGCGTCGGAGGCTGAGGGGTGACCTTAGACTTTTTTGCAAAAATATGAGGGGCATGGATAGGATAATTAAACGAAGTCTTTTCCCTGGGGTCAGGGAGTCTAGAACTAGAGGGCATAGGTTTATGATGAGAGGGGAAAGATATAAAAGAGGCCTACGGGGCAATTTTTCACGCAGAGGGTGGTACGTGTATGGAATGAGCTGCCAGAGGATGTGGTGGAGGCTGGTACAATTGCAACATTTAAGAGGCATTTGGATGGGTATATGAATAAGAGGGTTTGGAGGGATATGGGCCAGATGCTGGCAGGTGGGACTAGATTGGGTTGGGATATCTGGTTGGCATGGACGGGTTGATCGAAGGGTCTGTTTCGATGCTGTAGATCTCTATGACTCTAATCAAATATATCTGCATGTGGCTAGATTTAACTTTTTTTCATAATGCCCCTGCGAAACATGTGGACAGTTTTAATGACATTCAAAGTGTTACATAAATGCGAGTTGGTGTTGTTCCCCTTGAAATCACAGCTGACTGAGTGCTGTTGTTTAGTTTTGAGGACATTTTGGGTTTAGCTGAGTTGATAAAAAGAATATTTATAAAGTTACAGAATGATGTTTTGTTGGAACCAGTACTTGATGTTGTACAGACTGGGGCTTTATGAAGCTGCAGTGTTTAATGTGGATGATGTCAGTGGTGAAATAGATGAGTTGGTTTTACACATCGCAGTCCCCCCTCACTGTTCTGCCAGCACTGCCCTCTCCAGCCCATAACCCAGGTATATCCACCTGCTGTCACATCTTCTTTTGAAACATTGTCATTGTTTGCATTAAGATGGGATGCTGCTGTTGTCAATGTCACCTGGGTGAACAGAACAACATCTGGTTACAGTAGCACCCTCGTTCGGAATTTGTTCATTATTTTGCAATTCAGTTATGCCGTTGCAGATACTGTTTTGATTTGCCACATACTCAATTAAGGGAGAGTTTAAATTCATGTAGTGGAGACTTTAAATTATATTTTCATCAAGGTATGCCATTTGTAACTATGGGCTGAACCTTACATTTTTTGGCTATGTCCAATTTGAGGTGCATTCTTTGGAGGGTTCCTCACTGTGAGGTCTGGTGAGTTTCTCATCCTAGTTTACCAGACTCTGGTTATTAATTGCCTGCGGTATACCAGGGGGTGTCTTGCATCTGATTTCTGCCCCATTTACCCCACGACCTTTTCTGAAAAAACCTGCCACTCAGCAGAGGTCCTGCAACTCACCAGCATCCCTTGTATCCACACCATCTTTGAAAACCCACAATGTATCTGGACAAACACTGTCAATCTGTAGCTGCCATTCACAGTTGCTGATATATGCCCCAGACATGGCAGGCAGGGGAAATTGGTGCCTCCCTGCATGGGCATGGACCTGAAGGTTCTGCAGGATGGGGAGTTAGTTGCTAAAACACCAGATCTTGCCAGCCTGGTTGCTACACTCTGCTCTCTGGAGAAATGCCCAAGTGGGTCAATGCCATTCTCCATTTTGCCAGTGTTAGTGTCACCACCTTCTCTTTGATACCTCACGCTCACTCAATCTCTGCTTTGTATCCATCTTCCTTCAAGGCCTATGCTCCGCTATGTTCTCTATTGCTTGCAATATTTGTTTATAGGATGTGGTCATTCCTGGCTAGGCCAACATTTATCACCCAATCCTAATTGTCCTTGCGAAGGTGGTAAAGAGCTGCCTCTTTGAATTGTTGCAGACAGTGGGTTGTAGGGATACCCACGGTACATTAGGAAAGGAGTTCCAGGATTTTAACCTAGCAACAGTGATGTATTTCCAAGTCACGATGATGAGTGACTTGGAGGGGTTCTGTGGGTAGAGTTATTCTCCGGTATCTGCTGTCTTCATGGTTGAGGTCACTGGTTTGGAAGGTGCTATCAGAGGAGAATTAGCATTTTATTATCCTCTGGCATCTACAAAAGAATTAATTGGGCAAGGCTAATTGAAGCTCTTTTTTTTCAGTCTGTCTAGTTTTTACATGTACAATGAATAACAAAATATATCTGGTCTGATCCTATAGCCTATCCTTTGTCCAACTGCCATCAGGCATTTTTCATTTTCATAGTCTACATGTCTGGGCTTTGCAATAGTGTGGGTGTGGGTGTGGAATGGGTGGGGTTGATTTTTTAAAAAAAAAATCCTTTTGCAGCAGGAAAACATCTACCACGAAATACAGAAGTAAAATGTTTTTGAAGAATTCATATACTTTCATGAGACCTAAATGTTGTGCTAGGATCATTAAATTGTACTCCTATAACATGGGATCTCTAAGCCATTTTTTAATATAGAGCAAAATTTGCTTTTCACTGTTTTGATTAAAAACATAAGGAAGTTCCTTTTTTTTAAAAATTGGAGAATTCTACAAAAGCAGCCAGCTTGACTGAGCCCAGTGAAACAAGATTGATATGTTTGACTGTGTTCCTTAATCAATTTGAGAACCAGCAGTTCACTTGGCGCTGAGAGTTCAAATTTTATGATTTCAGGATGCAGCCCTTGAGCACAAACCAACACTTTTTAGGACCATTCTGGGAACATGTTGCATGGTTGGAACATAGCAGAGCATAAGCCTTGAAGGAAGATGGATACAAAGCAGAGATTGAGTGAGCGTGAGGTATCAAAGAGAAGATGGTGACACTAACACTGGCAAAATGGAGAATGACATTGACCCACTTGGGCATTTCTCTAGAGAGCAGAGTGTAGCAACCATGCTGGCAAGATCTGGTGTTTTAGCATCTAACACCCCATCCTGCAGAACCTTCAGGTCCATGCCCATGCAGGGAGGCACCAATTTCCCCTGCCTGCCATGTCTGGGGCATATATCAGCAACTGTGAATGGCAGCTACAGATTGACAGTGTTTGTCCAGGTATATTGTGGGATTTCAAAAGATGGTGTGGATACAAGGGATGCTAGTGAGTTGCAGGACGTCTGGTAAGTGGCAGGTTTTTCAGAAAAGGTCGTGGGGTAAATGGGGCAGAAACAGATGTCATTGTTTTGGGAATGGCATTAAACTGTAGGTCCATTAACCTGCTGATAAGGTTTTATTGGAAAGCTTGAAATCTTTAACTCTCCAGGAGCAATCTTTTGCTAAGATCAGAAATTGGATCCTGTGGCCCCATTTGGAAGGTGTGCATAGGACTTCTCCATGATATTCTGCCCAATATTTCTTCCTTGATGAATGTCACTAAAAGGATCATGATATTTGGCCATTATTCCATTGCTGTTTTGAGAGGGTTTGTTGTGTATAAATTGGCTGCCATGTCTCCTACATTACAACAATGACTACACTTCAAAAACACTTAATTAGCTTTGAAGAACTTTGGGATGTTCTAAGAGTTTAATACATTAACTATCTGTAGTCAGTGAGCACTCTGCAGATTAACTAAAGCCCTTATAAATATGAACTGGGTGGAACTGATTGGTTGGTAAGTAGCAGATGTATATCTGTAAAGTGTACCTTTAGAAGTGTTTGAAAAATGGCTCCAGTTCTATCATTTCTCACCTAGCTTTCTGGAATAGCACACTGAGGTTGTGAAAAGTACCACGTAAAGGTAAGTCTTTCTTGAACTTCCAACATAAGTTTGCATTATATATCTGGTATTTTTGTTTTGCTTTCAAATCTGTAGCAGTTGTATTGCCAGTTCAAAGCACTTTGTAAGCTCCTCCAGTGACATGTTTTCAAAACTCATCTCCTGTATACTGTGAGAATATGGTGATTTTTAATACCAAACTTGTGGATAATTATGTTTATTCCACACTTAGTGAAGCAAATAACTGTACAGTACTCAGCTCTGATCAATATATGAAGAGTAACTGAACTTAATGACCTTTGTCCTTCAATTGTAAACTCTCTGTTGTTGATTGTTGGAAAGTTAAAATTCTACACTTTTAAAGCTGTCCTGCTCTTTATGTCAACCACCCCTTCAACCTTACCACATCTCATGTCTTATCACATGATTTTGCTCAGAAGAAGGCCACCTTCCATCACTTGCATCAGATCATCACAGACATTGTCAATTCCATTGTGGAACATTCTTTTTTTTGCCCTCCTTCTTTCAGTCACCATATCATAGAATTATAGAATCCTGAAAGTGTGGAAACAGGCCGTGGGACCCATTGAGTTCCCATCAACCATCTGAAGAGCATCCTCTTTCCGCGCCCCCCCCCCCCCCCCAACCAAAACCCCCAAGCCATGTAACCCTACATGTCTCATGGCTAATCCACATAAACTACACACTCTTGGACACTATGGGCAATTCAGTATGGCCAATCCATCAAAGCTGAACATTTTGGATTGTGGGAATAAACCGGAGCACCCGGAGGAAACCCATGCAGACCTGGGGAAAATGTGCGAACTTACACGGACAGTCACCTGAGGGTGGATTCAAACCTGGGTCTCTGCTGCCGTGAAGTCTCTGCTACACATTTACATTATCTCCAGCAATCCTTCACTGCTCACCTCATTATGTAAATGCTATTTTCTTTCAACACTGCTCTCGTCCTATCTAGTGCTCACTAGCAGTGGAACTCTCACTGCTGCCTGGAGCTTCTAGCATTTGTGTTGCTGCCATATCTAAAGCCCAGCTGTGCTTCAGGTCAAATGCTGCAGGCCAGGAGTTGCGCTTCACTCTGTAATAAATGACAGTGAAATGAACGACAGAAGCTCCTGCGGACACAAAAGTGGCATGGTTGACATTTCATTGAAAATATAAGCTCACATTTGGACATAGATTGCCACTGTACATCATCATCTGTCTCATTGGCGGTCATTGTATTTGCAGCTACAAAATTGAAGTTATGGAGGCTATCAGTCCATAGTATGTTAGAACCCTATGTGTGCTACTCTTTCTCTAACATCCAGCATAGTGTAATGTTTCGTCATTTGTTCACTGTGGAAGCATCGCATGTTGTAAAATCGTTAAACTTTTGATAATTTTAGCTATTATTGAGAACAGGAAAAGCAAAGCACAAACCAACAAACAGCGTAATCAAAGCTGCATTTGATTTGGAGAATAAACTGGGCAGTTGGCTTCTGAAATACACCAAATTTACAATCAATGAATGATAACTTCACCCAAATTTTATCTATTGGAAATGATGTCAATTAAGACCTGTTCAGTTTGTAGCGCCCAATGCTGCTGCATGTGATGCTATTCCTCCAGTTCAATGTCCTTCCCTTCCTCTTCTGCAAGGTGTTGTTGCTCTTCAGCATCCATCACATCTCCTATTTTCTTGGTCCATTTGTGCAACTCACAGCATACAAAGATAATGTGGCGTGCCCGATCTGGATTCTACAGCAAGGCCTTCCAAAACTGATCCCTGCATCAAAACCTCTTCTTAAGCAGACTTCTGGTCTGCTCCAACATTGCCTAGTTGGAGGAATGAGTTGCTGTGTATATATGGTTGGCCTAATTGGGGGAGGCATTCTGGAGGCATCAGGCATGGTTGGAGGGTTTAAGTGTGCTTCCCCACCATCCATCCTTGTGAGGCATCTGGTCCTTAATCATAGCAGCTTCCCCAGTATATGGGGCAGACTTCCAAGATGTGGTACCTGTGATCAGAAATTGTCATCGTCAAGTCAATGGTACTACAGGCTGCTCAGCTGTATTGGAGGGGAGGGAAAGGCGATCTCACTAAAATTTACAATTTTTAGAATGTGACAAAGTAAGTCTAGATAGGACATATCCCTGGCTGATGACTCTCGAGACTCTAATCTCAGAATAAGGGGCAGGTAAGTTAAGGGAAAGATGTTTGGAGGGTGGTGCTTCATTAGAATTCTTGATCCCAGATGGCTGTGCAAGCTTGATCTTTGAACGTGTTCATGACATAAATCAATAGATGTAGTGTAGGAAAATGGCTGATCAGCTATTGTCAAGAATGCAGACACAGGCTTGATGGGCTAAATGGCCTGCTCCTTTTACTATGTTCCTGTGTGTGTGTATGTGTGTGGCTCTCTGTTTTGTTTACCTTTATTATTTTTGACCTGTAAGGAACATTGAGTGCTGACACATTATTTCTAAACTGAGAGCATCACAATTAGGCCAGATTACCCTCACTCACTGTTTTCAGGTGTACTTCCCAGAAGGAGTTGCTGAATGAACAAACTTTGGTCAGGAGTAGGAGTCCTTGGTACAGTTATCTTTTTACTTTCTTTTTCTGAGACCCGGTGGTCTGATTACAGTGGCCACCCCATTGTAGACGCTGATATTAACTACCTCAGCACAGAGTAGCATTGTACTATGAGAATTCATTGGTTTGCATGGGTTCAGTAGATAGGCATCCATTGGAATAGTCTGCTGCTGTTTGCCACATGCAACACACACTGATTCTATGCCCGGTTATACTATAATGATTTTAAAGGTGTTCATCAGGTAATGTCCCCTCTATTAGCTGACATTATGTTGCTGTATTGTGCCATCTCTGATTTCTGGAAAATCAAGAAACAAGGAAAAAAATAGAAACAGAGGCTTTATAATAGGTAAAGTAAAGGGGAATTAATGTAGTTCTTGAAACAAGATGGCAATGTAAAGCTAAAGGTCACAGCTGCTTCTGTGTGTTTGTGTTGGTGTTTTCCTTCATGCCAGACCCTCCTGTTAAACCACACCCTAATCCAGTACAAACGGCTGCAGTCATAGCAACGACCATTACATTCCTGACATTTGGGAGTGGTTAATATTGGTTTGTGATGTATCTTAATTGGGCAAAGGCCACACCCTGTCTAATGGAACTTATTCTGGACTTGAAGTCTACTTTGTATCCGTTAGAGTGATTTTTGTTCCCTGGTTTAGTTCAGAGAATCCACTTTTCAAAAAGAAACTTTTGTAACTCTTCTTACTTTGAAATAGAGAAATGTTCAGTCAGCATGGTTTTTGTAGTGTGCATTCTGTAACACCTAGATGATGAACTACAATGTATATTCCCCTGTTTCTTTTATTTGCTGTACTTCTGCATCATTTATTTAAAAAGTAATCTTCTGCATGGTTACTGCTTATGATAATGCACAATTTGACAGATGTTCAGCAAGGTCTGAGATCAATTGCCAGTGCTGAGTTAGCTAACACCATCAGCAAAATCTAAACAGACTGGACTCTATTTGCTGGAAAAGAGAAGACATGGAGGGTGACCTGATTGGTGATCTTTAAGATTTTGAAGGTGTTTGATGGGTTACACACAGAAGATGTTTTTACTTCATGTGGAAACCAACACCAAAATCTATAAATATAAAATAATCAGTAATGAAGTTGCTTCTGAATTACTTATTAAATCTTAGGGAGAAAGACAAGAATGTGGAAACTGCAACCATGAGGTATAGTGGAGGCCAAAAGCATAAACGTACTTAAGGGCAAGTTAAATAAACACAACAAGGGAAAGAAAGATATAATGGTGGGGTGAGTTGGAATAGAGTGAGAGGAGGCTCGTGTGGAGCATAAAAACTGGCATGGACTTCTTGAGCTGGCTACCCTGTTTCTCTTTCAGAAATGCTTTGCAAGGAGGGTTGATGTTCTGTGAAATTAACAAGGATTCCTTGTTCTTGCTTGTTACACAATGCTTGAAGTGAAACTTCGGATTTTAAACTGAATTTATCTTGGCACTCCTGTCCCCCTCGCCCACCCCACAGTTGATTAACACGCTCGCACTTCCTATCTTGAACTGTACAGAAAGAATGATTACTAAGATGTGGAAGTACACCGCTGTCTAAATCCCTGTACTCAGCAGAGAAAATGCTCATGACATTACAATGCCTCATTCAGGACTGATAACCATCTGGAGAACTAAGGTTTCTAAATAGCCACTCACCCATTTCTTGCCTCAACATGGGTAACAAGGAGAGGCAAGTTTAGGTGGATATCTTGGATATATTTTGAACAGCCAGTGCCTGCCTGATTCAACTTTACTGCAGGTCTGTGAATGAGCACCCAGTGTCTGTGCCTAAAGTGAATGGAAGTTAATTGGGGTCGACCACAGGTTGTTGGACCCCGACTGAAATGTTCACATAGACTGGTGTGATATCTGCAGTCTCTACGCTTGTGTGCATGTGTTGAAGGGGCTGGTCACTGATTCTTGAAGGGGCTGTTTGAAGCTGCCATGGGATTAGTAAGTTAAAAATATTTTGTACAATCAGGAGTAGTTTGTTCTAACTGGCTCCATGGTAACTCGCTCTGTCCGCTGCTATCCTGTTCTCTTATTCCATCTTGCAATGAGCCTAATCTGAATGTTAGTTCCCAGTATGTAATAATCAGAGCTACACCTTGCTGGCTGAATTCAATAAAGCCTTGACTGCAAAAATATGATTCTGATCTCCTGGCCATGACTTTGGACCGCTGCTATAGACGTTTTGTCCATTTCACATATTTTGGACATTGCGTTGATAATCTTCCCCCTTGGTATATACCTGTATTCAGTCTATTATGTGGTAATAGAAGTAAACAAAAGCAAAATATTGCTGATATTGGGAATTTGTAATAAAAGCAAAAAATGCTGAAAATACTGAGTCTGGCATCATCTGTGGAGAGAGAAACAGAATGACTAGTTCAGGTCAAGAAATATTCTTCAAAATTCATAACTTGCACACAGTCATAGACTTGTACAGCATGGAAACGGACCTTTAGCAGTAATTTTTAGTGAGAGTTGTGTTTGTCTATATAACTACTGAAACTGAATGTCTTCTGATATACTGATACTTGTATCTGTTGTACAACTATGAACACAGCCATGGGGATGCCTCTTTTTGGAAAAAAAACACTTGTCCTATTTGATGGACTGACTGAAATTAGGAAACTTGCATGTGCAAAACTAAATGTAACCACTGATCTGGGTTTTAATGTCTCATTTGACTGTGGTGTTAGCAAATTAGCTATGCTGTTAATAAATTATTTTGTATTTATGGTCTGTAAGGCATTTTTCTATCTTTAGCAGCATTAAGCAGGTTTTTTCAAATCATGAACACATCTCTGGTTATAATATCCATTATCCCTCTTTTGAAAGCCACTTGGTTTCCTCTGGTTAGATGTTGATGAAATCTGCTCATCTTATTTTCTAACTCATTTGTTGGTGAGTTTTAGTTACAATGTTCTTAATTTTTGGTTTAAACTAATTAAATATTTGAATAAACATTTGATTTATCTATTTATTCACTAACGCTGTTTGAGTATGCACTGCCAACATTTACTGGGGCAGGTAGCTGCTTCCATCCTTGGTTTCTGACTAGGGCAAGAGGACCCTGTAGATCTAAAGTGTTAGAGGAAAATCACTAGCTTGTAAAATAAGACATTATTACTAAGACTGTTGTCCTCCAGTCTGTCCTCTTCCAGATCTTAACTCGTTCTTTCCCTTTCCCTAGCCAAGTCCTTATCATATAGCCAAGTTGGTTGAAACTTAATACTGTGTTCAGCATTAATCCTTAAAGAAAGCAAAAATACCTATTACAACAAACAACACTGAAAGCTCTGTTTTTAACTCTTGCGGAAACTGTGTAAGCAGGGGCATTGAGCACACCAAGTTTCAATGACATTTAACTAGGTGAGGACTGAGCTATTTTACTTTTTGAAGGCCTCTATCAGGTTGCGTTGGACAAAAAGAGAAACAGGCATTAATGTCAACAACAGTTCTCCTAAGATATGGGTTCAATGTAGAACGAAACTCAATGAGTTCACAGGAACAAGAGTGAGTACAATGCTTCATCTCTCCAACTCTGTTAGCAATGCCCATTGACGTAGCTCTCACTCATTCCTCAATAAGGACATTGCAGACCTTCTCTTTCACATTCCAAACTCATCTATCTTTTCCTTTGCGTTCTTCATGCCACGCAATAACTTCAATTTGACTGACTATTTTGGTTCCTTTCTTTCTCGCATTCAACCCCACCTTGGCTTTACACTCATTACTTTATTTCCACTTTCCACCTTTTCTGGTTCTTAGCCAGGGAGGCGATGGCCTTATGGTATTATCACTGGACTGTTTAATCTGGAGACCTAGATAATGTTCTGGGACATGGATTCAAATCTTGCTAGGACAGATAGTGGAATTTGAACGCAATAATAAAACAAAAGCCGGAATTAGGAGTCTAATGATCACTGTGAATCCATTGCCAATTCTCGGGGAAAAACCCATCTCGTTCACTAATGTCCTTCAGGGAAGGAAATCTGCCATCCTCACCTGGGTCAGGCCTACATGTGACTCCAGACGCACAGCAATGTGGTTGACCCTTAACTGCCCTCTGGGCTATTAGGAATGGGCAACAAATGCTGTCCTACCCATTGATGCCCTCTTCACATGCATGGAGTTTTAAAATAAAGCATGTGCTTGATCTGCACAAGGTTGACTCATCTTTTCACCAGAGGCAAGCTAATCCTTGCCCATGTGGAGTTTTAGTGCTATGGCTGAGATTGTGAAGGAGCCTTCATGTGGTCTCCAGTCTCATCTCTTTCAGCATTGCCACTCTGCAACCTACCCTGGAGTATGTATTCACCCCTGTTGATACTCCAGTTGGTCCTCACTGCAAAAGCTTTTGCAGCTTTGGCTGCTCTGCAAATTCTGGGCACCACTATAGAGAGCTTGGTGGAACAAATAGAGTCTCTAAAGGAGCTGTCACTTCTACAGTATGTCTTCTGTGGGAAATGGTGAGTTCTGATGTCAGTGAAAACAGCAGTGGCACCATGGGGACCGAAGCACATTTGCTTACTTCCTCTTCCAGTACCTACCAGGGCACAAGCAGTTCAGCTGAGTCAGACTGCCCGGCAGGAGGCAGTAGCCAAGCCCTCCAAAGTTAGAGATCACAGATATCTCCAGGATCTCAATATAAGAAGCTGCAGCCTTCCACCAGCTTCTCTCACTTCACTTGGGAAGAACTTCATTATGAATTAGAGTTAGGAAACCTTCTTTGCACAAGAACAATCTGAATTGATCAGGTGGTTGGAAGGCATTTTTTATGCTTTTCATTTAAATTTAATCTTCTCACTCTCAGCATTGCAGTTTGTTTTTGTAGCCTCTTCTGAATCTGCACGACCAAAATATTATAGATGCAGAAATTCTGAATATTTTGAATGCTATTCAATGCAAGGTGATGAAGGATGTAACAATGTCTGTTACACAGGGGCCTCCATCAGATTTTAAGCCAGAGATATGAGGAATTCAGTGGAAGTACTGATCTAGGAGCTGGTCACAGAAGCTTCTCCCATCGCCAACTCTTCTTTGTGACAAAGGCTGCTTTTCCTCCAAATGTAAGATGCTCTGCCACGTAGTCTTGTACAATATGCTGTTGGCAACAAAATTGTATGACATTCTAGCCTTGAAATTGGATTGTGCATCCCCCGTTGGGTTGGAGCTAAAAAAGAAGAGATTAGATGTCTGTTACTTTGAAGGCACTGGAGCGTAGTGGAAATCTGGTCCGCTTTTGCTCAGCACTAGGTGGAAGACAGCACTGACTTATTACCAAAGGTTTTAACTGACAAAGTGGCAAGTACCCTCGTGGCAGTAAATCAACACACATTTTACTTTTTTCTTTTATGATTTAAAAGGAATTTGCCTCATAGTTAGCTGCTTCTTTGATATTTAGGAAACGGTCAAAACAAAATATTCACTTTCTCCAGCTCTTTAATAATTATTTTGAGAAGACCTGAATTAAAAGCAGCCTCATTCGCTGAAGCGGGGTAGGGTGGGTCAAGGCAGATGCAACTCGTGAATGTGGATTTCCTGCATGTTAAGTAATACCTATTGGTAAGCACTGTTTAGTTCATACATAATGTTGTGCTATGATAAACCAGATTGTATGTATGACTTTGCCTGTTTAAATGTGTTTTTAGCCAATTGAAAATATATTATAATCTTGTAATTTTTGTCTGGTTGCTATGGCAAGGATACAAAGAATGGAATGAAAATGGAATTAATTGGGGGCACGGCCAACTTTAATGAGCGAGAGCAAATCTGACTTTGGTTAATTGCACTCAAATATCGGCAGGCTAAAGTCATTGAAATCCTGTTCTTAAGGAAGTAGCAGCCCTGTTGTGGCACAGAGATAGTGTCCCTTCCCCTGCATCAGGAGGCCCAGGTTTAAGTCCCATTTGCTCCAGCAGTGTGTAATAACATCTTTGAGCAGGTTGATTAGAAAAATAGATAGAGGAAGTAGGGGCTATTTTTGTGCAATGGTAGTGTCCCTACCTCTGAGTTAGGGAGGTAGGGTTCAAGTCCCACCTGATCCAGAGGTGTGTAATAACATCTCTGAACAGGTTGCTTTGAAAGAAACTAAAGAGGAAGTAGTACAGTGAGGATACAGTCGCAGAGTGGAAAAGATCTGGTAAACAAATCCCAGAGGTCCCAAGATAATGATAGAGATTGAGCTTATGATGAAGAAAAAAAACTCGTGTATGGCAGTTAGATAATACCAGTGAACACCAGACAAAATACTGAATGTTCAGACGGGAAGGTAAAAAACAGAAGCAAAGAGAGAGTATCTGAAGAGACTGGCAACTAACATAAGCAAAGTCCAAAATTCCTCTGTAGCCATCAAATAGTGAAAGGCCCTACAAGGAGATTTATGTGTGGAAGCAGACAGCAAGACTGAGATATTAAATGAGAACCTTTCTATCTGTCTCTTGCAAGGCAGAAGTTGCTAAGTTTGTGAAAGGATAGTTGCTTCATTAGATGGGCTAGGAAATGATTAAATTGAGGCATTAAAAAGCATTATTGAGTTCTGATGAAGGCTCCGTAGATCTGAAAAAATTGAGTCTGCTTTCTTCGCACAGATGCTGACAGACCTGTTGAGCTTCTCCAACAATTTCTCTTTTTGTTTCAGATTTCTAGCATCTGTAGCTCAGTTTTATCATATGGACTAGTTCTACATAAAGTTGATAGGGCAACAGGACCAGATGAATCCATTCAAGAATCCTGAACAAAGGAGTGATGCAAGTTGTGGAGGCACTGGCCATAATTGTTCAAGATTGTGCCATAGAACTGGTGAATTGCAAATAGTTCTGATTTGTTCAGAAAAGGATGTAAAGGTAAACTTAGTGAGTACTTGCCAGTCAGTTTAACCTTGACGGTGGGAAGGGTTTTGAAATTATAATGTAGGACAAAATTAAGTCATTTGGACAAACATAGGTTAATTAAGGAAGTACAATAGGCACTTGCCGAGATCAACTCACATTTAACTAATATGATTGACTTTGAGGTAACAGAGAGTAAATGTGGTGTTTGTAAACTTCCAAACAGTGCTTGATAAAGTGTTGCACACTGGATTTGTCAGCAAAGTTCAAACAAATGAAATTAAAATGACTGACTGTCTGGATATGAAATTGGCTGAGTGACATGTAACTGGTGAGCAGCTGTTTTTCTATTAGAGAAAGATACAGATTAGGATTACGGTCCCTGGTTTTCCTGATATGTTAATGACCTAGACTTGGGTGTGTAGGGCAAAATTTGTGGATGATGCAATATTTGGGAGTTTTGCAAACTAAAGGGAATAGCAATAAACTTTGAAAGGTCATAGGCTGGTGGAATGGATGGACATGTGACTGGTGAAATTTAACATAGGGAAGTATGAGGTAATTTATTTTGTTTGGAAGAATGAGGAAAGGCAATATAAGAGTACAGCTCTAAAGGGGATTTAGGGACAGAGGAACCTAAAGTGGTGTATGTACAAATCATTGGAAGCAGCAGGGGCAGTTGAGAAAGTAGTTACAAAAGCAAGCAGGATCCTGGACTGGAAAAGGAAGGGCACAGTTGTGAAAGCAACTTTTATAAAACATTGAATAAACCCTAACTAAGGTCCAGTTCTGGAGCACTTGAGGAAGGAGTGGTTACATTTCAGATGTATGCTAGAATGGTCACATGGATGATGAACTGCAGTTGTGCGGAAAGATAGGAGAAGTCTCCTTGGAGAAGAAAAGATTGAGGAGGTTGGATAGAGGTTTTGAAATTCATGAAGGGTCTGCACAGTAGAGAAACGGAAACTGTTCCCTTGGTGGAAGGATCAACATCCAGAGAACCAGTATGAGATGAGTGGCAAAAGATGACTTGAGGAAAACACTTTTAAACAGGAATTGGCTAGAATCTTGAACGCATTTCCCAAGAATTTATTGGAGTTAGGTTCATTTGTGGCTTTCAAAAGGGAATTGGACAATCGCCTGAAAATGGAGTATGCAAAGGTATGGGCAAAAGTCCAGGAGGATGTGTTACTCTTGCAGAGAGCCAGCAAAAACAGGACAGGGAGAACGGCCTCCTGCATGCAATCATTTTCTGATTTGATGGTGGTCTACTGCAATTGATTAGGGTTAGTGTTTCAAAAATAGAATTAATTCTGATGCTACTTTAGTAGCTTAATATTCATAATCCATTGCAGTAGTAGAATGTGAATTAGTAAACACCTTATTCTGAAGTGTAGGGTTATGCTTTGCAGCAAATTAAGTATGTTTTGAAGTGCTAGCGTTGCTATTTAGGCAAACTAGGGAATAAAAGAGGACAAAATTAAAACCGAGGGACATTTGTCTCATTTAAGACATCAAATGTCATGTGGGAAAGCTATATCAATGCATTGCTTTATTTACAGCCCAATGGAGCTTCTTAAATTTCTGTCTGTTTCTCTCTCTTCTGATTAAATTACAAAATATTAGTGGTCAATTTTACCAAATTATATTGCTTTTTTAAATTCTGTTGATCCTTGGGGAATTTCCTAATATTTATGATGATAGTACTAGCTGAATTCACGTACCAGAAATAAAATGAAATGTTTTTTGAATAAAACCTCAATTCTACCTTAATCAAAATTGAGATGCAGTGACTTTCATTAATTGTCCCTTATCCAAGCTCCAATTTCGGATGATAATACCTCTTGTTGGCATCTCTTCTGGGAGGTTAGATGGTGGCTGTCTCTCTCTCTCTCTCAACAGACAATTACTAGAACGCTGACTGTTGTTTACCTTTCCCTTGTCTATTAGTGCTGAAACCAATCACAAGACTTAGTTGCAAATATTGCACTAGTTTGGCTTTGAATCTAGAACCTTCTGGTTGTTATGATGTTGTCCTGTTAAATCATGTCCATGCTTCATGTTCCTTTCAGAAATCTCTTTTTTTTATCTTAAGATTCATACTTATTATAGCTGACTTGTAACAATTATATTGTAAAGCCTGATTTTGTAATATTGGGCTTTCATATGTCAAAATACCTTAACATACATTAACGTAAATTGGACATCCTTTTATTTTGATGTAGCATTGGATTTTTCTGTGAATTTTAATATTAGGTGGGAACATAGATTTGAATGGATAAAGAGTGAGATCTTTGTGTAGTAATATTTGTAAAACAAGTTTGGTGTTGGGTGGAGCGCACATGCCAAAATAAAATAACAATGAAAAACATGTAGCAGGACCTTTCTTGAGAAGGCGTCACACCCTAAATCATGACCTTTTTCTTTCTTTCTTGTATGATGTGGAGACTCCAGTACATTTGCAATGCTGATAGTATATATGTGAACTAGGTTAAAAAATCACACAATACCAGGTTATAGTCCAACAGGTTTAATTGGAAGCACTAGCTTTCGGAGAACTGCTCCTTCATCAGGTAGTTGGAGTGACGCTCTAAAAGCTCGTGTGCTTCCAATTAATTAAACCTGTTGGACTATAACCTGGTGTTGTGTGATTTTTAACTTTTTGTACACCACAGTCCAACGCTGGCATCTCCAAATTATGTGACTAGGAGGGACTTTAACCAACTGAATCAACACCATTAAGTGATGTTAGGGTTGGCTCTAGTCAGCAAACTTCATCCATGATCTGAATGCTTTGTGGTAACTTTGCAAGCCTTCGTGCTTTTACATTTTGCAAATATTGTTGCTTCGGCAGCAGCTGGTGGTACTTAAAAAAATGTTCTCCAAATCAAATGTATATATGAACGATGTATACATTGTGCATATGTTCACATTGGTCTGTGTCAATTTAGTTGACTGGTAGCACTCTCGCTATTTGAGTTGAAAGGTCATGGTTCGGTCCTGCTCCAGAGACCCAGGAAAGTAATCGAGGTGGAGATTAAGGGAGCATTGCACTGCTGGGAGTGCTGTCATTTGGTTGGGGTGCTAAACTTAGGTTCCATCTATCCTGTCCTCTGGACATAGAAGATTCATGACACTTTTCAAAGAAGAGCATGTATCATAACCAGTATGTATCCCTCAAGCAACATAATTAAATAAAATACCTGGTCATTTTTACATGAATGGGATGCGCCCTTCAAAACGCACACTGAATAGCTGCAGTGTTCTTTCAGGATGTTCTTTATCTCCTGAGAGGTGAATCTTTCCTTGAGACAAATTGAAACTCAAATTCTGCATGTACTGTTCATATTTATTATTGCTGTTTTGATGAGGGTGGACATTGCTACCACAGTTGTGAAGGAATGATTTTAGTGCAGCCTCTGAATGAATTACTATGCAGAAAATTGCCCTGAAGTCCACATCTTATGTTATGGGGCCTAATTATTTTGTGGTATTCTTGAATTGAAAATGCTGGCACTTTCTGTAACTGACCATTGTAAATAAAAAAAAAACAAGCAAGCAGTCAACAATTGGTGGAAAGCTGAAGGGTGAAGGTTCAGGTATGAATCTTCTTTTGTCAAAACATGTTGAAGGGGCCACACCCAAAGCGTTAATCTGTTTGTTGCCTCCATCAATGCAGACTGTCCTGAACATTTCTAGTATTTTCTGGTTCAGTTATTTGCCTCTGAATATATAAAACACACTTCACAGCAATAAGTTGCACTTATAATACCTTTAATTTAGTAAAACATCCTGAGGATTATTAAGACTTCAAAAAATGGGTGGTAGTGGGGCAATAATTCTGTTGGTGTTCCCTTGCACATCCATCATAACTTTGAAGTGACATATACGTTCTTGATAAATAGTTAGCTTTTCCATGAGTTTTGGAGCTCTTCAGTTGAAATTATGATGTGCAGGCAGAAGTATGCCAGTGAAAGTCAATATACGTATAACTGTACAGTTGTTAAGATCCTAGATGGTTGGTAATACTGGACAAGGCAGATTCAGATTGAAATCTGGCTTGACAGACCATAATGTTTTTGCAGTTTTGTTACCATGGTATTTGGTCATTGAAATAGGCTGTCAATGTACCTTTAACAAAAGGATATGTTTGTATCACACAAAAGACAATGTTAAAAAGTATCAACAGCAAAAAGAAGAAAAATCGGCCTTTTCCCTGCTTTATCCTTTACAGACATTAAATGCCAGTGAAATATCTCTCCTTTACTCTTTAATTTACTGAACTGACAAAGCAGTAGGCATTTCCTTTTGGCAAATTTCTGCATGTTCACCAAATGCAGCATTCTTTCCATTACTGTTGCTCCTAGGTCACACAGATATAATCTCAATGAACTGTCTGGGGGAAGAAAAAAAGTGCCTTAAAAAATTTTCCAAGCCCAGTCTACATGGACAGCTAAAAGACCTTAGCACATTTTCCCGCTTCATGGCCTGGAGACTGCCAAACTGAAACTAACCTTCTGGTGGTATAGATATCTTTTTACTCTAAACTGGATTTGAAGCATATCTGAATTTTTCTCTCTGGATTGTAAACCTTAGGCTTGTAAGCACTGCAGCATTTATCTCACCCAGTAGTCGTTTCACTTAAGTTACATGCTTGCTTGGAAATGCTATTATGACCTAGTGCTCAAAAGAAGTTTCTAATCCATTTTTTTTTTTTTGAAAAAGACAAGTCACCTTCACGTAACTAAAAACAAAGTACTCATTTACCTCTATTTTAGAACCCAACTTCTCATACCATATTAATATGAATCTTCATCTTGCAGCTAAATGTTTTTCTCAACTCAAATGAACAAAGTATGAAGGTTTCACACACCCACTTTATTGGAAAAGGGACTGTTATTGACAACATTGGATTTGTACAGAGCTTTTGTATAAATCTCTGGCTGGAGTTGAAAGTGTTTTTAAAATTAGTGCACTTTTTAGGCTGGGCACTTTGTTCAGCAGCAAATCTGACAGATTTTGAAAGACATCAGTCTCAAATCTTTTGTGAATATAAATCTACTGTGAGTGCATCCTAAGTATTGCACACGTTTTACTCTGCAGGCGCTCTGAATCTAGTTTTGTCAAAGCTCTGTTCTGAGTATGCCTCCTGGTTTCCAGGCAACAGTCTTGCTGGAGTACTGACCTCTGCAACATTTGTTGACAACCCATTGGCAGCTCTGTGTTCTTATCTGTGCTAGGCCAATGTGGCTGATGCATACAGAGCAGCTGAGATCAATGTCCCTTGGGCATAGTGTAACTTGTGTAAACTATAATAGTCACCTTAGCTGCTAGTACAATGAAGAAATCAAATTTATAACTACTTTTTCCTCCCAGTTTTCTCACTTTTATGAAGGTGCTGCCTTCCGTTGGAATATATTTTACAGACATGAGTTTTCCTCTGGTACCAAGTGGTCATTTCTCATGTAAGTCTAGACAGTGAATGCTGTCAAGTAATTCAGCGCAAAAGGCATGTGTCCAAGCGGAGTCCTCTTTACTTGACATTTAGGTCAGGAATCATTAAACAGTCCTCTGAAGATTTGTGCTCAGTTTACTATTGAGCTAATCGTTTGTCCCTACTTCCTCAAACCCACAAATATTCAGGCCATGGAAATTTTTCTATTGGCAAATAGGGCACATTTTGATGTTGAGAGCCAATTGAGTAGTCTCCTCTTCTCCTGTTTATTTTAAGCTGTTTGAAAGTTGCTATGGTCAGCACTTCATAATATGTGTTGAGTACTCTATCTCACTCTCCAGTCTTGAGACTTGTTCTATGAAAAGGAAACAAGAGGTCAAGCTTTATTTTGTTTGCAGAGTGCCCTTTTGTTTGTCGCCATGCTGCTATGTGGCATGCCAGTTAAGATTTTGGTTAACACAGTGACCAGTGGATAATGTTGGTGTGTTCAACAGTTGTGGCATCATTGGAGGTTAGGGAATAGTGATTCACAGACCAGGAAATTTGTATAATTTGAATACTGAAATGTGGTAATCTTGGATTTGGCTCCACATACTGGGTTTGCTTAGGATATTTACATACAAAGTGATAGAAGGGAGGTTTGAGAAGAACTGTTAGATCACACTAATGAAATTATTTGCTGAGGTCTTTGGACTTAGGTGGGGGAAGAAGGATGAGTTATGACTACATTTAAGCTGTCGTTACCTTCCGATAACTACTTTAAGATGCATGTAACCCTGGCCTGTAGTTTGGAAATTAAGAAGCAATTTGGTAGCGAACCTTAAGAGGGAGCAGTATTTGAATTTTCAGGCAAACATGGCAGCTCCACATTTTGTGCTGGGTTAACTGATCACGACATGAACTCCAGAAAAGTTGCTCATAGTTGACTTGTTGGATAGAGCAGGAGAGAAAATCAGTAAGGAAGAGAAATTGTCAGAGGAGGGAAAGGGGCAAAAAGATGTAAAATTTGTGCTTTGATGGTATGTAGTAGACGTTTGCTATCATGGCTGTGTTTGTTGTATGCCAGACTTCTGGATTGATTCACTGCTTGAATCTTAATTTTTGGCAGTGCTACACACTAACATCAACATGGGAGTCCATTCAATCCATTGTACCTGTGTGGTTCTATGTATGTGGTTTGGACAAATGTGGACATAATGTTACTAGAGTCTGGAGTGATACAAGATGCTAATGTGCCATGAATACATGTGCCACTAAATACATGAATTGACTTACACAAAAATTAAGTTCAGACAATCTGAATTTTTTTTAGATTAGATTCCCTACATGTGGAAACAGGCCCTTCGGCCCAACCAATCCACACCAACCCTCAGACTAACCTACCTAGACCCATTTCCCTCTGACCAATGCACCCAACGCGATGGGCAATTTAGCATGGCCAATTCACCTGACCTGCACATCTTTGTGACTGTGGGAGGAAACCAGAGCACCCGGAGGAAACCCACGCAGACACAGGGAGAATGTGCAAACTCCACACACAGTCGCTCGCAGCTGGAATCGAACCTGGGACCCTGGTGTGATCCAACTTATTCTTGTTTCCTGAGCAGATTGTTTTGAGTTCCTTTCAGCAGTATATTTTTTGGCAGTCTTGGTCAAACTGATGAGAAATTACTTTTAGGCTCAACATTTCATGGCCATGCCTCCAAGTCAATATTTGTTGTGACTTTCAGGAATCAAATCGAGACTTTTGACTGCATAATGTATTAGGTAAAAACAATGACTGCAGATGCTGGAAAGCAAATACTGGATTAGTGGTGCTGGAAGAGCACAGCAGTTCAGGCAGCATCCAACGAGCAGCGAAATCGACGTTTCGGGCAAAAGCCCTTCATCAGGAATACTGGCAGCCTAGGCTAGGAGATGATGACCCTTTGAAGAGAATACATTTTCAAAAGCACAGCAACAGTTAAATTTTCAGAAAGTGTGTTTCAGTCTACCCTCATCTTTATCTTGCAATGTCATCATTATCAACTAATATGATTCAACTGTAAATTTTCAGTATAATTTGTTTGATCCATCTTCCTATGTATGGACTTGCACATACATGCAACATACATGATGGAAGGGGAAAGCTTTATGTATTAAAATGTATTTTGCATTAATGCACAAATGCAACCATTTGTACTGTTAATGTTGTAGCAACACTAAATGGAAGTACATAAATGCGAAGTCAGATGAGTTCTCTGATTTTGTTCTACCAGCAATAAATGCCCTAAGAAGAGGGTGTTAACCAAAATAATCACATCAAACAGTTTTTCACACATCATGCTGTTTGATGTTTAGAACTGGAGACTACATTTCTCCCTTTTGGAGAAGGGGTGGGGTTGTGAGGTGGTGTGGGGGTCATGCCATCTATTCATCCCTCATTGTCTGTGAATAGCATTGCTTGAGGGAATGAGGCCTCTCTTTATTTCCGCTCTGTTGGAGCACCAGTGTTCTGTTTGCACAGGGCAGGGAGGCAGCTCTTCCCAGCAATCTGCGTAACAGCTGGACCTCTTCTGCTCTGCAGTAGTAAATTAGCAGCCTATACTCCACCCTAGAAAAGGGTGGAGCCAGCAAACCTCCAGCAGTCGACACCTTGGGATTCGTGGCTCTTTTTAAAAAATATCAAAATGGGCTGTGTGTCAGTCTGTGTGCTGTGTTCTTAACAGGAAAAGGTATTCTTCCTGATTTTAAAAGAGATCTTTTAACTTGCTAGCTTTGTGTTCTGCTTGGGTTGAGGATGATGTTTGTGGCTGAGAGTTCAGGGAATAGAACTGTTCTGATGGCCTGCTTTTCTTCCCACCCCTCCCCCACTCTCTCCCTCTCTGCAGAGCTCTGTAGGCACTAGGGATGTGGAGTACAGCAGTTTGCTAATGCTTGAAGGAATGCCAGCTATAAGAATCAAAACGGAGCCACCGGAACCTGGGCAAGGGGTAAGTCCAACTCTCCAGACACTTTACTAATTACTTCCAGACCTCAGGAATGTCAGGAACAAAGTACCATAGTCTGAAGGAGGAAGAAATGTTTTTTCTGTACTGGGATTTAAATCTAATTTCTTACAGTTTTAGAAAGCAATGTTTAATGTAATCTTTTACATGGATCTTTATATCACCCTGTTGATAAAAGGCATTCTGTAATATAAATTAAATTTCATCTAACTGCATTATTGACAAGTGCCAACATTATTTTTTGAAGTAAGTTGTTATTGAGCTTGTTTGATTTTTTTCACATATTTGCATTTTGTCTGAAATGTTTATTTCCCTGATTTTTAGTTATTTTCCCCACTTACTCCCACCCATGTCACATTTGTAAGGGCAGGAGAGTGGAAAGAGACTATAAGGATAACCTTCAGTGTCACTTACTGAGGAAGTTGAGAGATTAACCCTTTTGTTGGTCTCATTGGCATATCTCCAGATCCCCATTTGCAAATAGATAGGTTTAGTTTTTTAACCTTCTAGAGTCAGGATCTCTGCCCCAGTCATTTTAACTAAACTTTTCAAAGAATATTAATTTTCAATGCATTTAAGATGAACAAAAGCAAATATATTTTTAAATCCTTTGTTTCCCCTGAAGTTGTCCCTGAACCACCTCATTTTCTTCTCTGTTGGTTTCCATGTTACCAGGAATATCAATGGCACAGAAGGGAAATGTAGTGGATTTTATTTCAAGTGATTGAGATTTGGATTCTCCTAATATTCAAGCCTTCACAATAGAATCATTGAATGGCTATGATATAGAAAGAGGATTATTTGACTTGTCCTCTCTGTCCTGGCTCTAAGCATGAGCTGCTCAGTTAGTCCCACTTGACAACTCTCTTGCTATAGTCCTGAATTTTTTTTCAGGATAGAAATTTCCTGATTTATCCCTGTTGCAATTAAAACTTCTGTATTTTAAAAGCAAACCAGGCAAGTATTTATGTATTTGTATAGTTTTGTTGTCATACTATTGCTTGTCTTTCTCTGAAAAAAAGAAAGCAAGTTTCTCAGTTGATTTCATTTCATGTACCTGCATTTGGTGTTGGTGCCTTTTGGAGGAGATGTAGGAAAAATAATTATTTGGAACTCCTGACATCGCATTCTGTCCAGAGGTACCTGTCGGAAATTGTGGTTGCATGGCCATTGGGCAATTTGAGAGCAAGCTGTTCCTGTAATGCCATCAGGCTGAATAAAATGCCAGTGTTCTGTACCTAGGCTGGCATTGAATAACTGTCACTTGGGTGAGGCAGCAAAGGATTGTCTGGGCTCAAGAAACCAAATTGAAACTCACATCAACCAAAAACGTGTCAGATCTGAATAGCTTGTTTTCATATTTCATGTCTCAATTGATTTATTTCTAGTTTCAGATTAACTGACCCACTCCTTACTGTACCTAAATACAAAAATGACAAATCTGTTAATCTGTATCAGTCCTGTTCTGTTCTTTGCTTTTCTTTTTTACATTGCATCAATCTATCACTAAATGCTTTCATTGCTGCAATATTTACCAGGTTTGATGTCTTGCACATAAAGTTTGGTCTTCACTTTGTATTCACTTGTAGTTTAAAATATTCACAGATGAATAAACTTGCTTTGACTGAATTTGACATGACCATCACGTTAAGTCTCTGCGTTCAAACAATTCAAAGTAATTCTATTCCACAGAGTAAATTTGGAATAAACTCATTTAGGTTCAAAAGTGAACAGATCCTAAGACAAGCAGTTAGACATGAGATAGATAATGGGAGGGATTGAAAGAGACTGTGGTAAGGAAGAGCTAGATGGTTTTGATTGATTGATTTGGCAAATGAACAGATATTAGAAGGTGGCCATGGCTAGTTCTTTGCAGGAGTGGTGGTTGAAAATGGCAGCACAGACTGAAAAAGTGGTTAATAAGGCATCCAGTATTCTGGGCTGAAAATGTGTTGCTCGAAAAGCACAGCAGGCCAGGCAGCATCCAAGGAGCAGGATAATTGACGTTTCGGGCATGAGCCCTTCAGGAATGAGGAAAGTGTGTCCAGCAGGCTAAGATAAAAGGTAGGGAGGAGGGACTAGGGGGAGGGGTATTGGAAATGTGATAGGTGGAAGGAGGTCAAGGTGAGGGTGATAGGCCGGAGTGGGAGTGGGGGCGGAGAGGTCAGGAAGAAGATTGCAGGTTAGGAAGGCGGTGCTGCGTTCGAGGGATTTGACTGAGACAAGGTGGGGGGAGGGGAAATGAGGAAACTGGAGAAATCTGAGTTCATCCCTCGTGGTTGGAGGGTTCCTAGGCGGAAGATGAGGCGCTCTTCCTCCAACCGTCGTGTTGCTATGGTCTGGTGATGGAGGAGTCCAAGGACCTGCATGGACTTGGTGGAGTGGGAGGGGGAGTTGAAGTGTTGAGCCCGGGTGGTTGGGTTGGTTGGTCCGGGTGTCCCAGAGGTGTTCTCTGAAACGTTCTGCAAGTAGGCGGCCTGTCTCCCCAATTCCGGGTGTCCCAGAGGTGAACTCAGGGATGAACTCCTCCGATTTCTCCAGTTTCCTCACTTCCCCTCCCCCCACCTTGTCTCAGTCAAATCCCTCAAACTCAGCACTGCCTTCCTAACCTGCAATCTTCTTGCTGACCTCTCCACCTCCACCCCCACTCTGGCCTATTACCCTTATCATGACCTCCTTCCACCTAACGCATTTCCAATGCCCCTCCCCCCAAGTCCCTCCTTTTATCTTAGCCTGCTGGACACAGTTTCCTCATTTCTGAAGAAGGGCTCATGCCCGAAACGTCGATTCTCCTGCTCCTTGGATGCTGCCTGACCTGCTGCGCTTTTTCCAGCAACACATTTTCAGCTCTGATTTCCAGCATCTGGAGTCCTCCCTTTTTCCATCCAGTATTCTGGGCTTTATATGTGGAGACATAGGATACAAATGCAGAGAGATTAAGCTGAACCACAGGACATTGATTCAGCCTCGTCTGAGATGTTGTATCCAATTCTGGGCACCACATTTTCAGAAGGAGATGTTGAAGAAATTGAAAAGATGCAGATCCCTTCTGGAATTAAATGTGGATTTGGGAAGAGGAACTAGTGGAGAAGATGTTCTGGATGTGACTGGCTGGACAAGTGTAGAACTACATACAGCAGTTCATTCAGCTGAGGCATTGGAGTAATATGTGGTGAGACCATGCCAAACAGACAGAGGTAAACGTTTAGCTAAGAACGTAGACAGAACTGTC
The DNA here is from genome assembly GCF_047496795.1 of Chiloscyllium punctatum. Taxonomy (NCBI): domain Eukaryota; kingdom Metazoa; phylum Chordata; class Chondrichthyes; order Orectolobiformes; family Hemiscylliidae; genus Chiloscyllium; species Chiloscyllium punctatum. Next base: position 35,827,572 of record NC_092763.1, read on the forward strand.
CAAAACCACAACTGGAAATTGTTTTTGTAAGCTATGGGTCTTTCCCCTAAGCTTAGAAAAAGTCCAGAAATTTATAACATAAATCTTATGCACAGTATTTACCTTGCTCAGTTGTAAACACCCGAATGTACACAAAAAAGACAATAGCTCCAAAGTTTGCTCTCAAACTGTTTTAAATAAATCACCACAGCTACAGACATACTTAAGTTAATTACTAAGCCCTTCAGATACACAGGAAAAACAAAATCTAAAAATCCAAACTTAAAATAAATGATTATTAATAATCTCACACCCTACATCACAACAGGTAAAATTAACAGGTAAACAGGTAAATGAGCAGTTAGAGAGCTATGTGGAACAGAAAGGAAGTTGACTGAATTAGCTCTGTTAATGCATTGGAAAGAAATATTGTCAAGAACAAAGCATACGTTTGGTAGAATTGCTGTTTCTCAAGAGGCAGTGACGAGTATCTGATGGACTATTGAGGGAATGTCCAGAAAGAACTAGAGGGATAGTATGGACTCATTCAAGGAGTCACGTCACGGAGAAAGTAAAGCTTGGGACTGGAGAGTAGGAAAATTTGGAGACAGTGAAGAGTTAAGATGGAATTTTCTTAGCAGTAGGAGAATTTGCAACCAGATCTTACATTAGAAGCCCCATAACTGAGGGGTAAGACTCTCAATGGGGATATGCGACAAGAATTTGGTTTTCAAACCTCAAGGCAGCAATGGTGGCTGTTGAACTCAGACTGTGTTTTAACAGCTATGAGGCTCCTTTTAAATCTTCACTTTTATTCTGTCTATTCATTGTAATTGTCTGTTTTGAGGCCTGATTTTGGTACAACCACCATCTGTAAAAAGGTGGGTTGTTGCTTCTATCAGAGCGAACATAGCAGTTTTATCCTCCACCATACCCCAGTCACCTTTCTCAAGCCGCATTCAATTATTCTTTAACCCTCTCTCACCCTGCTTTTCCCCCCCTCCCCCCAGTTTGAATTCTAGGGTCATACAAGTTCATTCGTATTAAAGTGGGCTCATATTAGGAGAAGGTTTGGGAAGCAGTCATCTAACAGATGAAGTGAAAGGAGGTGTGACAGCATAACAAGTGGCAGAAGCTGGAGAAGTAAAGCCTGAGGGATAAAGGAGGGGTAAGGGGACACAAAAGAAAATGAGAGATGGAAATAATGGTCTGAAGCTGCAACCCAAATGTCTCATTTCATCAAAGCACAAATTTCAAATGCTTATTTCATTCTGGGAAGCAGTCTTATCCATACCATGCTATTTTAAGCTACAGGACATTGCCTTCAGTTTTCCCACGTGTTTCATTCATGGGGTTGTAAACAAAAATATATAAGCTAAAACTGCAAAATATGCCATTTGGCTGTCCAATCCCTTTCAGCATTCATTCTTTAAAATGAATACATAATCTATTATCAGCAATGATTGGCAAGGAAGAGTTGACCACTTGCTTGTGACCTGAGATCTCCTCTAGTCTTTTAGTAGGAATAATTTATATACAGCAAAACTGTTATAGACTGTTGACTGCTTTATTAATGTCAAGGAGAAAACTAAGTGAGACTAGAATCTCTTCATTTTATTCATTTGACCTAACCAAAACATTTAACTTGGTGAATTGCAAAGTCTTTTGTAGCTGTGATCCAACGATCTGGCTGTTCAAGAAACATCACAATCCTGTCATTGCTTCATGATGGCAACTGTCTTGATCTGACATAAGACATCATCCCAATCCATACTAGGTGAAGCCAGCCTGTGATAGCTTCTATTATTTACTATCTACTTGCCATTGAAACTTATTCTTTGAGGTGAATAACCATAGGTCTTGTGGCACAGTGGTGGTATCCCTCCTATACCAGGATCATGTTCAAATCCTGTCCACCCCAGAGTTGTTGTAACATGGTCCAAACAGGCTGATTTAAAATAACTTGTAAAAGTTTTGATGAAAAACTGTTTAATCTCAGTCACCTCTGTTGACTACCACAAATATCTGTGATCTATAATTTGCAGATGATTATAGTATTCACTCTGCGTGAGATTTAAAAGTCGCTCTTTATCTCTCAATTCAGCATTTAATAGACACCGTCTAGTCTCGTATAACTAGTGCAAAGCTGTCATTATCAACCTGCTAAGCCAAATAGTTCCTGTCCTATATATGTTGAAAAAAGGTTTGGAATATGTTTAGCATTTCTCAAACTTGAGTAGCCACTTCTCTGAAGAGACCACAATTGATAAAGAAATCCAATGATGGAATGATTGTACCCAGTGTAACCTTCTATATATTACTGCAGCAGGAATTTGATAAGGATCTCTGCAAGTCACTGGTCCTAGATGCAGAGCAGTTGTAATCATCTCCCTGTACTACTGAGAGAACTGGACTGTATCTATGACGTCTAAAATGTTGAAGAAATTTCATCATTTTTCAGGTTCGAATGGGGTTTTGAGGAAGAGAGATATACAGTTAAACAAATCTAATGTCCACCTTAAAGCCAGCTGCACAGATGTCAGGCAAAATTCCTACAAGATCAGCTTCAATGGACCGGATACTGTCTGGATGGACGAAAACTGTCTTCTCCTCTTTTCAACCTCTCAAATGGCAAATGTCCCTGGGAAGTAAAAGAAAATGCTTCAGAAATACTACTGTAGTTTTTTTTTTGAAGGGTGGCACCATTGTCGTTTGTAACGTGGACGAGCTTGCTATTAATTCATCTGAACAGTAATAAACTGCCCATAAAGCTGCATCACGGTTTGAGACTCCACAGTCTTGATGATGGCAACTTAATCCTGAAGACCACATTTAAAATGAATGGCTCCTCTTTTATATGATTTGCCTCAGTGACTTCTCGATCAGGAGTTGTTATTAGGATCTGTGCTTTCCTGATTTATATTAATGATCTAGATCTTGGAATGCAGAGGAAATTTAACATTTTGCCAATGATACAAAAGGGAGGATTGTAAACTGAGAGGAGAACAGTGTAAAACTTCAAAAAGGCATTGACAAGTTGGTGGCGTGGGTGTGTATAGATGATAGATGAACTTCAATGTGGAGAACTGTATTGTGAAAGAACATGGAGAGGCTCAGTTGTGCAGGAGCAGAGAGACCTGGTGTATATGTGTATATGTCATTGAAGGTGAAAGGACAAATGAAACAGTTAAAGCATACAGCATTCTGATGTTATTAACAGGGGCAGAGTACAACAACAGGAAAGTTATGTTGAACCTGTAAACGACTCTTGTTAGTCCTCACGTGGAATATTGCTTACAGTTCTAGGTGCCATATTTTAGGAAGGTTGGGAATGCATTGGAGAGAGTGCATCACTTGCTGCCATCACTTCCAGGGAGTGAAACTTCCTTGCCCTCATTACTTTCTGGAAAAAGAGGTTTCTTCCAGTTTGAGAACAGGAGTAGCTAGTCCTACACTTCCCATGCAGTGAAATCAGGGTAGATAGAGAAAGTATCTGTTCCCTTCTAATACTTCAAAAAGACATTGACAAGTTGGTGGAGTGGGTGTATAGATGATCGATGGCGTTCAATGTGGAGAATGGTATTGTGAAAGAACATGGAAACCTCAATGAAATTAGCCCTTATCTTACTATACTGCAGGAGACCTGGCTCTAGTTTCTGTAATTGCTCCTCATAAACTTAGTTGCACTTCCTGAAGGCCAGTATTTTCTTCCTGAAGTAAAGAGCCTGGAACTGCTCAGAGGCCACCAGGTGTGATCAGACTAGGCAGCATAACTGAAGTGTGATTTCCACTTCCTTCTATTTTAGGCTCAAGATAAGAAGTCCAATATTTCATTACTTTTTGATTATTTAGGATATTTCCTCATCAACTGGTTCAGAGATGAACTAGGCCTCCTGGCTCAGTGGTACAGACACTACCATTGTAACATAAGCACCTGAGCTTTTTGATTATTTAGATATTTTCTAATCAAACTGTTCAGAGATATTATTAGATGCCTCTAGAGCATGTGGGACTTGAAAACCAGTCTCTTGGTTAAAAGGCAAGGACACCACAACAGTGTTGCAAGAGCTATGAATTTTTGATCATTTGCTGTGCCTGTAGTAGTGATCTACAGATGAACCCATTAGTCTCTTTGGACTGCTACTTCTTCTGGACTGCTACTGCTACTTTCATTTAGCAAGTGGTCTGTTCTACCCTTTTCTAGATTCAACAAGGTTAACCTCACCCTATCATCTAAGTCAATAAAAACCGTGAATAGGTGAAGCTCCACAAATCCTTGTGGGATACCGCTACTTATATTCCTGCCCCCATTATCTGTCTCCTGCTGCTCAAATTTCTAGCCAGGTCGGTAATTTGCTTTCAATTCCATGAATTTCAAGTTTAAAAGCAATCCATTTCTTATGAGGGACTTCACTAAAAGCTTCTGGATGAGACCTCAGTGGGCATTCCTCTGTTCACTGCTTTAGTCACTAATTTGAAAAATTGCGGTCAGGCTTATCACTTTATAAATCCATGACGACTTTCTTTGATCCGCTGGAAATTCTCCAGGCGTTTAGGTAATCTTCACTTGATTTGAGATTTTGTTGGCGACTTATACTTTTGGACAATTTCCTACAATTGGAGACGTTCTTTCAATGCCTGTACAATCATTTTAAAAACATCTTTTTGGTTACAACTTCTCTTATTAGGGGAATAGGGCTAACCTGTTTATCCTTTCCAGATCCTCTCAGTCCTAATATCATCCTTCTAAATTTTTATTTTGCCCACCCAATGCCTCTTTCCTAAAATGGTGACCAGAACTGCAAACCCATACTTCAAGTGCAGTTTAGCCAAAGTTTGATTCAGATTTTGATCCCATTGAATAGTGGGAACGGGGAAGAGCAGTATTGCCTGCTCCTGCTCTATTTCTTAGTTTCGAAGTAATACGTGACCTCCTTAATTTTCTTATCAAAATATGACACCCCTCACATCTGTTAAAATTAATTTGCTTACAATATGACCATTCTCTGTTTATTATTGCAATGTTAATCTGGCAATCCATTTTTAGATTTGGCCATACCTCTGAATTAGTGGTATTTTCAAATTTAAAAGATGTTTTTGATTTTGATTCCAAAGTTTAAATTATTGAAATAAATTGAGAAAATCCGTGGTCCTAGCATTGGTCATTGTCAGATCAGATGGCTAGGTGGTTGACGATGAGAAAGAAGGTGTTAGATTACAGGAGGACATCAATGGAATGATCTAATGGGCAAATTAATGGCTGATGGAACTTAACCCTGATAAATGTTAGGTGATGCACTTTGGAAGAAGAAACAAGACAAGGGAATACTCGCTGAATGGCAGGAAACTAGGAAGCTCAAAGGAGCAGTGGAATCTTGGTGTGCTTGTCCATAGATCCCTTAGATCCCTCAACATGCCAGGGCAAGTTAGTAGAGTAGTTAAGGCATATGGACCTATTGCCTTTGTCAATTGTAGCATAGATTGCAAGAGCAGAGAGGTTATGTTGGAGGTATACAGGACTTTGATTAGGCCACAGCTGAAGTACTGTGTGCAGTTTTAGTCACCTCATTATAGAAAGGATGTGATTATACTGGTGGAGGTGCAGAGGACATTTACCAGGATGTTGCTTGGAATTGAGCACGCCTGCTAAGAGGAGAGACTAGATAAGTTTGAGTTGTTTTCATTAAATCAGAGAAGGTTGAGGTGGACTTGACAGAGGTATATAAGATTGAGGAGCAGGATGGATATGAAGCAGCTGTTCCCCTTAGTTGAAGGATCACTACCAAAGGCAAATAATTTTAACGTGGAAGTGTGGAAATTTGAGGAAAGATTTTTTTTCTCTGAGAATTGTTGGAATCTACAATATGTTGCTTGGGAGGGTAGTTGATGCAGGAAACCTCAGGACCTTTTTAAAAAAAAGTTCTTTGAGTACTTGAAGGTTGGCCAAGTGATGGAAAGTATAGATTTAGAATAACATTTGTCAATGTAGATTCTGTGACTCTATTTACAACCCCAGTCAATCCAATAGCTACCCTTCACCTCCAGATTCAGCTTTATATCTTTCCCCCTCTTGTTCTTGACTCAATATGTTCAGACCTTGTACATTAGTCCAGGATGTGGTGACATGTCATAGGCTATTGGAAATCTATCAATATTCCATCTGCTACATTACCCTTGTTTTCTCTCTATTACCTCCTTCAAAGAATTCAATATTCTGGGAGACTTTTTAGGTCCATATTGACTTACCTTATTATTTTTTTGTTTCTTCATATTTGTCTATGTCTTCCTGTGGCAAGGATTTCATTATTTTTTCTACCTGTGCTGTTGAGTGGGTTGTTCTGTCCTTCTCTCTTTAATTAAAGATAAATATTAGTTTTTTGTAAATCTAATAGCAATACACATTTTTCTAATGAATTATTCAATGTTTATAATAGTGCCCCTTTGTGAGTTTCCTTTTTTTTCCAAAATGAATAAATGCAATCTAGGTGGACAGACAATTTAATTCCTTTTGTGCATGTTTATATAAATATTTTCCTTTTTTCCATTTTAGTTGGGCCAAGTGCTCGAAGGTGGGACTAGTGCAGGTTGAGAGTAACCTTTCTCATGTATACTCTAATTGGCTCAGAGAGTCCATTAAATGGGGATTGCCTTCCATCAACCCACACAGAGAAACCTGCTGCCAGTTAAATCCCACTTGAGGACCTTAATTGGACTGCTAGTGAGCGGGCTACCTGATGCCATCTCTGCTGGTAGCAAAGTTGCAGTTTGGGCTTGGCCTGACAGGTAACACCGAGCTGCTGGATTTGGTATGTCACTCCAGACTTCAAACCAGCTGGTGGGGAAGCTTATAGTGCAAGCCCTCAACATTCCTCTAGCCAAATCTCGGCAAATCTAGTTCTTTGCAAATGGATTATTGTGTCTAATTTCTCTGTTTTGTTATGATGCATTCAGTGTTTCACCCAAAATGTTGTATTGAAATGCTGCCTTAATGCTGTTAAGTCTGTTGTGTTTTACTGAGCTACAGACAGAAAGTCTCCATGCTCTGTCCCTTACTGCCTCAATCAGAGAGTAAGTAGAGCAGTATAGCTAGGCTGAGGTACCCCTGCATAAAGAGGAGAAAATAAAAAGCATTTTTCTATTCAAGAAACTGAGGGTGCCAGAAATTGAAAATATAAATGCTGGAAATATTCAGATCAGGCAGTACCTGTGGAGAGGGAGCAAAGTTTATGGGCAGAAACCTGAGGTTGGGGTAGTCTTGCAGCTTGCACAGTGGCATCCACGCTCACTCTTAGAAGGAAGGCTTTCCTGTTTGTGAGCCTATTGGCCACTTAATGATGACATTGAGCAGCCTTTCACCTGGCTGGGGACCCTGGGATACAAGATCTTGCCTGGTTGGGGTTGCTGGCCAATCAGGGGATGAAAGAGTAATTTCCAGGGAATACGCAAAGAGTATTGGGTTCAGGTTAGATTCTCTCATGGGGCTGAAGTGTAGGGTGTTGAGGGGGTGGGCAATGGGTGGTGTGGGGTGTCCTTTGAGGTCAGATACAAAGGTAGGAATTGTTGATGTTAGCACTTTCACACCCTTTCCCATGTCCTTTTTTCATACAAGACGTATTGTAGATCGTTATCAGCTGCCCCTTCTAACTAACGTACAGCCTGCACAGTTTCAGGTAGACCACCTGTGTCAGTTGTCCAACCTGGAGCAACAAATAATTGTAGGCCAGGTTTGAAGAGACCCTTAAGTGGAGCTCAGGTGGTTGTTAATTGCCCCAGTTAGGATCGTAAGTGGAGATGACTGTGTATCTTCCTGCCTAGAATATACTTGTGCAGAGGTGGGAAGGTGTCACATGTTGTTCCTAATGACAATGCATTTCCTTTTCAAGACCCCCACAGCCACCTTACTTCCTCCAGGATGGGAAGATTCCATTCATTGTTTTAGCTCAATTACGGAAGAAAGGTCATCCTCTGAAACGTTAATTCTCTTTCTCTCTCCATAGATTCTACCTGTCTGGCTGAACATTTTTAGCATTTTCTGGTTTTGAGCATTTTTATATTCCTTTTATTTAATGACCATCTTTATTAAATGTGTGAACGTTGGATTGGGTCAAGACGAGGCTCGGCAGTGAAAGCCAGAGAATCAAAGTTACCTGTTCATATTTATTGCCTCTGCCACTGAAGATAGGCTTGTGTCTGTTTGTCAGCAAACAATACTTATCAAAAAATACTGATTCAATGATAAGTTGTTGTCATGGAGGAGCTGATTAGTTTTAGACATGGATGTAGTTCCAGATCCTAGAATTTTTTTGGCAAGACTCTATTACCATTGGGAAATAGGGTGGATTGACCCCACCCCTATAAGCATTCCAGAGAGACCATTCCCTCTGCCGCTCCCTCATCAGATCCACCCCCTCCCCCCACACTAGCCCACTCCCAGCACCTTTCCCTGCCACCCCAGGAAGTGCAAAACCTGTGCCCACACCACTCCCCTCCCCTCCATCCAAGGCTGCGAAGGATCCCTCCAAATCAAGCGTGCGTTTACCTGTACCTCCACCAATGTCATCTCTGTATCCGTTGCACCCAATGTGGTCTCCTGTACGTCGGGGAGACAGGACACCTACTTGTGGATTGTTTCAGAACATTTCTGAACTGCACCAACCAAACTCACTGCCCTATGGCTGAACACTTCAACCCCCCCCTCCAATTCTGCCAAGTACATACAGGTCTTGGGCTTCCTCCATCGCCAAGTCCTTATCACCGGACGCCTAGTGGAAGGTTGCCTCATATACCGTCTTTACGCCCTGCAACCACATGGGATCAATGTGGATTTCACCAGTTTCCCTCCCCCCATATTATCCTAGTCCTACGCCTCCAACTTGGCACCGCCCTCCTGACCTATCCATCACCTTTCCCATATATTTGCTCCACCCTCCTCTCTGACCTGTCAGCTTCTCCCTCACCTTCATCTACCCATCGTATTCTCAGCTCCCTTTGCCATTCCCCCCCTCCTCCCCGACCCCATCACTTTCCCATTTATCTTTCAGCCTCCCGTGGCACACAAACCTCATTCCTGATGAAGGGCTTATGCTCAAAACATAGATTCTCCTGCTCCTTGGATGCTGCCTCACCTGCTGTGCTTTTCCAGAACCTCACACTCAACTCTGATCTCCACCAGTTGCAGTCCTTAATTCCTCCCTGGATTAACTTTTTGTTTGATTTATGTTATTGGTTGTTATCTCTATGGTCTCATCTGTAATGGTGGTCCTTGTCACAATTGTCAGAATTTTCAGAGCAGGTTATTGGATATCAAATAGCTTTAAGACTCTTCAGTGATAAAAAGTTTTCATCCTTGTAGGTATTTAACATAAGCCAGGCAGGGGAAAAGCCTTGGGGAAGAGCTGTGTGATTGCAGTAAGTTTGAATTAAGAGTGTGTGGCTGAGGTATGTACTGTCTTCACTTCCTTATATGGACAAGGCATTTGAGGATGGTTACCACCTGCGGAATTGGTCTGTGGGATGAGCCAATGTTCTTTAAGGGTAGAAAGCAGGAAATAGAACAACAAAATAAATCATAGAATTTGCTTCACGGAAAATAGTGATAGGGCTCATTGTTACTGAGTTGAATAGAATTATCCACTTGATTTCATTCCCAAGACTAAAATTTAATCTCAGTGTTTGAATATTCCATTTCCTTGTCTAATATTCACACATTACTTCCCCAGCTAGTGAGTCCGTAACTAGTTTTCCCCAATTTACTATATTGTAACCCTTTTAAAAATTTTTAACATACTACAAATATCCTTGCAGCTTTCATTGATACAAAAGTCTAGTTCTTAGAAGGAAAGTCTAAATAAAGTCTCATAGTAACATCATGGAATGTAGGCATTCAATCCATTGCACTGGTGCAATGGATATTCAAATAACTGTGTCCCTGGTGTCATCTTCATGAATCCATTTGGTTATATTGACTCCTATTTTATAGTAAGGTCCCCAAAAATGGTTGCAATGTCTAATCATTTAAAAAAAGAAAATACTCGGTACTTCACAGTTTCTAAATTAACGTCTATAGAAGTTTACTATTGTCTGTCGTCTTGTACTCTACAACATAAATACTAAATCTTGAATTTCTTTTTAAGTAAAGCTTTTTGTGAAGATATTGTTTTCAAATGTTGCAAAAGTTATGGGACAACCAATTTGAAAATGGAGAGAAGTATGATTTTTAAAAATCAATGCAGTCTTCAGACACTTGAAACACTGTCTAATCAAATAATTCTTTTGACCAGTGAAGTGTTGCTAATATAATGATTGCTGTATATTAGATATAGTGAGCTGTAAACGGTTAACAATTTTCTTCTGTGTATCTTCTCAACAGAAATATAAAATATTCCAAGCACAATATTTAACTATGACATAGGGTGAAATCTGAAGCAAACATACTTACTTTCTTCAGTGATGTGTATACATCTGTACAGAAAAACCTTCTTTATAACAATTGGGTGCT